>NC_050444.1:112094757-112694757 GCF_903995425.1 Onychomys torridus
CTCTATCAACTTTGAATGAATGTAAAAACAAAAGTATAACCTCTTCCCAATGTAACATATTTTTTGACTTGCATTTTGAAGTTAAGACATTTTTTTAAATATATAGGCGGTTTAATTCAGTAGTTTTTGTAATCCAGTTTCTCTGAGCAGCTATTGTTTGCTTATTGGCATTCAAAAAAATTAAAATCAATACAACATCATAGAGGATCCAGACTTACTGTGTATTTCCCATCTCTATATGGTTTAATTTTTATTACTTTACTTTTCTCTTTAAAGACTTTGTTTTATTATATTTAAATTACTATTTTTTATAACTATCTATATTCTTTTTCTTTTTTTTTCTTAAGCTTATACACATTGTTGATCACACTGTAGCCTGTTTAGAGGTTTTCCCCCATCTGAATCTGCTTTATTGCATATCTGTCTACATAAGCAAAATATTAAACCACCACACAACTTAGTTCATGGTGCACTAGCAGATCAAGCCCGCTGGCAGTGGCTGGGAGACAGTCTCTGTACTGTGGCCTGCATGAGAGACCGAGGGATTAGGAAACCATGTTTGGTTCTGTTTTTGTGTGACTGGTACATTTTAAAGGCTTTTTCAGGTCTTATGGGGAAATATGTGCCCTATGTTGGGTGCCTTTTATAGTGAGTCTTTCTCTTTCCCACCAGTCAGTTCCCAAATCATTACACAGAGATTTATTATTAATTGCAAAATCTCGGCCAATAGCTTAGGCCTGTTTTTAGCTACCTGTTATAATAACTTAAATTAGCCCATTTTTATTAATCTATATGCTGCTCTGAGGCTTGTTTACCTCATCTATATACTGTCTATCCTGCTTTCCTGCTCCCTCTGTGTCTCCTTGTGTTTCCACCCTCCTTCTCCCAGTGTCCTCTGTGCCTGGAAATTCTGCCTAGCTATTGGCCATTCAGCTTTGTATTAAACCAATCAGAGTGACACTTCTTCACAGTGTACAAAAAGACTATTTCACAACAATCCTTTGTAGGCTTTTTGTTCATTTGCTGTTTGAAACAGTGTCTCTCATTAGTTTGAAACTCACCAAGTAGGTTATGCTGCCTGGCCATGGAACCCCAGGGATTCTCCTGCCTCTGCCTTTCTATTGATGGCATTGTAAGTATGTACCACTATGCCTGGCTTTTTGTATGTAGGTAATTGGGATTGAACTCAGGTCTACATGCTGACAGAGCAAGCACTTTACTGAATTATCTTCCCAGCCTCCATCTTTGTGCTTAAAATGCGGTTTTCTTCATGATACATTAACAACTGACATTCACTTTTTATTTGTTTGCTATCCAGTTCCAATATTCTAATGACATGTTCTGCTTCTTCCAATAGTTAGTAGATTTTCATAAATACTTAGTGAATGGATGAACAAGACATAAATGGAAAGGGGTGGGGTGCATATTTTGTCCTATTAAGAGATGTGACTTTGTTGGAGTGAGTATGGCCTTGTTGGAGGAAGTATGTCACTGTGGGGGTGGGCTTTGAGGTTTCCTAGGCTTAAGATACCACCCAGTGTCTCAGTTGACTTCCTGTTACCTGCAAGTTGTAGGAAGACTCTCAGCTATTTCTCCACCATCATGTCTGTCTGCACATCACCATAGTCCCAGCAGCCATTGTCCCTACCATGGTGATAATGGACTAAACCTCTGAAACTGTAAATAGCAGCCCCAATTAAATGTTTTCTTTATAGGAGTTGCCATGGTCATCTTCACAGTAATAAAATTTCTAACTAAGACACTTAGGGACACAAAATCTGCAATATGGAAGCACAGTGACTACAGGATGGAACACACATTTTTTTTTTCATGCCTTGGCTTCTGAATCTGACAGATACTCTTTAAGGCACCCTGGACCCCATTCCAGATGCCCATGAAAGCATCATCTTCTGCTTTGGGATGCTGATTTGCATCCTGTGCATGTTTCTCAGCTGCTCAGTGTGGTTGCCCAGCAGACAAGGTATACCCACCCCAAAACATTTCATGTAAATTCGATCTGCCCTGGGACATCCTGAAAACTGGATTGGAAGCAGGTGAGAAGCCAGTTTGCCCAAGAACTCAGAATTACTCTGCTAGTAGAAACGGTTGGACACAGGACACAGGACACAGGTGGGATGTGGTTGGAGACAGGCTGGGAGAAACAGAGGAAGGTTTGGTCAAGCCAAGGGGTCTGTTGGGATAACAGTCATGAACAAATCAAGCTTCAACACAAAAGGGTATTTAGAGTTTAGAACTGTCCTAGGGGAGGTTTGGGGGAATTTGTAACATGTTGTTGAGGTCACACAATCCTCTTAGGGCTGCTATTCTTCTCCCAGATCCCTGTCACCTGCATCGTGAGGGAAAGCAAGAGAACAGTCATCCCGATTGTGAGATGTCAAGCAGGAAGGGGGGGAGGGTCAAATCCACTGATGCAACTAAATGCTCTTTCTGATTTTCCTCCAGTTACTACAGGAGATAACTGTGAAGAGAAGAAGGGAGGATGCAGCAGTAGGGAACAGCATGAGGACCACTGAAGAGCTTTAGAAACCCAACTCAGAACACACTACCCGTGAGCGGGCCTATGCATGTCAACCCAGGGAGTTCTGCTCTAGGCTGGAGAGCCTTTTCCAGGTCCCCCCAGGGGAGACGCTGAAGAAGCAGGGCCACCCTATGCTTTGTCTTTGTGTTTATGCTGAAAACTGAGCCTAGCACCTCTCATGAATGACACAAATTCTTCTACTAAAGCTTGACCTCTAGCCCTCCTTTAAGTTTTTAATTTTGAGAACGGGTTTCAAAAAGTTAGTCAGGCCAGTTGAAATTCACTGTTCCCTAAGCAGGTAGTAAAAATTATAGGCTTGTGTCACCAGCCCTGGTTATTCCTATGGTTTTGAAACTGATTGTGTCAAGCTTTCTATGTCAATAGACAAATCAAGAATCACACCCATGAATATTCTGGAGGGGAATCACCACCCTTACCTTACCTTACTGTGCTTCTAGAAGTGGGTTTTCCAGATAAAAGAGAAGATGCCCAGTTAAACCTGAAGTTCATATGAGCCATGAAACTGTTTCTCTCTCTCTCTCTCTCTCTCTCTCTCTCTCTCTCTCTCTCTCTCACACACACACACACACACACACACACACATATACACACACACCCACCAATGTTGCACAGAACATAGTTACAGTTAACATTTTTTATTGTTCATCTGAAATTCAAAATTTAGCCAGACAGCCTGTATATCTGTCTGCTAAGTCTACAGTTTTTTCCACACTCATTAGATAATTTCTTGTGAGCTCTTCTCCACGAGTGGTAGGATGTCACAAGGCATTGCACAATCTGCAGAATAGGAACAAGAAGAGAAAATGCCTCAAGGAGCAATAAGCTGTCTGTCATTAGGACTTCCTCTGATGTTCTCACATCCTCCATGTACCTTTAACCCTTCAGCATTTGTTTCCTGGGGCAAGGGTCATGGACCCTCAGGTAGTTTGCTAGGGTCTGACCTTTGAATCCACAATGTGTTATCTGCATAGCCTTACATTATTTGTGTAACTTCTCTGTGTGTATTTGATGTTTTCATCCATATATTGGGAGTGACAATGACAATGTCTCGTAAAGTTATTTTGAAGATTCAAAGTGCTTAGATCAGTGCTTTGACTCCAGGAAGAAAGAAAACATGCTAATGACTGTTGGATGGTGAGGAGCCATAGCTGCAGCAGAATTTGGAGGCTTAGAAGACTCTGTAGAACACCAAAGCTCAGAACAGAAAAAGTACTGGGAAAATCTTTAAAGTTCTTTTATTTTAGAGATGATTTCGGAAATCAAGGCAGGGAGCCAAATGTTTACAAACCCTGCGTGTGGCTCAGCCTAAGATCATAAGGTACAAAGGTAATCAAGGAACAATGGAGAGCTACTTACCCATGAGAATCAGAATTGTAAGACCTTAGAACATCAAGAAGTGACCAAGGCAGAGTACACCAGGGCCAGTCAAAGGCAAGAGGCTGACATGGGGAGTTAAATTCATTGTTAAATTGTAGTCCTGGTGCCCTGGTGCACTGCCCATCTTTTGACAAGCCTTTACTGTCTGGCCTTCGATTTCACATCTCATCTCTGTGTATTGGAGAAAAAAAAAAAAAAAAAAAAAAAAAAAACTAGGAGAATTGGCACTGTGCTTCCTCCCAGGAGCCTACAGGCCCATGGTGTCCACATACCTAGTTCACCAGAATGGTGCCTTTGTGTCCTTGGTCTCTAAGTCCTGATCTCAAGCTCTGGATCCCGCTGACAGATACCCATCAATTCTAGCATGTGACTGTCAGAAATGGCTTCCTGCTTAGCTGACCTGCACTGCCAAGTGGCCTAGACTCAAACCAGATAAAGGAGAATCAAATACTACTTTTTGACTTGACCCTAGTAACCTTGCTGAAAGATGAGCCTGACAGTGACATTCTCTGAAAGTCATAGGAAGGATTTAGGGATTTGTGTGTGTGGTTAGCTATCAGGCACACACAGCTGCTTTCACCAGCCTCTCAGATTTTCATCAGACTCTTCATTTTGGATCTCTTGGCCCCAATTGTTTAAACATGTTGCTGCTTTCTACTTCATGGGCTATGCCTTCTCCTTTGAGTATTATCTTTTACCACCTACCCCCCGGACCTCCCTTAGGTGCTCACCTGCCATTTCCTCTTCTAGAAGCTTCCCCTGAGCAACTCTTCACCTGTACTGGAGAGATGTCCTACAGCAGACAAACGTCTGCTGCTTTCAAACTACACTGTTCACTTACTTCTTACACACACAGAGATCTTCTGGAGGACATCTGTGTTCATCCTCTCCAGCCCCACCTTTTCTAATCCAGTGGTGCTGGAAGACTGGTAGCACCAATTTTGATAGAAACATATCCTTGCGCAGAAACCCTAGCAATGAGGTCAGAAAGTTCTACCCATCCCTGCTCCAGCCTGAGAACTACAGGTCTGTGAATCTCCCCCAGCTCCAGCTTAGGCTGCTACAATAGCTTTCAACTTGGCTTTTTGGGGTTCTTCCTACTGTCCTCTAAACAGCCCTTGTAGCATGAATCTTAAAAGTTCTTATTAATAAAATCAAACCTGAGGCCAGTTATTGGGGTAAATGCTGGAAGATCAGAGAAGTAGAACAAGCCATAGCTACCTCACCTAGCCAATTCCTCGGCTGATCCTATTTCCTCAGACTGGAAACCTCTGTGTCCTCATCCGGAATGAATCTCAGCTGAATTGCTGCTCAAAGCCTAAAAGCTTAACCAGCCAAATGCTTCTAGTTTC
Source organism: Onychomys torridus (assembly GCF_903995425.1). NCBI lineage: Eukaryota > Metazoa > Chordata > Mammalia > Rodentia > Cricetidae > Onychomys > Onychomys torridus. The sequence goes on from NC_050444.1 coordinate 112,100,047, forward strand.
TGGTCCTCACACCTTATATACCTTTCTGTTTTCTACCATCACTCCCTAGGATTAAAGGCTCACTTTCTAGGATTTAAAGGCACGAGTCACCATGCTTGGCTGTATCCTTGAACAGATGGATTTCTGCCTCTGGAATGCTAGGATTAAAGGCGTGTGCTACCACTGCCTATCTTCATGTTTAATATTGTGGCTGTTCTGTCTCTGACCCCAGATAAGTTTATTAGGGTGCACAATATTTTAGGGAACACAATACCACCACAAGCCTTTCACCCTACTGCAGACTTCTCTTTTCATATCACGCAAAAGCTCTGCTCAGGAGCCTTCAGTGGCTTCCTCTTGCACCCAGGGTTCAATTCAGCTTTTCAGTGACCTGTGAGTCCCTCCGTGATCTGGTACCCACAGCTACATTCCATCCATTCTCAGCTCTCTGGAGTGTTTTGAGCTTCTCAGACTCCCCTCATCACTTCCCCTCACTGCTCCCTCAACTCAAGCCATGCCCTGGGGCAAATGATCAGGTTGAACTGAGTCACCTACATAATCCTTGAGGAGGCGTGGTCAGGTAGGAGAGACAAATCCACACCAGTAACCTGGTAATTTAGAGGAAACAAAGTGACTGAAACAGCAGAGCTGATTGCTCTTGGGGGCTTCCATTTGCGGTCATTTCTAACTTTGTTTCTAAAGGTCAAAGGTGTGGGGTTTTCTCTTTAAACCTTCCAACTCTAGGTTTTCCATCATCCTGAGCCCAAATCTCCACATCTGTTGGCTTGGGATCATGCCCACCAAATAGGGATGTTGGGAGGAACAGACAGTACACAGAAACCTCCCCTTATTGTTAGGGGACACATTCCAAGATGCTATCACATCTAAAAGTGTAGACAGTATGGAAGCCTGGGTGTGCAGGGGTTTTCCCACACATACACACCCTTGATAAAGTTTAGCTTTCAAATTAGGCCCAGTGAGAGATGACCAAGTACAGATGCAACAGAACAATTATAACTGCAGGCTGCTGCTAATGTAGGAAGTGGTTCTAAATCCTCTGTTTAATATTTTCAGATGGAAGTTGGCTGCAGGTCAGTCAACCTGCAGGGAATGTACCACTGTGGAAAAGAGGGGGAGCCGTATGGAAAGCATGCCACATACAGGCTGGATGCTACAGGCACCCTACCCAATAATTTCTGAAGCAGTTGGAAAGCTTGTTGTTGTGAGGAGCATCATTGGAAAGCTAAGCACATCCTGATAACTCTGAAGCCTGAGGGGAAGACTGGAGGTTGGGCCCAAGAAGAAAGGAAAATGCCCCCCTGCTGAGAAATCTCCCCTTGGGGGTGTTCACTGAAAGCGAAAGTGGAACCCTTGCCAGTCGGGTTTACCAGAAGGGCAGTGGAGCTTGTGGAAAAGCCTTTCAGAAACAGAGGCAGTTCAACAGGAACCCAGGCAGTTTCTGAGAAACTGTGAGCTTCAAGGAAGAGCCTGGCAACCTGTGTTTACAAACTCCAGGAACACCTGCAGCCCGATGTGTTAGCCACAGAATGGGTCATGGTCCTCTGGGGACAATATTCCAAAGCAAGAAAACTGGAGCAAAAACCAAGGTCATTTTTCCAGGACCTGGAGCTCCCACTAATTCAGAAAAACAGCATAGTTACAGCTGCTGGGAGATGGGAGACAGCTGGACATGAGTGTGTGAGACATTCATTCAATTATCATTCAATAATATATCTATTTACTTACTTACTATGTATAAACCAAGTACCCACTACAATAAAAATAATAATGGATGCTTACCGAGTGACAAGCACATGTCAGGATACTATGCTAACTACTTGAGTTCTCACAACAAATGCCCAAGGTGACTGCTCTTATGTGGACTTTCAGACTGGGAAACTGAGGCTCAGAGAGATAACCTAGCCACACCTCAGCTAGTTCATAGAACCAAGACTTGTCTGCTAATTGGTGCTGTGCTCATAACCATTAAATCTAATGAGGCTCAAATTAAATTTGAGCCTGTGCTGAAGTTAGAGATTGGCAAGGCCAGCTATTGATCCTTTATCACCCTCTCAATCTTCAATGCCTAGGTTACAGCCCAGCATATAATAGCTGCTCACTAAGATGTGTGAGCAACATGCATCTCTGCAAGGCAAGGTGAAACTAGGTAGCCTCAGGGAGAAGATGACATGTTGGTAACCAGATCTGTGACAGACAAGGGTACTCACAAGGTGCCCTCTGAGGTTTGTGCTGGGTCACTGTGAACAGGTCAGGGTCCTAAGACTCCCTGTAAACCGCATACTTGCTTTGCTTATTCACACAGGCACCGAGGGAGAAGAATGGCAGAGCTGGGGGCTTAACTGCTGCTCAGTCATTCATCATGGGGGAGCGGGAGGCGGGTGTTCTGAAGTCTCACAGTGTTGACTGGCAGGAGAATCAAATGAGAATAGAGTTACCCATGACTCAACTTTCCTGCTCCCATCTCTGGTCTCTAAGCTACTAGTTAGTCAAAAAATGACCAGAAACTGAACCTCCAGACCCGGGTTAACTCCCTGAACCCAGAGACCAGAAGACAGGAAAAGTGTGGATGCAGAGGGCCTCAAAAGGTCCCCTGCATGTACCTGAAGGCTGCACAGATATTTTCAATAAGGCAGAGTTGGCAACAGGAATCCTGACGAGGCAAAGAAGCTGCTGTCATATTGTCAGGAATGCTTAGAGCGTTGTAGTGGCTTTGGCACAGCAAAGACCCAGGGAAGGAGTGACTCAATGATGAGACAGGAGGAGGGAGGGGTAACAAGCCAGGATCGTGGGGAGCTGGGCAGTATCCTTCTGAAATCACCAAGGAGCACTGAAGACAGTAGAGCAGGGACATGACTGAGGTGGGCTGGCCTCGAGGGGCAACTCATTGTCCTGACTACAGAGTAGTGACTTACTTGAGGAAGAAGGGGCTGGAGATGAAGGAGCCCTTTGGGAACAAGGGTGAGGATTTGAACAGGTGGACATCCACCCTCCTGGAAGAAGATGAAGACAAGCTCGACAGGCAGGTACACGAGGCCTAGGTCTGTTTCCCACTTGTCTCTCAAGGCAAGTGTGGAGTCAGGGTGGGCCCTGAGCAGCCCTCAAGGCAGGCCCTCATTGAAGGGGAGAGTAAGCTCACAGTGTCTCAGGGAACATTCTGCTTGGGTTTCTTCTCAGAAAGAGAAGGTTGCTGATTAGAACTTTGAAAGAGACAAATACTCAAAGGGCAAAGGCTGGCTAGCCACACAGGACCGTGTAAGACAGGAGAAAAGAGGTCAGGAGCTGGGGAGCTGCCTTCATCCTTACAGTGCCAGGGAGCCTAGACCTGGAGACAGAAGACGGTGAGCGTAGGATGCCAGGAAACAAATGGGAGGGAAATGAGCAGGTTCTTTCTTCCCGTGTTTATTGATTGATTGGTTGGTTGGTTGCTAATGTTGAATACTGTGCTGGATAGATTTCTGAGGAGAGGATTTCAATGAAGAAAATGCTTCCATAAGCAGGGGCTGCAGGCGAGAATGTAGGGCATTTTCTTAATTAGTGGTTGATGGAGAAGAGCCTAGCCCATTGTTGGTGATGCTATGCTTGGGCCAGTGGTTCTGGGTTCTATAAGAAACGTGGAAAATCAACACAACACAGAAAACCTGAGCTAACATCAAAAACGGTGCGGTTTAGAATACTACTGTAACTAAAAAGATCTCTGCGAGAACAAAAGTTGCAGAGATGCTTGTTTGAACTAAAATTGTTAACTGCAAAAAGTTTTGGTTGTAAAATGTCTCTTTGTATTTGAAAGTGAAAGCCTGATACCAGAATTTACGTTTTTGAACTTTTTGAACTTAAAATAATGAGATAAAACTACAAAAAGATTTTGGTTATGGATTTCTGTAGTTGGAGATCTCTCCAGGTGCCACCAAGCCCCCATGGTCCCACAACCCCCGTATAAAATAATCACTCAGACGCTTATATTACTTATAAACTGTATGGCCATGGCAGGCTTCTTGTTATCTAGTTCTTCTATCTTAAATTAATCCATTTCTATTAGTCTATACTTTGCCACTTGGTTCGTGGCTTACCTGTACCTTACATCTCCCTTGTCATGGCAGTGGCTGGCAGTGTCTCTCTGCCCCAGCCTTCCACCTCCCAGAATTCTCTTCTTTCTTGTCCCGCCTATACTTCCTGCCTGGCCACTGGCCAAACAGCACTTTATTTATACAGAGTGATATCCACAGCAGATTTCTTTATATTTGGAAGGCTAGTACCAGAATTTATCATTTGAATTTTGCGACTTAAGAAATGAAATGAACAATAGTGGTTTCATTGCAATGGGATAATTGAGTTTACTTATAGTAATGACCTAGGAACTGTTTTCTAGAGTTATTTGTGTTAAAAATAGAACTGTTTAAATGAAATTTATTCATTCTACCTAGAGTCAAGATGCAATTTTTATATGCATATATGCTTTATTAACTGGTGATTCATGAATTGTTTTATGGAACTGTTTATGTAAAAATGGAATCACTTTTGGGAAAAAGTTAATCCAATAAATAAATAAATAGATAGATAAATAAATAAAAAATAAAAAACCAAAACAACAACAACAACAAAACCAACCAACCAAACAAACAAACAAAAAAAAAAAAAAAGAAAGAAAGAAGACTGAGCAAGCCATGAGAGCAAACTAGGACTCAGCTCCCTCGTGTGTCCTCTGTCTGCATCAGTTCCTGTCTCCAGGTTCCTGCTCTGAGTTCCTGTCCTGATTTCCTTAGATGATGAACAGTAATGTGGAAGTGTAAGCCAAATAAACCCTTTCCTCCCTAACTTTCTTTTTGGTCATGGTGTTTCATTGCAGCAAGAGAAACCCTAAGACAAACACAATGGAGGTTAGGGGAGAAGAGAGTAGGAGATACCGAGAGCTTTTCTGAGGAAACCAGAAATTTCACATGCTAGGAGACTAGGCCTGAAAGCAAAGGGCCTAAATTGAGCTCTGAAGATAAAAGTGTCATGAGTTGGGACCCATGGTAGAGGGGACAGTGGTATGGAACTAGGACACATTATAGCATTCAGAAATTGGGGGGGGGATTATATTTTTCTACTCTATTGAAGAAAAATTACGTCTGGAATTCTTTACAGTAAGATTAGTGATGAGGTAATGAGATGGGAGGGGTCAGAGAAAGCAGTGTATGACACGGTGACACCTTCCCCTATGGTGGAAGTCTAGGGATCTGCAGTTGCTCTGTCTAATAGGAAATGAGCCCAGCAAAGGGGAGCCAGTGTCCCTGCACACCACACAGATGCCCCAGTTCCTTTATTTGATCCTTAGAGCAGCATATCAGCCCAACACATAAAGGAGACCACAGAGTGGAGAGGTTGCCAAGGTTTTCCCATAAAGAGCGAGTCTAAATACTCTGAGTTTTGAGGAACCATAAGGTTCTTATGGCCACTACCACCACCCCCACCTCCTCCTCCTCCTCCTCCTCTCCCTTTTTCTCGATTCTTCCTTCTTTGTCCATCTTTTCTTATCCTCCTCCTTTTTGTAACAATGCTTTAGAAACATTGGAAACCACTATCAGCTCACAGGCCACACAAAAACAGGCTTCTGCATGGTTTTGAGATTCTGGCACTGGACTTTGACCTGGGTCTGAACTTTGTGGTTCTGCCACTGTTTTAGTTAAAACTAAGATAAGATGCCTTGATGGATGATAAGACACCATGATAAAGCTAACTTATAGAAGAATAGGTCTATTTGGAGCTTACGTTTTCAGAGGGTTAAAAAGTCCGCGGCCATCATGATAGGGAGCATAGCAGCAGGCAGGCAAGTGTGGCTCTGGGCAGCAGCTGAGAACTCACATTTTGATTCACAAGTAGGAGGGATGGAGGGAGAGAGGGAGAGAGAGAAAGAGGTGTGTGTGTGCGTGTGTGTGTGTGTGTGTGTGTGTGTGTGTGTGAGAGAGAGAGAGAGAGAGAGAGAGAGAGAGAGAGAGAGAGAGAACGAGAACACTGGGTATCACAGGGGTCTTATGAAATCTCAAAGTCTGCACCTCCTCCAATAAGACCATACTTCCTAATCCTTACCAAACTGTTCCAACAAGCATTCAAATATATGAGCCTCTGGGGCCATTTTCATTCAAATCACAGGTTTGAATTCAAATGAACAGGCCATGTGACATTGGGCAAGTTATTTAAACTACCCTTTCTCTGTAAAATAACCAAAATTGCTTCCCCCTGGTTCATAAGACAAAGATACTATCAGGCACCAGGTTCAGATCCTCACCCTGCTGTTTACCCATAGTATGACTCTCAGTAATTAACTCTCTGTGCCTCAGTTTCCCCATCTGGATAATGCTGGTGACAGCAGTACTATCTACACGTTTCCTCTACTATTCCTAACAGGTATGTAGTGTAAGATGGATACTTGGCAAAGAACAGCTAACCACTGCACTGCAGTCATTCCTCAACAAGAAAGCAAACAGAGAAACTGAGGAAGGCCAGCTCTCAGGTAGGGCCAGGCCTGCTAGGGGTCACTTACAGGTCACTCTTAAGTGTGTCCTAGAGGATGAAGCCATCCAGATGGACTGTGTGGAAAGGTCTCTGTTTCTCTGTCCCATGTGTGGCACTAGCATCAGATAAACGCTCTCGAAAGCCAAGAGCATTTTGATCTCAGCAGAGATCCTGTACACATGCACACACTTGGCAGCTGTGGGCTACAGGCCGTGTGTTCTTGCTTGTGATTTAAGCTATGTTATCAATACTTGCGAATGTAAACTTGGAAGATCAAAGCTGTCCAGGTCAAGAAGGCTAATATTTAAATTCCAGACTTACAGGCACAGCTCTGAAATTCCCTGGCTCCACATCAAGTCTTTGTACTGAAATCAAGTCAAGCATGCATTTGACACAGTTGTGGGGCTCTGGAGTGTGGGTGTGGTATGCATTCAGTAGAAACTGGGGGTCCACCCAGAATGGAATTCTGTGGAATTCTAATAAAGGACTGTTCTTCAGTTCAATGCCCTGTGTGACCTTAGTCAGAGCAAACACATTTCCACAGCACAGAGATATCACAGAGATGGTTTCAGTATCTGGAAATATCATATGCTGCTGTCCTCGAGGGGTAACGAATTGGGCCCAGCACCAGCACTTTTCCAGTTTGCTTTGGTTGCTGTGACAAACCACTGACCAAAAACGACTTAGGAAGGAAATGGTCTATTGTATCTCACAACTCTCAGATCACAGTTTATCATTGAGGGAAGCCAAGGCAGGAACCTGGAGTTGGGAACTGAACCAGCGACCATGGAGAAACACTCCTTGCTGGCATCTTTTTTGTGGTTTGCTCAGCTATCTTTATTATACAACCCAGGGATGGCAGTACCCACAGTTGGGCTGTGACCCTTTCACATAGATCAATGATCAAGAACATGGCCCCACAGACCTGCACCCCCGGACAGCTGACAGAGGCAGCCTCATTCCTCAGTAGACATTCCCTCTTCTCAGGTCAGGTATGTATAGATTTGTGTCAAATTGACAACCACTATGACAACTAACTTGCAAAGTAATACGGAAATTGTAGATAATGGTCATAAATTTTCTGACATCTGACAGTACTCCACAAACGTTTCTGTCATTATTCCTATTATTTGCATTGTACCACCTACCCTCTTTATACCCTGGAACATGCAGGTCAAGGTTATTCTTTGGTGATATCAACTATGCTTTTGCCATCTGTCTAGTTCTTGCAGTTCAATAAAACTTTACAGAGTTCTTTCTTTACACATGCTTCTTAGAATATAAGGCTTTTGTAAATACAAAAGTGAGCAAGATGAGGGCCAGAGATATGGCTCCACAGGTAAAGGTGCTTGGCCTGCATTTGGTCCCACATGGTGGAAAGAGAGAACTGATTCTAGAATGTTGTTCTCTGACCTCCACTTGTGCACACACACACACACACACACACACACACACACACACACCAATTGTAATTTAAAAACGATTTTAAATGAATGTAAGTGGCTGCCATGGAGGACAGACGCTCACCCCCAGTTAGCAGGCCATGCCAGTGCCTTGGCAGAAGAATATGCCCAGGTCTACAGATCATTCTTCCTACCAGCAGTAAATTTGCTTGCGTGGAGGACCTGTGCCTCCAATCTTTCCTAGGGTCAAGTCTTGGTTCTGTTTTTAAACTAAGTCGTCGGAAACAAACAGGTTAACCATAATAAACCTTTGTTTGCTTGACTGTAGAATGAGGATCTCACAGTACTTACTTTGGGGAAAATTTGGAAAAAATAATGAGATAATCTGTGCAAAACTTGCAGTACCATTGTTTAACATTCTAGCAAAGTAAGCCAGTGTGGCCATGGAACTCAGAACTTAAAACCTGGCATTCTTTTCGAATGTTCTTCACCCTTTTCTGCTGATTATAGTTCTGCATTGTATCCATGCAACGCTTTTGTGGGTTGCAACATGCAGAATTGCCAATACACGACCAATTTTAGCCTATAAAGTGGGCAGTTTTATAACAGTTTTTCCAAGTACCCTCTTCCACAGCATATTATCAGAGGCTGACAACTCTGATGCAATGGCCTGAGTGGCTGGGTTTGTGAACCTGGCTGGGACAATGGGAGATTAAGAAAGACAGACAGATACATGGAACACAAGCAAAGCTTGGATGGGGTGCACTGCATGCTCTCCCTGTAGGGAAGAAGTCTTAGGCTGCAGTCATTCCAAATGAAGAAGCTGCAATCTATACTTTCTGGACATATTGTTGACAGCGTTTTAAAATCCCTCTTTCTACTTTACACAAATGCTAAGATATTGTCATATTTAGTAGTTACAAGTGTTTGATCCTGCAAACATACAACCTAATTGGACCAATGTCCATTCCCTGAGGCTTCAGCTTAATTTATTTAAGTGTGTATGGGTACATGTTTACATGTATGTGCATGTGTACAAAAGTCAGAGGTCAATTTCTGGTGTCTTTTCTTTTATTCTTTTTACTTTTTTTTGAGACAGGGTCTCACTGGCCTGGAATTTGCTAAGTAAGCTAGCCTGGCTGGCCACTGGACCCTGGGGATAAGCTTGTCTCTGTTTCTCAGTACTAGGATTACAAACATGTCACCATGCCTGGCATTTTTTTTTATAGGGGTTATGAGGATGGAGCACAGGTCCTCTTATACAGCAAGCAACCTACTAACTAAGCAATTAAGTAGAATGCCAGAGAGCTTTCTAGCTGTTCTCTAGTCCCTGAAGATGTAGGGCATTAGATGCTGTGGGATTCAATGGTATCTTTTTGATGGTCTACTTATCCAATTATTATTTATTGAATGCTTTCTATGCTACCGCACTGGGTGTAAGAGATACATAAATCAATATATGCATGAAGTCTTTGTCTCAGTGAACTCTGTTATATTGACAGTGACTAAAGCAGGCAAGAAAACAAGTAGTAGAATGTGATAAATTATGTGCTGAAACGCTGTAGAAAAAGTCAGGATGCATGGGATGGGGAGATGTAGTCAATACACTGATTCAAGCAAAGAACATTGCAGGGACGTGAATGGGAACTCCAGCTTCTGGTTCCAGCAAAGCTTCAATCCCAGTTCCTCCCCATGATGATTTACCTTTTCCTTGGAGCTTGTAGGCTGTTAAGACAGTCCCCTCCCTGCCAGCATTGATTAAATTAGCTCCCTCCAGTTTCAGTCACTAAAGTCCATTCTAAAACAACAACCTAAGTGGGAGAACCATTCTTTGTTCTCATATATAGGAGAGAGAGAGAGAGAGAGAGAGAGAGAGAGAGAGAGAGAGAGTTCTTAGAGAAAGCAGAAAAGTGAATCTGAAGTATGAGCTTCACTAAGCCCTTTTTGGATATGTGCTTAAGTAAATAATGTAAACTGGGGTGTTTTAATAAAAAAAAAAAAAATTCAACCTGGGACTCCCAGTGACCACACCTCATATGGACTGAGGTAAGTGGTGGAGCTAGGATAAAAAAAATCATCCTGAGTGAGGTAGCCCAGACACCCAAAGACAAATCTAGTGTGTATTCCTCCCCACTCCAGAGCCTCATGCAGGCATGGATGCTTTTATATGTGGGTGTTGACTTTTAAGCCTTCAGCAGGCATGCTTCTAACTGAATAACCACAGTGGTTCCATATAGAGTAAGGAACTATTGAAGAAGGAAAGATCTCCCAAGTATGGGGAAATAGGATATACAGTTAGAGAGAAACAGAGGAGACTGGTTCATGAGGATTAAATGGAGAGGGCGAGAAACAGCTAACATGAAGGCCCATTTGAGGGATTATATGGAAACCCACTGCATTAGAAGGTTCTTTAAATATTACACACATGAAAGAAATCTAAATGGAATCACCAAGAGCTGAGGGAGACAAAGCCCCAACCAGGCATCTCTCCACCAAGTGAAACCTCCAGTGCCAGGAATTAGTTACATCTAATTGAGTTGTTGACCAAACTGGCCCCATGGAAACCCACAAACAACTCAGGCTATTGCCATGGTTATTGGTTGATCTCTACAAATAGATGGTAAGGCTTCATTGCTGAAGATAACACCTATAGCTCTCATTAAACACAGAGAAGCTAAGCTGGTACTAGCTACAGCCTTCCCTACTGACTAGTATTTGTGGTACTAGAAGGTACTCTGCATGCTGCCAGAGAAGGAAGGAAAACACAAGCCGGCCACAATCCTTTTTATTGGCAATGTTTGCCTTCATGATATGCCAATGACATAGTAGCACAAATGTTGTGAGAGTACCAGCCACTGTTTGCGGATTTAAAACCCACTCCATGAGATGGCACCCATGCCTGACACTGACTGGTTGGTCAAGAATCTAAGACTAGATAGTCCATGGACCTAGGGGAAAACCAAATACTATTGTTCTGCTAAAGGAATGCCGCAATAAAATGACTTCCAACAACATTCTGTTATACCCAAAGATGCAGCACTTCATTTATTATCAGAGAAGATTTTTCTTCCAGTGGATGGGAACTAGTACAGAGATCCACAACTGGACAGTGTGTATAGAAAGAGACCACTTAGTCCAAAATGGGATGTCTTCATCAAATCCTTCCCTTCAGGGCTCAGGGAACTATGTGGTAGAAGAAGCGGAAAGATTGTAAGAGCCAGAGGGAATGTGTGATGCCAAGGAAACAGGACCTTCCAGATGCACGATGACTGATGCACATAGAGTAGATTAGCATGCATAGGGCCCGCAAGGGTCCAAACCAGATGGGGTCCCGTGCTGAGATGGGGAAGTAGGCACAAGCTCCCCTTCCTAACTGTATTAGTTTACTATTGCTATGATGAAATGATGAAACACTATGACCAAAGCAATTTGGAAAGGAAACTTTTTATTTATCTCATGCTTCCATATCCATAGTCTATCACTGGAAGACGTCAAGACAGGAACTCAAACAGGGCAGGAACCTAGAGTCAGGAGCTGATGTGGAGATCATGGAAGAGTGTTGCTTACTTTATTTCTCCCCATGGCTTGCTCAGCCTGTTTTTTTTTTTTTTTTTCTTTTTAATAGAACCCAGGACTACCAGCCTAGGGATGGTCCACCCGCAAGGGACTGGACTCTCCCACATCCATCACTAATTAAGAAAATGCTCTACTGGCTTGCCTATAGCCCAATCTTATGGAGCATTTTCTCAATTGGTATTCCATCCTCTCGGATGACTCTAGCTTGTGACAAGTTGACATAAAATAAGTCAGGACACCAGATAAGAAACTATCTCCAATTAACAACTGCTCACCAAAGGAAAAAATAGTATCTTCAAGGGACTCTTATTGGGCATATAAACCACATTTAGGGGTAGGTTTCATAGCCAGCAGTAGATGGACAACACAAAATGAACTCAAAGATATTTTTGGAGATTTTTTGTTTTGGTCTCATTAAAAAAAAATGAATTGTTTAAGCTTTTTTTTTTTTAAATTACTGGTCTTTTGCTTGTATATTATGGCTTCCAATTATATTTTATGAGGTGTGTGTGTGTGTGTGTGTGTGTGTGTGTGTGTGTGTGTGTGTGTGCATTTCTTATGCTCTTTGTTTATTTTTTTCTGTTTCTTAGTTTTTTCATTTTATTTTATCCTTGATTGTTTTTGTTTTTATTTGACTGCATCTTTTCTTGAGAGAGAGACAGAGAAGACATGGGGTTGGAAAGGTGGGAGATGGGTAGGATCTGGTAGGAAATGAAGGAAGAAAAACCGTGGTAATCAGAATATAGTGTTCAAAAATAACTTTATTTTCAATTTAAAAAAGTAATTTTCAACTGGAGTTGGGTCATTACCAACTTTGACGGCTTTCTGTTTTCAACAATGTGATGACTGGTAGGATCCAAACATCTGGAAGCTGAAAAGATGGGGGATCATGAAATAATGTTTCATCTGACAGTGCTGATTTGGGGAGATCTAGAACACATACAGGACATGTCCAAGGTCGCCTAGCTTGAGGGTAGCCCAGCAAGATGTGCACACATAAGATGTGCACTCTGGCTCTCACTCCCAGGCTACCTTCAGCTCATCCAATTTACTCACTCAACAGGCAGTTTGAGTGATCTTTATGTTTCAGACCCAGTTCTCAGAGGTTCCCACCTGTAGAATTTTGCTCTAACTGGGGAATGCTAGATAGGAAAAAAAAAAAAATTGGTGATATCTGTTGAGAACGATGTAAAAAAGATTTGATGAGACTATGCTTCTGTGTCATGGTCTGTGTATGCAAAAGAAAGTCATGTCCAGGAAAGCCCTTTTGAAGAAGTGCTGTTGAAGCCAATATATGAATGGGCAGAAGGAATCAGTCATGTGGAAATGTGAAGGAAGAGAATTCCAAGGAGAGAAGACAGTTGATGGAAAAGCTCCAATGCTTGAACAAGTTGATGTGTATAAGGAATAGCAGGAGGGCAAATTGATGTGTGCAAGGAATAAAAGGACAAGTTGATGTGTGTAAGGAATAGACTTGAACACAGTGAGTAGGAAGGTGGTTGAGTGTGACCTGAAGTTGAGGAGGTAAGTGGGAGATAGATGGCAGTCTTTGGAGTCCAGGTAAAGGGCTGGATTTTTACCAAGAGTACACTGGTAGGCCATTAGGGTAGTGTAAAACACAAGAGAAACACTACTAGATTTATACAGTAATAAAACATGATTGTACCTACTACCTGGGCTTGAAAATAAAAAAAGGAGAGCCTGTCGTGAGGCATCAAGGCTAGGAATTAGGATTGTGTAGGAGGAGAGATGGGGAGGATTGAGATGGGTTATGAGGCAAGCAGGGGCAGTATTTGAGTTTGGCAGGGATCCGGGATTGGATAAAATTTAGGACACTTGAGCAATCCTGGGTTTCCAATCAGATAGTGTTTCCTCTCAGGGTGGGTAACGGGAACATAGAAAGGTAAACTCACCAAGATTTTGCTCTTGCATCTCACCCCATACTCTTGAATGACTAGTACCAAAAGAAGTGACTCAGCCGTATGCAGAGGACCCCAGTTCAGTTCTCACATCCACCATCTGTAACTCTAGTTCTAGGCACTCTGACATCCTCTTCTAGATTCCGGCACCAGGCACAAATGTGGTGCACAGACATATGTGCAGGTAAAACACACATCCTCTTGGACCACAAGACGTCTACATCCAAGGTCAACAGCTGACAAAATCAATCCAAAGAAGACCCAATAGAGAACCATCAAGGATGGAGGACACACACTACTTTTCATGGCCATACAGCGAGTCATGTTGCATTCTGTCTCTCATTGATCATGGGGGAAGAGTCTGAATGGATTAACCACCGTTTCTGAAAACCAGAGAGAGGTACTGGGCAATTGCTGAGATGACTATCTAGCATGAGAAATGACAAGTCAACACCTGGTTGAGGTGTGGAGAGGCAGGGTTGGATAGGGAAGGGTGTTCTAAGTGGAGAGAGAACTGTGGGGGCCCGCAAAGATTTCTAGTGTGATCTGAGCTTGCTTCATCCAGCAGGGCTGCATTAGAGGATTGCTTGACCACGTGTGGGTCTACACTTGGCTGAGCTAGGGGAAGGTCTTTGTTCCAACCCTTGGCATTACTATAAATAGCCCATTAACAGAGACAGAAGAGGCCAGTGGATAAGGACCCAGGCCTACCCAAGGCTGTCCTGTGTTTCTGTTTCTCTCCCCTTCATATTTCTACCTAATGCTCTTATCACTCTTTCCTCAAGAGTACGCTAGGGTAGAAATAAGTGGGAGCAGGTCTTCCACGGAGAACCTGCCTAGGGATGGGCAGGATCACCATGAGCTGGGACTTAGATTTATAGTCTAACATGACAGGTGAACATTTTATTTTGCAAGAGACAGGTAAGTAAAGACAGTATCACCATGTAAGAGAGCTGAGAAGAAAACCAGACTCATTCATTCTTTCATTCACTATTATTAAGCCATGTACAAAACTATTCCATGTATAAGCACTTGGTGAATGCCCCCCTCCTAAATGTTGGCTCCAATCCTCTCTTTATGCTAGGTGGTCTTGGTAGGAAGGCTTGAGTCTGAGAGAACCCAGACATGGCTCCACACCTGTCCCTCTGTGTCCTGAGTAAGGCAAGTTCTGTCAGAGAAACAAGGGCACTGATGGCATCCTCTCTAAGTTTACTTTCTGCTCTTACAGTCCTTGAATCCTCCCTCGCCTTTTTCTTCCCAAAGTTCCTCCTCTTTGGGCTTATAAATGTGTAAACTGTTGAAAAGCCAAGTAGGAGGTTCAGGGCGGAGACCCCTGGGGGCCGGGTGAGTGACCAACGCCCAGAAGCAGCCAAGGTCCTGGGAGTCCTTGCTGATGACCACTGAGGAAAGTGCAAGCTCTCCATGCAAAGGGGTTCTGACAGGCTAAATCTAAACCAGATGTGCACCAGAGAGAGCGAGCGCGAGCGGGACCTATTACTAAGTGTTGTGAAATGGCCCAGGGGAGGTAAATAAGCAAAAACAGGCCAGTTGCCTAGCAGCACATACAACAAAACAAGCAGCAGCTCACTTGGCATTGGACCAGGCAGAGCAGCTTTCTGAGGGGAGTTGGAGCAAGACAGGGAGGGCTCGGTCTGATAAGACTCAAGGGGCTGGCTCCCCAGCACCTTCCAAACTCCACGCTAGGCCATTCCTGATCCCGTGGGTGCTAGGGTCTGCCATCTGATCTGCCCAGCTTGACTCCACAGCTGCCCTGACTGCTTTCAGTCAACCCCTGAGCATCAGTGTCAAGGATTTCTTAATTGGGAGGAAGGAGAGTCTGTACCCACTTCTGAGAAGAGCTATGACTATATTCACTAGGAGGGGTAACAGCAGGGATAGGGCTGCAAAGATCTGCTCAAGGTCCCTAATACATTTGACACATGCTTCTTCATCCACCAGTGAGTGCTCTATATCTCACGTATTTCTTGACCTTGCAACCTATTATGAACCAGGTACCGGGATGGCTCCAAGTTAGACAGAGTAGATCAAAAGAGGCCCATGCCTTGTTCTGAAAGGATCTACCGCATATAGAGGAGATCACCGTGAGCAAGGAATCACACACTCAAATGCTTAATGTTTTGAAAGAAAATATGGAGTGGCAAGAGACAACAAAGCAATGGTTGAGTCTCAACAGTATGTGAGGCAGTTTTCTTTTAGGAGGAAGAGCTGAGACATGCAAAATGATTAGCGCTCACCAGGAGAAAGCAGGGGTCAGCAAATGAGAAGGCTTTGTGACATGAAAGTGTGTTGGAGGAAATGCCTTGAGAGAGGCTGGAGGAACATCAGTGAAGGGGGTGGTGAGGTAGAGAAGTAGGCAGGGGACAGGTCACCTGAGACACATGAGATTACAAGAGAAAGATGGAGGATTTTCTCTCAAGCTCAATGAGAAATGTATGGGGTTTATTTACTGATAACTAATTTCAGGAGTGTAGGAGTCCTGATTTCATTAGGTTCACATTTGTAAACGATTACTCCTGGGTAAAACATGGCAGTCCTGAAAAGGAGTGAGAGAGGGGACAGGAAAGCTAGTCGGAGGATAGGATTATCAGCAAACTGAAAACAGAAAAGTTCATGAACTAGCTGGGGGTCACAGGCAGGGCTGGGATCCGAGCCTAGACTTGCACGGTACCAATCAGGCTAGTGTTTCCAGGTTCCTCACTCCTCAGGCCAACTCTGCAGAAACTTCCTCACCCATATCTGACCCCCTGGAGGAGGAGTGCATCCCCAGCCCAGCTGGAGGATGAGTAATCACTGGCCTGTAAAGGCTCAATCAACACTGTAGACAAGGATGCCTTGCCTACTACCCTACTGCCCTTCTAGTATGCTCCACTTTGCCTACTCTCCCAGACTAGCCATCTTGACTGGAGTGATCTTGAACCCTACCAGGTTTTTAGAGAAAACCAATCTCTGGCAATGTGGTGTTATGGACAGACATGGCTTGGCAGTGTCTGGTTTGAGTTCTTGACCTGCCTTGCATGAGCTTCCCCTCCAAGGTGGCTGTGTGTCCTGAACAAGTTACTCAACCCTTGTAAGTGGAATAAAAATGTTTGACTTCTAATATTAGTACCAATAGAAAATATATCTCAAATTCCTCTGCTTTTCCATCTCCTTCTCCCTGCCTCTCACCCAAGTTTTTGACCTTTTTGCTCTCATCACTATGGGCATGTACCTCCAAGATAGATCATCAGTGTGCAGTGATCAGTTGGACAAGAACAGGCCAAGTTGAAGACCATGTCCATGAGACTTGAGAGATGACCTCTCTACCCACTTCAGGGCAGTGAGGCCTCAGTCCTAGGGTGGGGGGGCTGTCTTGATTAGGATTTCTATTGCTGTAATAAAATGCCATAACCAAAAGTGGCTTGTAGAAGAAAGGGTTTATTTCAAGCTTACCATCCCACATCACAATCTATTGTCAAAGGATGTAAGGACAGGAACATAGGGCAAGAACCTGGAAGCAGGAACTAAAGCAGAAGCCATGGAGGAGAGCTTCCTACTGGCTTGCTCAGCCTGCTTTCTTTAATATCCAGGACCACCAGCCCAGGGGTGACACCACCCACAGTAAACAGAGCCCCCCCCACATCAGTCATCAGTCAAGAAAATGGTCCATAGGCTTGCTCACAGGCCAGTCAGGTGGGGACATTTTTTTTTCAACTGACATTGCCTCTTCCCAAATGACTCTAGCTTGTGTCCCACTGACATAAAAGTAGCAGTACAGGGACATTAATGGGAAGCAAGCAGTCAGTTGATCCTAGCATTTGACTCCCTTGGAGGCTGGCAGCCGCAGGTGATGGAGCCTTGAGCACCTATAGATGGTAGAGCTTTAGAAAGGACAGATCAGCTTGAAAGGACATAACATACATTTAAGAGAATGTCAAAGGTCTTGTGGCCAGTCTCCTAGGTAGAGGGAGTCCCCTTTGCAGAGCATCTCTGCTGTCATGCAGGCAGTAGGCAAGGAGATCATTATGGGCAGTGGTCTGCATGATGCCCTCCTGACTTCAGGCCTCCTTCCTTTCTGGAAATGCTGTGGTCCTGATTGGAGACCTCGGGGAATTAATTAGTGAGACCTGTTTGCTGACCTTGGAGAGTATATAGAGGACTTCCTACTCAGGGACATTAAATTAGCCAAAGTTACTTGACACTTCATGTAGGAGAGCAACTCATGAGTGTAGTTAGAAAAACTCTAACTACACATGAGTGTTTCAAATTAAGTATGAAATGTTTTCCAGAGGACTCCTTAAAAAACGTTTATTTATTTCTATTGTATGTGTAGGAGTGTTTACCTGAATGTATGTGTGTGTACCATGTGTGTGCCTAGTGCCTGTGTAGGCCAGAAGAGAGCTTCAGATCCCCCTGGAACTGTAGTTAAGATAGTTGTGAGCGGCTATGTGGATGTGGAGGATTGAACCTAGGTTCTCTGCAAGAGCAACAAGTGCTCTTAATTACTGAGCTATCATTAACCCCAGGACAAACATCAGAAGACTCCTTTTTTTTTTTTTTTTTTTTTTTTTTTGGAGACAGACTCTTGTGTGGGACAAGATACAGGAAATACTATGTCTAAGCATCAATAAAGAAAAACAAAACAAAAAAATGAACATGACAAAAATGTGTACCAAGATTTTTCAAGAGACCAAATCCAAGAATCCTAAGAATAGAAGGAGATGAGGTTCAAAACTAAACTTACAGAGAATCTATTCAATTAAAATATAGCAGGAAGTTCTTCAAATATACAGAAAGAAATGCACATCCAAATACAAGAGGCCCCAGATAAACATGATCAGAAAATATTGCAATAAATATGTCAAAATGTAAATAAATATACATACAACAATATAAAAAGTTGTTCAGGTAAAAATACCAAATTGTCTATAAAGGTAAACCCACCAAAACAGTATCAGATATCTCATTAGCAACTGTAAAAACTAGAAAAGCACAAAACAATGTATTTCAAGCCCTGAAAGGAAATAATTACCAAATCAGGCTGTCATATACAACAAAGTAATCTTTCAAAATTGACAGAGAAATAAGAGGAGATGGCTCAGACATTAAGAGCACTGGCTGTTCTTTCAGAGGACCTGAGTTCAATTCCCAGCAACCACATGGTTGCTTGTAACCATCTATAATGAGATCTGGTGCTCTCTTCTGGTATGTAGGCAGAATGTTGTATACATAATAAATAAATAAATCTTAAAAAAGAATATTTCAAGATAAGCACAAAAATAAAAAAGTTCATGATCGTTAAGATGATACTTAAAGGAATTACAGATGATACTTAAAGGAATTACAGATGATACTTAAAGGAATTACAGATGATACTTAAAGGAATACTGTACAGAGAGGGAGAAGAACAAAAGTTGCAATTTAGCTCAGTGGTAGAGCGCTTGCCTAGCAAGCACAAGGCCCTGGTTTGGTCTTCAGCTCCAGAAAACAAAACAAAACAAAACAAAACAAAAAGTTGCAATTATAAGAGCATAAGAAAGAGTAAGTTTCTTAAGAGACATATATGAACAAAGGAGATCAGATATGGAATTGATTCTATCCAATATAGTAAGCAACCAAGCACCTAATATTCCCATGGGATAAATAAAAGAACAAATGATAATCCAATCAATGAGAGAAATAACCAACAGAATTGCAGGAATTAGTAAACATCTCAAAATACTAACCTTTAGTGTAAATGGCCCAACTTACTAATGAAAAGATGCAAATTGATTAGTTGCATTAAAAAGCAAGATCCAATTATCTGTTGTCTCCAAGAAACATAACTCACTGGCAAAGGTACCCACCCACAGTCTGAAAGCTGAAGGTTGGTAGTCCATCCATCAAGCAAATTCAAATAAAAAACAAGCTGGCATTTCTATTTTAATACTTGATAAAGTATACTGCAAATAAAAATTAGTAAGAAGATATAAAGAAGGTCACTCTATACTACAAAAGGGAATTGTTCATCAACAATATTTAACAATCACATTATCTTATACATATGTCAACAATATGTAATAAACATATTCTTTATTATATAATATTAATAAAACAATCACATATATATAAAAGTATACTGCGAATAAAAATTAGTAAGAAGATAAAAAGGTCACTCTATACTAAAAAAGGGAATTGTTCATCAGCAATATTTAACAATCACATTGTCATATATATATATAAACAATATGTAGTAAACATATTATTTATTATATAATATTAATAAAACAATCACATATACAGTGATTGTTATATATTATTAATACACACACACACAGACACAGACACACACACATAAACACACACACTATGTGGATACTGGGAACTGAACCCAGGTCCTCTGCAAGAGCAACAAGAGCGGATAAAAGATCTGACCTTATTTTAATGTGTTTACCTTTGTAGATAATTTGGTATTTTCCCTGAACAACTTTTCATGTTATTTGTATTTTAACATATTTACTGCAATGTTCTTCTCTGATCATGTCTATCTGGCGTTCTAAATGCCTCTTGTATTTGGATGTCCATTTCCGTGTGTGTATTTGAAGAATTTTCTGCTATATTTTCATTGAATAGATTCTCTGTTCATATTTACATATATAATATGCACTAAATGTTGTTCTTACATTTTTATAAATTTTATAAACAGTAATGGGTGTAAAAGGGAATTTCCTGCAAGAGAGCCATGAGCTAATTCCTAAGGTGTGTTTATTTGAACAGACTCAAGAAATATCCTACACTGTAAACACTGGAGATTGGGCTCAGTCCCTAATGATCCATCTTTATTTCAAAGGTCATTACAAGGCCCAGACTCACCAGGAAAACACTCTAAGAGAGAGTGAAAGGAAAGAAAGTGATTTCCTTTACCCTCCCAGTGAATGCCTTGCTTTCTGCTTTGGGCTATTCCAAATAAAGCTTCTATGATCACTCATACTCAAAAAAAAAAAAAAAAAGGGACGCTCTAATATAGTAATAATGGGTAACTTCAATTATTTCTTTCATTTTTGGATAGGTTATGCAAAACAAAAATTTACAAAGTAACATCGTAGTTAAATTACAATATAGACAAAAAAAAGGTCTAATAGATACCTACATTATATTCCATTCAACAGATGTGTACATACATTCTTCTCAGCATCCTTTATAACCTTTGTTATAATAGATCACATTCTAGGCCACAATGAAAGTTTTTCATTAAAAAAAGAATTGAAATAATTCTTATTAGATCATAGTTGAATGAAACTAGAAATCAATAACAAGAGAAACTAAAGAAAAACATGGAGACAGAATACCACACTGCTGAAGAAAATGGAGAAAGTTAAAAGTTCCTAGAATCAAGGGAAATTAAAAGTACAAGTTATTAGAACCTTTGGGATACAACTAAGGTTATTCTCAGAAGGGGATACATAGCTATGAGGGCTTACATTAAAAACTCAGAAATGCTAAATAACCCAATAATATACCCTAAGCTCTAAAATACAGGAACAAGCAAGTTCAAAACAAAGCACTGGAAATCAGAAATCAATAAAAATCAAGGTAGAAATTAATAAAAGAGACAGGAAAAAAGATATAAACAAGCCAATACATTCATAAAAAATGAAATTGAAGAAGTAACAAAAAGTTACCAGCATTCCTCAAATCTTTAAACAAAACAGAAAATGAGGAAGTGCTGTCAAACGCATTACAATGTATTAATCTGATGCCCAAACCAGAAAATGCCAAAAAAAAAAACAACAAATGAAAACTGTAAACCTATTTCCACAGTGAACAAACATGAAAATGCTCCCAATAAATACATTAAGAACACATTAAGAAGATCACAAACCAGTACCAAGTTAGTTAAGCATATGGAAATCAATAAATGTTCTGCAACATGTAGCTATACATGTGATCATTTTGATAGACAAAGAAAAGGCCTTTTACAAACATCAACATTTATGGTAAAAAAGCCCCTCCCCCAAAGAAATCAAGAATAGATGTAAAACTAAAGTTAGCATCATACTACACGGAAAATAACTGAGAGCGTTCTTCTAAAATCAGGAAGGAGACAAAGATGCCTACCTTCTTCACTCTTCTTCAACACGGTGCTTGAAGTCTTGGACTCTGATGGGCATGTTGCCCTTTCATGGCCTCAAGTTACTTACCTCTGGCCAAGCATAGCCCAAAAGTATTAAGAGGAAAATTCCAGAACTAAACCATTTCTAAGTAATTTTTAGTATATCATTTTGTTTTAAACCATTCTATTTGATTTACTGTGCCTAATTTATAAATCAAACTGTACCATGGGGCTGTATGTGTATGAAAATACAATATATGTAGTGTCCAGTGCCATCTGTGGCTTCAGGTATCAAATGGGAATCACTGAACTTACCTATTGGGGGCTACCAAAGTTTTGAGGAATTATAAAAAATGCTCTTGGGGAACACAAAATGTGTTTTCATCACACCTGTATACCCCCCATCACTAACTAGCAGTAGCTCATGGTAAATGAATATAGTTTGTAGAATAAAGCTAGAAGAACACGATTCTAATTCTGGCTTAACACTGACTGAGAAACTTTGTCTATGAAATAAGGACAAAAACTTTAGATAGTAACTTCCCTGAAATGGCTATGAGAATTAAATTTGACAACAGTGGGAAAACTCTTAAAATTTCAATTGTGATGTTAGTATCAATGGTGATCAATTAGAAATTTTGTGAGCACAGACAAGTTTTTATTTTATTTTATTTTAAAGTTTATAATATGGTTAACATTATTTCTTCCTTCTCTTTCCTCCCTCTAAACTCCTTACCCCTGCTTGCGCTCTTTCAAATTCATGGCCTCGTTTTTCATAATTATTGTTATATGCATATCTATATCTATATCTATATATCTATATATCTATATATATATATTCCTAAATATAACCTGCTCTCCATATAATGTTACTTGTATGCATGTCTTCAGGGCTGACGATTTGGTGTTGGATAATCAATTAGTGTGCTCTTCCCTGGAAACTGCCCCCCCACTTTTAGCACTCCTTAGTTGCCTGTGGTTCTTTGTACAGGGTTGAGGCCTGGTGAGCTTTTCTAGGACAGGTAAATTATAAACCTGCAACTCTGAAACACTTGTGCAGAGTCAGGAAGCTTTTCCTTCCAACGCTCACCTAATTAAAACCCCTGTCCACACACATCCTCATATACTAACCACATACTGCTCCAGCCCTCTTTTCTTGCCATTAGCTTAATCTCTGTTTCTATTTCTATCTTCACAAAATGAGTGAAGAAATTCTAGTTGTTACACAATATCAAAGTCTTCTTTTCATAATATTACAATGCTCTAGCAAATTATAATATGAAATGCATGGGGTTTTTGTTTGTTTATTTGTTTGTTTTTGTCAACTTGACAAAAGCTTGAGTCATTTGGGAAGAGAAAATGCCAACCGAGGAATTACTTCTATCAGATTGGCCGTAGACAAAGTTTATGAAGCATGTTCTTAATGAACAATTGATGTGGAGGGCCCAATCCACTGTAGGTGGTGGCACCCCTGGGCAGATGGTCCTGAGTCATATAAGAAAGATGGCTGAACAAGCCAGGAAGAGCAAGTCACTACGCAGCATTCCTCCATGCCCTGTGCTCCAGGTCCTGCCCTGACTTTCCTTCATGATGGATTGTGACCAGAATATGTAAGTCAAATAAACCCTTTCCTGCCCAAATTGTTTTTATTCATGACATTTATCACAGCACTGGAGACCTCAATAGGACAAGGAGCTCTCATAATAATACTGCTTACCATCCATGGTGGAGTCAAAAGAGTGTATGTGGGGCAGCACAGTATTTCCAAGAGTTTAATCACACCTGCTCCATCTTCACTGGTTTTCTATATATGCTCATCACCATATCCAGTTCATTTTAACATGATTTAGTGAGCTCTGTAAATCATGGATGCTTGGTTGCCTCACACAAAAGAACACCCTAGAGATGCTTAGCCGACCTTTAGTTAAGGGGCCATGCTCCAGAGATATTTCAATTTTGTATCCCCATCCAAGGGTAGAAGTTCTATTAATTGACATAATAACTATTTAAAATAGTTTTATTAAACATTAATGAGCTTTTAAAAATTTAATATGTTTTGGTTTACTACTTCAAAATATTTCCATCTTCCCCTGTAATTAATGAGAAAATTGTTAAGGATATAGTTTTACTTTTGGAGGTGGGAGATGGCACAGTCAATAAAGTGTTTGCAACACCAGCATGAGGATCTGAGTTCTATCCCCACCACCTATCTTAACAAGCAGGGTGCAAGGCATGCACATGTAATCCCAGTGCTGGAGAGGCAGAAGCAGAATCCTTGAAGCTTCCTGTCCAGGCAGGCTAGCTCAATTAGAGAGCTCTGGGTCCAGTGAAAGACTATACATTAAAAAAATAAGGCAGAAGGCAACTGAGGAAGACACACAACATCTACATCTGTTCTCCACATGTACACACATGTGTATGCACCCAACCCCTGATGCGCGCGCGCGCACACACACACACACACACACACACACACGTACACACACATGCCACACGCACACATGTGTGTATATATGTAAACATGCTTTTTATATGTTGTCTTCCAAACCCAGTATGTATTTTATACTAAAGTATCAAGTCACAGAATTTTTATCCATGTTTGGTTAGCATACAAAGTAAAAGGTTTCATTATAACGTTTTCATACACACAAATGATTGTACTTTGTTCTTATTCACATCCACCCCACTCCTTACTGGTTTTCATGCCACTCCCATCCCATGTCCCCCATCCCTCATCTTGCTAGTCTCCATTCTCCCTGCAAAGGGCCCTTCCTGTGCAGATAAACACAGCTGCAGTGTGTCCATGAGGAGAATAGCTGTGGCACATTTGTCAACATTTTTTTTTCAAATATTTATTCCTCATTTGTATTTCTTCTTTTGAAAACTGTCTGTTCGACACATTAGCATTAGTTTATTGCTCCACTGTTAAAGGAAACACTGAGCTAAAGCCAGTCCTAGCACAATTATTGATTGAACGATTTGGTGTTCTTCACTGCTCAGAAGCTTCTGAATTCCATGCAATCCCATTGGTCAGTTTGGGGCTTATTACCTGTACTTTTGGAGTCCTTTTGAGAAAGCCCTTGCCTAACATTACAACTTGAAGATCTTCACCTGTCTTGTACTCTAGAAGTGTCAGAGTTTTGGGTTGTAAATTAAGATTCTTGATTCACTTACAATGATTTTTTTTCTGAGTCAGAGATATGGGCTCTTCTTCCAATCACCATTTATTGAAAAGGCTGTTTCTTTCCAATGCTTTTACCAGATATGAGGTAACTGTAGTTGTGTGGGTTTATTTCTGAATTCTGTTGTCTTCTACTCTAACTTTCTGTGTGTTTAGTATAGTCTGAGATAAGATATTGTGATATTCCCATCATCATTCTTTCTGTTCAGCATCGCTTTTGCTGTTTAGGATCTTTTATGACTAAATATGAATTTTAGGTTTGTTTCTTTATAACTCTGTAAACAGTGTAGTTGGAATTTTGATGAAGATTTAATTGAATCTGTAGACCACTTTGGGTAATATAGTCATGTTTATAATACCAATTCTGCTAAATCCATGAGCATGGAGTTCTATCCATCTCTGGGGCCTCTATTGTGCATCCGTGATCCACAACTGCTCCAAATCAGTGACTGAGTAGTTCAAGAGACATTTAATTCCTGGGATACAAGCAATTTTATGAGGAATAACATTGAGTCAAAACTTTCCAGCAACTCGGCCACCACTTCTTACAACTAACTGCTAAGAAATAAACTGACAATGTTGAAACACTGGTGTTTTGTCCTTGCCTGACCAAGAAATTGTATATTTACATGTGAGAATCTTGATTAATCTTAGGCTCTCCCATATGTTTTATCATCTTCTAAGTTTCTTAATGAAGATATAGAGTTTAAAATACTTTTTTTCTATATTTGTCCCACAGCTCAGGGTATTCCCATCTGTAAATTACAGCCAAATATGGGCTATTTCTCCTTGACCCACTTTGTAATAATGCACATCGAATACACACACACACACACACACACACACACACACACACACACACACAAATGAGTTTAGAGAAAGTATAATTATGAGAACTAAATTAATATTCAATTCAATGAAATTGTGCATAACTGCTGATAATTACATAAATTTTCCACATTTGCTGATTAAGAAAAATGTTTCCTTTTGGCTTTCTGTAGCATTTTAACAAAAGGAAGTTTATTAAACAGCCATTGCTCACAACAAATTACTCCCAAAATTAGTGTTTTTTGTTTGTTTGTTTGTTTGTTTGTTTTTTACCGAGCTGACCAGTGGTAGTTAACTTTATTTTTTTAAATTTTATAATTAATTTAATTTTACATTTCAGCCACAGATTCCCCTGTCCTCCCTCCTCCTCCTACCCCTGCCCTCCCCCTAATACCCCCCCATCCCCACCTCCTCCAAGGCAAGGACTCCCCTGGAGATTCAGCTCAGCCTGGTAGATTCAGTTGAGGCAGGTCCATTCCCCTCCTCCCTTCACCTAGGCTGAGCAAAGTGTCTCAGCATAAGCCCTAGATTCCAAAAAGCCAGCTCATGCACTAAGGACAGGTCCCAGTCCTACTGCCTGGGGGCCTCCTAAATAGTTCAAGAGAGGGCCTGATCCAGTTCCATGGGGCTCCTCAGCCATTGGTTCACTGTTCATGAGTTTCCACTAGAAAATTAGTGGTTTTAAAACAACAAGTATTTGTCACCTCAGTTCTGTGGTTAGGAATCTGCATGTGGGTTGGCTTAAGAGTTTTCATAAGGCTGTGGTCAAACTGAACCCAAAGTGGAGGGCACAGCGGATTTTCATCTTCTAAGCTTACTCCCGCATTTGCAAGCCTGGATTCCATACTTCTTTCACTTCCCTTCAAGACTGCCTAATTGACAGTTACCTTCTCAAAAGTGAGCTACACAGATGTGATTTCAAGATAGAAGCCACAGAATTTTCATCATTTCAGGAATGGCCACTGGTCAGTTCTTTCATGAAGACTCAGCATGTGAGGAGCCTCGGGTGCAGTCTTCAAAGCTGCTCACCTTAGGAAAAAACCTGTGACTTTTTAAGTTTCTTTTCAACACTACTGGAGTCTCTTAAGCTTCTCTCTGCCAGTGTTCCTCCTATTTCTTCTTCAAGCCTAGCAGGGCTGTGAGTCTAGTCGATCAAGATACAACAGAGAGAGAAACATTCTGGTATTGTAACAGGGAGAATTTAATATAAAGGATTATTAAATAAATGTTAAGGAAGTAAAACAACAATAGCAACAAAAAAGAATAATAGGAGTTAGCCATCAAAGGGAGCAGCTACCATACCTACTGCTAGGGGAGTAAAGGAGCCAGATGGGAATATGTGGCTATGGTGCTCAGGGCACTGAATTCCAGGGGTACTGCTCAGCCGGTGCTGAGTCTCTGGCCTGAAAAAGTTGCTCTGTACCTGGAACCTAGAGTATTAAGAAGGAGTGCTTAGTTGGTGCTGGGGTCGAATCCACAGAGAAATAGGCGAATCAGGTTCAGAGTACTGTAGTACCTCACCCTGGATTCCCTCACAATCAAACAAGGCTGGGGTGGCCCTGACAGAAAACGAAGCAACTGAGGTAACAAGTCTTCATTCCATCTTCCAGCTCAACCTTAACTGGCAGGCCCAAAAGGGAACTGCTGGCAAAATGGGAATTTTGTTTGTCATAGCGTCTCAGTCTAGTTTGTCCAGAATACTGAATGGGGTGCCTGTAACTAACAAGAAGTATCATCATGATTTGTACATGGACCCAGGCCTAACTCTGGTGAGAGTACTTTTATAGCTATTTGTTTGTTTGTTTGTTTTCGAGACAGGGTTTCTCTATGTAGCTTTGGGCCTTTCCTGGAACACACTCTGTAGACCAAGCTGGCCTCGAACTCACAAAGATCCACCTGCCTCTGCCTCCCGAGTGCTGGGATTAAAGACGTGCACCACCACCGCCTGGACTTTTATAGCTATTTTAAATATCCCATTGTAAGAGCTGACATTTGTATGTCTCACATCTATTATAAGTGATGTTGCAGAAGAACTCTCAAACTAAATAAAAGTTTATTCAGGAATCAAATTGCCAAGGCCATCTCTCAGGCAGGGGGAGGGGCAGAGGGAAGAGTAAAATGGCAGAAAAGCATGCAGATTTTATGTGACAGCAGGGTAGGGATCTGAGCTTCTACAGGCTGTCTGGATCGAGGTACATCTGCCCAAGGTAATTGACCTTTGGGGAAAGGTTAAGGGAGGTTCCTGAGAAACAGGAACCCACTTTAAGAGATCAGCTTTTCTGGTAAACAGAAACCTGCCTTTAGGCTTGTTCACTTAATAACGATCCTTCTGTTTACCTGTCCAAAGTCCTTCTGTTTAGGAAAATGCCCCCAGCACCGCCAGTTTTTGTTGTTTTGGGGGGTGTGGGATGGGGGTGGATGTGGACCTAACACCTGTTTTCTCATTTCATCATTTGAGAATGATAGGAATCAAATCTCAAACAAATGAGATGGACCACAGAAGAAAGTGTGAGGTTCCAGGGTAAAGGGGAGGCTGTTGTGACCTATATATGAATACCCCTATGTATGACAGGTTCATGTGCTGAAGACTTGTCTTCAACTTAGAGAAGCAATCCTGAAGAGGTGATTGGACTACAAGAGCCTTTCTTTATCAACTGGCTAATCTACCGATGATTTCCTATCTGGCCATCATAAGGAAGTTGGGCCTGGTTGGAAGAAGTAGGTCACAGGGACGGATATCTTTGGAGGGTGTATCTTGCCCTGGCCCCTCTGGGTGTGTCTCTCTGCTTACTAATCTCTATAACCTGAGGGTGTTGCTCTGCCTCCTCCTGCTGCATGATGCTCTGCTTCATCACCAGGTCTACAGCAATGGATCAAATTGACCATGCCTGATGCTTCTGAAACTGTGAGCCAAAATCAATACTTCTGCCCTTAATTTTTTGGGTGTATTTTTCAGTGATACAAAGCTGGTTACCTCTGCAAAATTGTTGTGTGACAGACATTTCTGGGGAGATACAACACACACACACACACACACACACACACACACACACACACACACACTCACCACAGAAAGAGAATCCATAAGAGACCAAAGTAATAATTGTACCATTGTCCAACTTGATAAACCAATGAGTTTTTATTGCAGTTACTCACAGGAATATGGGTAAGGAGTTACTTCCAAGGGGCAAATATGACTCAAAAAAAGCAGCCATATCACCCAAAGCCTGCCAGACAGGGTTGTCAGGTCATGAGCACTGAAACCATGGACCCAGAGTCTCCTTCCCCAACAGTGTTTACTCCTTTTTATTCCACAGACATGTGACTTTTTCTTTTCCGACTGCTTGCTTCTCCCTCTTCCAAGAAACTGCCATACACCAAATAGTTTGAATGCAGTCCTGAGATCAATCTTCCTCAGGAGTTTTCTAAAACAGCAGTAAGACTACAGTCTTCTCTGGCCCTGAGCTGTATGCATGAGGTCACGGGAGACAAGACTTGCTCCTCTCCTGGGTTCTTGGACCAAGGAGTCTGCTTTGGGTTACCGCATAGCAGCCATTCCTGAGCCCTGCTGAAGAAACTCATTTCTCTTTCTGTCATTCAGTCACTCTTTGATGTCTCTGGTTGTTTTCTAGAGGACACATGCTCTAGACTGACTCCTCAAAGGAAGCGGTATCTCCTCAGAGAGACTGAGCAGGAGAGAACCCTTACTTGAAGAATCCCTAATGGTCAGATTTCTGAGGCTGTATTTCCTTCACATCCCACTCCTTTTTTCTATGAAGATCGTTTTCTGTAGTCACGAGCTCTAATCCTGTCTGAGGGTGCCCCGCAAAGGCCTCTGTGTGGTGGTATTGTGTTCCCCAAAATATTGTGCACCCTAATAAATTTATCTGGGGTCAGAGACCAGACAGCCACTAGATACAGAGGCTAGAAAATGGTGGCACTCACGCCTTTAATCCTAGCATTTCAGAGACAGAAATCCCTCTGAGTTCAAGGCCACATTGGAAACAGCCAGGCATGGTGACACAAGCCTTTAATCCTAAGAAGTAAACCGTTAATCCCAGGGAGTGATGGCAGAAAGCAGAAAGATATATAAGGTGTGAAGACCAGAAACTAGAAGCATTTGGCTGGTTAAGCTTTTAGGCTTTGGAGCAGCACAGTTCAGCTGGGATCCATTTGGATGAGGACTTAGAAGCATCCACTCTAAGGAAACAGGATCAGCTGAGGAACTGTCGGGGTGAGGAAGCTGTGGCTTGTTCTGCTTCTCTGATCTTCCAGCATTCACCCCAATACCTGGCTCAGGTTTGATTTTATTAATAAGACCATTTAAGATCACTGCTACACCTCTGACCTTTCATTTTCTTAGCCCCAAACTCACAACACCATCACTCCCTGTGCTGGGCATTACAATGACTTTGACATAGAGAAGAAATGTTAATACTTAACAAATACAATCAAAAACAAAACTCAAAAGAACAACAACAAACCCCCCAAACTAAAACCACCCTGGTGGCTGACTGAATAGGGGAAGCAGGACTCATGACTTTCTGGATGGTTGTCATATTCTTGAATGCTTTGCCCAGCTAACAGTAGTTCTTTCTTGTGGGATAGGGAGTGATTGGGACATTTATACACTTGGTATATTTTTAAGTATTTCTGTAGTGTCAGAACTTTTCAGTCACTGTTATATGTGCAATTTGACACACACACACACACACACACACACACACACACACACACACATTTAAACCCACGTAAGGTGTTATTGTTACTAAAAGCATGTATGGTGTGTGTAGCACACAGGTCCCAGGAGCTGGAGGAGACTTCTGAAACATTACCAATCCAACTCTGCTCTACTAGCTCCAGTAAGAGCTTGAGAGATGTGCAGAACCCCAAGCATTTGAATGGGCCCTCTTGTGATTAGTATGCATATTAACATTTGAAAAGCTGCAGATCAGTTAGCTCCCGGAGTCTACAAATGCAGGTGGGAGATCATTTGGGAAAAGTTCATGCCTAGCATTGATAGGAGAATTAGGGTGTCAAATCCTATCTTCAAACCCCAACCTACTTCTCTAGTTTGCAATCTTTTACAACTCAGATTGTTTTTCTGTATTTGATTAATAAGAAAATGTATTATAGGTCTCAGGGCTACACGATAAGTGAACATCTTCCAACATTTCATCTCTCAACACAGTTCAAAACTCCTGGGTAAGAGACACTAACAGCTGGGTAAGAGACACGTTCATCAGCCCTGGGTTGAACCCCAACTCAAAGTGTAATTATGTTTGAGAAAAAGATGAGGGTAGATTTGGAAATGAGTGAGGGTGGAGAATTCAGGTAGGGCCATGACACCAAGGAACTTCCAGAAAGTCAGAGACAGGCAAAGGACAAGGCTAAGTTGATGTTAGTTCTCTTTTGCACAGGTAGCATGCTGGCTACTGTGCCATGATCTGAAGGTAGGAGTCAGTGGCTAATTGCTTTTGTGGGTGCTAGGCAGCTCAGCTCTTTGTGGAGTCTGTGTTCAGGTCTTTTTACACTCATATGGATGAGATGATACCTGTACATTGGTGTATTTGGGGTTGTTAATCCCACCAGACAAGAATAAAACTAATACCACAGTTTTTTTTTTTTTTAAATCATATTTGAAACAAGCTTTATTAAACACTGGCCAGGATGATGGACACTGGCCAGGTCCATACCCAGAACTCCCAGAGAATGGCTGCAAATTACATTAGTCGGGTGTTTATAAAGGCAAAACCCATAAGAATACATATTTTCTGTCATCATCCAATTGGGTGCAAGCATACATCCCAATGTATTTCCTGCATATATACCTCCTACCTACATGTGATCAAGCATGTCTTGTGCTGTTAGAGCAACCAACTTTGTTTATAGAAGTATAAACCCATGGCTTGTTATCTTAGATGTGCAATAGCCCCCAGCATTTCAGGAAGTTATCTGTTCTTGGTCAAGTGTGCCTTATAGGTTTATCTGTCCTTGGGCAAGTAGGGCTTACAGGTTAGAGGCATTTTTGTTTTATAGATATATTAAGCACAGTAATTAAAACTTAAAACATAACTTTAGCCCTCATGGGGTCTGCAACTCTGTCTGTTCCTCTTGATCTGAATACACCATGTAGGTTGGGGTATACTGTTTGACTTAAGAGATGTCTGAGTTCACACCAGCCAGCAGAGGGGACAGCTTATAGGAGGACTCTCCAAGAAAATGTCTTTAGGACCAAAAGGACACTCTGGAAATCAGTGGCAAGGTGTCAGCATCAGCAAGAAGCAGCCAAGAGTCAAGAAAACTGATCTGGCTGGCAACTAAGAGGTGGGCTGTGGAGAAAAGCTCAGCTGAGCCTCCACCAAGGTGCTCGTGGGGTGACCTTGGGAGGGTCACTCCTCTCCAAGCTTCATATATCCAGCTAACATTATTATAAGTGAGTGTCATATGTTTTTCTTGAAAATGAAACACTGACTTTTGTAAGGAACAGAATAGAAAATCCAACCCACTCTTTTCTAACAACTCTTTTGGAGGAGGGGAGTTGACACTACTTTGCATTCAAGCTTACACTGAGCTTCCTCAAGGTCCTAGGTAATGACTAGCAGCATGAAGTTTGCCATGATCTCACATCATAGTTCAATGGCTCAGTCCCAAAGCTATGATGCATCTCCACCTGCTCAAGGCTTCCCTGAACATCACTCCTGTTCCTGCTTGTGTGTGGGACTTGGGCAAGTCCTAATTTGTCCTCACCAGAACTCCACATGTTCATCTGTAGAGAGGAAGAAACCTCTTTTCTTAGGCACACCAGGTCCTTGGCTGCAAACCTCACACACAAGTCAAATTAACAAGAGAACATACACAATGAACACGAATACATGTTACAATAGTTAATATAATAAAATGCTCCTCCTATGGACACAGGAGACTTCATTAGAAAATGAAGATCAAGAAGGCAAACCTGAATAATAGGTCATCTAAGCAGTAGCCAGTGTTGCTGAAAAAATGGTGTGACCTAATGGCAATAAGCTGGGGGAACTGAGCTGAGGTCTTTGCAGATTTCTGCCCTATGAACTTTTCTCTGAAGAGGAACTGCCCCAAGTGTAAGGAGGCTACCTTTCAATTGAGTGCCTTATGACTTGCTTCAGGCAACGGTTAGAAACATCCTTCCCATGAATTGCTTCAGGGGAAAAGAGCTGAAGGAAGATAGAGGGACATTTCTGCTTCAGCTGTTTTTCTTCAATCTACCTTGGGGCCATATTTAAGATAGCAGGTCCTTAACTTCATTACCACACTGTTGTGTTGTAAATCACAGGGGGAGAACTCTTTGAAAGCAAAGGATCCTGCACGCACTGTGAGCATGTACAATCACTGTGTTAACTAATAGACTGACACAGGACAGACTCTCAAACTATCTATGGATTGGCTGCCTGTCCTCAGGACTTGATAACTGTACTTTGTCAGATGTACGAGCTAGCACTCAAAAATCCATTTTCTTCTCCTAGTATGGAACCTGTGGTATGACAGCTAGAAAGGCAGGAGATACTTGCAGCTTAGGTCTGGCCAGGATTTAGGTTTAGCCAATCAGATTTGTGAGCATGAATTCTAGAAAGCAAATGAAAAAATGAAGACGTGCCACTGCCACCTGCCCCACGACCTGGGCAGGGGAGTTGTAAGGGTGTTAGGATTTTCTATAGCACTATCAGTGGAGAGCCTGATGTTCCCTCCATTTCTTAGTGGATGGCAAGGTGCACACATGAGGCAAACACTGCTGGTGTAGTCCCTGACAGGCATAACACAGTTTGTCAAGCTCACAGCATTGTGAGATGGGTTTGCAATAAAAACGTCCATTTCATAGAAGGTACTAGAAAACATAGATTTCAGAATTTCTCAGAACTTTGGATTAGTTCCTAAAGGTCAGCTAGAGTGCCTCTTCAGCCTTCCCAGTCAAGCTATTGTATGGGCCAATTTAAAGCTAGTTTTTTTTTTTTTTCTGCTGGGGCATTGGTTCAGCAGTTGCATTAGTATAAAAGAGAGTCACCTGAGCAAGATAGAAAATTTGTCATTATCTTCCATAAAATTATAAGCTGGTGGGTATTGCAGGGGACTATGGTGGTCTTGTTACTTGAGGATTCAATTTTTAAATTTTTTGGTGTTCTACCATCATCTGGAATTGTTGCTCTAATTTTAAAGATGAAGCTGTTACCACCACCAGTTCACAGAGAACGGGAAAGAAATATTCCAAGGGGAGCTGCTGCTGCATCTCTAACATTTTATTTATGTGATCTCTCTCTGTGTGTGTGTGTGTGTGTGTGTGTGTGTGTGTGTGTGTGTGTGTCTGTATTTATATGTGTGCATTGTGTATGTATGTATGTATGTGTGTATGTACACCTGTGAATGTCTGTGTATATTTGAATGCATACATACTATGGCATACATTTAGAGGTCAGAGGACAACTTGTAAGAAACAGTTCTTTCCTTCTACCACGTGGGTCCCAGAAATGAAAGTTCAGTTCTTTCAGGCTTGGCAGTAAGCCAAGAGTCATTTCTGGCCCTTGGAAAGAAGTTTCTTTTCTAGTTAATCACTTTAGGGCTGGAGAGCACCTGCTGCTCTTGCAGAGGACCTGAGTTTGCATGCCAACAGCCTTATTTCCAGCTCACAAATTCCTATAACTGCAGTTCCAGGGAAAATCAGTTCTGATGCCATCTAGGGCATCTGTACTCATATGCATATTACCCGCCCCCCATCCATCATATACATAATTTAAAATGAAATAAATTTTGGGGAAAAGTGCATGGTTGTTACAGGCAAAGAGTTAACTGAGAGGCAGGTGGTGAGATTCGTTGCGTGCTTATATTTCCATGTATAGTACTAGATATATGTTTTAATTTTGTTTTTGCCATTAGCAGATGTTTGAACTGAACTTTATTTGAATACTCAATAAACTGAAACCACTTTCCCAAGTTTGTGTAGGTAGTATTAGTGGTATGGCTGGGTTCCAAAGCCAGACAATCCATAACCTCTGCTCTTCATTACTCCTTCATGTGGTATGTGATTGTTATCGACATGCTTAGCTGTGGTTACAGTCTCGCTAATGTCCACTCCAGGATGGCCACCACCAGCTCCAGATCAGAGACTTCAAATGCACCAAAGGATCCATAAGATCTGTAAATGACTTTGTATTTGAGTAGTCTCTATAAACAAAGAAGGGGTGACATTTTATCCATGCTTACATTTACCCACCATCATGTAAGGCATGGAATTGGAAGTGTCTATGTGTCCTAAGAGTAATATGATAGAGTCAGTAATATGGGGACTACAGACAAGCCTACCCTTGCCTCAACAAGTATTAAAGAATCATGACTGTATGTCAGAGCCAGTGCTTTGTAAGAGACAACAAAACTAACAGGTTGTCTCCTCTCATGAAGCTCAAAATTGAATGGGCTCAAAATCTAAAGTAATACAGAAATTTATGAAGTATGCAGTAAGGAAAATGGTGTGAGGATGTTCATTTAGACTTGGATGTAAGGTAACAAAAAGATGTGTTGTGAGGGTAGAATGAGTGATAGACTAAGCATTGAGGGAGAGTGTGTCAAGGAAGACCTGAATCTAGGATCTCTGGGGTGATGTGGAGCTCAATGTAGTGAAGAAACTCAGGGTGGCCAGGGTACAGTAACTAAGGGGAACAGTTTAGGAGAAGGCTTAAGACACGGGCTGAAACATGATTTTCCTGTAAGAGGAATCAGATCCATTGTAAGTTTAAGTAGAGAAATGGTTTTATGATTTATGAACTGAAATAATCAGTCTTTATTACAATGTTAATGGATTAAAGAGAATTGGAAGTGAAAGGAGAAACTTGTTAAAAGCTAGTTAAAGGCATTAAACTAGTTAAAAGTTAAAAAGGCTAAATTTCAGTTACATTTCACTGTACTACAAGGTATATTTTGAAATTCTGGGACTAGGACTCTGTACTCCATTTCAGCTTGGCCAACCTAGTTATTTGTTGAACTCAGCCAACAGGGGGCACTAGGAGAAACTTCTGTACCTAGAGGTCCTAAAGGTCCATCTGATTCATGACTTCCTCTCTCATTCATGGTCTGTGAATTCTCCTGTCTACACATCTTTACTTTACCTCTTCTTCTGACACCCATCTTCACAAGATCAAGAACACTCTACATAATACAAAGTGCCAGCATTTTGTAAACCTACAATGGTCATTTGTTGGCTAACTTCCTCTCATTGCTAATAGCTCACTCTTTGTTTCATTCTTCACTGTCTTGACTACCCTGGCTTCTCTCAAAATGCCTCATGGCTGTACTGGAGCATTGGGAGAGAAGGGCATGGCAGGAAAAATGAAAAGAAGACACTTTCCACCATACCACATGCCTTCCCTATTGGCAAGGCCAACAGTATCTCAGCTTCTCTTTAACTTCAGCCAGCTGGATCTCTAGTAGAGGCCCTGGGCTAGCAGTTAAGGCCCATTAGCAGCTGATTAAGAGATAATTAGGAAACCCATTCAGGGTGGTTAGCATTTCTCAGTTTTCCCATTTGTAAATTGTAAATGACTTGAATGAGGGGCAAAATAACTTATATCGAGAGATTCATCCTGAAAGTTCAACTATACAACAGTTGAAGAGCTGGACCTCCATGAACTTTTAAACAATGTTGAGACTGATAGTATCTTAGTTAGGGTTTCTGGTGTTGGGATGAGACACTGTGACCAAAAAGCAAGTTGGGGAGGAAAGGGTTTATTTGGCTTACACTTCCAGATAATAGTCCATCATTAGAGGAAGTTGAAACAGGAACTCAAGCAGGGCTGGAACCTGGAGGCAGGAGCTGATGCAGTCAGAGGCCATGGACTGAATGCATTTTTGTATTATGATGTGGCTACAAAGCCTATGGAGGCCAAGGAGTGGAATGTGGTGATCTGAATAAGAATGACCCCTATAGGCTTATTTTATTTTTTATTTTTATTTATTTTTTATTTTTTGTTTTTTTGAGACAGGGTTTCCCTGTGTAGCTTTGCGCCTTTCCTGGAACTCACTTGGTAGCCCAGGCTGGCCTCAAACTCACAGAGATCCGCCTGCCTCTGCCTCCCGAGTGCTGGGATTAAAGGTGTGCGCCACCACCGCCCGGCTCCCTATAGGCTTATATATTTGAATGCTTAGTCACTAGAGAGTAACACTGTTTGAAAGGATTAAAAGTCTTAGGAGGTGTAGACTTGTTGGAGGAAGTGTGCCAATAGGGATAGGCTTTGGGGTCTCAGAAGCCCAAACCAAACCCAGAGTCTCTCTCTTTCTACCTAGAGATCAGGATGTTCTCAGCTACAGCTCCAATACACACCAGGTCTACCTGTGTGCTGCCATGCTCCTCATAATGACGAAAATGGACTAAAGCTCTGAAAGTGTAAGCAAATCCCCAGTTAAATGCTTTCTTTTTATAAGAGTTGACTTGGCCATAGTGTCTCCTCACAGCAGAACAGTGATTAAGAAAGAAGTCTCCCTCTTTGGGAGCTTGCACAGTGCCTTCTGATCCCTAACAACAATCTATAAATATCTATCCTTTACCCATAGATAAGTGTGCTCTTCATCTTCACACTCATCAAGGAAATTTTTTGTTTTTTGCGACAAAAAAACATTACAGAAAACTACAACCAAACAAAATGCAGAGTTATAGATCCTAGTCTCAATGTATGCATCTACAAAATACCGCTGCCCTTAAGACTTTGAGAACAGTGCAGAAGAGAAGGCGGCAGAATGATTATAAAAGCCAGAGAACCAGGAGTTTGTTATGAGATTTTTGTCTCCTAGTAATATCAGAAGCTACACTAATAGTCTCACTATCATAACTACCCAGATGTGAGCTGAACAAGAACACACCAATTAACATGACAAAATGGATGGGGAAAAAGACATAAGGCCTCAACTCTACACAAAGAATTACAGGCAACTTAGGGAAGCTGAGAGCAGGAGAGATGATCATCCTTCCCACGGAAGAATACACTAATTGTCTAATGCCTATCAGTTATCTTTGAAAGCATACATACAGGTAGCATTATACAGACTGAATAGTTTATACTTAGGAATATATATGTATATGCACACATGTATAAATATAATAACAACTGGTTTAAAAATAAGCCACAAATTTTAAGAGCAGGGAGAGGCATATGGGTAGATTTGGAGGGAGGAAAGGGAAGGGAGAAATGTAATTATATTATAATCTCAAAAGTAAAATTAAAAAAAGATTTTAGTACACTCCATGTAATTGTGTTTCCAGGAACCAATTTACTCAGGGAAATGCCTGTCTTGGCAAGACAGCAAGTGGAGAGCAAAGACTATGAATGGAAATTCTGTACATAGCAACACAGAAACTCATTTTTTTAAATCACATTACTGTTAACATGGTACACCTGACTTCTCATCCCATAATGTGTACACCCCCACATCCTTTAATTTAGAATATCTCAACCTTTGGTTTGCATACATTTGTTAATGAGAGTTTGACTTAGTAGACCTGAAGCTCTGTATTTCCAGCTGGATCCCAGGGCTGCTGATGCTGCTGGTCTGCAGGTCACCCTCAGAGTAGTGAGGCCTTAGAGCATCCCAGGTGATGGATTACATCATCCCTATTCTTATAGCTGAACATTCTCAGAGCTTCACAAAGACAGAGGGTAAAAAGCATATATGCTTATCAGGACATGCCTAGTGTTTCCCTGCTGTCCTACAGGATGGAGAAATGAACATGGGCTGCATGTCTATCCATTCATC
Source organism: Onychomys torridus (assembly GCF_903995425.1). NCBI lineage: Eukaryota > Metazoa > Chordata > Mammalia > Rodentia > Cricetidae > Onychomys > Onychomys torridus. The sequence goes on from NC_050444.1 coordinate 112,138,303, forward strand.
TCAGGCTGTGTGAACTCAGAGATCTTATTTGCAGTTTCTGAGTTTCAAATTTCTGAGCTGTGAGACAGGAATGTGACTCCAGCGGCATCCCAGATGCTCCCAGACCACGGTAATGAGAGGACTTACAGAGGTCTTCTGTTCTACCTAGTGATTGTTTATAGTTAATCCTGAGAACACTTTCACAGTAGTTACTTTTCACGTTGCTATGTTAAAATACTCTGACAAAGGCAACTTCAGCAACACAGTACTTGCAAGTAGCCATAGCTGCCTTATGGTTATTTGTGATTATGTCAGTGTTTACTGAAGCGGATATCACAGTATTATTACTATGTTACAGAACAAAAAAATTCTTATTTTATTGTTTTGTGTGTATGGGTGTTTTGCCTTCATGTATGTCTGTGTACCACATGTGTGCCTGGTGCACTCAGAAACTGGAAAGGGGCATCAGATCCCCTGGGACTGGAGTTTACAGACAGTTGTGAGCTGCCATGTAGGTGGTAGGAATTGAACCTGGGCCCTCTGGAAGAGCAGTCAGTGCTCTTAGCCACTGAGCCATCTCTCCAGCTCCTAAAAACATTCTTAAGGGAAAACTGTACTCACTTTACCATCTTGACACTAAGCCATAACATCTTGTAACCATTTGGGATGAAAATTGGCATGGGGTATAGTCACCATAGTGAGGTTCTGTATCCGTAAGACTTCCTAGGTTGGACATCTTAAGACTGCTTGTCATTATGAAAGTCCTATAGAAACTATGAAAGGTGACCTTGTAGCAAGGCACTGAGGCTGCCCAATTTTACTCTTTCTTTCTTTCTTTCTTTCTTTCTTTCTTTCTTTCTTTCTTTCTTTCTTTCTTTCTTTTTCGTGCTTTATTGGCACCTCTAAGTGTTTTCATAAAACTAGTTGCACCATAAATGAACTCAGTCTTGTTTCACCTGTGTTACATTTTTATATAATGAATCTCAAAGAAGTACCCAGCATGTGGGCTCACAGCACAGTTGAAGTTCTCTGTGGTGAGCACAGCACCCCAGGGCCTTTAACCTGGATCCCTGAGCTTCGGTGAAATGGGTGCCATATTCCTTTGAAAAGAAATTTTTCACTTGGTAATTTTGTGTTTATCTCATTTAAGTTTTTCTCAAATCACCAACTTTCTCTTCCTTCTTGGTCATTCAGCAGTCAGTATATTCCATCATGGTTTCCTCTAATCAAAGTATTACAGTTTACTGTAGGGGTCAAAATGAAGACAGTGTGGGCTCTACAAGAGGAGGTACATAATTAAATATTTGAATATTTGAATAATGATAAATTAAGGCATTATTGGCCCAGTAAATTTCTTGATTAATGGTTTCCAATTACCTACTTGAATAGTTCTACTAACATTATTTTACATGGACATTTTATTTTTAAAAGTGTTATAGTTTGTATTTCTAATAGTAAGGGGAGATGCAACCAAAATTATTCTTCTTTGACTTTACATACTAATACTTGAAATTTTCGTTTTTAAAAACTGTCAGTGCACATGCCTATAATCCCAGCACCCAAGAGGCAGAGGCAGGCAGATCTCCGTGAGTTTGAGGCTGGCCTAATCTACAGAGTGAGTTTCAGGACAGCAAGGCTATGTAGTGAGATCCTGTCTCAACTCAAAACAAACCAAACAAACAAGCCCTGTCTTTTTAGTATTTAATTTCTCATTTTCAATGTAAGTGATTCTAGTTGAAAAGCCGTATTAGTTTTTTTACTTCTAATACCATGCTTGAGGGATTAAGCCAATATTAAACAATTTACAATTAAAAAAATCATGAAGTTATACAATCATTTCAGCTGAGTTCTGCAAAGGGAAGTTTGAAGATTTAAGAGAATTGTATTTTGCATATCTTTGCTCTATGAATCCCCCTTTTGATATCATTAAAGAAAGGTATGATGAAATGATAAAGTTCATTTGCATTCACTTGGAGCAGTTTCCAGAGAATTTGAATTTTATCTGGTTTGTGTTTGTTTGCTTCTGAGGATGGTATAATTACCTGAGCTTTCCTGCTATGGTTCCCAAACACACCCTTTGTCCTCCTTAATCTTTGAGGTTTTCAATAAAATTTGTTCACCCAAGGGAGTAGGGGAGTGTCTTGGAACTTTGAAACCAATGTTTATCTCTGCAGTTTCCTATCTGAGTGACAGAAAGTTTGAGAGCCAAAGTTACATGTTAAGTTTTAATTACTATGCCTTAGAGATCCATGAAACAAAAATGCCTCTGATCTGCAAGCCCCTTGCCCAAGGACAGATAGTTCTCAAAATGCTGGAGGCTACTGTTTATGAGAGATAGCAAGCCACATGTTTTCACTCCCCTAAATAAGTTTGTTTGACACATCTGTACCAGATGTGCTTGATCACATGTTGATGGGAGGTTCACAGGCAGAAAATACATCAGGATATATGCTTGTCCCTGATTGGGCCTGGTGGGAAATGTAATAAATTGTGGGTTTTCCTTCTTAAGCCCTTGCAATATTTGATTAGGGGCCATTTCCTAGGATCCTGGATATGGACCTGGTCAGAGCCCATTCACCTCAAATTTGGCTTTAAATTGTGATAGTGGTCTTATTTTTGACCAGTGGGATCAACAAAGGCTGAATTTGAGTTATGTTAGAAATAAGTTTGGTATGGTAGAATATTAGTTAAAGATATATTACATTTGTTTATGCTGTGGAATATTTGTTTAATGATGCAAAGATGTCTTCTTTTATGTTGCATTTGCTTAACTCTGTGAAGCTGTGTTACTTTGCCTGTCTAAAACACCTGATGGTCTAATAAAGAGCTAAATGGCCAATAGCAAGGCAGGAGAGAGAAACAGGCAGGGCTGGCAGGCAGAGAGAATAAAGAGGGGAAAGATGGGGGAGTGAAAGGAGAAGAGGAGAACTCCAGGAGCCAGCCACCCAGCTACATAATAAGCCATGGAGTAAGAAGTAAAAAAAGATATATAGAAAGGTAAAAGCCAACAGGCAAGAGACAGATAGGATAACTTAAGAAAAGCTGGCTAGAAACAAGCCAAACTAAGGCCGGGCATTCATAAGTAAGAATATGTCTCTGTGTATTTATTTGGGAGTTGAGTGGCAGGCCCCACAAAGAGCAAAGAGTAAACAACAACAACAACAACAAAACAACCAACAACATTTTGAGGTTGCAAAAAGACTAGATGAAGTGTATGGACAAAGCAAACTTTACCCTTGATCAAGAGGGTGAGCCAACACACTCAGACAGGAAGTGCATTTGATTTTTGTTCTAACTCAGGAAGTGGCTATGTCTTTTCCCATTGGCTGGGGTCCCACCTCACAATCTTACTCAGAGTCTGAAAATAATTGGCACACAGGAAACAGAAAGAGGAGGAAGGGGTAACTGCTCCTAGGAGAAAAGGATCCTTGCTCCAAGTTGTAAATTCCTAGAATAGAGAAGTAGGCCTCTCTGTAAACAAAGGTTTTACTGGGTAGGGAGGATTAAAACATTTGCACAAAAGTATTACAAGGTGGGGGAGATAAAAGGATTTTAATTCCTTGTCTTAAACACAAGTTTTATAGTATTTAATAGAAAAGACTCATATTTGATATTCTTATTGCTCCTGTCTATGAAATGGGGGTAGGAAAGAAACTGCTGGAATCCATTATCAAATCTTAGCTATCCACACAGGAAATCACCTGTCTTAGGACCCTGTACACACCAGAGACTTGATGTAACCATTGTGAACTGCCTTGAGAACTCTCCCAGGATTTTGGCCAACACTAGTATAATAACAAAGAGTATATAATCTAGCTCATGGCCTGTGATGGATAATCTGTACTGTCAACTTGACTGGATTTGGAATCACCTAGGATATAGCTCTGGGTCTGGCTGTAAGGGTGGGACTGAGGATGGAAGACCCACCCTGAATATGGGTGGCACTGTGGGACTGGGGACCTAGACTAAATAAGAAGGAAAAGGGGAGACTATGAGCTGAACACCAGCATTCATTTCTTTTCTCTCCCTGAGTAAATAGTTGTGATGTGGCTATTTGCCTCATATTCCTTGCTGACTTCAGCAGGATTGACAGCATTGCTTTAAGCCATCATATAAAACAAGCCTTTCTTCTTTAAGTTGCTTCTGAGAAGTATTTTGCCATAGTATTGACAAAAGAAACTATTACATATGCTAACTGAAGTCTTAAACCCAGAATCTTGATTTGTGTAGTAATCTCATTTCCTTTTCCCTTATCACATAGACACCTTCAGGGCACCAACTAAACTAGTTTATTGGGTGATGTGACTTCCCTCTGTCTGATAAATAGTAAACTCATTTTGTTTGTTTGTTTTGTCCCCTGCCCCGAATTATGGTGGTAGCCATATTTTTATTTGATAATATACCCCATGGGGCATAAAAAAGCTTGAGTTTTATTTAAAAAAAAAGTATGAGTTTGTCACACACACACACACACACACACACACACACACACACACACAGTGGATTGAGCTTTTGGTAGAGTTCCATCCTGGCATGTATGAGGCCCTGAACTTGATCCTCAGCACCGCAAACAAACAGCGGTAGCAGTAGGAACCAGAGCATCAGTATTAAGATTGAAGCAGTTGCATGCTTCTGTTTTCTGCTCTGATTGCATCGAGAACAGGGCCTTGTTTTACTTTACTATGCTCACATAGGCCAAGGATACAATTCTTGGTATAAGAAAGACAATGACTAAGGTGGCTATTCTAAATAATAAATCCTTCTACACATGCATCTCACTGTCATTTAACAGCTACTGGAGAATAGAACTGAATTGACACCAGCCCCTATTCCCCATTTGGGAGGATGCTGAGGGAAAAGATGCTCAGGAGTGAGGTTATAGAGCCAGACCTTGCATTCAGAGAGAACCCAGACCTACAGAGATGAGCTGCTGCTTCCGATGAGGAGTGGTCCATGACCAGCTGAAGCTACCTTGCTTTGAGCTGAGACTTGGGAATAATCCTTTAATTTTTTTTTAAATTTAACTCACTTTATTTTAGAATACATTGGGCTTGATGTAGTTCTTGTGTGTTGAATTGTATAAAATGGGCTCTACACCTACCTATGAATAGCACTATCCAGTGGGAGTCCTCTTGTCTTCCTGAAGCTGCAGAGAGGAAGAGCCACCACAGCCTCCTGGTGTTCATCAGGCTGAAGGAGCAAGCTGGGTTATGAATGCAGTGGTGTGGTCTTGGGTACACATACAGCATCTCTGTGCCTCTGCATCTGCATTTTTTGAGTGAGGCATAGGGATATCACCTGGGTTAAATAGAAGTTCACTGAAGGCATTTGGTGGTTTGAAGGAGAGTGGCCCCCATAGGCTCATGTATTTGAATGGTGGGTTCCAAGTTAGTGGAATTGTTTGGGAAGGATTAGGAGGCATGGCCTTGTTGGAGGTGTGTCACTTTGGGTAAGGTCTGAGGTTCACAAATATCATACCATCTCCAATCTCTATCTGCCTCTCTGATGATTAAGATGTAAGCTCTCAGCCCCATGCCTGCATGCTGCCATGCTTCCTGCCACAATGAAAATGGACTAATCCTTTGAAACTGTAAGCAAGACCCCAGTTGAGTGCTTTCTTTTAGAAGAGTTGTTTGGGTTATTTTATCACTTTATAGCAACAGAACAGTAACTTAGACAGGGCATTACATATTAAATCCAAAGCATTAAAAAGAAATGTACTAGCCATATATCACACAGCAATCATTGTATTCAGTGCAGAGGAACAAAGATGAGGCCAATGTCCAGACATTAAGTCTGGAAAGTGAAGAAAGACATAGACAGTTACCCTTCTGTGTGATACGAGGCCTGGAATCTTGATTCTCTTGTACCCTTTTGCTAAGTGTCCCTAGGCTTGGTACTTTAATTCATCTGTAAGATGAGGATAGCAATTGTATCTATTCAAAAGGGTTGGTGATGGTCACCTGAGACCAGTCATTTGTTACTGTTAAATAAGATAGTGGAAGTGCCCAATAAAGGGACTGTGGGGGAAGAAGAAATATGCTTCTGGAGAACAGGGGTAATGAGTGTAAGGGATGCCAAACAGATGAAAGTATGCCCAAGCCACCAGGAAAAAATAATTTCCTACTCAAATCTACCAGTCTTTGAGTTGGGAAACTGTCATTTCCCAGCAGGGAAATGCCAATCAATTCATTTTTCTACGAGGACTACATTTTTCTCTCTGTTCCCTTCCCAGAGAGTGCCAGGCCCTTTATTAAGATCTTTCATTAATGGGGGGGAAGGTTTGCAGCTGGGTGGAACATCACATGCCCAGTACATTTATGGCCTTAGGCAATCCCCGGCACCAAAAGCAGACAAAAAAAAAAAAGTATCTTTCTTTTTACCTGCCCAGCCCCTTTGTTGTGACATAAATCCTGTCAATTCCTTTTCATACAAGAAGAGCCCAGACTCAGTGGTTGAGGGCTATACCCGGTGCCCCGTGCTTAGCACTGATGGGGGCTAGATTCAGACCTGACCCTGCTAAACCAACATCAAAGCTTTGGCATGTCCCTTCCCTGGACTGGTACACACTTAGCTTTTGCAGGGATACCACTCAGCACCAGATGGTCTTAAAAGCATTTCACTAGGGAGTGTAGGAGCCATTTTCCATAAGCTATATGGTTACAATTTATGAGCCCCAATTCACTCCTGTGAGGAGGCAATTGGGTTGATTCTTCTAGCCGAGAGCCCCTCGGTAGTGCCAGCTGTGATAACTCTCAGCTCTTGGCTGCCAGCCCCCAACCAGCTCTTTTGTTGGCTATCTTTCCCCAGAGAAAGTCCACACTCAACTGCTCATTAACATGATTGGGATAATTTTCTCAACAGCCCTTAGGTGGAGCAGCCAAGGAAGACTGAAAGCGCTCCGTCTACTCTGATGCCTTCCTCAGCCTTGCCATTTCCTGTTTACACACGATCTACAGGCTCAGTCTTTGGAGAAAGACAGATCTGCATTTGGATTCTGGTGGAGACACTGGCTTGCCAGGCAATCTGCAGCTTTGTATTTCCCCTTTCTGAGCCTCTAATTCCTCCTTTGTAGACTCAGACTATCATATTCAATGAGTTGTTTCAAGGACTAACCCGGGCAGCCTGGAAGGAAGGGAGGAGAGGCACAGGTTAACTGGTTTATTGAGTTCCTCATGGGCTTCAGGAAACAGACAGACAGTATTATTTGACCATCCCAGTAATTCAATGAGACAAGGAACATCACCCCATTTTAAAGGCAAGAAAGCTGAGTCACAGATAGCTTCATTTTGTAGCTGGCAATTAAGTGTAAGAGTAATGAATCAATCCCAGTCTGGTTCTCTTCCCTTTTCACCCTTCCTGCCATCCCGGAAATTAAATCTATAGCCTTGTGCATTCTTGGCAAGTACTCTTCCACTAAGCTGTATCCCAGTCCTTTTTATCCTGAGACAGGCTCTCAATCAGTGGCCCAGATGGGCTTTGAACTTGTAATCCACCTAAGCATCCATCCCGGGTAGCTGGGACTACAGTCTCTCATTCACACTTATGAATCTATTTTCCTTCATTGGTCTCTTCTTTAGACCATGTTATTTGTCTAAATCAGCATGTAGGAAAAAGGAAGTGGGAAAGGGACACATAGCCAGAACAGTCGGTCTGGGGAGTGAGGCCCTGTTTCTTATGTGAACTTTCCCAAGAAGGGAAAATACACACACACACACACACACACACACACACACACACACACACGACTAAAGAGGGTTCTGTATAGTATATATAGTGACTAAGGGACTACATACACAACACACGTGTGTGTGTGTGTGTGTGTGTGTGTGTGTGTGTGTGTGTGTGTTCCTTAGCACCTGGGATCTAATCTCTGGCTCTGCCATTTTAGTAAATGAGATTGGACAAAGTCCTTCCCAGGCTTTGAGACTCAGTTTTCTCAATTGTACAGTAGGTATCACAAACACATCCCCGCCCCCCAGGACTCCAGTGAAGATTCAGCCTGACAGGACAGGGACAATGCTCACCATCCTGCCTAGCACACTACAAGAGTTGGGCCGTACTAAAAATTCTGCCACCATTCACCCAGCCATTGACTTACAACTCAGTGGCCTCGAAACTCTCCTCAGATGTGCAGGTCTTTCATAAATGCAAACTTGGCCTTCTCTGTACTTTCCATGGCGATCTGTTGCCTTTAACCACAGGAGTGTCAAGGAATAATTGTGAATCAGTCATCAGGTGTAGGCAGCTACGTGACTGTGGGGTTAACCAGCAAGTGACTAATGTTTGGAGATGTGCCTTTGTACCCTTCCCACTGGAGCAGCATGGCTGGATTCAATCCCTGCCAATGAGTTTGCCGAGGGGCTCATTAAAGTGTCGGTATTAATATCCGCAGGAATACTTTCAACAAAACCTTTTGTTCCCCGAGTAGGGGGTGTGGGAGGTGATTACAGGAACTGTCTTGCTTTTCCAAATTTAATTGTCTAAATACAGAGCTGTCTCAGCAACACAGGACATTCCCCCCCCCCCCCTTTGTTTTTTACCAGAGCACTGCCAAAAGCCTACTTGGGTGACAAGGATTAGTTTGTGTTTCAGTAAATGTGCTGTGTCAGGCGCTTGTCTCTGCAGGGGCACGAGAGTTGACAACACTCCCTAAGCAACCTCAACTGTTACTTACTAGACAAGAGTCTGCGGCTAAGACTGTGGGAGTTGTGATGAGGAGCTGGACGGCACCCAGGCAAGTCACCTGTCTTTCAGCAGATGCCTTCGTGGTGAATGTCCTGATCCCAGGCTCCCTAAAGGGTGACCCTACTGACTTCAGAATCTCCCAAATTAACTTCCAGCATGGTTATGGGTGCTGACACAGAGCAAAGCTTCATTAGGTTGACCCTCACAGGACATGAAGAAACAACTTGTGTTAGAGTGATTGTTTTTTGACAAGTGGGAAACTGAATCTCAGAAAAATGAGGGATTTACTCAAGTTGACAATGAAATCAAGTTGATGGCATTAGGATCAGGTCTAGGTATAGCTGATTCCAGTGTCTGAACTCTTACATACTTTGCTGCTGTTTATAGTAGTGTGGGGAATCCTGCCCCTCCCCGATTCTAGGCTTGCCATTTTATAACTAGAAGGAACCCATAGGTAGATTGACCAAATGTCATTGTCTGCCTAACAGTGAACTGACTCCTGAGTTCTGGAACTTTCAAGTTTAGAACAGGAACAGTCAGGGTAGGGACAGTTGACAAGAGTGCTTGTCTAGCGTGCACGAGGCCATGGGTTTGAACCCTAGTACTTCATAAACTGGGTTTGCTGGCTCATGCCTGTGATCCCACAACTCAAGACAGAAGTGGGTGATTCAGGGTCACTAACATAGAGAGTTTGAAAGGCCAACCTGGGATCCTGAGACTCTGTCAGGAGGGGAAAAAAAAAATGGAAGGAAGGAGCTAGCTTCCCTATAGGCTATAAATTTAGTACAACTCTCAAAATAAAGTCATAGAAAGAAAATAATCTATTCAAGGTAGGCAGATCAGGAACTGGAAAACAAGCTTTGGGATTCTCATGTCATTTCCATTTTTTGTATATGAAGCTGTAACACTGAAGACATGGAACGCTCACTGGATACAATTGTCCACGGTTTAACAAAAGCTCAGAAGAAATCACAGGTGCCCAAGGTCAGGCGAGCCACCAGAACTCTCCACAGGATGAAGATGAAATATTCTGTCTCAGCGCTGCCCCCAGTCACTGGCTACTGGCAGCCACTGAGCACTTACAGTGTGGCTAGCCTGAATATAAAACTGAGTTTTTCCGTTTCATTTAGTTATGTCTAATCTAAGTGCCCATACTCAGCAGGTGATTACCATATTAGCAAACACAGACCCGATGGCTATGCCTAATATGCAAAGCATTTTCTTTCAGAGAACAGATTCTATAGGAATTTTAGGACAGATTTTTTTAAAGAATTTTCAAATTTTCTAAAAATTTCAAAAATTCCTATAGGGAAAAAAAAGGAATTCTTCCCCCCAAGACAGGGTTTTTCTGTGTAGCTTTGTGCCTTTCCTGGATCTTGCTTGGTCGACCAGGCTGGCATAGAACTCACAAAGATCCACCTGCCTCTGCCTCCTGAGTGCTGGGATTAAAGGCATGGGCCGCCACCACTCAGCTAAAAAGGAATTTTTTTAAGGGAAGGAAAGATGGGGAAAAGGAAGTGCCAACCATAGATTGCTAGGTACCAAGAGGGAAGTAAACTTGAGTTCACTTACTTCTCCAAGGCTGCTCAAAGAGAATCACTTATCCAGGTTTTAGTCACAAGGAGGAAGAATCCCAATGGAATTCTGAAACTGTCTCATGACCTCCATTTGTCAAAAGTAAGGCCTAGCATTTGAACCCAGACCTGATTGTAGGTGATATCCCCTGTAAGATGACCCTTAAAGTAGATGCGAATCATGGGATTCTCATTAATATGTCTCTGGAAGGTTGTGGGTAGGCTCTACCTGTCCAACAAACCAGTCAAGGCTCCAGATGCACAGGCTACACTTTAGCTAACAGAATTCTCTCTTTCTCTTAAATAAGCAAAATTACCCCTTTTCAACTTCAAAAAACATCCTATATCTACAGAAGTCTGAAGGAGAAATCACAAATTGTTCTGGTAATATTTTGTAAACTCAACACAAGCTAAGGTTGCCTTAATCAGATTGTCCTCTAGACAAGTCTGTGGGGCATGCTCTTGACCAAGATTGATCTGGGAGAGCACAGACCACTGCTGTGGTTCGGTGCCACCCAGATGCTCCTGGGAGATCTGAGAAAGCAGGTTATAGAGAGCAAACCAGTATGCATCATGGCTTCAGCTGCCCTTCTTCCCTCTAGTTTCCTACCTTGAGTTCCGTGCCTTGATGACACACTCTACCCTGTAAGCTAAATAAACCCTTTTCCTTCCTAAATTGCATTTGCTCACAATGTTTTTCCCAGCAATGGAAAACAAATTAGGATATAAGCTGTAAAAGAATCATTAATGTTCTGGGAAATAAAAAACCAACCAACCAACCAACCTTCTGCGTACTTGCTAGACAGCATGTCAACCACTGGAGAGGTGAGTTCATTCTCGGCATCACTCACATCCAAACACATCTTGGTTTCATTGGATGGTAAAACCAGGGAAGAGTTTTCAGTCAGAGGGTGGGATAGCCCAAAAACATGTGCTTGAAGATGAGGCTGGGTTGAGGAAGAACCCCAGATCTCCCCTTACAATGGTGTGATCTTGTGTAACCACTGTCACCCTTGACTCTTGATTTTCACTTTGATGATAAAGACGACGGGGGCAGAAATGGTATGATATGGCTCTTCAGAAGGATGACCTAAAGATCAGGAGATGTAATTTTTAAAGCTTTATCTTATTGTTTATTTATGTGTATATATGTGTATGTGTCTATGTGTGTACAGTGTGTATGTATGTGGTGGGGAGTTGGGCCTGTGGAGGCCAGAAGAGAGCATCAGATCCCCTGGGGCTGAAGTTACAGGCAATTGTGAGTCAGCCAGCCAGTGTGAGTGCTGAAGACTGAACTTGGGTCCCATGGAAGAGCAACAAGGGGTTTTAAGCATGCCAGTCCCAAGCTGCCCATTATCCCAGCACTCAGGAGGCAGAGGCAGATGGATCTCTTTAAGTTCGAGGCCGGCCAGGCCTACAGAGTGAGTTCCAGGACAGCCACGGCTACACAGAGAAACCCTGTCTCAATAAACCAAAAAAAGAAAAAAAAAAGAAAGGAAATGAAAAGACAACTACGGAAAAATGTAACTCAATAAAAAGTGTGCTGATAGACTAACACAACTGAGCTTTTCTGTTCAACATGCCTTCTTCCCAGGTGTAGGGGAGAGTTTTTAAAAAAAGGTTGAGAGAAGGGAGAGAGTGGCCCTCCTTAGTTTTTTGGCTTACCTTTTAGAAAGGGCATTCAAGTTCCCATAGCCTTGGGGAAGATAAATTCTACATTCTGTCACATACTTTGGGAGATTAGAGAGACAGGTGGGTAAGAGAATGTAAGAGAGACTTCATTTCTGAGGACTCAGAGGCTCCCTCAGTTCACAGTGCTATACTTTGGGGTGCTGTGTTCTGAGCCCTGAAGGAACTGAAATTGTGTGTAACATGCTTCAGAGAACATACTTAGCAAATGGTGGCTGCCTCCACCCTTCTGTCTCCCATAGTCTTCATTCTCACCCTTCTGTTTTCTCACCTCTTCCGGAAAATCTCCAAAAGCATCCCTGAGTGATGAGGAGAGGAGGGAGCTAGTGAGACCACTTGCCCATGTCTTCAATGACTGGGAGTTCTTCAGAGTCAGGAGCCTCTTTCTTTTCATTCCTCATCACAAGAACTCTGTCAGGCCCTGGTACCTTATCTCTGCATCCCACCTCTGGAGTAAAGACAGAAAACACAGAGAGACACCAGTATGCTTTATAAATTACAACCTTGGGCTTTCAAGATGGCTCAGTAGGTAAAGGCATTGCAGTCAAGTCTGACCTGAGTCACTAGATCCCACATGGTGGACGGAGAGAGGTGACTCCTACAAGTTGTCTTCTGACCTCTACTCATGCACCGCAACACACACAGACACACACACAGACACACACACACACACACACACACACACACACACTAAAATATAATAAAAATTGTGATTTTGGAATAACCTTAGAAGAAAAACTACAATGTTAATCTATAAGGAGCACAATTCTCTTTAGAAACTAGTCTCTCAAAGGCAGGCAGCCTCTGACTCTCTTCTCTCTATCCTCTCCACCTACTTGCCCAGGATAGATTCTCTTTAGTGGGTCCCTGGGTCTTTTGGACACTGGCTCTTGTGATGTAGATGACCCTTAGCTTCTTGGTGGTGGGCTACTCAGTTGAGGACCTGTCAAACTGTGAGCTTCTGGGTTAGCTTTGAGGGATTCTCTCCCAAAACAGTTTCTGGCGTATACATGGCGTATTCATAATAAACAACAAGCTTTCATTAAAGTTCGTTTTTCTCTTGTAAGAGAGATTGCATTATTGATTCCAGTATTTCAAGCTAAGTCACCCGGTCTGGCTTTGCCACTGATCTGCTTCCTCCTCAGCCCTACATGTGTGGAGTGAAAGGGGAGAAGAGGAGAGGGGAAGAGAGAGAGAGAGAGAGGGTGGAGGGGGAGAGGAGGAGAGAGGAGGAGAGGAGGAGAGAGGGAGTGAGGAGGAAAGAGGGGGAGAGGAAGAGAGAGAAGGAGTTTTGGAGTTTTTGTTGTTATAGGTCTTGGGTGAGCACAGAAAATATCTAAACAATTTTTTTTTAAGCTACGGTATATATTCTTCATTTTAACACTGAGCGTAAAAAAGGAAAGAAATATCCACTCTGAACTGGAATAATTTGTTGTTCTTTCAAAATGTTCAAAGCAAACTATATTTGAAAAGGTCCCTCAGATACCCAGACAGTCTCAGGGCTTTCAGGGTCCAGGGTCGGGCTGGGGGCCCAAAGAGCCCCAGCTCCTGTCATGTCCCTGGCCTGCCTCCCTCCTTCCTTCTTTCTTGGCAGAACCCACATCCCTTTGCTCTGAGAAAAAGGCCAGAGGCAAGTTATTGTGCTAAGAACGAAGATGAAGGAGCCCCCATTCTGTGGTGCTCCTGGCATCCTGTGGGAGGAAGGGAAGCACAATGCTTCGAGGGAGGGTGCTTTGCTTACCCCCCACGCCCCATGGCTTCCGCTCCCTCCCCTTTGCAGAGCCTCCCCAAAGCTTCTACTTCCTGAGGAATCCCTGGATGCATGCCTTAGGTATCTGGCTCCCTATGCCCAGGCAGATTCCTGGCCAGATCTCAGGAAGTGCGGCTCAAAGAGCTCTGGCCCCAGACCCTGGAAAAGGACAGTCTGGCTGGCTCTCTCTCCCTGCCAAGGTGGCCATGACAGATCCTCCCACAGCCCACGGCCTCCAAAATGCACTTATCAAAGTGTCTTCAATGTGCCAACAACTGTCATCTACATCAGTGGCCCCAGGACTCATTCATGCTTCAAGATTCTCTGGGGAGCTTTAATAACCTGTGCCATGAATATGCCACGCTTCAACACTAGTCTCAGAACAGATATTTCTTTGCCGGAAATGTTCTGTGATGACTCCAGTCCTTCGAAACACAAGCTAGCTCTCCTTCCTAAGTGAGTGTTTTTCTATCCTCGTTTAATACATTAGTGGATGACAGATGGATGGGTACGTGGATTGAAGAAGCAGAACACGTGATTAGGAGCCAGGTCCACCCCTAAATATGTGAGCTCGGGCAGAACTTGGAGCCATCAGGTTAAATACTTTACGCATTTGCAAAAGGGAAATAGCACTAATGCTCAGAATTGAGCGTTAGAGCTGGCAAGTTTGGATGGTACAATTGCTATCCTAGTCTTCATTCACTGGACAGTTAACTTAGCATTTACTTCTATCTGCTCTCGGAAACAAAAAACAAAACAAAAATGTTGGTGAGTTAAGAACAGATGAGGACCAGTGTCCTGCCTTCCCCAAGCTTTCGGGTTATCAGTGGATTCAGACTCTGATATAATCTTGTCACATGCTGTAGGCTCCCAAGAAGCAGGCTCAAGTGTCAAGCGTGCAGGATGTCTGGGAGAGGGCAGTGAAGTAAATGTCTGACAAAACAGAGAAGGTGGAAGCAGGGCTGACAGAGTGAGAAGATAGTCCACAGTGAGGTCCCCAAGTGACCTTGGTTGCCCCACTCAGAACTCTGTGACCTTTAGAGCTCTCAAAAGTGTGGCTAGTCACTAGCCATTGTGTGAACGGGGGATGATCCTGAGTCAGCCCTCGGTTTCTTGAAGGTTGGTAGCTGACATCTGGGATAGATAAGAAGGTATTGAAAGGGATCTAAGGTATGCTTCAAATATACCCCCAAATATGTGAGGCCAATTCTGTATCTAGAATCTGTGAGGTGAATTCTGTACTTAAATGTGTGAGGTGAATTCTGTGCCCAGAATCTGTGAGGTGAATCCTGTACCTATAATCTGTGAGGTGAATTCTGTACCCAGGATCTGTGAGGTGAATCCTGTACCCAGGATCTGTGAGGTGAATTCTGTACCCAGGATCTGTGAGGTGAATCCTGTACCCAGGATCTGTGAGGTGAATCCTGTACCCAGGATCTGTGAGGTGAATCCTGTACCCAGGATCTGTGAGGTGAATCCTGTACCCAGGATCTGTGAGGTGAATTCTGTACCCAGGATCTGTGAGGTGAATTCTGTACCCAGGATCTGTGAGGTGAATCCTGTACCCAGGATCTATGAGGTGAATCCTGTACCCAGGATCTGTGAGGTGAATCCTGTACCCAGGATCTATGAGGTGAATCCTGTACCCAGGATCTGTGAGGTGAATTCTGATGAAACAACCAAAGTACTAAGAAGAGCCAGGGATTCATCAGACATCTCAAATGGGTTGTAGGTCACGCCTGTAGTTTTATATGGATGCTGAAGATCTGAGCAAATGCTCTTATGAACTGAGCAATCTCCCCAGCCCCTCCACTTGTTTTATGCAGATGAATCTCTGTCTTTTGTCCTAAATGTACTACCTTCCTTCTGTCTGTATATGCCTGTTTGTTTGTTTGTTTCTCCACAGAAAACAAGGGCCCATGTTAAAAGACAGAACTCTCCCTTTTGCCTTTGTGAAAGAGGAGTGTGGAGACTGGGGTCAGGAACATAGTCACAATTATTAGCAACCAATAAGTAAAGATGTCCCGAGTCAGAAACGATTGGCCAAAAAATTGGAGGAGGGTGGGTAGACAGGTAATAAATAATGACTTAGCCACTGAGGTCTGGAAGGTCCTAGAGAAGGGTCTTAGAAGGCAGAGATAGCAGAGAAAATAGTAAAGGAACTTAGAGAAGGTATACTCTAGAGTAGCAGCAGTTTTCAAGTTAGTCTGAGAGTATTTCAAGTTTCAGGAGATCCTTGAAGGCAAGTTGCAAACATTCTTCAATGTTGGATCAATCACCATGATCCCACGTCCCTCAAAGGCCTGGCTCTTCTTTCTGTCACAGGCTTTGTGATATTCTGAGAGCCTTCAACTCCGAAGAAGTCCAGAAAGCAGTTCAGCTCTGCTCCTCAGATGCTCTGAGAACACTGGTAACCCTTTATTTACCCTTTGGGGAATTCAATTCCATCTACTGTATAATGGACCCAATACTGCTGACTTTCTATAATTAAAATTAAACATCATTATGTAATGAAAGGTATTGTAAGTCTGCCTGGAATATAGCAGTTGCAAAGCAAACATCTCCCTACACCCTCATTTCTGTCTCTCCCACTTCCTGTTTCCTCATACCCACCCCCTAGGCTCATGCCCCTAAACCACACACACCTTCTGAAAAATAATGATGATGTTAATAACTTTAAAACAGTAAGAAAAGCCCTTAGCACTGTGGCAGATTACTAAGAGCTATAAAATTTCTTCTCCAAACAGATAGTTCTCATGAAGAGAGTAGAATTCCCTGGTTAGTCCTTTCTGCCAAGAACAGCAGAGCTTCCCTCTTCCCCAGAAGTAGAGGGGAACATCTGTCAGCACTATGGTCAAGGTTTAGAAAGAGCAGGAACAGGAGTGACTGCTTAAAGCATGCACAGCTGAGAAGGTTCCATGAGGCACTCCTCTCGAATCACTTGACAACAGAGTGAATAATATTGGAAATCTTGGAGACTTTTGCTCAAATATTGCTTACTGGTCATCAGCATTTATCTGTTTCCTCTCTCTCCCTCTCTGTCTCTCTCTCTCTGTCTCTCTCACACACACACACATACACACAGACACACACACATAAACACACACACACATACATACACACACACATACACACACACACACACACACACACACACACAGAGGCAGCTGCTTATAAAAAGCAGATAGCATTTTGTCTTATTTGTTATTGAGAGATTAAGCACTAAATACCAATTCCACTTTCTTTCTAAAATCAAAGAACATTGCAAATAATAATAAAAATGCACACCCAAACTAACCAGGTCCAAAGACTATAGGATTCAATGAACTTCTGGGTAGTTAGAGTTACCATTAGGAACGGAAGCTGTGGAGCTTCGTGTTGGATTTTACATTTCCATGCATTTATCCACTGCCCTAACTGAAAAACCCATGACAGAGTAAGAACCAGAAAAGCAGTTTTCTTTATGTTCTCTTTTATAGCTGGTGTGCATCACCTGCACTCAGTTCTTCCTCATCCTCCGTGTTTACCTTTCTTGTTCTCTTTCCTACACTTTATACTGTAGCCACATGTACATTTGTTTGCATATATGCATATATTATTGGCTGAATTCTGCATATGAGGGAGAACATATGGTGTTTTGTCGTGTTGTTTTGTTTTTTTCTGTCTGTGATTTCGGGACTTCTCTTCTTGTTTTACATTCTAAGTCTGTCCATTTTCCTGAGCAAATTCAACTTGCTACTGAATTGTTTAGTTGGCAACATTTGAGTACATTTTATTCTTTAAAAACTATGTTTTCCACTTCAAATTCTGGAAAGAATCACTTTAACTCACCTGAAGAGGCCACACTACGGCGCATCTTGTTTCTTGAATGTTTTGTTCACACAGTTGGTGACTTTTCCCCTCCCACTAAGTGTCTTTAGTAGGAGAAGTTGGTTAAAAACATGCTTTTCTGGGTAAGAATAATGGAAACAATAATATATTTCCCATTTCCTGGGAAGGTTTCTGCTTCAAGCTGTACAGAATTAGTAGGAGGAAGGGTGTGGAGCAGACTGGGATAGAAAGAGCTAGACTTAGTGGGGTGCCTGCCCACTGTGTGTTTATGGAGAAGTCTGATGTGAGCCTTGTGGTCGATTTAAACTTTTCTAAAAGGATCAGTTGGCTGGTAGAGTCACTTCGGTTTGTTGACTAGGTTGTTGGCCGAGGGTCTGGAAGGATGGCTGGCTAAAAGCAGGGTACTGGAGCCCCACTCGGTACAAAGTGTAGCTAGTATAGAGGCAACATAAACACAAAGATTCAATAGAAAGATGTTGAAGCATCCTACATGTTTGTTCTAGAATGTGCCCTGGAAATTACCTCCTCTGCTTCCTCATAAGGTCCCCAATGAAATCCTCTTCAGTGTGGATGGTTTTTGTTTTGTTTTTCCCCTAGAGAGTGCAAGCAGGGCTGAGACCTGCAAAGTTGGTCTGAAGTGAGGGTGGAGTCCAAGTGCGGACTAGCCAGATGTGGGCATCTCCATTAACGTAGGACTGATGACAGTAGGAACTTGATTACTGTCATTGCTCCTCCTTAGTTCAACCGATGATCCCCTTTGATACAATGGGGAAATGAGAGTGCAGAGGGTTAGCTAATTTGCCTGGGGAAATTCAGCAGTATGTGGAAAAGCTGGGTCGAGAACAGCATCCCGTGTGGCTCCAGAGTGAGCCTGCTCTCCACCTTTTGTTGCCTTCTCAGGGGCAGAGGCAAGTGGCTGGCACAGCTTTCCCAAGGTGCACACAATGTGGAAGAATTGGTGCTTCCCATCTTGGTTCTGTGGCCCCTTGTGTGCCAGGAGAGCATATTGATTTTTTGTCTATCTTTCTCATAGGTTTCTTGGGAGGATGAGGGTAAACTAATACATGTTTAAAAGTGCTTCAAACAGTTCAGCACTGAACTGTTCAGTGTAGTTACAGTTGTAAATACCAACAGGGCCACTGGTAGATAAGTCGGGTGTCCAGCCATTGACTTTAGGGAAAGAAGTCCCAGCTCCTCCACTTACTAGATGTGTGACCTACAGCAAATAACCTCTCATGAGATTAAGCTCCAATATTCGCATTAGCACAAGAAAATACCTGTATTATTATTCACACAGCACTTGGGAGCTTAATGAGAATGCATGCAAAATACTTAGACACCCAGCAATAAGTCAGGATTGATTGTCTATTATTAGCACTAATACCTCAAGATTCTTCTGGGGATTTAATCATTTACCAAAAGTGATTTGGCAATACTTGGCAGGGAATTAGTGCTCCATAAGGGTCCGTCATCATAGCATAGCTGTGGTCCACATTGCTACCATTGTGAAGCCTATAGTCTTTTACCCTCAGTTCACTCATTCCTTCATCCATGAAAAGCAGCTCCTCTGGGACAGACCCCCTGGCGTGGGAATGAATCACTCACCATCACCAATTTTAGAAAATTCCCAAGTAGTGTGGGAAGGCTCATCAAGAGGAAAGGATGGACTAAAGCCAGGCAGGAGGAAGACTAATGGGACAGTACCTTCTGGATTAGGTTGAGACTAGGAAAACACTCACCAAAGAAGGTGCTGAGCTGAAGTTTGAAGGGAGGATGTGTTTGGCCAACTTTGGGATATCTAGACCGGCTTGTGCATAGAGACAAACTGTGATAAAGGAGTTGAGTGAGAAAAGAGCTAGAAAAAGTGCCAAGGATCTAAATGTGGAAGAGGGCTGTCTCTGCATGGTAAGGACTTGGGCCCTACCCCATTGGAGTTTGAGAGAAGTAAGCACAGAATGGCCTCTCAAGAGCTTGGTAATCGTGGAAACGTGACACAGTTGGAAAGTTGTGTCACTGAGATGCAGAGGGCAGAGAGTTTTGAGAAAGAGACAATCAGTCCTACAGAAGTCAAGGTGGACATCAACTAAGATAAGCACTCAGAAGTGCTGAGTGTATTGAGCAGTTGCAAAGCCAGCGAACACTCTTGTAGACGACTTTTAACAGAGCAGAAGGCACAGAATCCTGGGATGGTGGGTTCTTCTTGTACCTAAGTAATATAGGTATATCTGTTTTTAATTCACTGCATGATTTCAATATTAATTATAGACCACATGATTCTTTTCCCCCAACAGCTTCAATATGGAAGAGTATCACAAGAACAGAAAAACTAGAATATTCTTCTACATGAATTTAACATTTATAAAGTATACATTGACCCCAAATTACTGTCTTGTGCATAGTCTATATTCAAATTCCCCAAGTGTCCCCAAACTGGCCTTTATAGCTGTCTTGTTTTTCCACCATACCATTGAGACTAGTGCATTTTAACTCTTACATTTTCTTAGTCTCCCTTCATCTAGAAAAATGACCCCAGGGAATTTTGTTTATCTGTCTGTCTGCCTTTCATGGAGAGTTTAAATGCAGAGTGTCCCTCAGTTAGGAGTCTCCCGGTTATTTTTTCCTATTTAAACTCAGGTTGCTCTGTTTGGGTATGGACACTATATAGGTGTCATATACTGCTTCCTAGTGTCTCACAGAGCCATACAGCACTACAGGCTTCTCTATCACTGAGGATATTGTATTTGATCATCTAACAAGTGGACTCCACCAGACCTCACCACTGTGGAGGTGGCATTACATCCCTGTAGCTATAAGTAATCTTTGGGATGGGTCACTACCCTGTTCACTAACCTTTTCCTTACCTAGTGATTTTAACATTTTCTATTAATGACTCTTGCTTAGATCTATTATTATGGCTGCTGTAATGATGATTTTCTATTTTTAGCCTCTCTGCTATATTTCTTGGCTAATATTCTTCACTGGAGGAGGACCAAACACTTCTGGGACATGTCCACACTGACAACCTTCTTATTGTTTGTGTTATACTGTCCAAGCTTCAGGATTTCACTCGAATTCAAAGTTCAACTAGTCCATCCTAGGGGAAGACAACACAACTTAATACTTCTATCTCTGGAGGAAGGGATAGTTCCTCAAAGAAAATGAGCTGACGTTATTAAAGTCAAAAGAAAAAAAAATAGCCAAGCAGGTAAAGGTGACAGGTGCCCTGACAGCGGTCAGTCAGTAGTGGTGAGCCTTCTCTTGTCACTGTGAGAGACATCCCAGTCTTACATCTACACATCAGAGAGATCTCCAGAAATCATGAGGCTCATGGCATCTCGAGTTTGTCTATTTAATTAGTATCATTATTTATGTGTATGTTTATATGTGTTACATCTCTGTGAATGAGTGCCACATGTGTGTGGAAGCCTGAGGAATCCAGAAGAGGGGATCGACTCCCCAGGAGATGGGGTCATCAGCAGTTGTGAACAGCATACAGCCTGCAGTAGGTACTGGAAACTGAACTCAGTTCCTCTGGAAGAACAGCAAGCTCTATTAACTAATGAGCCAGTTCTCCCCTCCCCCATTTTTTAAAGTCATCCTTTACAGTTCCTGATGTCAAAGCATTTCTGGTCTTCAGTTGCTTATCTAGCTTAGGTTTTCAGCCCTGTATTACAACCACATGGAGGAGAAAAGAGAGAGAAAGGTCACCTGGTCCACGGTCCTCTCAGTTCTGTTGACCACTGCAGAGAATTAGCTATCTCTCCTGGGAAACAGAGGAGATATCCTCTTTATTTCAGATGGCCATATACACAGATTAAAAACTGGAGGCCCTACACAAAAGAAGAGAAAGAAAACAGTTCTCTGTAGAGACCCTCCAAAGAACGTTCTAGGACACTCGTTCTCAAAGGGAGAAATTAGAAAAAGATCAGAGAAATCAATCTGGAGGAGTCGTACAGAAACCAAATTATTTTATATCTTTGATTTTAAAAAACAAAATGAAACCAGTGTTAGAGCAACTCTGACATTCAATCACATCTTTGTGGACTGAGTTGCAGTAGTGATGTAGGAATTCTAGTGTTCCAGGTCCTTCTTGGAAATGCACTGTTGTCCCTGAGGCAACTGGCATTGACAGCTGAAACTCTGATACATACAAAGCAGTGGCAGGAGTCTCAGATGGAAATGACAGTGGGCATATGCTTCTAGGTCCTGTACAGCCACTGGGTCCATCCATAGCCCCTCCCATTTCCCTCCTCTGGCTGGTTGTCTTCCCCTGCTCTTGTTCTCACACTTGGTAGGTAATATTTGCTTTCAGGATAAGCTAATCTGGGCTCTGGAATCAAAAGCCTTTACTTTGCTCTGCTAGGAAATGTGAGAATCTGGCAAATTCCAGGGCTTAGCTTGCTAATTGCCTTTCCATTTGGCTTTGACACAATGCCGTACGATTAACGGCAAATGTTCATTAACCGAAGGTTTAATGAGAACAGGAACCCCCGCTTGATTTTCCCACCACTGTATCACCAGCAACTAGTGAAGTCCCTGGTCCATGGGAGCTAACCGTGTCATAGCAAATGACTTAGTGATTGGCCTGGGTCATTTTCTTTCTGGACATGCATGAGGACTGCTTCTGCTCTCCCCATTCCAAGAGCAGTCAGGGGCTTATTCAAGAGCAGGAGCCAGGAAACAAGGCTTACATACAACTTACGTTGTACCTTACTTCAGTTAGTTTTCATAAAACTTTTTAAATTAAGAAATGTACTGTGACCTTTTTAATGGATGACAAATCTGGGAATCATAAGAATAAATGACTTGTTTAAAGTTATTTATTTGTTTGTTTATTGTATGTGTGTGGAAGTCAAAGGGCTATTTGTGGGAGTCAGTTTTCTCCTTCCATCATGTGGAACCTAGGGAGTGAATTCAGGTTATTGGGCTTGGTGGTAAGTGGCTTTACTTACTGAGCCATCTCACCAACCCAGAATTGCATAGTTTTTAATGAGAAATATCCACAAAGTATACCCACAAAACAAAACTATGAAAATGCCCGACATACAGATACATAGATGGCCTTGATAAAGGAAGAAAATCTTGATTCAGACATCTCAGCACCACCAGAATATGAATTTACCTTAAGCTAATCTATTAATTAATTGAAATTCTAGTAAATAAATCGGCAACCTTTTTTTTTTTTCCCGGAGCTAAACAAGCTTGTACTAAAATTCATATGCAGTAATCAGAATGAATAAAATAGGAAAACACTAGGAAGCAAAGTTAAGATGGAACACTGACTCCATTCAATAGTAATATGTCCATATAGTTGAAATAGTGAGGAGCTATCCCTAAATGCATGGATTCCTAACAGGGGAGACCAGAAATAGGCAATTAGTTCAACATTTGGGGAAAATTCCCATTTCTTATGCTGAAAGGGAAAAAAAAAAGAATTTCCAACATATCAAAGAAGTAATGCACTATACAAGCAATGGAGGAAAATATGATTGATTCCCTATAGTGGGGTCTAGAGAGTGGTTTCCAAACTACGATTCAAAATCAAGATGTGATAAAGAAATGATTGATATCTCTGATTAATATTTTTAAAATGTGTTACATGGAAAGTCATCACAAGAAAAAACAAATAGCAAATGACAACTTGGGGACAAGAATGTTTGTGACATATACCCTAAGGAAAGGGCTAAGATTTATAACATCTATGGTATTAAATATATAAAGAACTTTCTCATATCAAGGAGAAAACTGCATACAAAATCAGGGATAGATAAAAAGGAAATATGCATAAGGGGGCTCCACATGCATAGAGAAATGCTGTGACAAGTGGCCCCGAAGTGCCCCCCATGGTTTGTGCCCTTGCATCACACTCCACTTGAGTACAAACTAGACCTAGATGCTATAAAAGTAATAGGATGTTTCTTCTGAGATTAGGCTACAAAGGAATGTGACTTCTGCCTTGATCCCTTCTCCTTCTCTCCTATACTTGCTTTGAGGGAAGCCAGCTGCCATGTTGTGATTTACCCTATGGAGAGACCCATTGAGTTAGGAGCCATTGTCTCTAGCAAGCAGCCAGAAAGGACCTTAGGCCTTCTGATAGCCACAGGGTGTACTTGGGAATGGACGACATCTCAGCCAAACCTTGAGATGTATGCAGCCTGAAGACAACATGCCAGCTGTTTTAAAAAGTGCTGAGCTGGAGGCACCAGCCAAGCTGTGCCTGCATTCTTGACTCATAAAAACTGGAAAGCAATAAATTGTTGTTATGAAGCCACTAAACAATTAGTTCAGTCACTAATCCTACTTCTAGGATTTTACCCTTAAAATATATTCTGATCATACAAAAGAACATGCAACTTCATTCACTGGAGCATTATCCATAATTGAATGTGTGGAGGTTGGGCATCCTCACAATGGAATCTGTAGTTTCAGCTGTCCATCGTTTTGTAGCAAATTGCCTCAAACCCCTTAGTGCCTTAACCATTGCACAACCTATCTTTCATCATTCTGTGATTCAAGTGGGTGTTTCTGTTTAGCCACAGGATGTAGGCTAAGGTCACTCAGCTGACCACATTCAACTGATGCTAAAAGATCAAGCTGGCCTCCAGGACCACTCAGCATGTGGCTTCTCACTGCCAGTTAGCATTCTTTGAGCCTCTGTACAGCATGGCGGCTCCTTCCAAGAATGAGAAAGCAGAAAGAAGCCCACAGTCCTCTAAGATCTTGCCTTGGAAGGCCAGGACGTCATATGTGTTACTTACCATTGCTCAGAGCAATTCAAAAGGGGAGAGGAAGGGCAAAAGATTTATGAAAATCTATCACGAATATGCAAGGACCAACTACATGAACATTAGTGAAATAACTGCCAAGGAAAAAAGCCAAGTGTTTATAAGGACTCCTCATTTTACATAGGAAAAGAAGCATAAACAAGAAAACCCACACATACCTACCTGCTTCCTTATTTTAAAATAAAAAATAATCTAGGGATAATAGACCAGGAAATAAAATAGGCCACCTAATAAGGGTTGTCCTTGGAGTGGAAAGAGAAGGGACAGCAGATGTTTCGCTAAATATGATTTTTTTAGTGTAGTTTGACCCTGGAAACATGTTGATCTTCCTGTTCAAAAATAAAATTACTCTGAAGAAGGGAGTGGAAAAACACAGGAGACAGAGGATGGGGAGATGTGCAGCAAAAACACATTTTTCTGGACATGACATAGCCACTGTGCTTTTGAACGCACTGTAGTGTGGTTATCTGTGGGGACAATCTACACAACACTGGACTTCTCAGCATTTCATCCTGGAAGAGAAGGGGTACCATGAGGCCCCATCCCTCCCTGAGGGTCCAGAGATGCTTAAATGTTTCTTAGGGAAGGGATGCCTTTCCCCCCTAGATGGTTATATATTAATTATATACGTTAATGTTACTCTTGCTGTAGGACTAACCTCTCACCTCATGCTCAGGCAAGAAACTCTGATTAAATTCAATGGACCAGGGGTTGGAGAGATGGCTCAGCACTGGCCGCTCTTCCAGAGGACTGGAGTTCAATTCCCAGCACCCACATGGCAGCTCACAACTGTCTCTAAATCCAGTTCCAGGGAATCCAATGCCATAACACAGGCAAATGTACACATAAAAGAAAAAAAATTATTTAAAAAACAAAAACAAAATCTCAATGAACTACACCCAAAGAAGACAGGAAAATAGGAGGGAGCTAGATGAGAAGGCTTCCAGTGGGAGAGAGAGGAAGAGAGAAAAAGATGAAAATTCATTATATAAATATATGAAATTACCAAACAATAAAAATTAAAAATAAATACAATTCAGTCAGTAAGGAAAACCATAAAAATGAATGCAAAGTGAAATAAGTCTACCCATGTTCTCCAGGTACTGGAAGAACACATGGTTTATAAAAATGTACATAATGCAGACCAGGCATTAAAGTATTTTATCATTGTCAGATTACCTGAGCCTTCACTGATGACACATAAGAGAATACCCTTGCTAATGTACTGACCGTGTTCTAAGGGGCATTGTATGCTTGCAATCTATTCTCAAATGGTTCCAGAAAATACTATAATATATTAATGTTACATAATGTCTCAAAACTTTTGGTACAATTTTAAATTTTAATAGTTTTTAAAGTAGAAATGTTACCAACTTAGTTTGTTTTGAAAATGTACTTCTATTTCTTTTTAGTTTCATGGCTTTCAAATAACATTTTTTCCATTCCAAATTTTTGTTTTTTCTTCCAGTGAGCTTTTATCATCTATCAGAGAGACTGAAAAAAAAAAAAAAAAAGACAGGGAGAGTGATCTGGCCAATGAGGCAAACTGTTCTAAATCGGTGAATCTGGGCTAAAGATACATAGAGGCTCCTGTACTGTTCTTGGAACTTTCCTTAAGGTTGAGTTATTTCAACATAAATGACAATGAAGCTGGGGATGAATAAGATGTCTGTGTTGACCCTCACATGTTCAATGCCCAAGCTCAACATCATTGGGGCTTTGGCTGCTTTCCATTCTGGATAGAGGAGTGGGCAGCGCTGACTGGGCTCACTGTCTAACCTACAGACTTGTAGGACACAAGCACTGTGAACGGGGCCATCAGCACATAGTCTGGGAGTGGAGGGAAGGAAAAGACGCCATTGCCTTTGGCCTTGAGAGACTTACTCTCTAATCCACTGAGCTAACTAACTCCAGACCTTCCCCTGAAGAGAACCGTGTAATAGGCATGTCAAACGACGAAGAGGATTGCTTTGGAAACTTGTGTAAATAACTTTTTGGGAAGGAGGATGATGGCCAACACCTGCTTTTTGTTTTCTGGAATTTATTAGAGCCACCCTGTGAGGGACTCTAAGCTTCCTGGATCTTATTCACTTATCTGAGTT
Source organism: Onychomys torridus (assembly GCF_903995425.1). Classification (NCBI taxonomy): domain Eukaryota; kingdom Metazoa; phylum Chordata; class Mammalia; order Rodentia; family Cricetidae; genus Onychomys; species Onychomys torridus. The sequence goes on from NC_050444.1 coordinate 112,164,701, forward strand.
CATTCTTGGTTCAGGGCCGGCATTTTGGGGGGCCTAGAAAAAGCTGTAAAGGATCAGAGGAGGGTCACCAACTGTAGGCTTTTGTGGGGGAAGGGAGAAGGCAAGCCATGAAAGCCCAAGCAACTGGAATGTAACAATCTTGCAGCCCAGTGTGCTCAGTTGCTGTATTTCGATACCCAGATGCAAGGAACCCCAGAGCAGTAAGAGCTGGGATGGTCATAGGTGTAGGGATGCCTATCCCATCTGATGAGGGAAATATTTGGAGCTGAAGTTAAAAGAATGCTGAGAATAGTGTGTCAGAAGAAGGAATAGAGTGGGCAGGGTCATCTAAATCCTTGCTTCCTGAAAGTACAGTCCCTTGATCAGCAGAATCAACCTTACACAGAACTTGCTAGAAATGCAGATGCCTGGGCTGTCTGTGCTCCAGGCCCAATATATCAGAGATGCTAATTTATAAGGTCCCCAAGCAATTCCTACACACAGTGATCTGAGAGACACACTAATCCATACTCCATTCCTTAGAGAAAGTACTCCTGGTTGACTAGTATCTTACTCCAGCTAGAGCGGCCTCCTCCCCTGCCAGCCCAGGCCTTTTCAGACTTACTCAAATACCAGCATCCCCAGCCTTCTTAAGCTTTTTGGGAAAATGGGAAGTCCGTCCTGCTGAAAGGCTCAAGGAGTCTAGACTTCTTTGAGCTGTAACACTGTCTGTACTTTTTGACCTAGTAATCCTCCTCGGAGGACGTGAGCTCAAGAGAAAAATAATCTAGAATAAAATGGCCATCTATGTTAAGATGCTGGATGTTTACAGCTGTGTTCTCTCCAGTCATAAACAACCAAAGGGGAAACAATCCAAATGCTGGCAGTGGCCTAGGGGCAAGGCGGGGGCAAGTTGTTCCCTAAGCACTCTGGGGAACAGCCAGTCTGCCTCCAGGGATTGATCCTCATGTTCTGGCAAGTGCCCTAGCCGGGCAGACAGGAAGCCTGGGTCTCATTTTCATTCTGCCTCTTCAACCTGGATCCCTTTAGGCAGTAGGTTGCAAGCCTGTCTCAAGGTCTCTTGTGACTTTTTGCTATTTAGACATTTTTTATAAAATGTGCTCATCCTGTGGTCTCAGATCTCCTCTTTCACAGAGACCCTGGGAGGGGCAGGGGCCATATACAGAAAGAAATTTCAATAGAGCTGACAGCAACCGTGTGGAGAGAGAAAAGACCAGGCACAAAATTTGGGTTCTGTGCAGACTCTGTGATACAAATAAAAGCTGATGTTTATTCAGGGCTTGCTGCTGCCAGATGCTGTTTTAAGTGCTTTTATATGAATTAACTCACTTAATCCTCCCATCAACACTATAAAATAGGCGTTATTAGTCCCCTGTTTTCTAGATATAGCTGAGAAAATAATTTGCTTAAAGTCACTCTGATGGAAGGAACAGGGCCAAGAATAATAAGTCTCCTTCCCATCTGACCCCAGAACTCACGCTTTTCCATCTTCCTAAGTCCTTACCACGTGGTGCCCAGACCACCACCATCAGCAATCCCCAGCCTTTCTTTGGAAGTCATGTTCGCCTGACCCACCCAATCAGAAGCGCTAGGGAGGCCCAGGCACCACTACTTCAGCAAGCTCTATCCACCCAATGCATGGCAAATTTCTAGAATCAGTACTGTGCTACTTGCTGCTTTTAATATTCACGGCACACGAAGAGTGGAAGTTCAGAGAATGAATAGCACTAAATTGCTAAGGCAACTGAGAGCCATGTGGTCACTTGCTTTTGTATTAAAGGGCTAAAAAATAATGGATCCAGGATGTGAGCCCAGTGCACCACACCTACATTCAGTACCTTTGCAAAAGTCAGTTTATCCAGAGAGAGAGGGAGAGGAAGGAGTCACACACCAGTTATGGGAGGGATGCAGGGCAGGGGTTAGAGGAGGGAAAACAGGTGAACCATGGACAAATTGGCTCAGTTGTTGTGCCACTGGGGAATGTGGGGTCAGAGGTGGCACCTAGAGGTGATAGCTCCAATGGTGGTGGCAGCTTGGTTTGACCTGGTTAGCCAACATCTGTGTGCTGGGCTGCTGGTTTTTCTAGGCCCCATGCATAAGTCCTATTTTTAGTTCAGCCTTGATGGGACATGCTTGCTGGGCGTTGCCAAATCTAGGGAACAATCCCACTCTGGCAGTAGGCATACTTTGCTTGGCTCAGAGACCATGGAGGGCTGCCTGGGCATGCACCCAGCCTCCACCCAGATGCCAGTACCACCTGGGCCAGCCCTAGGTGAAAGAAAGAGATTCCATGGGAATCCAAAGGAATCACTGTGGCAAATCTTTTTCAGTAGGTCTTACTGACAGACCTACTGAAAAAGGCTAGCAAAAACTCACAGGCTAGGGGAATCAGGGAACACATTCTGACTTGCTTCCAGCGTCCCAGCCAATTGGTGGGAACGTGAGAGTCAGTACCTTGGGTTTTCAGACTTCTTTCTCTGTGTGGTGCAGATGATCTTAGAGTTGCCTGGGACTTGTTTATTTGTGCCCTGTTTGCTTCTACCAACAACAAAAGACTGATAAATACCAGTCTCCTTTCAACAGGTGCACCTTCCTATGAGGCATTGCCTGTAAAAACAGAAAGCCGCAGGCCCCAGAAGGTGGTGTCCCAAGGGCAGCAATAACTCGGTGAAAACGGTAAGCCGAGGAAAACTAGAGACATAGAGACACCTGTCACAGCTGGAGGTCACACTTCAAATTTTCTGTAAGCGTTAAATATCTCCTCTCTTTTATCTAAGATTTTTCTGCAGTTTGCCCAAAGGAGAAGTGAGACCAGAGGCACTTTATTATCACTAATTACAAATATATTTGCAATGATAATGACTGCTATATTTGGTGTCAGATTCTGTCTCACATTCATTAACTCATTTAAACATCACAGTAACCTCATGCAACAGAGATTAATATCATTTTACTAATAGAGAAATGAAAGCTCAGAATGCGAGTCACTAGAGGTCATGCCAGCGCGTGTTAGAGCCAGTTGACAAATCCAAAGTATGTGAGTGTGGTGGTTTGAATAAGAATGGCCTCCATAGGCTTATAAACTTGAATGCTTGGTCACCAGGGAGTGGTTTTATTAGGAGGTATGGCTTTGTTAGAGTAGGAGTAAGTATGGCCTTGTTGGAAGGAGTGTGTCCCTGGGGTTGGACTTTGGGTTTCCAAATACTTAAGCCAGGCCCAGTGGCAAGCTCTCTCTCTTTTCCTGAAGATCTGGATGTAGAACTCTCAGCTGCTGTTCTAGCACCATGTCTGCTTATGTGTCACCATGCTTCCTGCCATGATGATAATGGATTAAACATAAGAACTTGTAAGCCAGGCCCAATTAAATGTTTTCTTTATAAGAGTTGCTGTGTTTCTTCACAGCAATAAAACAGTGACCTTATCAATATGGTCCACCTTGTATGGAAACAAGGATAATAACCCAGAAAGCCAAGAATAGGTACAGATAGCTGAGTATGAGGGTTTCACCATTCAGCAAACGGGCTGTTTCATAGAACAGAGATCCTGTTGGGGAGAAGCTACCACTGTGTGATATTACTCAGTGAAAGAAATTATGCCAGTTGACTCACAGAGTAAGCTTTCTATGACAGTGGCTCTCAGCACAAAAGCTACATGAGCAAAAGTTGAAGACAGATGTCCCCAATGAAGAATGGACATCTGGACTAATGGATGCCTATGAACCCTTCTATAGTTGTAAGTGTCTTTCTCCACCTCCCAAATACCTAGTGCAGACCTCCTCAGTCAGGGTTAAACAATTGTTTGCTGGTATGGCTTTACCAGCAATACAGTTGAATTCCTCTGCATGGTCTTCCAAAAGGAAGACTGGTGAATAGCATTCTCTTTGCCACACTGGCAGTCTTAGTTGTAGCCAAAATAAAACTCTCATTCTCCAACCTACCCAGATCCTAGATATGGCACTTTGAAATGATTTGTTTGATGAGTAGTGGGAGAGCCAGAGGGTGGAAACCCCGGGGATTTCTTTCAAGTAGAGAATATGTACCTGCCCCCATTGCTCTTAATGTCATCTGCTGATGACAGGCACAATGATTGAAGCCGGAGGAGCTTCCCACTGAATGGGGCAGGAGCAGTGATCTAAGCATGGCAGAGAAGCAAGTCAGGAAGAGTCTGGATTTGACCTTTAGCCACAAAGCTGTGTTGCATGATGTGACACAGAAAGAAGCTTTAGTGTGGGTGTTCTGTTGATTCCAGAAGGGTCCAATTCAGTTCACATTGAGTTGAAAGGAAATCTGAACCAAATAAAGAAGAGGGAGAAGGAGAAGGAGGGAAGGAGGAGTTGGAATGAGAAAAACATGGTGGGGGGGCAGTGGTGGTGGGGGTGAGGTGGAGGTGGGAATAAGGTGGAAGTGGTGGAGGTGATGATAGTGGTGATGATGACGACAACGATGACGACGACGATGATGGTGTCTTTTTTATAACCAGGAAAATTTCTCCCAGTGCCTCATGTAAAAAGAGCTCCCTGTTCTCCTACCACTGGTTTCTCACTTGAAGGGTTAGGGCTGTTGTCTTTGGGGATCTATCTCATGTCTCTTCTTCCTTCTTGATCCCTGCTGTGGACTATTGTCCATGTCACCTATTTCACCTCTTTGCTTAAAATCCTTCCTTTGAGTTTCAGATCTAGAAAGGGATACTTTGTTTGACATTGGCCAAATCTCGACCATTTCAATGCACACCTCACTTCTCCCATAAACCTCCCATCTGAGGAAGAGTTTATCTATTATTATTATTATTATCATTATTATCATCATCATCATCATCATCATCATCATCATCATCATCGTTTTTTTCAAGACAGGGTTTCTCTGTATAGCTTTGGTGCCTGTCCTGGATCTCGCTCTGTAGACCAGGCTGGCCTTGAACTCACAGAGATCCATCTGGCTTTGCCTCCCAAGTGCTGGGATTAAAGGCGCGTGCCACTACCACCCAACTGAGGAAGAGTTTATTATTTACTGATCTCAGATATACCTGCCAAGTCCTGACTCTGTCACTTTGTTTTCATTGGTTCCTCCACGTGGGACAGCCCTTGCCCTGTCTCTGAGGTGAGGCTGCCCCTGTTCTTCATGGCTCTGCTCTATTCTCATTGTTTCACCTGAAGTCACGCTGTGAACCTTTAATACAGTTCCTCATGTTGTGGTGACTTCCAACCATAACATTATTTTGTTGTTACTTCATAACTGTAATTTCGCTACTGTTATGAATCATAATATAAAGACCTGATATTCAGGATAACCCCAAATAAGTCACAATCCACAGGCTGATAATGGCTGTTCTAGAGGTTAGTACAGTCCATAGACATCATGGAGCTGCCTCTTAACCCTACATCAAAGTCTCTCTATGGCAAGAAGACTCAAGAGAAAGAAGAGGAGAAGAAGATGGTGAGGGTGGGAGTGGCTCTCTCCCTGGAAGCTCACAGCTGTGATTAGCCTCTGCTCATTTCTACTCTGGACACCTAGTGTCCCTTTGTCCAAACTCCTTAGGGCAAGCATTCAAGTTGTTCCCATAGTGTGCCTTTTTAATTCTCATCATTCCCTTGAAGATGTCCCAGGCCAGACAAGCTAATGACATGCTCCGAGATTTCCTACCTATGCCATCTCTTTACCCCAACATCATCCCTACTTTCCAAAATCCTTCCCAATTCACTCACTTTATGCAGCCTTCTTGACTTACTCAATCAGATATCATCCCTCTTTTTAATAATCCCTGCTCACCAGAATTCATCATGTTCTTTATTCTGCAGTACAGATCTGGTCTTCAGACTAAAGAGAATTGAGCTTTAGAATTATATAATGTTGTCAGTTGACAAGACTTTGGAACTGTTCTGCCTCAGTTTTCCTACCAGTGAAATGAAGGCTCCAATATCTACCTCATAGAGAACTCACAAAGATGGAAGAGGTAACTTGGTATTCAAAGCAAGGTTAGCCAGAAGTTGGGGCAGATGGGGGAAGGTTCCAGAAGATGGAGGCAGCCTGAGGAAGAACTGAGACTGTGTCATATATTAGCTTTCATTGAGATAGGCTCTGAGGAGTTCAAGGGGGTGAGACTTCTCCTGTCCCACCTCCTGAAAACTGTCAAATTCCTTTAGCCAGCAAATAGTGTGCAGGCCAAATGAATCATAGCTATGGGGAATGAGAGGATGAAATGACATGTAAGGTTGTTCTTAGGTTGTCTTTGCTCATCATAAATTGATGTATATATCATGGGGGCATAAATATATGGGGCAGGGCAGGTGCAAAGAATAGTCTAGCAGGGTAAGTATATATTCAAAGGCTATTGAGCACGCTTGACAGGTAGATATCAAATAGTTACAGTCTTTCTAGAAAAGACATAAATCTTAGTTTGGGGTCCTGGAGTGATGGCTCGGTGGTTAAGAGGGCTTGTTATTCTTCCAGAGGATCTTAGTTTAGTTTCCAGTAGCCACATGTGGTGGCTCACAACTTCTTGTAACTCTAACTCTGAGGAATGTTGTCTCTCAGCCTCCACAGGCACCTGTATATGTTCAAACACACACACACACACACACACACACACACACACACACACACACACAAAATGCAAATCTTGAAAAAAATTTAGCTGGGATTGGTACTGCACACCTTTAATTCCAACACTCAGGACGCAGAGGCAGGTGAATCTCTGTGAGTTTAAGGCCAACCTGATCTATGCTAGGGCTACATAATGAGACCCTGCCTCAATATTTGTGTGTGTGTGTGTGTGTGTAGGTAGTAAATGAAATTGCATATTTTTTTTTAAAATGCCCCATGTAGTTCGAAAATTCATTTGGCCTGCCAATACTGTGTAGACCAAAGAAATCATAACTACAGGAAATAAGATGATGGAATGACCTATAAGGTTTCTTTTAGATTGACTTCTCTGGTCATAAATTGATTCATAAATTTGATGTTGGTTGGCACCAATAAAAGATGCTAATTTCACGTGTCTTAGCACATGTTGTCGTATCTCTTGATGGCTCGCCATTATTGTTCCCATCAGCTGGAACAAAGAGCTTGGGGAAATATGGGCTTCAGTTCTAATCTCAGTTCCACAACTCAATACTTCTATGACCCGGCACTGGTGATTTTACTGCTGACCTCGGATTTCTCAGCAGAACTCTAACAGTATCAGAACATTGACTTTACAGTGTAGCACACTGTTTTAAACCCTTTTAGTACTAACTACATTCATTTTTTAACAACTTGTAAGATGGGAAGACCACCATTATTTCCGTTTTATAGATGAAAACATTGAGGCTCATGTAAATGGAGCTTTGATAGTTTAAACAGGGAGTGAGGAACAAGCATGGATCCTGTGGGGCCATTGACCGCAAAAGCTTTACTCTTCTGACCAGAATCTGAGAGGGGGAAGGCACTATGAGTGAGCTAGGGTTCCCAGGAGAAATGGGAAACTGGGAAAATCACCGAAACACAGAAAGTTATTAGCTAGGGGAGAGGACACCAACACTGTGATAAAGGTGTGATAAGGCACCTATATTACTACATCACTAACTCTTTCCTGTGATCATCTGTAAGCCTCCCTTTTTCTATCCTTGGTCTCAGGCTATCTCCTCTCTGTTCTAGTTATTACAAGGGAAATTCTTTCTGTACCCAACTCTAGACAAGCACCCTTTTTATCCCCCCAAACCGTGGCTTATTTTTCTTCACTTTTCTGTCCCCCACCATCTCTTCTAAGACTTTCCTCAACATTTTTGTTTAATCCAAAGGACTATTTATCAGGTAAAATCTATCATTAGGTAATGCTTTTAAGAACATGTTTCCCATCAGATAAATGGATATTACGTAAACCCTAGAACCAGCCATGCCCTATGGTAAATATTATCCTAAAAAGGAAATTCATGACTCATGATTAGCTGAATAGCCAACTGAGAAGACAAGGAGTTCCCATTTATGAAAATTAGTATTGTCTGATTGGTTTTTAACCCACCCTCTGCCTGAGGGTCCTTTGAGTCATGCCTACATGTATAGCATGCAAACTGGCAGGGGCTGATTGGCTAGAGATGAAGTCAGGGTGACTTAATAGACTATATATAGTATCTACGTATAAGGGGAAAATCTCTGTTTTGTGCAATGACCTATAATCAGGAATTTCCTGGCATACACACAGGCACACATACACTGAATCCAGCAGCTCACCTGCCCTAGCAGGCCAAGAGTGCTGCTCCTCCCTTGTTGTCCTCCATCCATCTGCTGAGCTGCAGGGAGGTGCTCATACTTGGCAATTCTCAATGCTCACATTGCAACCTAAACTGCTGTTGGTTTGCTTTGTGACTTCAGACAAGAAACAAACTCCCTGAGCCATAGTTCCTCCCTCGTGGAGACAGGATGAGGATAAGATCAGAGAAAATCACTTTCATATAGTAAATCACTTAATTTTTGACACTGCTTGAGGACAGCAAGGTTGCAACTGGAGGAGATTCTGCAAAAGACCAGGGTGGCTATAATTCTGAGATTTTATGTGGGAAACACAAGGCTTCTGCATTTAAGAACCCTCAGTTCTGTCTGCTTTGTACTGATAGACTGGGAACAGTGAGACTAAAGGTTCTTAGTACTAACTATCAGTTATTATCAGCAAACTATGAAAAAAATCTGGACCACTTCTATCTGAGATGTAATGAGCAACATCTCTTGGAAGTAAAGTCTGTGGCCTTCATTTTTATAAGCTCCTGATCAATCTCATGTACACTAAGGTTTGAGACTCGTTTGGCAGCATCTGAAGCTAATTGCTCATTGTCTATCCTTCCCTTCCTTTGACTAGTATTTGTTGATGGTATTCCTGAGCAGGGTACAGTGCTAAATGGTTTGTGTGTACGGACCCATCAAGTCCTCTAAATGGGTGTAACATGAGGTTGTGACCAACTCCACCCTTTCAGCCAGACTAAGGAAAGCACACACTTCACACAAATGAGAGTGATAAGTGTATGCTAGGGGACACAGGAAAGAAACTGCTAATATGATTGCTCCATTAGGAGAAAGGCTTTTATTATGAGTAAGATAGAGAAAATATTCGGAGACATCTATGATAGTCTAGAGCAGAAAGAAAGAGAAACAGACTGGACATGGTTAGGGATCGAGAAGTGGGAGAGTAGGAGAGAACAGTGGGGACAGCAAGAGAGCAAGACATAGAGAACAGAGCATATTGAGAGAGCAAGAGGATAGCAAGAGATAGAGATATAGTGGGGGTAAACAGAGGGGAGAGAGAGAGAGTAGCAAGAGTAGGAAAAGAGAGAGAGTGGGGTAGACAAAGTATGTGGATTATAAAGACAACAGGTAGCTGCGGGGAGGGAAGGATGCTAACATGGACTTTGAAATACGTAACAGGTACTTGTAATACTGAGGGAGACTGGAGGACAGCATGAGCTTTGATATACTGATAAGTGCCCCAGGTAGTCATATGTTCCTTCTGCCAGAGGTAAGGGAAATGACTCCTTTTGGAAGATAAAGCCAGTCTCATAAGCTCTGGAGGAATGCTAGCTTTTATCTAACCACTACAATTCTACAGTCAACTGAGCTCATCTATGGATAGATACTTGGATTGCCTGAGACCTAATAGTCCAACCTTTGGTTGATGATAAAGGACAACAAGTCTCTTCTGCAACTGCTTCTCAGCTGCATAGGGTCACTGTCAGAAGTAGACAGGTCTAGGAAACTGGAATGTGAGTCAAAGTCAGGGAGTGGTAAGAGCTAGGGGTTCAAGGGAGACCAAAGGATAGCCTTGGAGTCAGTCCCTGTAGTTTGCAAGCCAGTTAGTTAGTTCACTTAGCTGAACTGGTTCAGCAAGTTCAGGGCTTCAGCAGGACCACCTGGAGCTGGCAAAGTATAGGCCATTTTCGAGCAGTGTGCAGGCCTGCAATAGATTCCTGGATGGTGTCAGCTGAGTGGAAATCTGCTAAGACAGATGTAGACTAAGGACAGAAGGTGTTAGCATGACCACTGTCTCTAATCTGCACTGAAATCCTCATTCTGGACAAAGAAGGTAATAAGTGTCCATAAACAGTTTGAGTAGACTTGTGCCTCTCAGCTAGGATGAAGCAAAGCCTGAAAGTTATCAACACAATAGAAGTAGAAACATTTATTTGTAGTAAGACAGAAACTGCTTGTCAGGAGAGAGAACAAAGGGGAAGAAGAGTTTGAGGATATATATAGACGGGACAGAGATGTTTTTAGCACAATGCAAAGCACTTTAAAGTTTATATTTAGAAAACAACCAAAGGAAATTTATATTTTTGGGCCTGTGACCCTCATAATATAACAATTACCAAAATTACATTAATAACCCAGCAGAACTCCGTTGATTAATGTTAAACCTTGAACTTTGAAGCCTTAACATCGTGTATCATCTTTAAGTCTCATGTTTTTTTTTACTTACCTTAAATTACTTCCTTAGAGCTTCCAACTTATATAAACTTGAAATCCCACTCCACCCCCAAATCTGTAAACATCCAATCATTTGCCATGAGACATAGGCGCCTGATTACTGAAAGCAGTCACTAAAAAGCAAGTTCTCTTAATAAAAGACTAGTAAAAAGTAAATTTTCAGTCCATAACAACAGCATGGTATCTTGAGTTTGTCTTTCATGAAACCTGTTTTGTGAGTTTATCTTTTGCAGTGTGAAGCCTGTCAAGAAAATAAACCTGTCTGTGAGTTTGCTTTTCTGGGTAGGAGACCTAGTGGCACCAAGAAAAGCAAGCTCTGATCTTTAGTAGGAAATGGATTGGCCTGGCAGATGCAGCCTTGGTGGGAGGAGCTAGCTAAGTCAGCTCCCTGCTGATCAATTGTCTGGTAAAGCTAGGATTTGCCATTAGTGCCTTAACAGAGATCTGAGAAAGAAAAATTTGAGCAAAAAGTATAAACCAAGTAGCTCCTGTGTGGACTGAGAATGACAGAGACTGACTCACTAGCTGGACAGCCAGCTTGGGATCCTCCATGGTGACCTTTTTGGCTTTGTTGGGGTGGAGCTTCTTAGTCTTCTGCTGCCATAAAGAACAGCATTAATCTTCAGCTGTCGCACAGAGCAGCACAGAGCGGCACCAGCCGCCAGCTACCAGACTCAGAAGTTCTGAGAGGTTTTTTTTTTTTTTTTTTTTTTTTTTTTTTAAAATATTTATTTATTTATTTATTTATTTATTTATTTATTTATTTATTATCTATCTATTTATCTATCTATCTATCTATCTATTTATTTATTTGTAGAGGAGGAACTTTGGGGACTGGCCTACCTTAGTGAGGCAGAGTGGTAGTCTACCCAGTAGTGTCCATAGTTTGGATAGGGTCCTGGCAGCAGGTGAGGCATGAGGCAGTTCTTTGCCTGGGAGTCAGTGTTACCACACTTGAAACAAGCTCCAGGTGAAGTGTGTTGATGACCAAAATCTTTAGGGACACGTTCAACTGCTGCTACCAGAGGCTGGTATTTCTAACCATCAGGGGAAGCCTTTTTCATTACACACCTTAAGTGCTATATTTAGCAGATCTCTCTGAGGAGTTTGAGAGCCATCATCTAACCTATTAAGTGTACTTGATTTTAAACAAACCTTTCTTCTTTTTAGAAACTTGCTTTAGACTTAACATCGACAAACTGCACAGAAGGCTAAAGCTTATCCCAATGAATTACATTTGTACTTAACAAATATAACAAGCATAGTTCTGAGCACATTAAAGAATTGAATATATATAAGTTGACTGACCATTAACATACATGTCTTAATTGTCTTTACCATTTACAACAAGTTAGCATGTTTTTAAAAATAAGATTAGGATTTTACAGTTTTATTTTTACAGTTTCCCATTAAGTTTGAACTTTCAAATTTTGAATTGAAGAAACTTTAGCATGAAAATATAAAACCTTAAACCATAAGTACAGTAGACACAGAGACTGAAAACCCGATCCTTTCATAGTGTACCATTACAGGGTATTTTACAGTTTTTAGTATGACTCAGTTTATCCAAACAGCTAAAATTTAACAAGTTAATAAAGACAAAGAGGCTAGACATACATCTTCATGTCAGTTTCTGCTATCCTTAATAGACCTTTACAATCTTAGGAATTTATGAACCTTAATCATCAAACATATGTTGTTAGTATGTTCTATTCTCCATAAACAAGAATTGAATTCAAGTTACATATATATAGTATGCTGTAGCAAATTAAACAAAAGTTGAATTTATTTATATTTTAAATAAAAGTTGATTCTAAGTTACATACAAGCTTGCTGTAGTAACTTAAGATTATCTACGTATGGATTTTTGAAACTATCAACCATTTCTGCTACAAATTTTCAATTAACTTTTTTTGTTATAGATTTTATAGATCTTTTGCCCACATCCAATAAAACCTTAAAAGTCCTGAGATACAGAAAATTTAAACAATGGTCTTAGATTTTTTTGAGAGCAGAGAGCAAAGAAGGATTAGAGATGAGAGATTTTCAAGAGTAGAGAGTAAAGAAAGCTTAGAGAATGATATTTGGGGGATCATTTCCTTGTGCAGTGGCAGTAGTTCTTAGAATCTTCAAGAATTGGGGAATTGGGTGTGCCCTGGCATTGACAATTGAGCTGCCCTGAGGCCAAGCTGTTTGTAGTAAGATGGACAGCAAGCCTTTAATGGAGTATGAGCCCAAGGAGGGAAAGACTGGAGGATGCAGGGGAGCAGTCTAGTAAGAGCCCATGGGTTTTAGGCATCAGCAGGCAAGTAAGAGACAGAGCAAGTCCCAGCAGCAAGCCAAGAGATAGAGCAAGCAGGAAAGAAGACATCCTTTAGAAACAGGGCAAAGAGGAGGTGGGGGAGGCCTGGGGAAAGGGGCTGCAAACAGGAACTCCACCAGAAGGGGGATTCCAATAGAGGGAGAGGGCTAAGTGCCTTAGAAGAGAAAAACCCTGAACCACAGTGGAGAAGCAGAGATGTGTACAGCAGAACCCAGAAAGCTAACAAAAGGTAGAATCTTTCTACGTGATGTGTGCCCAGGATAGCAGAGCAGGGTATGGGATTGAGAGAGACCGAGAGGACACTTAGTGAAGAGGAGAGGAAGTACAGAAGCTCAGGCTCACAACAAAAAAAGAGTTCAGCTTCTTCTATACTTCCTCTCCTCTTCACTTAGTGTCCTCTCAGTCTCTCTGAATCCTATACCCTGCTCCGCTATCCTGGGCACACATGCTGAGGAGCCCCCATGGAACTGGACCAGGCCCTCTGGATAAGGAGACAGTTGATGAGCTTGAACTGTTTAGGAGGCCCCCAGGCAGTGGGATCAGGACCTGGGAGCTGGCTTTTTGGAACCTAGGGCCTATGCTGGGATACTTTGCTCAGCCTTGGTGCAGGGCAGAGGGGATTGGACCTGCCTCGACTGAATCTGCCAGGCTGGGCTGACTCCCCAGGGGAGACCTTGCCTTGGAGGAGGTGGGAATGGGGGTGGATTGGGGGAGAGTCTGGGGGGTGGGAGGAGGGAGGACAGGGGAATTTGTGGCTGATATGTAAAATTAAATTAATTATAAAATAAAAATATTTATTTTTTTAAAAAAAGAAGTAGTTGAACTCTAGACTTAAGGGCCAAATATGGTTGGTGGCAGAAGCCAGGAGAAACAAATGGTCCATACACTGGGAGAGTCAAATCAGCAGCTTGGTTCAGTTAAGACAGAGCAGGCCCCCTGGAAAGGGGGTTCATTTGTCTCCCTCCTGGGTTTCAGCACCAAATGCATCCAAGGGGGCACAGTCAAGAAACTTCTGACATGTCTGCTTCATCAGGGGAAAGGTTTTTACTGTAGATAAGAGAGAGAAAATATCCAAAAGCATCTGCAAGGGTCCAGAGCAGAGAGAAAGAGAAGCAGACCGGACAGGGATAGGGAAGTGGGAGAACAGGAGAGAATATCAAAGATAGCAAGAAAGCAAAAAATAGAGAACAGAGGTGGGGGGAGAGGGAGGGAGGGGGAGGGGGGAGAGGGAAGAAGGAGGGAGGGGGAGGAGAGGGAGGAGAGGGAGAGGGAGGGAGAGAAAGTAGCAAGAATGGGAATAGAAATAGAGAATAAAAATAGATGATAAAGAGGACAAGTAGCTGAGGGGAGGGAAGGGCACAATGCCAGTGTGGATTAGAAATGTGTAACAGATTCTTGTGATACTGAGGGAGCCTGGAGCTGACCTTTGATATGCTGATAGGTGCTGTAAGGTAAGAGAAAGGACTCTTCTTGGCAGATGGGAACCAATTTCACAAATTTCTGTGGAATGCTGGCTTTTTTAAACCAAATCCTCCTATAGTCCAGCTCGAGCTCATTTCTAGATTTCTGGACTGCCTGAGACCTAACAATAAGCATCTGGACAGAGGTGCAGCAGATGTTTCCTGTGTGTCCCAAGAAAGGAGACTAAGAGAAGGAGCATGAGGAAGACTCTAAAATGAGACAGCTCTGATGCTGTTCCAGCATGGTGGTTCTTTGCATTCCTTCAGAAGTGGGCAAGTCACTACCTCACAAAGAAGCTTGTAGCTCACAGGTGCCATGGCCACAGGGTTAGAGGCACTGGGAGTCCCCTCAGAGGAGGGACACAGATGTCAGTGTGCATCTTTACCGTCAGTTGTGTTTCTCAGATCAACATTGACATCTTAACAAGGCCATTCCTAGGCACTTAGAAAGAGGCCTTGATTTCTTTCTTTGGAAGTCTAAAGGGATATGTGGCTTTTAAAAGCAAACAATTATTCTATTTTTTAAAACACTGTAAGTCATGCTCTCTAACTGAAACAAAGGCAGTGTTTGTTACTATTAGTCTATGAACCTGCCAACTATCAAGTAGGCAAGGGTCACATGAGAAAAAGTATTTGATTTGGGCAAGAGTGTGGTAAAATGGACATTCCCTGGAACTGATGGGAGTGTGAATTATCACATGCTCTCTGGAGGTGATTTAGCAATAGAAATCAAGAACGTGAATGAATCTTCATACTTCTGAGTTTTCTAATTCCCATTCTGTGAAATGTGACTCATGAACATGCTGGGATATAGATTTATAAATCAGTATGTTGTCCCTCATAGTATTATTTTTAAGGTCATTAAATCAGAAGCACTTAAAAAGAGATTGGTTAAAGGAAACTGCCACAAACTCATGTGATAAATGGGAAGTGAAATGTTGGTTCTATGGGGCAGGCTTTGCTCCTGAGTTGACTGCCATTCTCAGAGCCTAGCCCAATGCCCTGCTTTTAGCAGACACTCAGCAAGTGTTTGCTGAAAT
Source organism: Onychomys torridus (assembly GCF_903995425.1). Taxonomy (NCBI): domain Eukaryota; kingdom Metazoa; phylum Chordata; class Mammalia; order Rodentia; family Cricetidae; genus Onychomys; species Onychomys torridus. The sequence continues at coordinate 112,179,969 of NC_050444.1, forward strand.
AGAACACAGTGAGACAGGCATTTTGAACTTGGATTTCTTGGCTCTCAGTCTTCAGTTATGACAGCCATGTCTCAGCATTTTCATTTGGAAGATGAGGGTGCCCTTCAGCCCAGAGGACTTTGTTAAGGATCAAATGCTGATATTAATAGGCAAAGTATATTAAATAAATATTAATAACTACTGTACCTAGGAGTTTTAAAGGAACTCTTTGATGTTTACTGAAATGAGCATATCTTCCATACTTGGGGAAATTCACTATTGAACAGAAGTCTACAGAGTATTTATATTTATAAAACTACAAGGAAGCTTAGACAATGTGTCTCTGAAAGCTTGGTGACTACAGGCTGAGTTTAAAGCAGCTAAACCTTCTTCTCTGCCTTCACACTCCAGGAAGGCATTAAAGTAATTATGTAGGTCTTAGGAGAAAGACTACAGTTGTAAGCAGAACAGCAAAGGCAGGGGCTCTGGAAACACTGCTAACTTTAAGCCTCATGTTTACTGTTGATCTTAGCTTACTGAGAAGATGCTGCTCTGATGAGTTTAGTTCTTGGCATGGGCCTTACATTTGTTGGGAACATCTATAAGCCTGGGGGAAGCTTTGCCACTTTTTGGTTCCAGGCTTTTCTTTAAGCAGTTCTGTGGCTCTAGACAGAACATGTGCACAGACTACTTTGCCAAAGCTTTTGCCTAGCAGTCTAAAGACTTGCAGGGCAATTTATATTTTCAGGGGTATTCATAAAATTTTCTGGTGGCGTTGAGCAAGCCCACAGAAAGAAATGTGAGGTTAAAAGCAAAGATCACTGTTCAGGTGGAAGCAGGATTTTTGCTGTCAGGAGCTACAGACAAATATGACATTGTGGAATTATAAGATGCTTTCTGAACTACCAGCCTAAAGCACAACCCAACTGATTACTGATACCTAGCATTCTGTGGCCCCATGCCCAACTACCCACTACAGTTATTAGTAGGCTGCTAGGCCAAGGGTGAGCAGTGGGGTGGTGGTAGTGGTGGTGGAGATGGTTGTGGTAGAATTGGTGGTGAATGTGGGGATGATGATGGTGGTGGTGGAAGTGGTGGTGGTGGTGGTGGAGATGGTGGTAGTGGACATGGTGGTGGTGGTGGTGGTTGAGGTGGTGGTGATCAAGCCTGGAAGATTGTCCTCTTCACAAAACTGAAGTATTAGCTTCTGAAGTGAAAGGTGAGAGACCTCAAGCTTGAAGGCTATCTCAACAGTACAGCTAGAGGATTTATTAATCACAAAAACTTTTACTATTTTTAAACTACCTTAGATTTCAAGACAGGAAGTGTGGTGAGGTAGGATATTATTGGAAATGCAGATCACTACTAGGTCACAAGCTGTGGTAATTTGAATGTAATTGCCCTCCCCCACCCCCTAAGCTCATGAGGGTGACACTATTAGGAGGTATGACTTTGTTGGAAGAGGTATGGCCTTGTTGGAGGAAGTGTGCCAGTGTGGGGGTGGACTTTGAGGTTTTCTATGCTTACGATATTGCCCAGGGTCACAGTCACTTCCTGTTGCCTTCTGAACAAGATGTAGTCAGCGCCATGTGTACCTGCACACTACCATGCTTCCGCCATGATGACAGTGGACTAAACTTCTGAAACTGTAAGCCTCTGCCTCAATTAAATGCTTTCCTCCATAGGAGTTGCCATAGTCATGGTGTCTCTTCATAGCAATAGAAACCCTAAGACACAAGCCAAGAAATCATTTTTTCAAATACATTCTTTCACAATTTCATACATAATGCAGTTTGATTGTGTTTCACTCCCATTATCCTCTCTAATGCTTCTTTGCCAAACCACTTCTTCTGCCCAACAAGTCCTTCTCTTGCTTTCATGTTCTGTTTGTTTGTTTTTTGGAGTGGGAGGTGGAGGGCTACCCACTGCATTTCATTAAGGTTGTTGCATGAGCATAGACCAGGGAGGTGTTTACTTGGGCAAGGAGTGTTGACCAATGGTTACATTAGTGAGATATATAACTCTTTCTCTCTCTCAGCAGCTATTAACCGTCTATAGCTCCTCAGGAAGAAGTGGGGCCTCATAAACCACTCTCCTCATTCATAATGAAATGGTGAAGCTTCCAGTCTTGTCCCGGTAAGCACCATTGCTAAGAGTCTATAGGTGACAATAGCCCCACCATGTCCTGAAGATGGCATCTTCACCACTCCTCCTCATATTCTGGCCTTTGGCTCCCTCTTCCACAATGTTCTATAAGCCTTGAAGGAAGTTATATTGATGTCCTTTTCAGGGCCAAACACTCAACAGTTACTCAGCACTTTAGCCCATTTTGAGTCTCCATATTCACCACCTTCCTTTGCAAAAAGAAGCTTCTCTGACCATGTCTGAGAGTATCCCTAATCTGAGGATATAAGCATAAATATTTAGAGTACATGCTGTCTAATTAGCAAAACATCAGTAGTAGATTCCCCTTAGAGCCTATGACAGACCCAGCCCTTTTGACAGCTTTCTAAGACTTGATATGGATTCCCTCTTATAGAGTTGCTCTCAAATCCTACCAGAAAGTAATTGGTTTCCCCCATAACAATTATGCACTAGTGGGCATATCTTACCTGGAAGTTCAGTATTGTAGCATTCAGGGTCCTCACCTGGGTAAGGTCACTGATAAATTTTCTACTCCCAGAAACTTGCGTAGAACCTTGTGGGCACTATGAAATCGCCTGATGTTAGTAAAACAATTTATAAATATACTAATGTTAAGTAAATTTATACCTATATTTAATTCTGCTTGGTGATTTTCTTTATGCATGAAATATTAATTACTCATAAATAAGTATTATACTCATTCAAACATTATTTTGGGTCCATTTCTCCCTTTTATTCTGCTGATTTTTGCATCATGAACCTATAGCTGAAAGGTAGCAATTATGATTATTATATCCAGAATAACTCTCCTTATTACCATTGTGAAGCACCGGTCATAGTCCTCATCCTGATTTCCACTCAAGCTTTCTTCTAATTGGTAATTTCACAGTATATTTCCCCACTTTTTAATTCTGACTAATGAATTAAGATGTTACTAATAGCACATTGTCACATTTTCTGCCTTTGAATCTGAATACTCAAACTACATACACTTGCATTTAGTGATATTGTTATGTTCATGTTTAATGTGTTAGAAATATTGTGGTACTTCAACCTACCATCTTGTTATTTGTCTCCATTTGTCCTACCTATTCTTTGTCCTCATCATTTAGAAGACTTGACTAGACTGTGGATAGATGAGTTAGAGAGAAAGTGCCAGGTGAGGGAAGTAAAAGGTATTGAAAGAAGGTCACATTCATGTACACACATGTGGGTACACGAAAAAGCCTATGTAATTTCTTGTTTTTAAGATTGATTGATTGATTGATTGATTGATTGATTTTATGCATGCTCTATTGGCATGTATACCTTTATGCCAGAAGAAGGCATCAGATTCTACTATAGATGGTTGTGAGTCACCATGTAGTTGCTGAGAATTAAACTCAGTGCCCCTAACAGCTGTGCCATCTCTCCAGATCCACTCATGTAATTTCCTTAGGGAAATGAAGTGTCAGGAGGGAAGAAACAGAATGGAGTAAGAGGAAGTTGAACGGATGCATAGTTGTGGTATAACCTAAGGTCTTACTAACACTTCAACTCTAGGAAAAGTGAGGAACTATTTAATAATTTCTGTGGGTAGATAACATGATCTGTTTGGTGTTTTAGAAAATTGCCATCATTTTTAGTTTGGAAAAATGGTCCTTGGGGAAAAAAATGGCCTTATAGGAAACTACATTAATTAAAGCAAAAACTTATTTGGGCTTGAATTGTGTTACTGGAGATTAAAATCACAGATGAATATGGTGGTTTGAATAAGAATAGCCTCCATTAGGTCATATGTTTGAAACCCTGATTTTGCTTTGGTCAAATAGAATATTCTATAAGGGATGGGACATTTCTTAGTATCTATTTGTCTTTATATGTGATTCTGGATGTCAGGTTACCTAGGTCTGTATACTTTCTGTGTGTATTTCCTGTCCACTGATCTGCCTTCCATCTCTTGCTTGTTCTAATAGTCACACTCTGAGTGAACAAGGCTACTGTCCTGATTCTTGTTGGGTAACCTCTTGGATCTGTCACACTCTCCTCTGTATTCCTTTCCTGGAGCTTGAAAATAGTACCACCACATTTCTTTCTGTTACTCATGAATAACAACGGACACAAAACTCAATAACTAACCAACTAACGAACTAACTTACTAAATAAATAAATAGAACTAGATGGCACAGCTGAGTTTAATACATAGGTCTAATTGCTCAAGACTCTGGTTTAGTCCTCAGCATTGAAACAGCATCCCTTCCCCCAAATTGATAAATTAATTCTTGGAGATCAGATTTAGAAGTACAACAACAGCCTTGTATGATATAAGAAAGACGGCAATTCCTAACATTCAGTTAAGAGCAGAGGATAAAATGTTGACAAAATATTGACTTATACAGAACTACAAACAAACAAAAAGGATTTGGGACTTGGGACTACAGTGCAAGTGCTGATTATTTTATAATACTGGCTCTTCTTACATAGTAATGGAACCTTCCCCTTTTTAGGTATGTGGCTTATAATCAAAATCTTGAAGTTAAGTAAATATGTCAAAGTCTCATCCAAATACAGATGATATAATTAAAGCAGGATGAGCCAAAAAGAATTTCTTAATAAACAAGATATTTACAAAGACAAGTATGGAGGAACTATAAGTATTGTATTGCAACATAGATATCATACCAGTGAGCTATTACCTCCTTAGGACCTATTGATATAAGAAAAGTAACAGTTACCAAGACCTAAACGAGATAGGATGAGGTAGGATTAATCCTTTTGCAAGAATCAGTAATCTTGAGTTGATGGACAGAGTTGGCTTAATTCAACCTTGAAGAAGATATTTAGAGAAATAAACACCTGTACTCCATTCCTCTCTCTATAATCTCTTTCTAGACACCCCATTTTTTTGCACTAGAACTATAGAATACAGATGTATGATATCCCATCGAAGAAATCTACAAAAGCCAGCCTACCATGACAGAGAACAGAAAAAAGAATAAGCACTAAGTTTGGGAGTGGGAAGCAGATGGAAGATGGAAGGGAGTAGAAATATGGCAGTAACATATCTATATTTTAGACAATGGAATGTAAGCACATGTTTTATGTTCAATTTGTGGGACGTATTTCTAAAGGGCAAAATGTTTCTTACTCCTTCTTATCAGCTAGAATAATGACATGTTGGATGGAGTTTACAAGGCTATCTTGGTCCATAGAATGGAAGTTACCACCTAAGCCTGGCCAAACAATACAATAGAAGGTACTTAGCTCTCTAAAGACCATGTGACCAGGTCTAGTTACCTGCATTTAATGGAGAGAAATAAGCATATTATTAAAGCCACTGTTACTGTAGACATTTTTTACTTGCAGCCGGTACAAACTCTGACCAGCTAAGAAAACCAAACAGGAAATTCTTCAGGGACATAGACATATTGGTTATGACATTTGTTTCAAACCTGTAAGCATCTGAAATGGATTTTGTCTAGCTTGAGCAAAGGGGAAATTTATTGGAAGGATGCTGTGGGTGTCTCAGAGAATCAAAGGAAATGCTGAACTACCGAGATAGGAGGACTGAGGGCCACTGTGGTATCTCAACATTCTTCATGGCCTTTTTCCCTGGAGGTCTGCCACCAATGTGACTCACCGCTCAGAACACCCACTCTCTTCTGTGACCCATTCCAAAGATTGTATTTCTATTTGAAATACTCTGATTGGGTTGGCCTGGGTCAGGATCTGGTGCCTTTGGAACAAGGTCTCAGAGTATAAACAGGATCACAGGGGCCATCAGGTGCCATGAGTCAATCATCCCAGAGATAAGATTTAAAGAGACCATTACTTCAACTTATACCAATCTCTAAAGGATCTCTGTAAGTGCAGTATGTCTCCACAATGAAGTCACAGCTCTTCAGGGACATTCTTCATACTTATTCTGGAGGCAGAATGGATCATAAAAATGCCTGGCCTGCAGCAGATACCTAATGTCTATCTGTGCTGGATATTACAGGCCTAGTGTTAAGGGTAAGGAGAAGGGGTCAAAGCTTATATTTGGTGTGACTAAGTTCATCAAATTTCTTATCACCTACCATGTTTTAGAACCTCTATTTTAATGCAGCTGACAAAAATCCTTGAATTATTTTTAAATCCTACAGTCTGGCAGAGATGAGCGCATATAGATAAATTCCAGCAGTTGCATACTATCAGAGAAAGAAAAGGTATGTCCAAAGCAAGGGGGAAGAGCCCTGGGAACTGCCTGAGTGCTGTTTCAGGTAGGTGCACTGAGTAAGCAGAGGTCCTGAAAGTTTAATTGGAAGAAAAGAATTCAAAGCCCAAGAAGTTCCATGTGTAAAGCTAAGGAAGCAAGGCAAATGCTCAGCTCTGTTGGGTGTGTGTGTGTGTGGAGGGTTAAAACCTCCTTGTCAATGGACTACTAGACACTGACTTGATACTTGGCTGTAATCTATTGAGTATCTATGGTGTGTGCTGAGTTACCAAGGAGTCAGAGCTAAAGGAGATGCCATCCTCATCTTCAGTGGGAGGGACAAACAATGATTACCAGTCAGATGAGCAACAACAGCAGGAACAAATCCCTATTGTGCTTTCATAGAGAAAATGGGGTTTGAAAACCAAGCCCAGAACTCTAGGCAGGAGCTAAGGATTGGACCCCATACTACAGCTAATTGGGTTTCTGCACTGTGGAGGTTGTGATACCCTTTGCCAATGTGTTTGTAAATCATGAAGACTCATTTGCACATGCCTCTTTAACATCTGTAAAAAAAAGGAAAGTCCAGTTGTTTCACACCTGTTCCAGGAACTGTGCTAGGGATCTTATGAACATTACATCACTTCAACTGATATTGGTGCTCAGGTACAGAGGACTGTGTGCCTCAGTTAGGAGGGGAGCAAGTGAGGGAAAAGGAAGGGAGCACAGTGCCCGCTGGGATGGGCTTGGTAGAGCAAGTGAATTATGTTACATGTAGAGGGTACAGGGTCTTAAACTCCTTCCTCCTTCCTTAAAAGCTACTGTCTACTGGGTATGTATGATGGGTCAAAGCCTTTGATTACTCTATCAGTTAGGAAGACAGTCAGCTGAAACTAGTTATCCTTGGATTTTGTCACCAATCCAGAGTAAAGGCAGGCTAAAAGCTCCCCAGAGATCCAGACTCATTCCTTTTGTTAAGATGGCTGCTGCACCTCCAAGTCTCCCTTCCCCATCCCAAGAAGAAACCAGGGAAGGCTTTTACCTAGAAGTCATAGCTTTCTTCTTCAGGACTGGCTACTTCATAAAGATGTCTGCTTTCATCTCACTGGTCAGTATGATGTAGCATGACCGCCCCTAGGTGCGGCTAGAAAGTGGAAATCTTTTAACAGGATGCATTTTCACCACATCCATGTGAAGATGACTCACTGCAGCTCAAGGGAAAAGGAAGAAGAAGGAAATGGGTATCAAGTTGGCAACATTTGTCCCTTTATTCCATGTTTCCACAGTTTTGAGAGATAGGCAAAGTGACCTGGAGTCTATTGATGCGGATGTGTATTAGAAGAGGAAAATCAGTTTTCCAAAGTCACTCAAGTAGTGAGTCATGAAATAAAGATTTTATAAACGGTCCATATTAGCTGAGCAGCAAAGGATTTTTTAAAATATGATATCATCCTATTTCCCTTAGCTGTGTGACCTTGAGTAATTTGCTAAACTTGCCTAAGCCTCAGTCCTAAACTGTAAAAAATAAAGTCAAATAAAATAAAATAAATCAGCATGCAGGAAACATTTAGCAGGTGGACTTTGAGTGGACCCTGTTTACAGCCTCTTGTTAGTCTTCTACCCATAACTGACAGGCAACACAACAGTGTTTCTTTGAAGAACGTAGTTTGAACACTGGCATTTGGACTTGGCACTGGGAATTCTCTTCATTGGCATTTCCTATTTAGGCTCCATCACAGTTTCCCAGGAATTTCCATGGGCTGAGTTTCCTTTGTGTACTTCAAGTCTGCCTGAGTAGGGAGGAGCAGACAAGCAAACCCTCCCTCCGGCTCTCACACTCTTCCTTCACCATCCCAATGAGAGCTAAATTTGGACTACTTCTTAGATGGGGCTTCTTTTGTGCCCTATTCCAAGATTGAAAACACATTCTCAGCACCTGGGGGGTTCTAGCAGCAGAACCCAACAGTCCCTATGTTGTCACCTAGCCTTTGGCTCTTACAGGTCTGAAGATTCTCCGATGCTAATCCTGGCTCAGGTCTCCTCTCCTTTGACCCTCCCGTACCTTCCAAGTTGGTTTCTTTACTAATGCTTGTGGTTGTTTTCATTTCCCTCTATATTAGCATATGGCTTATTTGATATCACTGTCACAGTAAAACACAGCACACCCTTCTGAATCAAGCATCACAGAGCAGTGGTTCTTGACCTTCCTAATGCTGTGACCCTTTAATACAGTTCCTCATGTTGTGGTGACCCCCAACTATAAAATTATTTTTGTTGCTACTTCACAACCGTAATTCTGCTGCTGTTATGAATCATAATATAAATATCCGATATGCAAGATATCTGATATGTTGCCCCTGTGAAAGGGTCACTCAACCTCAAAGGGGTCTTGTCCCACAGATTGAGAATCACTGCCATAGGTTTTGTTCTAACTTTACTAGACACCAGAAAATTAAAAGCAAACAAAATAGTAGTATATATGTATTTATGTATATGTATTAAATATAGATATAGATAGATGATTATTAGATAGATAGCTACATAGATAGATAGATAGATAGATAGATAGATAGATAGATAGATAGATAGAATGCATTGCTATGGTCTGAGTACTTGCATCCTTTTCAAACTCATATATTGAAATTTTGGCCTCCAAGATGATGTATTAAAAAGAGAGGCCTTGATGAGATCACAAGGGCAGATACCTCACAGCAGGGATAGGTGCCCTGAGAAAATGAAGAGGCCAGAGAGATGACCTCTTACTCCTTCTCTTATATAATAAGGACATAGTGAGAAAATGACATTGGTAAGGAGGATGGCCATCACCAGACACCAGATCTACTAGACCTCACCTTGAGCTGTCTGGTTCCTGCATCAGGAAGAAGTAAACATTTGTTGCTTATAAGCCTTCTGGCTTGTGATATTTTTGTTGTAGCAGCTATGTTCATTATATCATAAAGGAAAGAAAGAAGGAAGGGAGGGAGGGAGTCATGAGGTAATATTTTAAAAACTTTTAACCCCTCATCACCAGCCACTTAGCTGTGCAGATGTATGACATAGGCATGGTCCCACTGGAGTAGACAAAGAGCTGAAGCAGTGTTCCAGAGGCCTCTTGTGGAGCCCCAGTTCACCTTTGTTGCCAGTCTGGTCTTTCTGTGCCAACAATGTATATATTTTCACTGCATTTTAACTACTGGATGAGTATGCTATCTATTTTTCAAACCATTTCTCTACTTTAGAAACTCACTGTTATGAATTATGTTGGAATAAAAATGCTTGAGAATATAATTGTCAGACAGGTGGTGGTATTTCAGAGTGACAAAATCTGAGAGGTGAGATTTGCATGGATACTCCAAAATTGCATTTTTTTTCCTTTTTTTTGCTAATGGAATATAAGTACACTCATTTCCCCTGAGCCTCACTGAACCTCATTCACCCCTGGATTTGAATTCCACTAATGATCATACAGTTACCATTTTCCTTCTGTGACATAACTGTTAGTCTTAGACTCTTGATTGCACACACATGGCTCTTGATTGTAATGGGCATTAGGTCCCACTCAGTCCTAAGACCAGCTCTCATAATGCCCTCTGAACTGCTTAAGCACACAGATTCTTAAGAACACTCAGGAGTTAGGCATTCAAAAGGTTGTCTTTTGGAGTTTGCTTAGTATCTCTTCCCTGTGTTTTCTTTTTGTTCCTTTTTTTCCCTCTGTTATTTTTTCAGCGATTGTCTGAATCAATCCTGACTTTGTTTTGCCCCAGTCTGGCCGAGTATCTTCCATGTGAGATGATGTCTATGTCTACAACATTCAAGTGTGCTAAGTCATCTGCTCAAATCTGAGACCTTGCTGTTCAATACCCATCATCTATTGTTCTTTGCAAAAGTCACTTTTATTTCATTTAAAATTCAGGAAGCACCCACTCAGAGCTAGACTTTGGGAATACAAAATTGTGAACCACTCAGCCCCTATTTCAGGGAATTTTGAACTCTAGAGGAGTAGAAAGTCAAGAAAGAAAGAATGTTATCAAATCAGAAGGAGTGAAGCCAGCATGCTCTGGTAGACAGGACAGCTCCTCTACTCACAGCTGTGAAGATCAGGATCTCTCTGTGTGCCTTACCTTAAATCCACATGTTGAAATCCAGCGCCAAGGCCAGGATGTCAGAGATGGGTCTTGGAGAGATTAATATGTCATGAGAACAATCCCCATTTGAATTGGATTAACCCATTAAAACCAAGAGAGATCCTCCATCATTTTACTTTATGAGGTCACGGCAATGCGACAGCCAGTAATGAGGATGAGAGCTTCACCACAAACCACAAACTCTGTAGGTCCATGATCTTGGTCTTCCCAGCCCACAGATCTATGACACACAAGTGTTCATTGTTTATAAGCCCTCTAGTTTGTGGTATTTTTTTTCATAGCAACTTGAACTGGCTGAGACACCAGCCATGAACTGAGGCAGGTAACAAAACACCATATACTTGTTTCTTCAGCTGTTAAGAACAGTGTGGAGGCCCACAAAGGTTTCCTAGTGAGATTTGAGCTTGCTTTGCCCAGCAGGGCTGCATTAGAGGATTGCTTGACCCTGTGCATGGTTACTAGGTGATTGGAAGTGTCTACACCTAGCTGAGCTAGTGGGAGGTCTTGGCTCCACCCCTTGGCATTCCTATAAATAGCCTTTATAAAAGACAGAAGGGGCTGGTGGATAAGGATCCAGGCCCTCCCGAGGCTCTCCTGTGTTTCTATCTATTTTTCTCCCCTCTTTCCTTCTACCTCTACATTTCTACCTCAGTCTCTTATCCCTCACTCCTCAAGAGTTGCCTGTTATAAAAATGTAGGAGATGGTCTCCCACAGAACACACAACAGTGTGTCCCTGAAAAGGCGATTATGAGGACAAAATGAGTTAATCCACATAGAGTTCTCCATGCTTTCCTCTGCACACTGCCTGTCTTGAGACCCTCAGAGGCTGTGACAAGTGGGCTTCCTCCACAAGGTGCCCGTGTTTCTCTGAAGAAAGGGAGCAAGGCACAGGCGGACAGCAATGGTGGCATTTTCAAGGGTGGAGATAAATGGAAACTTCCTGACATTTCAAGTAACAACATCTGAAAGGAAGTGGAATTTTCCTGCAGCACAGGCAGGACATCTCTGTCTCAAGTTATTGATCTGGTGTGCACGTCTTGCATTTAATCTGATGATTAATTTGGAGGGAGGTTGCATGAATACTGGCTTTTGTTTAGTGAGTTTAAAAGCACCCAGCTCCTGATTTATTTGGTCTTTATTTATGCAGGGCTATTGGATTGGGAAGAGTTGAATGATAGGCTTCTGGCAGTAAAGACAGGTAAATTTTAAATAAGAAATATAAAATCTTTTAAGGTACTCCATTTATCTTTTGTGATTTATTAATCCCACCCACTGAAGGCTAGTTGGCCCTTTAGCAACAGTTCAGAAGGAGGCACTATTCAGCATGTGAAGTTTGCCAGTACCCCTACCTTGTATTTTCTTATTTAAGACCAAGTATGCTAAGGCCTCTGAATAAGAAGGAACTTCCAAAGTCAAACTATGAGTTAGCATTGAAAGTAACTCATAATTCCAGATATGTTGAGACTTCCAAATACATCCAAAGTGTTTTAATAGCAAGTTGGGAATTGAGATATTTTGCTCTTGCTCCCTCTTGCTTTAAAAAATAGCATTATGAGCTAGCTTTCACTAACCTGGCAAGCTTCACCTCTCATTTATTCATTTCCATTCTTCTGAGACAATTTTATCTCTTCACAAATAAGCTGTGTATGGGCTTCTTAGGGCTGGTTGATACAAATGCTAGCCACCTTTCTGGAGCATTCCTCTAGAGAAGTATGAAGGATTAAAGGACCTGAACCTGGGTTCCTAGTACACATCTTTGAGAGACTTGTTTCTCTGGGTTAATGCCCATTGCAGCAGTTCAAACTACCTCTGAACCATAGACTTTCTTATCAGTGGCCTGAGATGTTTCTATTGTAAACTCTGGCACTAAAATGATGGTTTATTTAGGAGAGTTGCCATGGTTCTCTTTGGATAACTATTACACCTTTTCAAAACCCAAGACTCTCCATTCTCATGCCTTTGTGGATTGGGAATCTTCATTGGGCAGTGTGTGGACCTAGGAGAGCAAATTGACATTTATTTCACAGAATAGTGTGTGAGTAGACAATATCATCTTAAAGGGCAACACTAACTCGTATAGCACTTCCAGCAAGAGCTGGGGAAACATTCTGGACTGATAAAAACACTGCATTCATTAAGGAGTAGGCAGAGGTCATATCAGGATGGGGGCATGGAGAGCCTAGCTTAGTCTGCTGTCCACATGGAGAAGATGAAAGTCAAGATGAATGGGTGGAGGAGTGGGGTGCTAATAGAGTTGGGAAAGAGCCTTCTTACTAAATACCTACTATTGCTCCATTCTGAAAAAAAAAATATGATGAGACAAAGAACTTGGAATTCACCTCAGAATTCAGCCTGGAATTAATGTGGTGTTCATTTTGGTTTGCTCATATATAAAATGTGTGCATTTTTAATATTTATATTAGGCTTCAATGTTATTATGCCATGCACTGGCCTAGGCACTTGCACACAGTAGAGAAAGAGATCGACATAGCCCTGGCTTCTCAGAAAGTTATTGATAAAGAGAGTTACTAGTGCAAAGCATTTGCCTGCAGAAGATCTAGCCAGGCTGAGATGACACCCTCCACATGGGCCTATTAAGATGGAATGAGATAGTGAGCACAGCACCCTGCCCGTAGTGCATGCTCACAATTGTTCTCTTCCTTCTGCTCTTCACCTTCTCACAGCTCTTCTTAAAGTCCCACAGGCCTGACTCTGCTTTTTGGTGCAGATCCAGCTTGTTCTTTCCCAAGGACCCTCTCAGCCTACCTGTCTAGCCATCATATTCCTTTGTGTACCAGGGACCACACTGGGCTGGGACACTGATCAGTGCTGAACTCAGAGCTCTCATCAGAGAAGCATCTTTTTGCAAGGAGATGGGAACTAACACAGAGACCTACAACAAGACAATGTTCAGAAAGCCAGAGGGGATGGATGACTCCAAGGAAACAGCATCTTCCAGACACAACAGGACTGATGTACATATGAATTCACAGAGACTGTGGCCATATGCACAGGACCACACAGGTTCAAGTCACATGGGATCCCAGTGCTGAGAGAGGGAAGTGGGCATGGATCCCACCTTTAACCAAAAAGCATTCTGCAATTGACTCCTACTTGCAAAGGAAAAAAATGGTTTTCTCCAGTGGAATCTCACACTGGGTTCTAATTAAGATATCAATTACTTAATTAATTAATATGTTAATCTGGGAGATGCCCAGAAGTAGCTGGCCAACACAAAACAAAAATATTTTTGTCTCAAATTGCTTTGTTTGGTCATTGTTTTTCTTATTTGTCTTTTGCTGGTATATTTTGGTTTCTGTTTTTGTGGTGTGTGTGTGTGTGTGTGTGTGTGTGTGTGTGTGTGTGTGTGAGAGAGAGAGAGTGAGAGAGAGAGAGAGAGAGAGAGAGAGAGAGAGAGAGAGAGCATTGTTTGTTAGATTGGTTTATTTGTTGTTTGTTTTTAAAGAAAGGAAGGGTATTGAGTAGATGGAGGAATAAGGGGAGGGGGTAAAGCATGATCAGAATATATTTTTTTTTAAAAAAAATTCTTTCAATTAAAAACAAAGTCCCATAGGTCTAGTAGAGAACAGTGTCTCAAGTTTCATGTTTTGTTGTATATGAAATAATTCCAGACTGGCAACTACAGAAATAACTGTTTCAGGGTAATTTGCCTTATAGAGCCTTTGAAGAGCAAAAAGCTCTTCCCCAGACTTACTTGGATGGCAGACTCCAATAGCAGAATGGCAGAAGCTGGGCCACAGAGATAAGAGAACCTGTACATAACTTGATCCTTCAATGAATACCAGCCAGACATCTCTTGGAGGGAAAGGCCATGTGCTGATTGATGCTTGGCTACAAACTAGTCTTTGAGTCTTAAACCAAGTGTTGTTTTTGGCTCTGTATACTCTTGGCTCATTTGAGAGATGAGCAAGAAGATGCCTCCCATGTGAATGCCCCATGATGATATGGAATGACTAGTGTTTAAATGAGTGGACATTAGAAGAACTATTGGCCAAGTTAGGCCATCAAATACTGTTCATTAACTGTGATCAATGCTTCTTTTCAGCAATGAACAGTATTTATAGCCCCAATGGTCAAACTAGAGGAGGGGCCTTGCCTCTCTGGACTTACTCTATGGAGAATATGACATCAGAAGTAGGGATCCAGCCAGGTGGTGGTGGTGGTGGTGCACACCTTTTAATCCCAACACTTGGGAGGCAGAGCCAGGCAGATCTCTGTGAGTTTGGGGCCAGCCTGGTCTATAGAGTGAGATCCATGACAGGCACCAAAGCTACACAGAGAAACCCTGTCTCGGAAAAAAAAACAAAAACAAAAACAAACAAACAAACAAAAAACAGAAAAAAATAGGGATCCAAGTTCCATGAATACAGGAGCTGGTAAATCTTACCTTTTGTTGTACCTGCAGAGAACTCCTGCTTGTAGTAGGAATGCATTAAATACTCAGTGAATGAATACATTGTAGAAGAGAGAGAAATAAACATGTAGTATGTTTGGACAAAGGCCAGGATGGTGAAGAGGCCTAATACCACATCATATAGGGAACATTGCCAGCATCAAAGCTGCCATACTACAGAGGAATACTAGGGCACAGAGGGTTTCTGATAAGAGGGTGCATCAGTCAGGGTTTAATCAGCAGAGCATAACTGTGGCTGAGATTGATGATTAGTCAGATCTCCGTCTCCAGTATCTATCCAGGTGAGTCTCCCCAACAATTCCTTCTCCCCAACCAACTAGCCTGGGTCCTATATACCATGCCAAAGTCTAGTCTAGCTACCTTTGCCTACTGCAAACCAAACTATAGACTTCACCAGGACCCACACTACATGCCACCACACACAAGTCCCTTCTGTGCCGAACCCAACCTCTCCAACAACCTAGATTTCGCACATTTCTCCCACAGATTTCTCTAAAGTCTAGCCTTGTGAGTGTCCCTGACCCTCCCTTCCATGTACCCTCTTCAACCTGTAGAATCAGCCTGGGTCCTGCATGCATAGCCCCAGCCTAGTCTGACTTCCTTTGTCTGTGCCACAACTGATCTCTGGGCTTCTTTCAGGACTCTCCCAACTAACTGGTGACTCCCACATCACAAGCAACTTTTCCATCCATCCAGATCTACCCCCATACACGAAGCTTGGAGCAGGAGGCACACCCTATACACCAGCCTAGTCTCCTCTACTCATATAACACATTCTTCCCAAGCCATTTCCACCCTCCAGGCATAACCCACATGTATATTCTCTCTTCTGCCTCAATCTGCTCAGTCTATACCAGACTTGGAACTACAAAAATAAGTCCACATGCTAAGACCTCATAGAAAAATACCAACAATATGAAAGATCAAGCTAGTATCTTCTTTCCTGAACTTAACAGTACTGTAACCTCGAAACATAGAATTTAAAAGAAGAATCACATGCTCCATCAAAGACTTTAGAGTAGTAAGAAGATTCTAAGAAACAGCGCAAGGGAACCAAGGAAAAAGAGCATAAGGAGAACAAATGCCTGAGGGGTACCCAAGAAAGCATAAAACAAACAAGGCTGACAGAAATGATGAAGACAGTCCAGGACTTGAGAATGGAATTCAACAAGGAGATAGAAACATTGGAGAGGACTCAAGCTGAAAAGAAGATGGAATTGAAAACCCATAACTCAACTAGAAAACTCAAATGAAAGCCTTACAAGCAGAATGAATCAAGTAAAAGACAGAATATCAGGACTTGAAGACAAAGTAGAGGATCTAGAACAAATAAGCAAAGTATATGACAATTAAAAAAATCACATGAAAGTAACTTGTAGGAAATGTGAAACTTTGTGAAAAATAAACAACCAAACCTTCAAATTATAAGCATAGATGAGGGAGAAGAATCATGACCCAGTGACACAGACCAAATCTTCAATAAGATCATAGAGGAAAACTTCCCTAAACTAAGAAAAGACACACTTAAACAAAACACCAAATAGACATGACCAGAAAAGACAATAGCCATGGCATATCATAGTTCTATACTAAGTATACAGAATAAGGGGAGTGTAGTGAAAGCTACAACTGGAAAATCAACAAAAACAAACAAACAAAACACAAGCCACATATAAAGGCAAACATATCAAACTAATATCCAATTCTCAAAGGAAGCTTTGAAAGCCAGAAAAGACAATGCATTCCAAGTCCTGAAATAATATGATAGCCAATTTAAAATAATATGCCCTGCAAAATTATTTTCTATAATTGAAGGAAAAAGAAAAACTTCTTACAGTATAAACAACCTAAAAAATTATAAATCCAACAAATCAAAGCTAAAGAAAATACAGGAAGCAATATTTTGTGATGAGAAGAGGGATGAGTGCAGCTGAGAAGCTATGGAAGGAAATAGAAGGCCATAACTATTAAAACACAAAATACCACCCAGAACACAAACCATAATAACAAAAAGCAACAACATTATGACCACAATAGACATACACATTTCAATAACTTTAGATATCAATGGCCTCATTATCCAATCAAAAGACACGGGCTGGCTGAATGGATTAAGAAAAAAAGTCTACTTTATTTTATCCAAAAGAAACACATCTTAATTTTAAAACAAGCATCATCTTGGAGTAATGCATAGACAAAAGTGCTTGAATCAAATGGGACCAGGAAGCAAGCAGGTATCACTAACCTAATATATGACAAAACAGGTTTTAAACTATAACCAATCAGAAGGTATAAAGAGAGACACTTCATTTTAAAAAAGGGAATAGTTAACCAAAAAGACATTACTATCTTAGACATATATGCACCAAACTCTGAGGTACCCAATTTCATTTAAAAACAAAAAAGTACTACTGACTTTAAGGATACAGATTAATATCAATCCATCAATAGTAGTTGTCTTAGCTGAAGTTTTTATTGCTGTGAAGGACACCATGACTGTGGCAACTCTTATAAAGAAAACATTTAATTAGGATGATTCACTTACAGTTTCAGAGGTTCAGTCTATTATAATTATGGTGGGGAGCATGGTGGCATACAGGCAGATGTGGTGCTGGAGGAATAATTGAGAGTCTTATGTCTTGCAGACAACAGGAAGTCAACTGAAATACTGGGAGGTATCCTGAGCATAGGAAACCTCAAAGCCCTTCCTCACAGTAATACACTTCCTCCAATGAGGGCATACCCACTCCAAAGCCACACCTCCTAATAGTGCCACTCTCAATGAGATTATGGGGGACAATTACTTTGAAACTACCACAGTAGGTGATCTTAATACCTCATTTTTTTATTATTACATCTACAAATGTAATAATAAAATAGAAGAACATCAGCATTAATTGATATTATACATTAAAGAACTTATCATATATGTGCAGACTATGCCACCAAAACACCAAAGAATACACATTTTACTTAGTAGCACACAGAGATTTTTCTAAAATACACAATATGCTGGGACATAAAAACAAATCTTTATGATTTGCTCGATCTTCAAAAGATTGAAATCACACCTTGTATCCTATCTGTCTACAGTGCAATAAAACTTAAAAGTGACAGAAAAATTCTAGTAAATACAAAAACTAATAGAGATTAAACAATTCATTACTGAATGATAAATGAGTCAAAGAAGGAACCAAGAAAGAAATAAAACATTTCCTGTAACTAAAGGAAAATGAAAACACAATACAACAATACCAAAGCTTGGTTTTTGGCAAAGATGTGTTGCGGAATATTAACTCACAATGTGTTACATTCTTTTATGCTGTGGAATATTTGTTTAATGACACAGAGATGTGTTGCATTATTTTATGTTGCATTTATTTAACTCTGTACAGCTCTGTTACTTTGCTGTCTAAAATACCTGATTGGTCCAGTAAAGAGCTGAATGGCCAATAGCTAGGTAGGAATGAGAAATAGGCGGGGCTGCCAGGCAGAGAATAAATAGAAGAAGAACAAGAAGAGGGAAGGAGAAGAAGATGACACCAAGGCACAGCCACCCAGCCACACAACCAGCAATGGACTAAGAAGGAAAGAAAGACATATAGAATAGAGAAAGGTAAAAGCCCAGAGGCAAAAGGTAGATGGGATCATTATTAAGAAAAGCTGAGTAAAAACAAGCCAACCTAAGGATGGGCATTCATAAGTAAGAATAAGTCTCCATGCGTTTATTTAGGAGCTGGGTTGTGGGGCCATAATGAGTAAAAAGATCAACTACAAAGGTGCAAAGCTGGGGGAAAAACATAGTCAACATATAGTGCTGGGCAAATAAGATGTCCATGTGCAAAAGAAGGAAATTAGACCATACCTATCACCTTAAACAAAAAAAAAACTAACTCCAGTGGGTCGAAGACCTAAATGTGAAACCTGAAACATTGAAACAGTTAGCAGAAGAAATAGGAAAGACCCTACATGACATAGGTATAGGAAAGGACTTCTTGAATAGGACTTTAACAATTGATGACCTCTCAAAGTGTGCTCAGTGAGACTCCATCCTGTTGTAGAATATTATTTTATGGTATGTTACTTTTGTTTATGTTACATTTGTTTAACTCTGTGAAACTGTGTTACTGTGTCTGTCTAAAACATCTGATAGTCTAATAAAGAACTGAACAGCCAATAGCAAGGCAAAAGAAATGATATGTGGGGCTGGCAGGCAGAGAGAATATATAGAAGGAGAAATCTGGGAGGAGAGAAGAAGCAGCAGCCAGAGAGGAGAGAAGGATACCAGGGATCAACTACTGAGATACACAGCCAGTCATGGAGTAAGATTAAGATTTACAGAAGAAAACATGAAAAGGCCAGAGTCAAAAGGTAGACAGGATAAGTTAAGGAAAGCTAGCAAGAAACAAGCTGAGCTAAGACTGGGCATTTATAAGTAAGAATAAGCCTCCATGTGTGATTTATTTGGAAGCTGAGTGGTGGGCCCCCCAAAAGAGAAAAAACCAACAACAACCCTGCCACATGTTGCCTGGTTTCAGTAGGTCTCTGAAAACAGTGGAGGAAGAATATATGAACTCTTCAATATGAATCTTTCCTGTCTCCAAAACCAGGACCATGTGAATGACACTGTCAAGTTTGGCTACAAATTTTAAATGAAGTCCTCCATACCCCTTGGACCACAGTTACAGTCATTTGTACATGAAACAGATGAAAAACATCACTAGGCAGATGCTTTAGAGGGACAAGCAATCCCTTAGGCCCTCCTTCACAAGTTAGGGGTCTTCCTCAAGGCATACTTCCTATTGTTTAAGAGCAGAGCAGGGGGCGTCTCTGGAATAGCACTAACCCTTGGAACAATTACAGTGTGTTTTTCTAGCACATGATTTGACTTCAATAAAACACAATCCTGGTATTTTTTCCTCTCCAGTCTGTACATTTTTCCATTGCTTTTTGGTTCACTTATTGCTCTTATTTTATAGACCTGCATAAGAGTAATTGTTTTCCACAGACTCAGTGCTATTCTGTCTTGAAATTTCCTCTGCCTCTAAATTAGTTCATTATTTTAAAATTAAGCTTCATACAAGTTCTCAAGACACAGACAGAATGAAGCCAGATTCTTTATCATACAAATGTCTTATAGACCAGCTGCTAATAGAACCTTAGTTCTCCTCTGAAATCTCATGGGCTGGGCCTCCCCTGTCTGCAATTCCCTCAGTATTTGAGGTTTCCACTCTCTAAGCACTGCTTACAGCATTCAAAGGATTTTCAAGCCTAAAGTTTCAAAGTCTTCCACATAATAGTCCAAAGGCATAAAAATCACATATCATAGCAATACCTCAATCATGATATCAGTATCTATATTAGTTACTTTTCTGTTGTTCTGATAAAATACCACAACCAAAAGTCAACTTAGGAAAGAAAGAATTTATTTTGTACAGTTTTTGAAAGATAGGAGCCCCTCATGGCAGGGAAGTCATGGGTAAAGTCAGGAAAGGCATGGAGGAAGGCACAGGAAGGTGGCTGGTCATATTTTCATGCATGCATAAGAAGAAAAGGGAGAGAGAGGGGGAGGGAGAGAGAGATGGTGCATGCACAGGAAGTAGGCAAAGCTATAAACCCTCAAAGCCCATCTCCAGTGATTTCCCTCCCACAGCAAAGCTCCACCTCCTAAAGGTTCAATAACCTTCCAAATAATGCCACTAAATGAGGACCAAGTGTTCAAATACATGGGGACTTATAGGGGACATAGATCATTCCAACCACCTTGCATGCTCCTTTTGAAGGTTTTACTTGGTCCCAAGTCCTTTCTGCATTTTCTCAGTGCCCTATGTATCATGACATTGACATAGCCATGATATTCTGTCTCATCACAGGCCTATACTCTTAGAGCTGAAGATCATGGCCTGCAATTTCTAAAACTATGAACTAAAGTAAATAATTTCTCCATTTATGTTGATTTTTCTTTAGCATTTATCAAGTCATGAAAAGTTACTACAGAAGTAGCTTTTTTTCTCAGTGCTTCCTAAAACATCATAAATACAGCTGGTGCTGTGTATCTATTGAATGAATCAGTTAATTAATACTTTTAGATTGGACTTGCTCTTTTGCCTGATGTGATGTCCAGCTCTGGCTGTAGAGTCACAGAAGCAGAAATCCTGTCAGGTTAGTTAGGTAAAGGTCACTGGCCACTTGCCCTGAATTGGGTCCAGCCCATGGAAGAAGAGGATGGTATGGTAGAAGAGAAATAATCTTGGCAGCTGAAAAGTTGGTATATTACCTCACCCTCTATCAGAATGCTCCTTTATCACCCCCACTTCATCCTCATCTCCCTACCTCCAAGCATCCTGTCACATTCCATATCAGAACCATTCTAGTAGCAGTATTTACTAGTTTGACATTTCAAAATAGCATCAAGGAGGCTAAAGATAGCTAAGTTACTAGGGAGGTTAAACATCTTGCCTGGTTGGGGATTTAGCTCAGTGGTAGAGTGATTGCCGAGCAAGCACAAGGCCCTGGTTTTGGTCCTCAGTTTAAAAAAAAAAAAAATCTTGCCAAACAACATTGAGTATACTAGGCCCTCTGCATCCAAAGAGTACATGGGTATTTTCTCCTTAAGTAAAGAGCAGAAACATTGGATGGAGAGAGGGAAAATTAAGACAAGAGCCAACACAAGAACTTCAGACTAGTTCCAAGGAGCCATGATTTTTGATATCCCATTTAATGGACTTTGTTTCTCTAACTAAGACAAGAGCCTTGACATGGGAAACTTCCTTTTGGGCTACCTGCATAGTGCTAGCCTACCTGGAAAACTGGATTCCATACAGATAGACAGAACACAGCCAGGGATAATCCAAGTCATAGAAGAAGTTTGTGCATTAAGAAAAAACAAAGAAGAAAAAGCCAACAGTCTTTTACTTCCTTTCCCTTTCTTCCCATCTCGCTTCTATTTCAGTTACAATTTCCAGAGCTGCATCACTATGACTGTGGGTTTATGGAGCTACGAGCTGGGCTGTTGTGCTAGGTTGAGGGAAATGCACAGTGTTCTCTAGAGAGCAAGAATCTTCTAAGAAGTCATTGTATACAAATAACAATACTTACCAGTGTAGATTGCTGACTTCTGGCTAAGCCCTCTGCTAAGACATTTGATCTCACAGCAGACTTAAAGTTAGGTGGTATTGTTTCCTCGGGAAAAGACAAACTGAGGGTCACAGAGGTTCAATGGTCTGTCTCCAATGCCTGCTTTCTTCCCAGCCAAGATCCACCTTCCTCTCTACAGATAGACAGGGAACAGCATCACTTGCATGACTTGGACTGAATGTATTCTAGGAACCAACTGGTTTCAGAGAGGAAGGAGATATTCCTAGAGAGGGCAGGCCACAATGGCTGGCCTCAAGGCCAAGGCGATGAGCATGCTGAGCCCTGACTCAGCAGCCTAGCCTGTTTCTGACCTCCCTCCTTCCTCACAGACATCTGATGATGGGGCTATCCAGCTTGCACCCAGCAGTGAGCAACAATCGAAGTCTCAAGGGAGAGACTGAATGTCCAGTTGAAGTGAGTCCCTCTGCCTTACCCCCCTGAATATGACTAAAGCTGCCCACTGGTTATGGCTACACTGTTGCAGTCAGGGCCCACTGACAGGTAGGGAGGCAGCTCTGATAAAATGGAAACGGGCTGGGTCAGGCAGTCTAATTCCTCTAGCTTTACTTCCATGCCTCCCATCTTCCAGCAACCCATCTAAGAGCAGAGGAAGACACTAAGCTTCCATATTTGGGGTCCTCTGCAGGGAGACCTTTTAAATTTGGGAGCAGAGTTCTGGCACGTGGGGTTCAAGTAAGTTCATTGGGAACCACACCTAAGTGAAGATCTCAGGTCTCCTGGAAGCTGCCCAGAGCTTGCAGCCCCCAGAAGAGTGAAACCTTCCTGGGTACTCAGAACAAAGTGAAAAGGACTTTGGGCATGACAGAAGCATGGGGATCTGGCGACGCATCTAGGCTTGGAGAGCAAGAGACACAGGCTTAGATGGTGATCACAGGAGGAGCTGGAGGGGGTAGAAAACAGAGAACATAGCCCATGGGAAGAGCTAGAGAAGGAGGTAGACACAGGGGTGGGGCAGAGCACAGGTTGGGGACAAAGACACAGACTGTAAAGAGAGGATAGGAGAGCTGAGCAAGGGGCAGGAACGCCAGGTCTGAAATCCAGCCTGCAAGCAACCTTCTTAGAAGTACCAGACGCACCCCTGTGCACAGTAGCTACATGTCTAGATATCTGCAGTGGCCCGTGGACAGCACTGATGGTGGCATTACATACCAGACTATTGTGCTGGCCAAGGATGGAAGGAGACAAGGGCCAGGCTAGAAAAAAGAGGTTAGAACAACAATTTACACAGTCCCTAATGTTGAAAAACATTTTCAATGAAAAATAAGTTACCCAAGTCTTTTTATAACTGGAAGGTTACCTTGTAGATATTTAGTTCAGTATTTTTTACGAGAATCCCAGGGACTTACCAGGGGCCTGAATTCATTAATGCAGGGAGGGAGTCATGGTATGCTAGGCAGCATTATGTTCTGCCTGGGTGAGCAGCTAAACTGGACCCAAGCTTTCTTGAGGTTCCAGAAATTTCTGAACATGGAGAATGTATGTCCTGTCAGCTAAGCCTGTAGTTCTAGGCAATTTAGGGATGGCATGTCCCCTGATAGTGGCAATAGGACAAGCTATTGCCCTCACCAGGCAGAACTCCAGCAGAGGACAGCCTTTGTGTTGGAAGGCACCTTTCAGCCAACAGATCCAGCTACAAGAACTTGGAAGTTCCAGGCCAGCACACTCCTGAAGCTTGCTGTGATAATACTGAGGGTGAGGTCTAGCACATGCTAAGCTCCATAGTCTGCTTATTCTCTCCACAGGCCAGATCTTCAGGAGATGGTTATTCTTTTGTGGGGGTTGTTGGAAATTTAGTATTTTCAGTTCCTTGGGATTATAGAATCCTTTTGCCATTCTCAAAGCAAACAGCTACATCTTCCTTCATAGTGTGTGGTGCTTTGCAGGGCTGCAGAGACCATGGACTCCCAGTTACCTGTATGGAAATGTTTAGCCTGTCCTCACCTGTGACTGTGGGCTGCTGTGCCTTGCTTTCCCTCTAGTGTCCTTCTCTGTGAAACAGAAGTGATGTAGTTGTTTGGAAGGTTACTGTAAGCATTAGATGAAGTGGTGCCACTTAGGCCAGGACTCAAAAAATGCCAATTCTTCTGCATTGTTTCTTGTCTCTTTCCATATTCCAAGCAAGAAGCTATCCGAGGTTGGGAAACCAGAAATGGTGCCTGGTGCATAATGGATCTGAAATAAACATTAATTTCTCTTTTTTCTCCTCAAGGCCAGAGGTTCCCTGTAGCTGGGAGTTTCTCTGGTCCTGCCCTGCTCCACAGTCCAGACAAATCTCTCCCACCCACGTCCTACAGCCTCTTGATCCCAAGTAAACACATAGAGGCTTGTATTATTTACAAACCGTATGGCCTATGGATCAGGCTTCTTGTTAGCTAGCTCTTATAACTTAACTCAATCCATTTCTATTAATCTACATGTTGCCATGTGGCTGTGGCATTACTGGTCTGCTGGCATCTTGTTGCTTCTTGGGTGGTGGGCTGGCATCTTCTCTCACTCTCCTCTCTTCTTTCTGTGTCTCTGCTTGGATTTCCTGCCTGCCTCTAAGCTGCCCTGCCATGGGCCGATGCAGCTTCATTTATCAACCAATCAGAGCAACACATGTTCACAGCAAACAGAAAGACACCCCACAGCAGTTCCCAGACTTCTCCCTATCTGCCTCAAGTACCTCCTGGGGACCCCTTTTGATGTCATGAGAGCCATAAAACTTCTCTCATGAAAGACGTAGATGAGGAGGTGTCTGGGAATGTTTTCTCTCACAATTTTGCTTCCACTTCTTTCCGAGTTCTGTTCATAGATTCCATGAAGCTCATTCTTGGACTGTAATTACAAAAGGTGCAATGGTACCATATGACAGGCTGCTTTCTGTGACAAATTGTATTCCTTCAGTTAACTAATTTCCCCTGGTAGATCAAGAGCTACATGAAATTGAAGGCCACTTTTCCACAACTCTGCATTCCTTTACCAGAGAATAAAGATTCCTGGGTGAGTATGTATATGAATACATAGACGAATAGGTGGATAAGGATAAGGGGTGGATGAATGTGTGGTGGAGTGGATGCCAAGTAGATAGAAAGATGAATGAATGAGTGAGTGATTTATGTGGGCAGATGAATAAGTGAATGGATAAATAGATGGATGTGATGATGAAGGGCTTGCTAAGAGAATGAGTTAACCAAGTGTTGAGATGATGACTGTGTTAGGGTTTCTATTACTGTGATGAAATACCATGACTACAAAGCAAGTTGGTGGAGAAGGGTTTATTTGGCTTACACTTCAACATTGCTGTTTATCACTGAAAGAAATCAGGATAGGAACTCAAAGCGGGCAGGATCCCAGAAGCAGGAGCTGAAGAAGAGACCATGGAGTGGAGCTGTCTACTGGCTTGCTCCTCCTGGCTTGCTCAGCCTGCTTTCTTATAGAACCTAGGACCACCAGCCCAGGGATGGCACCACCTACCATGGGCTGGACCCTCCCTCATTGATCACTAATTGAGAAAATGCCTTACAGCTAGATCTCCTGGAGGCATTTCCTCAACTTAGGCTCCTCCCTATCTGATGACTTTAGCTTGTGTCAATTTGACACACAAAACTAGCCAGTACAACGAATAAGTGGTTGTGGAACTGAGATTCTGAAGGACTTCAATGACTCTGGCAGAAGACCTGTGACAAATCAGTAGAAAATGTGGGATCTGAAGAGATCAAAGTAAAGACTGCTGGAGAAAGCAGCATTATGGTAGGCTGGGGTTAGAGAACACTTCAAGGTGGGCCACTGAGAACAGGAGTCAGAATGCCCACTAGGAAATAGGGTAGGAGGTAGAGGAACTTCTGGTGAAGAACAGCCCTGGTACCCAAACAAAGGCAGAAGCTTCTAGGCAAAATTCTTTTTTTTTTTTTTTTTTTAATGCAGAACAACTACTCTGGAACTGGTGTGGATCCTGGGGGCAGAGAAGAGCCTGAATAGTCCTATACGTGTGATTCCCCAAGTCATTCATTCAGCAATCCTTTGATGGGACTATCCTGTATGCAGAGGCTGTTTTAGGGACAAAAGATAAGATGTAACCCTTGTCTGGGGCTAAAAAAAAAAAAAGACAGAAACATTACTACATGCTGTGGGATGGTCTGTATGTCAAATGTGTTGCTCTGATTGGTTAAAATAAATAAAGTGCTGATTGGCCAGTAGCCAGGCAGGAGGAATAGGGTAGGCAGGACAAGGAAGAGGAAAAAGCTGGGGACAGGAAGGCTGGTAGGAGACACTGCCAGCTGCTGCCATGAGAAGCAACATGTAAAGACACCAGAAAGCCACAAGCCATGTGGCAAAGTATAGACTAACAGAAATAGGTTAATTTAAGATAGAAAAAGTAGATAACAAGAAGCCTGCCACGGCCATACAGTTTGTAAGCAATATAAGTCTCTGTGTGCTTTCTTGGTTGGGTCTGAGTGACTATGGGACTGGCGGGTAAGAGAGATTTGTCCTGACTGTGGGCCAGGCAGAAAATCACTAACTACAAATGGCGCCCAACGTGTTGGCAAGAGTTTCCACCTAAAACCTGACAAAAAAGATTCTAAAACGGAAATAAAAACAGCTTTCTAGTTGTCTCTCTCAAGTTAGAGGCAGCCTGCCGGTTTGAGCTACTATGGTGGGTTCCTGGCGTGTGCGTCTGACCTGCCGTGTGGCAGGAATGAGGAGTCTACAAGTGGCACTTTACTCTGCTGCATGGTGGATTTAGCCTTTGCTAGTTTAAAAAAAAAAAAAAGTTTCTGGGCTATGCACTGCTTTGATAGAACTGCTTCTAATAGTTGATGGTACACATAGCTCCAGACCCAGAGCTGGTGGTAAACTGTACCACCGCCACTTTGGAAAGCTGAGGTAGGCAGAGCCAACAGCCACAGTGGTATTTCAATCTTACAAAGATGGATATTACACAGAGAATCTGGTTTGTGTTGTCTTTGGGATTTTTAACTACAGAAAAAGATTTGATCGTAAAAGCTGTTGATAAATAAATAAATATGTAAATTTTAAAGGTAACTTGACTTCAAAATTTGGATATAAGGATATGTTGCTTTGGAAAAGAGTCTCTGCTTTTGTTTCCACAGAGAGCCAGAGGCTATGGATTTGTTCCAGATTAAGATACATCAGGTTTGATCAGCCAAGACCACCTAAAAGGTCTCCGATGACACAATGGCCCAGATGATCCAACATCCAGAATGGTTTCAAGGCAACTGGCTCAGAGGTTTACCCTTATGGACTACTCCATATTCCTAAAATTTTCTTTGTGTCCCCATAAGATACAGCGCCCCCCTCCAGCAGGAAGTAGTAAGAGAAACTACGCCCAAATTCCCAGCTGGCTTTGGAGATGGAACTGGCTCACTCCTTCTCTAAACCCAGGCATATCGTTAAAAGAAAAGGTTAAGAGATTCTTGTGTCCCAAATCAGAAGAGCCCTCTGGTGTGGGACAGAGAAAAACCAATATTTTTCTTTAAAGCAGGTTGATTATAAATGCGATCTCTTTCTAAAAACGAAAAGGGGATATGATATAAATATAATAGACTGAAAGGGTAGATTAAGGAACTTACTTCTAAAGAGCAACACCTTGTTTAAAATGTTTTACATTGGTATAGATTTTAGTCTATTGATACAAACTTAAAGTTAATTTTGTTATACTGTGTGTATATTTCTACTCATGTTTAAGGTATTATGTTTGTATAGCTCATTTAAAATTGTAATGGATAATTAAAAATAGATTAATAATTAATCATCTAGGATAATCATACTCATAGCCATGTTAGTTAGATCTTCTAGGTATACATAGAGATATTTCAGATAGATAGGTAATCTTCAAATACTTCAAAGACCTTCAGAATATGGCATTTAAAATATTTTTAAAATTTAGAATTTCTGGACAGTGAGACATGTCTGCTCCTGGCAACACCGATTTACTTCAGAGAGGAGGATGGGCATTGAAGACACTTCATATCTTATCTTCACCTTGGCAAAAATAGCCATTTGGGCAAGAAACTATTCTTGCCTGGACTGCTTGATCGACTGGACATGCAGGACCCATAGAAAGGTGACCACTGAACTTTGCTTGACAAAATGGTCCATCAGGTTCCTGCTTCGCAGAGGAAACTGCCAGACATTCTACAGGACACTGAAAACAGTGACCAAGAGACTCTAGCCCTGTGGGCTGAAGACAAATGCCTCAACTTTACAAAGGAACATTAGGTGACTGTCTAGGCTGCCAGCTGTCTCTGTCTACCCTACAAGACTCCTGAAAGTTGCTTGTATCCTTATCCCGGTTCTCAGGTAATATTATACCCTTCTGAGGT
The DNA here is from genome assembly GCF_903995425.1 of Onychomys torridus. Classification (NCBI taxonomy): domain Eukaryota; kingdom Metazoa; phylum Chordata; class Mammalia; order Rodentia; family Cricetidae; genus Onychomys; species Onychomys torridus. The sequence goes on from NC_050444.1 coordinate 112,208,332, forward strand.
CTTTGATGTAGTTAAAGACTAGATAGATATAATTTCCTCAATTATGATAAAAGATAAGTTAGATATAAAACCTTAGACTCACAAATATAAGATAGATAGGATATCTTCTTTAATATTGTAATTGTAATTCTTGCTTGATAATTATTTTATTATCTAAAATTTTACTATATAAAAGTTAAAACCTTGCTTTAAAAAAAGGGGGGGGAGTGCTGTGGGATGTTCTGTATATCAAATGTGTTGCTCTGATTGGTTAAAATAAATAAAGTGCTGATTGGCCAGTAGCCAGGCAGGAAGAATAGGGTAAGCAGCACAAGGAAGAGGAGAAGGCTGGGAACAGGAAGGCTGGTAGGAGACACTGCCAGCTGCTGCCATGAGAAGCAACATGTAAAGACACCAGAAAGCCACAAGCCATGTGGCAAAGTATAGACTAACAGAAATGGGTTAATTTAAGATAGAAAAAGTAGATAACAAGAAGCCTGCCACGGCCATACAGTTTGTAAGCAATATAAGTTTCTGTGTGCTTTCTTGGTTGGGTCTGAGTGACTATGGGACTGGCGGGTAAGAGAGATTTGTCCTGACTGTGGGCCAGGCAGAAAATCACTAACTACAAATACAAATAAAAGGTATGGAGTTTATTCAGTACACCAGATACTATTCAAAATATTTATTGTGTCTCAAACAGCAACCATACGGAAAATTATCGTTCTCATCACTTTAAATAAATGAAGAAACTGAGGAAGTCAAAATTTGAAACCAGAGACAACAGTGAAGTTCAGTGAGGTTTAGGAGCTTAGAAGTGGTTCTGGGAAAACTGCTTTGCAAGGTTAGATCCTGGGAGATGAGTTGCATTTGCATATGTGTATAAAGATTTAGGGAAGGCCAGTGAGATGGCTCAGGATGTAAGGGTGCTTGTCACCAAGCCTGTCAACCTGAGTTTGAGCCTTGGAACCCACACAGTGGAAGAAGAGAATTGACTCCTGCAAATTGTGCCCTGGCCTCAGTACACACACACACACACACACACACACACACACACACACACACATAATGTGAAATTTTAAAAATATTTATGACTTTTAATAATTTTGAATATCCCCAACAGGTAAGGACATCAACTCTTCTTATTTGAGGGATAAGCAAACAGATTAGTAATGCTGAAGTCACCACACACTTTAGTCATAGGACATGGAGAAATCAAGTTAGTACTGACCAGGAAGATTCCCAGAAGGTGTTATGACTGCTGCTGGGAGCCAGGATGGGGGAGGGGGGATGGTGAGTCATCAACCATTTTACCTACCTGTGAAAGCTGTGAACCACAGTGATGACTACCATACTAAAATATGCTCATAGGTGCAATAGTGGTACAAATGTTACAATGGTAACCAACTGCTTTCTGGTAGTTTTAGAGGCCTACTCCATAGGAGGATTCATATATGGTACTGCAGTCTTGCCAATGACATGGAGTTAAGACACTCACTGGCCCAGCAGTATACCTATTTCTACTATTTAGATAAATGAACACAGTGTGAAGCTGCCCTTTAAATTAGAATCTCTATGCCATAAAGTCCTCATCAAAGAAGCTTCTTTGTGCAATGGGTGATAGATAGTGCAGAAACTTACAACTGGTCAAAGTGCAGAGAATAAATACCAATGGATAGCTGATGTGGGCAATTATAGTACCCCCCCCCCACACACACACACACACTGTGGCTTCCCTCAAGGTTTAGAGACTATTTAGAAAGAATAGGTAGAAATATTGTGAGAGCCAGAGGTTGGAGAGGACCAAATTAAGACCATGTCTTCTGGTCATGAAAGGACTCATACTCATGAACTCACAATAGTTGTGGTTGCCTGCACAAGATCAACCCAGTCAACATTCAACATTCTAGCACTTTATGGAGAGGCTCACAAGTCCCCACCCCTAGCTGAAGAACTCTTGATAGTCAATGGCTTCTGGGGGAGGTAGAATAAATTCTCTTTAAGGGGGAAGTCCCTGGCAGGTTGACCACAGTCCAGTGGATGGTCCCACACCCATGAGTATATGGGCAGCACAAAATAGATTTGGTGAGTTGTTTAATAAAGGTGGGGGTACACAAAGTTAGAAGAGAGTTGAGAGGTAGAGGTGAATCTGGGAGGAGTTAGGGGGAAAAATAAAGGATGGATATTATCAAAATATGTTGCTTAAAGTTCTAATAAAATACAGTATTAAAATTAATTGCACCCGTGTATTTTTGATTTTGTAGCACTACTAGGAGACTTAGAAATTCACATATTATTATTTCTTTTGGCCAACACTCCTGGAGAGCAGTGTCTGTCACATTCTACCACTTGTGCAGTAAGCAGCGAACTGAAAGAACAGAACAAGAGTGAAAGCAGAGAGATGAGAGTGTCTCAGCCCAGCAACTCCCCAAGCTTGGGCTGTTTGCTTCAGGTACCTGAACTGTGAATTGAGGTAGCCGTGTCTGGTGACAGCTAAACTTGTGAGCACCAGGCAACATTTACATTTTTAACTGCAGCTTTCTACAAACCAGACAAAAGAAGGATTTTTTTCCCATATTTTGAACATTGATCCTTTTACATTTTTAATTAGCATTATGGCATTATTTTCATACGTAAGTTGTTTTTGTTGGCCCTCTCCTCCCCCCTTCCCCACCTGGTACCTTCCATCCCCAGTATTCCTCTTCCCACTACTTCTCTTACTTTGCATGGCTTCCACAACATGCCTTGTTTCTCATGGCTCCTTTTCTAGTTTTATGACATGTACCAACATTCGAACCCACATCTATAGGAATTAAAAGCTAGTATCTGGATAGCAGATAGCACACACAGCATTTGTCTCTCAGGATATGGGTAACTTGGCTTAATAATTTCCAGATCCATCCATTTTTTTTTTGCAGCTGTCATAATTTCATTTTCCTTTAGTGCTGAATAAAATTCCATTGTGTATATGTATCCCATTTTCATGATCCTATCAACTTTTGATGGGCATTGACACTGTTTCTATTTCTCCTTTACTGTGAGCAGAGTGGCAATAAACATGGACGTGCAAGTATCTCTTTGGTACAATATGAGTCAAAAGGAAGCTTTTACTCCTGCAGTGGAGCCTTCCCTCAGCTGTTAAAAAGTATAGATTTAAATTATGAAGAAAAGAAAGAGGAAATGCTAGGAGGGAGAGGCAAGAAAAGGGACCTTCCCCAGAAGCCAGGGACTATTGTTTCTCTGCCCCATACCCTCCAGTGCTCACTTAGGTACAGCGTCAGTACTCCTTGACAGACCGAGAGAAAGTAAAAATGGAGAAAGGGATACACAGAATGAAATGGGGTGGGGGAGATAAAGATAGGAAGTGAGAGATGCCCCAAGGCTAGAGCTGAGACAAAGAGCAGTGGAGAGTACAGGCCAGAAAGGAAAAAGGCCCACATACCTACTTTTCTGTCTTCTGCAAGGATATGGAGCAGAAGCAGGTAGAACTGGTCACCTGCCCAGCCACAGCTTCATGAAAGTCAGAGCCTCGCCAAGAGGTGGGAGTATCTGGGAGCCCCAGCTGTTCCTACATTACATCAGCCCCACTTTTGGGACATTGCCTGGGCTCCTGGGACAAAGGGAAGATGGCCCCTTATTTTCACAGGGTCATTGTCCTAAAAACACACAGGTGTAGGGTGACCTGCTGGGCTCTAACCGCTCTCTGGTGCAGGTAGAGCACCAGAATCTCTCTGAGCTTTATGAAAACCAGCTGCTCAGCCCCTCCTTTAGTTTCTGATTCAGTTGGTTTGGTGTGAGTTCTGAGAACAACTTCCAGGTGATGGTGACTTGTCCAATTTGAGAAACATCCCTTGTGATACACCATCATTTTCTTCTTCAATGCCCTAAGTGTTTATCAACCTCCCAATGAACCTAGAACCCTTGACTCTTAGGGAAATGGTTTGAAGTCTGAGACCTGCATGTGAGCAAAGCTGAACAGGCACATGGAACACCCAACTCCCTGTCCAGGGTGCTTTTCACTTGCCTTGCCTCTCTGGGGAGGCCTTTGTCTGGGATTCAGATGGAAGAGGATCCACAACCAGAGAAACTGAGTGGCTGACCACATTAGACACTCAAGCTTTGCTACAGGAAGGGGATGAAACAGTCATTTAAGAATTCCTGTTGGGTGGTGGTGGCACACACCTTTAATTCCAGCACTTGGGAGGCAGATGCAGACAGATCTCTGTGAGTTCAAGGCCATCCTGATCTACAAAGCAAGTTCCAGAATAGCTATTAGCAAGAGCTACACAAAGAAATCCTGTCTCAGAGAGAGAGAGAGAGAGAGAGAGAGAGAGAGAGAGAGAGAGAGAGAGAAGAAAAAGAACAAGAAGAACAAGAGAGAAGAAAAGAAAAGAAAAGACAAGACAAGAAAAGAAAAGAAAAGAAAAGAAAAGAAAAGAAAAGAAAAGAAAAGAAAAGAAAAGAAAAGAAAAGAACTGTCAGCTAAACGTGTCCTTCTATTTGAAATAGTGTGGGGAACAACACTGAGACCCTTGTCTTTGGACAGAGCAGATGGGAAAGCATTGTGAGAAGATAGCACTGGGAGTTACAGTTCTAAGTAACACGTCAGGTTGACTGCTTGGTAAGGTGTCATGGAACCTAGTTAAGACAGTCAGCCGCCTGAAGCTGCAGCTAGAGCATTTCAGCAGTATGAACAGTCCGTGAAAAGGTGCTCAGAGAAGAAGGGCATATTGCTAAGGTTCCCAGAAGAGTTGGTGAGTGTGACTGAGTGAAGGGCTGGGGCCAGAGGGATGAGGAGAGGGGATGACTGGGAGTCCAGATAATGAAGGAGGGGATGACAGGATCAGCCTAGAGGACTGGAGGACGCTTTACAGAAAGGCTTGGACTTTAGCCTAATGTTTCTCCATTCTGGTTCTTGCCCTTCCCATCTTCAAAACAGTCGAAGGTCTGCAGGAGACCCCTTTCACACAGCTGCAGTTGCTGTTGTCCAGGCACAAGTCATTGGGACCTGATGTCTCAGACTTGAGCATAGTTGGGGTTACCCTTCCCAGCTGGTTGTAAGAGCAGAAGACCGGAACCTCAGTGTGCCCCCCCATGCCTTCTTCCTGTCTCATCTCATTCTCTCCACCCCCCAAACTCTAGTTTCCTCAGGCAGCCCCACCTTCCAGAGGAGTATCAATTTATACACGTGAGTCATGTGTCTGATTCCAAATGGTCTCATAGCACAGGGAAATGGGTAAATTAACTTTAGTAACGTAGGGCTCTTAGCACGCCCAAGCATTGCCAATGTAGCACTGACAGGTCACGCCCTCTTCCCTTCCCTCTCCCTTGCTAAAGCACTATATTTCATTCCTAATGTTAGACCCCAAGGTCTATTCCCTTATTTGGCCACTTCCTTGTACCTGATTAAAACTCCAAGGTGTGGCTATCAAAACACGAAGGTCCAACAATCAAGATTCATTATTTGGCTACGTTGGCTAACATGTACCAGCTCATTCCAGCACAGGCTCCCCTTTTTCTCACTAAACCACTTCTTCAGAGACACTAGCTGTTATCTTTGTTCAATCTAGAAGCACCCTCTGCCTTCCCCCACCACACTTATCCCTCTGGGGTTATAAATCTCCTTTGTCTTGAGAACTTGGTGTCTGGGTGTATTCTGTGCTGACTCTGAGGCCCTTCAAGTAATGTGTTGTATTGAACCTAATATATTCCAACTCTCAGTTCACCATGTAAACAACATAAAAACAATGAGGGAGTTTATATTACCTTTTCCTGTACCAATTCTTTAAAATCTGATATATATATCTTAGAACATACAACATTTTGATCACATTTCAAGTGTGCAGTATCCTTCTGTGGCTAAGGTCCACCTAGACAGCTCAGACCTGGTGCTCCTTTTTCCTGCTTCCAGATGGGTGCCTGCACTGATTTATGATTCTCTTATGAGAATTCAGTGAATTAATTTGCCAAGAGTACCTAGGATAGTTCCTAGTACACAATAAATTCCACTGAAGCATCAGTGTCCATAATAATACCACTTACTGCAATTATAGTAAATAGATTGCCTGTCACCCCCAAACACTGTGAGGACAAAAGACCCGCCTCACTTCCATTTCTCTGCATATGCGAATTTGGACTATTATACAACTATCTAGTATAAAATAATGAATGAGTAAATGCATAAGGAAGCCTGTTAAGGCTGATAATAGATATTTTAGTTAAATTTGCAGGAAGTTAAAATCGTTATCCTGGATGGCAGTGGCCTTAGACTTCATATTTGGGGATACCCAGACAATAGATACTAAAGAGGAATTAACTTTATTCTCAGAATAGAGTGAAACAACAGAGTGGTGTGTTGAAAGGGGTCCAGGTTCTGAATTCAGACAGAACCAGGTCTGACCACTTACTGCACAGATAGAGTTTGGAAAAGTTACCTAACTTTCCCAGGCTTCCATTACATACAATGGGACATGGACATTTCTTTGTGTTGTCTATCTGAATGCACAGTCAGTTTCTAAGTTGGAAAAACACACTCTAATTATAGCCTAGCCACACCCACTCAGAATCTCCTTGTCTGCTCTCACTACTGAGAACCTGTGTGCATGTATATTCTTCCCGTGTTCAGCAAGATAAGAGAGTATACACGTGAGAGCTTGGTATGATAGATGGGACATACTCATGCTAGTTTTTTCTTTGATTTTTACCTGACAGCATATGCCCTTTCTTTTCTCCCTGTCCATTTCCTCCTGAAATAAAGGCAGGAAGCTCAGAGAATTTACTGTTCAGGATATAGAGCTGTATTATGAAAATGGTAGTGCAAAGCAGGTTGAAATTTTAAAACAGAGGCCTTTGGGAAAAACAATGGACCTTGCTAATTATGACAATATTGCCAACTTGACTGTGTCTGGAAGAGTGAGTTCTCAACCTGTGGGTCCACAACCCCATTGGGTTGTCCTTTCAGACATCCTACATATCAGATATTTACATTTTGATTCATAACAGTAGCAACATTACAGTTAGGAAGTAGCAATGAAATAGTGTTATGGTTAAGGTCACTGCAACATGAGGAACAGTATGTAAAGGGCCATGGCATTAGGAAGGTTGAGGACCACTGGTCTAGAACCACGGAGGAAACACTCCAACCACATCTGTGAGGAGTTGTTAGATTAGAATAGGTGAGCAGGAAAGACGACCTTGGCTTTGGGTTGCATAAAAAGGAGAAAGTGAGCTGAGCAGAGGCACGCCTGCCACTTTTCTTCCTGAATACAGATGGAATGAGACAAGCCAGCCCCTGTTTCTGCCACTTTGCCTTACCCATCTGCTACCATGTCTCAGCTGCCATGATGGGCTGTATCACTTCAAGCTGTGGGCCCCCCAAACCCTTCCTCCTTTAAGTTGCTTCTTGTCAGGTATTTTGGTCACAGCAGGGAGGAAAGCCTTTTTACCTTCCTTAGCCTGCCCTGTTTCTTCTGGGAACGCCTCTCTGTGCCATGCCAGTTCCTGGCATTTTCTCTTCCCTGAGCCCTTCTGGATCAATCTCCATGCACTCTCTGCACCTAGCTGCTTGTTTTGGAGGACTGCCAGGCACACAGAGTCAACACCAGTGCTGGCCACTCTCAGGGGTCCCTGGTGTTCTGCTCCTGTGCATTTTCCATGCCTTCCTAAATGTCTGTTCATGCATTTTACCCCAACCAGGTCATGAATGGTACGGGCAGATAGAGCCTACACCTTTCTAGATCCAAATACTTAGCAAGCAGCAGACACACCATAGGTGCTGTATAAACACACTGAGTGAATGTGAGTGTCCACAATGCCTTAGTGACTGTATCTGCTTGCTTTTCTCTGGTGTGCCAGACAGACAGCTGTGTGCAGCCAGAAGCTGAAATGTGAGGAGAACGAGGAGGAGGAGGAGGAGGAGGAGGAAGAGAAGGAGGAGGAGGAGGAGGAGGAGGAGGAGGAGGAGGAGGAAGAGAAGGAGGAGGAGGAGGAGGAGGAGGAGGAGGAGGAGGAAGAAGAAGAGGCTGGCTGCTTGTTAGGAAATGAAACGAATGTTGAGAAGTTCCACCGTGGATCCCTTTATTGTCCTCTGGGGATGCAGATGCAGTGGCCAGGGGAGCTAGGAGCCCAGGAGGGCTGACAAGGTGCCCTTTTGAGCACTGAGTCAGCAACAGCCGTCTGTGGACACAAGAAGAGCCTGACTACAGGAGCTGAGTCACACAGATAACTGGAATGGTTGTTTAGATCATAATGAATTCCCAGAACCTTTCAGTGCTGACCAGCAGGCTCAGACACTTTTGATACCCTCAGTGCGTTCCAGCTTTTTATGGGTTAGCAGAAGGCAAGAAATCAGACCTGGGTGGTGGGGAGGGAGGATCAGGGTACAGCAATCCTTACCATCTCCATCATCAGACTTTGAAGGCTTTCTTGACCTTTCTGTGTTCTCAAGAAGGTGTAGAAATAACTGGCATTACAGACACAGACTTCACAGTGGTCATGTCAATAGATGAAGTGTGGAACAGGGCCTCTAGTTCCTCACAGTGTGTGTGGTTAAGGTGAAAGAGGAAACTGATTGGCCTAGCATCCCAGGCAACTTATCCTCTCCCAAAATGTCTTAGATAAAACAAGATATTTAAATCTAGCATTGAAGGAAACTGTATGGAGAAGAAATACAGCATTTTAGGATTGGTAGACCCATTGAAGTTTATATCTACTAAGTTATAAATATGGAGCCCAATGTCTATCCATAATACTTGTTCCTAGCCCAATTGGCTCCTTCAGTGAATGTTTTATTCAAAATATCAACTCAAGTCAAAGCTGCATCCCACTGTTTTCTTCCAAAGATCTCAACATTGATACTTTGTTCCTTCTCGACATCACATCCACTGTGAATGCCTCACCAAGGCCTGTGACTAGATCTTTGTCTCTTTTTACTTTTGTGTACTCTCTAAGCAGTAGTTAAACTTGAGCACAGAAGAATCACTCGAATTCTTAAGACAGATCTCTAGGCACCAGTCCCAGAGTTGCTGTGGTGAGGCCTGGGAATAGACATTTTTATGGACCTTGGAGACTCTGATGCTGCTGCCTAGGGTCACACTGTGAGAACCACTGTTGTAAGGTAATGTTCTGAAATATATTTTTAGACCAAAGGCCCATCAGAGAATTGCTTGAAAAGCCTTACCACTGCTTCCCTGAGAAACAATAAACACATGCCCGAAAGGCACCAAAACTTGCTATGGTTTCAGGGTTCATTACACCTGAAGTAATTCAGCCATGAACTTTTTGGCTGAAGAACTTCCTGACTCTGCCTCAAACCAGAATTTCTAGATGGAGAAAGATTTATAAGGTAAAATAAAGCAGAAGTCATAGCAAATTAGTTGAGCAACTGTTTCATAAAACCAGGCCTACTTGTTTGAAATCCCGTCCTCACCATGAAGCAGCTATGGTTCAATTTTTCTCACCTGAAGACTAGGACTGATGATACAGCATAAGGCTGGAATGAGTTCATGAATGCAGATAGTCACGTAGTATACATACAGATAAAGCTTCCAACTGCCTTAGGTCAGCAGAGTGCTATTCACTCAACTTCCTGATATATTTCAAGCCTCTACTTTGCATCCCAACACCCATAGTCCTAGTTATGTCTAGTCTATCATACTGTCATTTCTTCCCAACTACTTATGCTAAAGTCTCCCCATTTCAATGCATCTCCTGAAAGAGCTCAGTGATTTTTCTGGATCAGTCCATTACCTTTCACTATAACAAAATATCTGAGGCTGGGAACTTTATAAAGAAGAAATGTTTATAATTCAGTTCTCCAGATTCAATAACCTGATTCTAGAATTGTTTGTTCAGCTTTGATAAGTGCCTCATACCTATATCACAATAGGATAGAGTACATCATAATGGAAACATGTGAGAAGAAGAGATTAAGAGTATACAGCTAGACAGCAAACCGGAGAAAATCAGGAGCCAGACTAGCTCTCTATAAAAACAAAGCAACTATCCAGTACTGCAAGACAGCAGGTTAATCATTTCTAAGGGTAGCATGCCCAATATCTTAGTCACTTTCAGTAGGCTGAACCTCTTAAAATTTCTGCTTTCTCAGCTCACGAACCTTTGAACACAAGTCATATCAAAGCATAGTCCCTCTCTTCCTGGTCCCTATCTACCATGCTTTCCAAGCTCTAAAGAGCCCCTCTATCACCTCAGAGAAAGAACTCTTGAGCTTGCTATACAAAATCTGTCTTATTCTGGGCACTTCTTTCCTTTGGGCTTCATGGCTTACTGCTTTCTTCTTTCTCCCTGGGCTCCAGAAGGAGGAAAGGAGAGCTGAATCTACCTTCTCATGCTCCCTTGCCTTGACTGCAAAGCTTACTCTGTAATAAATAATGACTCCAATCATTTTTAAGGAAGGCATCTGATGGACAGTCTTCAAGACCTTGTACGAGCATCTTCTCCACACTGTCCCTGAACCTTCTTCAGGTAGAACTGAGTCCTCCCCATTTTGCAACCTACCAAGCCTTTTTTGCTCACATGCTTCCTGGAACATTTCAGTTCACATCTGTAGTCACAGGTATGTGGCCAACTGTAGATGAAATTTTAAACAGTCTTATTAAATAAGGAACATAGAGTCAAATGCAGAGTTAAAAGTCCAAGAGATCAGAGCACTAGAGAATATCCTTTAGCTTACCACTCACTGCTGTTGCTTCCCTAGAGAGAGAGAGAGATCTTCTTCCTGTGTGACTGTCTTTTTATTGCCTTTCTGCTCTGCCTTCTCATTGGCTCTAAACCCAACCACATGATTTCCTTGTCACTTCCTATCTATACATACCTCCACGTCTCTATAGTTGGTACTGGGATTAAAAGTTTGTGTCACTGCTTGGCTGTGTCCTTGACCACACAGAGACTCTGCCTGCCTTGTGATCAGATTAATGGCATGTGCCACCACCTCAGGACTTCTGCTAAATGGCTCGCTTTTAGCTCTGATCCCCAGGCAACTTTATTTATTAATATACAAATAAAATCACATTTCAGCACAAATAAAATATGACGATAACCAGCAAGGGTGGATCCAGAGCCTTGGGATCTGATATACACAGTACCAACAGCTGCAGGAGTTGACAGTGCATGGGATATGGGTAACTAGAGTAAGGAACACAGTCCTTGTGAAAAATCTAAAATGGATGAGTGAAGGACCCATGTATTTTAGAAATTAGATGGATTCATGTAAATCCTAGGTTTGTCTGCTAATCACTATGAGACCTGAAGTAATTTCTTCAGACTCTGTGCTCTTTCTGTTCCCACTAGTAGCCTTAGTTTGTTACTCCCACAAGTGTGAGAAGAAAAACCACCTACCCAAATCATGGCTAAATTAATTAAAGCAATCAATTAATTAAAACATTCTTTTTTTTTAAATGTCCATGGGATGCCTCCTACTAACACAGGGTTCAAGAAATCAGCATTGGAAGTGGGGAAAATAAGGTTTTTATAGCTCAAGGGCAGGCAATTTGATAGTTGGGTTACAGAAGCAGAATGTAAGCACAACAAGCTGGTCATAACAACCTTCTGAAATAAAGACATGATGGCAAGGTTGTGGTGGGTATTGTGTTCCCTGAAATATTGTGTGTTCCCCGAAATAAACATATCTGGGGTCAGAGAACAGACAGCCACTAGAACAGAGCCAGAAATGGTGGCTAGAAAATGGGAAGAGTAAGCTATAGCAGAAGTTGGGCGGTGGTGGTACACACCTTTAATCCCAGCACTTGGGAGGCAGAGCTAGCCACATCTCTGAGTTCAAGGCCACTTTAGAAACAGCTAAGCATGGTGACCCACGCCTTTAATCCCAGGGAGTGGGGACAGAAAGAAAAAGGTATATAAGGTGTGAGGACCAGGAACTAAAAAGGAAAAAGCATGTAGTTAGTTTAAGCTTTGGAGCAACACAGTTCAGCTGAGATTCATGTGGAGGAGGACTCAGAAGCTTCCAGCCTGAGGAAACAAGATCACCTGAGGAACTAGCAAGGTGAGATAGCTGTGGCTTGTTCTGCTTCTCTGATCTTCCAGCATTCACCCCAATAACTGGCCTCGGGTTTGGTTTTATTAATAAGACTCCTTAAGATTCATGTTACACAAGGTGGTCATAACAAGGTAGTAACTAGGTAGTAATAACAACAGGTGGTCATAATAACCTTTTGAAACAAAGGCATGGTTGCTATTTCCTGGAAAAGGTAGTACAGAACCATTTGTAGTTAAGGTTACAGGTAGGGCATAACCCAATTCTTGAGAAACAGAGACTTAATTTTAAACAGGAATGAACCTGGTTTGTCTGTTCTATAAGGTGGCTTTCAAACCTAAGATGGAGGCAGGCTGGTTTGTCAAGTTATTACAAAGGACTGCTATGAAACCTTAAGGGAAGATAGGAGTGATAAAGCCACTGGGCATTTGTATGCTGCTGGCTTCCTATGTTCCCCTTCCTGTTGCCACTCTCTGAATATGCTTTAAACTACTAATGTTCCTTCTAGTATAGATGCATTCCTCTGTGAAGGGACTAATTATTTTCTTATTCTTCTCTGAAGGTAAATCACTGAGGCTTCTGTGAAGGCTGATTCCCCAAACCATTTGTCTGAACAGCTTTGAGGCAGGAAGGAAGGTTCCCTGAAGTGGTTAAGGGCAGAGAGGATGGGAGATAGGAAGGAACCATTCCAGGAAGGTTGTTCCTGCCAGCAAAGGAGAGAATGGACAACTTGGCCTTGCTCTCTGTGTACTCAGATGTCTGTCCTCATCAGCATGGCTATTAGCATCTGAGTCTAAGCCAGTCTTTCTTTGACATCCTGCAGAACTCCGGGTCTAATGCAGCCTGCCCCTCCACATGCCCTTGTTAGGAATTCCTCCATGAAAAGGAGCAGAGGTTTCCAGTTGCTAGCTGTCTCAGATATAAGTTTTTTTTTTTCCCCTGTAAGATATTGCCATCTTTCCTCAAGAGGAAAAAGGGGCAAAGACCTTCCTTCAAAACGTCCAAGCCCTAGAAGAATGGCAGGAACATGTGTACTTAATTTTTTTTTAATTTAATTTTAATTTTTTAAAAAAGGTATATTTCAGGCTGGCCTTGACTTTGTGATCCTCCTGCCTCAATGTCTTCTGCACATCCTACCACAACTGGCCACTCGTACTTTTAATAAGTTTGCCTGTGCGTGGGCCCTTAGCAGCTTTCACTACAGCCGCTGCTGGGTTCAACCAGACAGAAGGACAATAGCAATAGTGACAATAGAATGACAGAACCTCAGTGGCATCAGTCATAGGAACACTTGCAGAGATGTCCCCCAGCACTAAAGTTAGAATCAGAACACGAAAATTGCTGTAGCTGGGCATTACGTGTACTTTCCACTGCCTTGAGGCAAGAGTTTTTGTAGTTCACGCAGACTGGGCATGAAACAGTTAAGCTATTCAATCTGAACTTCTGCAGCCAACAGGAACATTTGATGTTCTGCCCAGGAAGCTTATCCCAGAGTGAATAATTCCCTCACAGCAGGGGAGCCTTTTCTCAGGTTGAACTCTGTCTGGAAGCTGCTCTTTTCTTGTCAGTGAGCCAGGGGCAATCTCTTCCACCCTATCCTCCCCCCACCAAGAGCAGAGAAAGGGCAGTCCAACTCCCAGCAGGCCTCTCAGATCACAGCAGAGGTGCTGAGAGATACCCTCTTGCCTTTTGCACAAGGCAGGAAAACAAGCCTCCTTATCAGCTGCCAAGGACCCCCTGTACTGTTACCCCACTGCACAGGGTCTAGGGTTCTCTCCCACTAAAGAGACTCTAAGAATTTTTACAATTAAAGTTCCCTTAAGTAGCCTCCTTTTTAGGACATCGGCTGGGCAACAGTTGTTTTCGTTACCTAATGCTGCTTGTTTAAGAAGAGTGCTTCATCAGTTCTCAGAGAAACACTAAGGAGTTTACTAGGTCCAGCTACAATGGAGTAGGGGAAGTTTACCAAGCTGACTCATGATGTACAAACCATGCATGCAGCATTCACCCAGCTCCATGTGAATCCCCGACCACTGCCCTAACTTCTAAAATGCATGCACTCCCTTTTTATGCTCTAGTTTTTGGAATTTCCATGCACAACACAGGAGCTACTCCAAAGGGAAGAGCTAAGACCTCCAACAACAGTAATAAAGTCACTTGACTCAATAAAAATGAAAAGGACAAATTAGCTCATGAAAAGATGTTCACTGTTACTTTTTCTCTAGGAAATCTCCAGTTAAAAATACAATGATGGGATCACTGCTAAAATGCTTGGTGCATAAGCATGAGAACTTGAGTTTGATACCCAGCACTTACATCAAAAGCTAGGCATGATGGAATGGTTTGCATCCCAACAGTGAGGAATCACAGACAGTGGCTCCATGGCCTGCCAACTTAACCTAGTTGAAAACCAACAGAATCTCAAGAAGAGTGATACCAAACTTTGCCCTCTGGCCTCTGTGTGTATATGCATACATATGATTAAGTGTGCTCCCCTCCCCAATATCTCCACATGCCCACTTGATGGCTAATGCTAGTGAGGACAAGAACAACTGAAATTTTCAAACACAGCCAGTGAGAATGTCCTAGAACAACCACTTTGGAAAATAGTGAAGCAGTTTCTTATAAAGATACTACAACCCAGCCATTACACTTCTAGATATTAGTCCAAATTAGTATGCATAACCATAAAATACATGTATATGAGTACTCATAGCACCTTGTTTGAACTGCTATGTGCACTGCTTGTTCTGGTTTGACTGTGAAATGTTCCTCTCAGCTCATATGCTGCATGCTTGGTAATATAATTTGGAGAGGCTGTGGAACTTCTAGGGGTGGGGCCTAGTTGGTGCCAGTATATCATCAAGGGTTTGTCTCTGGGAGGCATACCCAGCCCCTGGTTCCTTCCTCACTCTGCTTATTGATCACAGCAATGTGAACAGCTTCTACCACCCACTCTCTCTGCCATGAACTGAGTTACTCCATCACGCTTTCCCTTCCACCATGGACTAAAGCTGGAGTCAAATAACTCTTGCCTCCCTTAAGTTATTTCTAAAGTTTGATGGACACAGTGATGCAAAAGTGACGGACACATTGCCACACATAGGCTTCTTCAGACAATAGATCTAAATAAAAGGAATGAATAGCTGATGTACTCAACATCCTGGATGGCACTTTGCGTGACTGCGTTGAGAGAAAGGAAAGATAGTGAAGAGCACTGGCCCTATGACTGACTCTATGTAAATCCTCAAAATGACCCAGAGCAGCAGAGAGGACAACAGCGGAGATCTAAAGGTGGAACAGGAAAAGGACTAGATGCCAAGGACACTGGAGGAAAACTGCTGTGGGAGATGCTTGAGAAAATCAACCTAAAATAGCAAAGTTGTGTTTCTGTCACATGTTTAAGTTTGGTCTATGGCTGCTGGACTCATAGGCTTGGAAGTGGCAGACTGCAATGGAGGACATTCTTCATGGTGGACAAGAAACCAGATTAGAGGATGATTTGAGGGAATACCTCAAAGAGACATAGTGTCCTTCTCTAGTAATCCCTGCTTCCTAACATTTTCCCATTCTCCAAAAATGGCGTCACAGTCAAGGACCAAGCATTGACAATGAGCCTGAAATGTGTACTTCAGAACTGGGATGGATATGTTCCTTATCTGAACCATGGCAGTGTTCTTATGACTAAATGTATTTCAAAGCTTACTTATTTTTATTGCTGTTGCATGTCACCTGTACCCCAAAGGGTTGATGGAAATAGACTGCTAAGAAAACACACCAGGAGCATGTAGAAGAAAAAACAAACCCGAATAAAATAACTGACTAAAAAGAGCTCTATGGTGGTTAATAACCCAAACCAAGGATGCTCACTGATGAGTCAGTAAGGTGCTTACAAAGTGCATGCTGTATGAGCATGAAGACCTACCTGATTGTGAATCTCCTACATTATCCTTTTGTAAAATGCAGGGCAATCCAGCATCTATGTCTATATCCCTATCACCAGGGGCAGGAGGAGGTAGACACTAGCAGGTCCCTACATCTAGCTCATTGGCCAGCCAGTCTAGCAGATCAGTGAGCTCTGATTTCAGCAAGTGACCCTGTCCCAAAAGGACAATGTGGAGAGTTATTTAGGAAGACACTTGATATCAGCCTCTGACCTGCAAATAGACAAACGGCCTTATACACACAAACCTCACATACACATGCACGCACAGACAGACAGACATGCCAACAGACACCCATGCACATCCATCCAAACCATAGGTTCCAATCACAGTTAAACTGTAGGTAGTTTATACTTTGCCTTTGTAAAATGTAGATAATTCCTCCCAGTGGTAAACATATGAATAAAGAGAATTTAGGAAATAAGCAGAGTTGTCTGTTGTCTTTTTGTTGTTGCTCACAATTGTTTTTTAATTTTTGAAATTGTAATTTAATCAAAACATTTTTCTCTTCCTTTTCCTCCCCCCAAATTCCCCTATATACCTCTTCCCGCTCTAGTTCAAATTCATGGTCTTTTTTCCCCCACATTATTGCATGCATATATGTATATGTATATAATATAAATACATATTCCTAAATATAGCCTGCTCAGTATAATGCTAACTGTATGTATGTTTACAGTACTGTTTGACCCTGGACAACTAATTAGTGTGCTCTTCCCTGGGGAAGTCTATCTCTCCCATTCCCAGCTTCCCTCTGTTGTCTACAGGTCTTTGTGTAAGGTTGAGGCAGATCATGGGCTTTTCTCTGTCCAGTTTGGCACGTCCATTGGTGTTTTCCTTGTTCTTGTCTATTGTTGTAATCCATTCTGGCAGTTATAACAAAATACTTTAGCAAATGTAATTTCTAAACAATAGAAATTCAATGCTTATCATCTTTGGGGCTGGGAAACCAAAGTCAAGGCATTAGCAGATTTGTGTATAGTGGGGCCAGTTTCATGGTTCCTAGGTGTGCCTTTTCAGTGTTTTCCACAGCACAGAAGGGACCTTAGTGCAAAAAGAACACTGTAGAAAAGATATTGCAGAGACTGTGCTTTAGGACCAGTTTCAGCAATTCTCAGCCTTCCTAATGATGTGACCCTTTAATATAGTTCCTCATGTGGTGACCCCCAACAAAATCATTTTTGTTGCTACTTCATAACTGTAATTTTGCTACTGATATAAACTGTAATGAAAATATCTGTGTTTTCTGATGGTCTTAGGTGACCCAAAAGGGTCATGACCCACAGGTTGAGAACCACTGCTCTAATTCATTCATTTGTTAAATAAGGATAGTAACATGTAGCAAGTCTTTCTCTGTCCCACAAGCCAACTCCCAAATAATGACATGGAGACTTCTTGTTAGCAATGAAAGCTAGGCCTATAGCTTAGGCTTGTTCTTAAATAGCTCTTATAACTTAAATTAACCCATTTATATTAATCTAAATTCTATCACATGGCATTACCTCTCTTTGATCTTGTACTTCCTATTTCTTCTCCATGTCTCCTGGCATCTCCTGCATGCCTAGTTTCCTCCTCCTCTTCCTTTCTCTCTGCCCAGAAGTCCTGCCTGTATCTCCTGGCTACCTATAGACCATTCAGCTTTTTATTACAATAATCACAGCAATACATCTTCATACAGTATACAAATATGCCACAACATTTCCCCCTTTTTGTCTAAATAAAAAAATATAGGTTTTAACTCTAACGCAGTAAAATTATCTACAGTAAGAAATAATTATTAAGTAAGAATTAAATTTACAATGCCCAGTCCATTTGTATTTGGCAAATTTGGAGAAAATACTGTATTATCTATCCTATCTTAGTGAGTCCAAAGTTTTATACCTAAACTGTATTCTATCATAACTTGTATTGCTATCCTAAAAAATATTTTTAAACCTTAAAACGTCTTTTTAGATAAAAAAAAAAAAGCTTTTATGTTTTTCAGTCGTATAAATTTTATATCTCTTACGTAAGTTTCTTTTCAAATTTGGAACAAGGAAAACTGTAAAACTATAACTATCTAGTCTTCAATCACATCAAAGACCAGAGAAGGATATACTATTATCTGAGTAAACAGGAAGTGCAAAGAAAACAACTTCCAAAATTGTAGAAATGACAGAAACAGTTGATAACCTAGATAGCCACCCAAGGTTCCCCAGCAACATTGGGGCATCAATCTTTGGCCTACAGGACTAGAATATCTGACAAGTAAGCAGGAATTTTGAAAGACTGTCTGACCTTGTCTTAGCAAAGTTCAGCAGTTGCTTTCTTTTATGTCCTGCTTGTTCAGTTTGGACAATATACTGTCAGCAGTCAAGGCAAGGACAGTTTCTTGCCCAAATAGCTAGACTTGCCATACTTAAAGAAAACTCCATATGGAGGTTTTTTGATTCCCATCATCCTTTTTTGAAGTAAATTGGTTCTGCCAGGAGCAGATGTGTCTCACTGTCATGAAAAGCCTTATGTTATTAAAAAAATTAAATGTCATATTCTATAGGTGTTAGAAATGTTTTAAGACCATCTTTCTATATAAAGTATATCTCTGTTTGACCTTGAAAACATACCTAACATGACTATAAGTTTGATTTGTTATAAATGACTAACTAATAACCTATCTTTCTTTATTATCCTAAATAGCTTTCAAGAACTAAAACTTTACATTACCTTGTTAAATAAACTGCATAGGTACAATATCTTAAACAAAAGTAAAAATGTATATATTATATAATAACAAAAATAACCTTAAGTTTGTATCAATATACCTTTTATCCCATAATTTCTATTCAGTATCTCCCCTTTCTCCCTTAGGAAAGAGATCCTTGAACCTAATCTCCTTTGTTCAGTTATTTTCCTGACCATGACCAGTAACAAATTGAAATAACCCCCCCAAAATGATGACAAACATCCATAACCCACCAAACGACCAAAAGCCATCTACCTTACTTCTTAAGAATGTGGGCATTATGAAACATTCATCTAATTAATCTTCATAAATAAAAAATCAGGAGTTAAATATTTGCGTAAGAACCTGCAAGATCAGAGAAGTAGGGAGCAGCTGCCAGTTGCCTCCTACCTCTTTCATTCCTGTAGCCAAAAGGGCCAAGATCCTCTCTCAGCCCTGCTTTACTATGTCCTGTCTCTTCTCTGTCTATGGTCCTCCAAACCTCTATGGTTAATTATGGTCAGCTAGTTGCTGGCTCTGTCCTCTGATTCCAAGCAAGCTTTGTTTGTCAGAACACAATCAAAATATCACACAACAGTGTCATGTTCTCTCAACTGCTTCCTGTTGTCTGGGGGTGACAGCATCTTTAGGGGACCATGGGAAAATTGGGATAATGGTCATGTCCTGGAAGCACTAGCTGTATTATTTTTTGTTTAGTCTCTGTGTTATGGAAAAGTATAGAGCTTATCTGAAGTCTTGCCTGGAGCAGTCTGTGAGGCTGAACCATCTCAACTAGCAGCTTCAAAGTTGTTCTGGATATGGAATTTTGAGGAAACTGTAACAGAGGCATTCTGAGAGGCTTGATCACCTGGGCTACTTGTCTTTATTGGTGTCTGGTTCTTTTTTCTGAAAATACATAAACTTTTAAAGGTAACATATATATCTGTATTAACACAAATATGAAGTGTGTGGTGTGTACAAGTCAGCTAAAGATGATTTTTTGCTTTATGTTTGGGCAGGTAAAAGGCATCTGTTAACTTTATAAGTTTGTTTGGACTGTATAACCAAACCTCTACCCATGCCATATGAAAGGATGACATGTAAGTTATAAAGACTCTGTAGCCAACAAGATTTATCATGTTTCATCCAGTCTCAGAGCTGTTCCCATAGTAGAGGGATCAGCATATGCATCACCTGTCCTGTAGTGTTTCTTGACTTTTCCCTTTTATGTCTGTAGCCAAGATTTTTAGGAAGTCTCCCAAAATCAAATCTGATCTTCATTAATTTTGAAGAGAACCATAACTTTCTGTTTCCTGTGGAAATAAAGGCATAACTTCTTCCCCAATTTTCTGACTTCCATTTTGAAGTTAAGACATTCTTAAAATATATAGGTTCATTTAATTTAACACTTTCCATAATTCAATGTTTCTCAGCAGCTATAGTTTTTTGTACATTAGCATTTAAAAAATTCAAAGTCAACAAAACACCACACAGGATCCAGACACTCTATATTTTCCATGTTTACATGGCTTATTCTTTTTTTGTTTGTTTGTTTGTTTGTTTGTTTTTGTTTTTGTTTTTCGAGACAGGGTTTCTCTGTAGCTTTGGAGGCTGTCTTGGAACTCACTTTGTAGACCAGGCTGGCCTTGAACTCATAGATATCCACCTGCCTTTGCCTCCCGAGTGCTGGGATTACAGGCGTGTACCACCACCGCCCAGCCTACTCTTTTTATATTACTTTTTATTTCTTTATAGGCTTTATTGTTATTTTCAAAGTTTTTATGTTAAATTTTACTGAAAACTTGTTGTATGCACTTTTTTATTATTAAGAAATTTTTATTCATTTTATATACCAACCACAGATCCCCATCTCTTCCCTCTTCCCAGTCTCCTACCTCCCCCTGCAATCCACCCCCCATTCCCTCCTCTGACAAGGTAAGGCCTCCCATGGGGAGTCAGAAAAGCCTAGTACATTCAGTTGAGGCAGGTCCAAGCTCCTCCTCCTGTATCAAGGCTTTCGAGGTATCCTACCATAGGTAGTGGGCTCCAAAAAAGCCAGCTCATGCACCAAGGATGGATCCTGATCTGCCAGGGGGCCCCTAAGAGGAACACATGAATTGCCCTGGAAAGGGGAAATAGATGAGATCTCCATGAGTAAACTAGGTGTGTGTGGTGGGGAAGAGGGTAGGGGATGGGGTATGAGAACAGAAAGGAACTGGATGATCAAGCTGGAACAGGGATGGAGTGGGAGAGCAATTAAAGAGAAGAGATACCATGATAGAGGGAGTCATCATGGGGATAGAGAGAAACCTGGTACTAGGGAAGTTCCCAGGAATCCACAAGGATGACCCCAGCTTAGACTACTAGCAATAGTGGAAAGGATACCTGAACTGACTTGCCCCAGTAATCCGATCAGTGAATACCCTAAGGGCCATCATAGAGCCTTTATCCAGTAACTGATGGAAGCAGATGCAGAGATCCACAGCCAAGCACCAGGCCCACCTCCAGGAGTCCAGTCAAATGGAGAGATGAGGGATTCTATGAGCAAGGGGGATCAAGATCATGATGGGGAAAACTACAGAGACAACCAAATCAAGCTAGTGTGAACTCCTAAACTTTAGACCAACAGCTGTTGTGTTTCCATGGGACTAGAGTAAGCCCTCTGCATAAGCAAGACCGTTGTGTAGCTTGATCTAGTTAAGGTTTTATTATTTTTAAACTAGTCATTTTTCTATGACTGTCTATACCCATTTTTTTCTTTTTAGCATCTAAGCACATTTTTAAACATAACTGTACCTTTTTAGAGGTTTTTGGTGTCTACATCTGGCTTTACTAAACATTTGCAGTGTTCTCTGACAGCATGAGACAAATCTTAAGCTGCCATGTCAGCCACTGCACTGGCTCAGCTTAGCACATGGTGCTGGCACATGGTGCTGGCGGCTGGGTCCAGCCCTTAGGCAGCAGCTGGTAGCTGTGTCTCTGTATGCAGCTGAGCACCAGCTCACCTAAGAGACTGCAGGACTAGGAAGCCTCATCTGGCTCCTTGTCCAGAACTTTTCTTGTCTTTCTCAGACCCTATGTTTGGATATTTGAGTCTCCACCATGTATAACAAGTCTTTTTCTGTCCTGCCAGCCAGCTCCCAAGTAATGACACAGACACTTCTTACTAATTATGAAACCTCAACCTATAGCTTAGGCTTGTTCCTAACTAGCTTTTATAACTTAGATTAATCCACTTATATTAATCTATGTTCTACCATGTGGTTTTACCACTCTTCCATCTTGCACCTCCTGTTTCCTCTCCACATCTGGTGTCTTCTGATGCCTACATTCCTCCTCCTTTCTCTCGCCTGGAAGTCTCCCTATACCTCCTGGCTAGCTATTGGCCATTCAGCTTTTTGTTACAACAATCACAGCAACACATCTTCATACAGTGTACAAATATCCCACAACAGTAATACCATATTTAAATATCTAAAATAACTTAGTAAAACAGTTCATGAAAATGCCTGTGAATAAGGGAAGCTGAATAAAAAAAAATAATAAAACACCAAAAAACTGGAAACAAACAAAAAACAAAAGGGAAGAGGCAGTTCTTCTTCTTTCCTTTCTCAGCATTGTGGATGTTGGAAAAGACTTGGCTTGGGTTTCAGGCACCCACTCTCAGCCGTGTTGTTAGTTGGCTGTGTGATCTCAGGCAAATGTTGTGACCTCTCTGATCTCAGTTTTCCCTTAAATAGTAATTTCCATAAAATAGTAATCTATTAAAAAATTTGTAAGACACCACTTGTTGGGATGGCATTCTGTATTTTTCAAAATGAGTAATTAATCTTTAGATGCTGTGGAAGGATGAGTCTATTGGATTGTGCTTTGATTTTAAAATAAATGCAAAACAGACATCCATCAAGACATTACTAGCTTCAAGCTCTATGCTAAATCATTGTGCTTTATAACTTAATCCCTTACCTCTGTTAGGATCCACACTTTATTTGAGGAAGCTAAACCACAGATACATGGATTTGTCCAAAGTCATCAAGCCAGACATTGAGAAATATGGTACTGACACCCAGGTCAGTTTCTAAAAACCTATTTCTAGTCTTCTACTGCTGGGTAGCTGGTCAGAGCTTATTGTAAGACAAACTAGATACAAGTAGATGTTTCTGTCCTTTAAGCAGAATTTAACACCCACCAAGTATGGTTTTTATGTGTTGTACAAGGGGAAGCTGCAGATTGTAAGCCTTGCCTTCCCCAGAGTCCCTGCTGCCTCTCCCTGATCCTATCTCTGACAAATCTCCATGTGATTGATGGGCAATAACTCCATGTAATTGATGGGAAAGTAACATCATTGTTCATAAATGATTTTTCTTCTTTTTCTTTTTCTTTTTTTTCCAATTGGACATCTGCTGCTTGTTTTTCTGGAAGTTTGGCAAGGTTTCCAATTCACTGTGGTGGTCAGACCTAGAGGAAATAATTAGGTGGCCATGGCAACTAGCATCTCAGGCAAACCACCATGATGCTGAGGGGCAAGCATCAAGCAGAGAGTCCAAATATCCCCTCTCCCCTCAGAGCTTGGGCTCAGTTCCTTAGCAGAGAGCCTCCTTTAGTTGGAAAACTGCCTCAGTATGATCCAAATGGTACCTGGAAAGAAGTAATGGAGATGAAAACACGTAATAATTGGAGAAAGACTAAGGAGACATGGAGTAATCACAAATAAAGCATACTGTGTACCCTGAAGTATGATGCTCAGAAAGGTGAAATAGTTCACTTAAAGTCACACAGGTATGCTGTGGATATCACTCTGTATAAATAAAATGCTGTTTGGCCAGTGGCCAGGCAGGAAGTATAGGCGGGACAAGAGAGAAGAGAATTCTGGGAGGTGGAAAGCTGAGGCAGAGAGACACTGCCAGCCGCCGCCATGACAAGGAAGATGTAAGGTACTGGTAAGCCATGAACCAAGTGGCAAAGTATAGACTCATAGAAATGGATTAATTTAAGATAGAAGAAGTAGATAACAAGAAGTCTGCCACGGCCACACAGTTTGTAAGCAATATAAGTTTCTGTATGTTTACTTGGTTGGGTCTGAGTGTCTATGGGCCTGGCAGGTGAGAGAGATTTGTCCTGACTCTGGGCCAGGTAGGAAAACTCTAACTACACAGGTAGTCAGTAAGGGAACAGATGGCCAAACTGGTCTAGGTGAAGCTCTGTTCTACATCTACACTAAGTTTCCATCAAGACCTTCCCAAAGAAAATTCTGCTGGTAGAGGTAGAAGCTGGGTAGGAGATACTAGCCCTGAACCTAAAGTCCAAGGCTTTTCTGCAGCTGCCTACCTTGGTTGGAATCTGTCTTTTCTGGTAGTTTCTGAACTGCTTTAGGCCACATTATACCATTCTTCCTTGCCTTAATTGTGCCAAGCCCTGGTGCTCTCAGAACTATTTCTGCTGTGTCCTAGACAATGTCTTGCTGTTGGATCTGAAACCAACTCTCTTTTTTGCCTTATTGAAAATGTGAGTGTACAATCTAATCCCTGGAATCCATTCCTCACTTCTGATGCTGATTTTCAACTGTTTTCAACCTTGTTGATCCTTGGAAAACACTTTTCTCCATAGGCAGATTCAGAAATGTCTCAGTCTTAGAGATTTTCTTTTTCTCTCCCTTCCCGCATCTCTGCAGTGTCTCAAGCCTCATGAGGTCATCACCTTTGGCTTGGTGACAGTAAGTCACTCAGCATTCTGTGCCTAGTATGTTCTAGGGACAAAAAGATCTGACATCCCCGAATACAGAAACCAGAGGAACTGCTTCTGAAACTTCTTCCTATCACTACCCAGCCCTGTTGTTTCTTTTCTCTCTATCTCTCTTCTCTTCCCTCCCTCCTTTCTCATCTCTCTCCCTATTATTTCTGTCTCTTCTTTTCTTTCCTGTTTTCAGGCAGTGTCTCCCTATGTAGCCCAGTCTGCTTTAAAACTTGAAAGTCCTTTTGCCTTACCCTCTTCAGTACTGGAATACAGGTACCCTTTAGTACTGGAAAATCACTAGGGCCTGTGGAGTGTGTGGAATAAGAGGTTAAACTACTCCTGGAGTCAAGGACTATGGATTTCAAGCCTTCCTTCTAGCAAACAAAATTCAAATTCCATTTAAAAGTGTGGGTTGTTGAATCTGCTTCTCACTTCAGAATGGGTGCCCTCACCTTTCACACTGATACACATTTGCAAATTTCTCCCCATCCCCCAAGGTTTTGATTTGCTCCCTCACATTTACTTTGGTTTCTGAGCAGGTGCTTGGTGAGTTTGAAAAACACATATTTTTTTCTACCTCCTGGTGAGCAGAATGCTGGGTGAAGGTCAAACAGAGATGACCAGGAAGCCCTTGAAACTAGTGAACACATTCAAAGGTATCTGCGAGACAAGCAAATGCACAGCCTGAGTCATGCTGCCTTTGCTCTGACAATATGACATTACGCCTTGGCCACAATGATGGTGAGGTAACAGGAAGGGCACATAGCTTGCCTCCGAGTATGTCATTTAAGCAGCTGAGTGACTGTGGGCCAGTCACTCACATCCACAAGCTGCAGCACTGTCATTGTCGGTCAAAAAGAACATGACCTTGGTGGTTCTGAAGATCAGCGATGAGGCAGATTAAACAATGGGGCATTGAAGTCTGGAGATACAAATCTACACAGGTAAATTCACATCGTTTCTAAGATTTACTTATTCAGTTGATTTCAATATTTTAAAATTGATGCTGAAGCAAGTGGATGTTCACCTGTGAGAGAATGGAGTGGTAAGGATCATAGGACATTGCGGAAGAGAGGATGCAAAAACCGCAAGGGCCAGAGGATCAGGGAATTTTCTTCGATATTGTGTCTCTTGTGATGTCAGAAGCTACAGCCACAAAGTCTTACCAACATAGCTGCCTAACCGTGAGCTAAACAAGGATGACACCATTAGACATGCCGAAGTGGATGGAGGAAACTCTACAAGTCTCAACCCTACACAAAGGACAATAGGCAATTAAGGAATGATGGCAGAGAGAGGGGGAGGAAGGGAGGGAGGGAGGGAGGGAGGGAGGGAGGAAGGGAGGGAGGGAGGAAGGGAGGGGGCAGAGGCAGAGAGAGAGGAGAGTATTCTCAGGGAAGAGCATACCAGTTGGTTGAACAATATCAAATAGTCAGCTCTGAAAAAATATATATAGTTAACATTATATGGACATATATATGTATTTGTGTATATCTATATATATGTACATATACATTTACATGTAATAATAATTAGTGACAAAGAGGCCATAAATTTGAAACTGAGCAGGGAGAGGGCATATATGGGAGGTTTGGAGGGAGGAAAGGAAAGAGGGAAATGTTCTCATTAATCTCAAAAATTAAAATTAAATAAAATGAGTTGGGACTCCCAACCTTACATTATATTAATTAAAAATAGATTAACACTTAAATGTAAGAACTAAAACTATAAAAAATTTAACAAACCCATCAGCACACATCTTTATCAAAAACAGGTGGCTATTAATTAAATAAAACACCACAAATATTAGTAACAAAATCAAAACTGGATAACTTAGATTTTGTCAGAGTGAAAATCTGTTTTGATTTAAAGTATATTATCAAGAAAGAGAGACCAGCCATGTATGGCAGTAGGACCTTTCAACCCAAGCATCTGAGAGGCTGGGATATGGGCTGGTGAGTTGGAGACCAGTCTCACAAGTGAGACCTCGCTAAGATATGAGGGTGGAGCGTGAGAACAAAACACAGAGAAGAAATAAAAATCCATGTATACCTATAATAACATTTCATATATGTATAATGTATAAATAATTTTTATCTCAACAACAAAAAGACAACTCAGTTTAAAAATTGGACAATAATCTGCACACATAGTTCTGCAAAAATTGTATGCAAATGAACAATAAAAATCTGGAAATATGCCATCATAAAAATTAGCCATCATAGAAATGTAAGTAAAAATAACCAGGAGATGACACTCCACATCCTCATGATAGCTGTAATTTAACAGACAGTAATAAGCTTTGGGAGCAACATAGAGAAGCTGGAACACTCACACTGTGGTGCAGAACATAAAATGGTACAGCCACTGTGGAAATTGATCTGATAGTTCCTCAAATGGTTCAAGTAGAGTTACTATATGACTCAGCAAATCCTTTACAAGACACTCACCCAAGAGGAATGAAAACATAGGCATTCTTGTATGTGAATATTCTTATACACAAATGTTCTTAGAAGCCTTATTCATAAAACCTCCAAAGTAGAATTAATGCGACTATCTACCAGCTGGTGCATGGATAAAGACGATGTGATTTAGACAGGCAGGGAGATGAATGCTCACAGTCCTCACACAGAAGGGGCTGGAGATGCTCAAGTCTGGGCTGTATAATCCCTGTATTAAACAAACACAAACAGAACAGGAAGCTTGTTCACAAAGTGGAATATTATTTCTAGAAATAAAACAAAATTAAGTGCTGATATATACTACAACATGAGTGAGCCTCAAAATTATTGAGTGGGAAAAGCCAGCTATCAAAGATGACATATCACTTGATTCTATTTCTATGAAGTGCTCATAATAGGCAATTCCAGAACAGGAAATAGAGGAGTAATGCTTAGGGGCTAAGAGTTGAAGTTATCATACATGACAGGTGTAAGGTACAAGATTTATTTTCTTTTTAAGATTACAATATAATTATGACATTTCTCCTACCCCTTTCTTCCTTCCAAGCCCTCCCATGTATCCCTCCTCACTATCCTTCATGTGTATGTTTGTGTATGTGTATGTGTGTGTGTGTGTGTGTGTGTGTGTGTGTATTGCTGGTATAGAATTTCTTTAGGGGTGATGACATATTTTAAAATTGTGTTGATGCTCACACAACTCTGAATATTCTAAAAAACACTGAATTGTACATTTTAAATAGGTAGCTATATGTTGTGAAAATATGTATCCATAAAGCTGTCCTTAAAATAGTGTAACCTAGGTGGGGGGTGTGGGTAAGAATAATTGAGAAAGGAGAATAAAGGAACAAAATCAGTTGACTAAGATTTGATCATAATGAGCTGGTAAGAGGGAATGTACTGGTTACATTTCTATCAACTTGACACTAACTAGTCATCTGAGAGGAGGAAACTTCAACTGAGAAAATACCTCCATAAGAATGAGCTGTAGGCAAGTCTGTAGAATGTTTTCTTATTAGTGATTAATGAGAGAGAGCCTAGTCCATGGTGGGTGGTGCCACCCCTGAGCTGATGGTCCTGGGTTCTATAAGAAAGCAGCTGAGCAAGCCATGATGAACAAGCCAGTAAGTAGCCTCCTTCCATGGCCTGTACAATAGCTCTTGCCTCCAGGTGCCTGCTCTATTTCAATTCCTGTTCCAATGATGGACTACAATGTGGAAGTGTGAGCTGAATAAACCTTTTGCTCCCCAACTTGTTTTTTTTTTTTGTCATGGTGTTCCATCGCTGTGATGTAAGTCATAGCTAAGACAAGGTACACAGAGGTTCATTATAGGAATCATTATTTAGCAGGAATCTTAAAGAGTTCTTGTTACTAAAATCAAACCTGAGCCAGATATTGGGGTGAATGCTGGAAGATCAGAGACACAGAACAAGCCACAGCTTCCTCACCTCGCCAGTTCCTCAGCTGGTCTTGTTTCCTCAGACTGCAAGCTTCTGAGTCCTCATCTGAATGAATCTCAGCTTAACTGTGCTGCTCAAAGCCTAAAAGCTTAACCAGCCAAATGCTGCTAGTTTCTGGTCTCCACGCCTTATGTATCTTTCTGCTTTGTGCCATCACCTCCTGGGATTAAAGGCGTGAGTCACCATGCTTGGCTGTATCCTTGAACAAACAGAGTTCCAGGTAAATCTCTGCCTCTGGAATGCTAGGATTAAAGGCGTGTGCTACCACTGCCTATCCTCTGTTTAATATTGTGGCCGTCCTGTTCTCTGACCCCAGATAAGTTTATTAGCATGCACAATATTTCGGGGAACACAATACCACCACATCATTATTTCTCCTTTTGTATATATTTGAAAATTTCTAACATAAATCTAAAGAAAAATAAATAAATCACCAAGGTTCAACAGACTTATCATAAAGAGTACTTCTGTTATAGGTGCATCAGAGAGCCAACCACCAAATTTAGAGATTAATGCACATGTTTCTAATTAAGATATCATATGCCTAAGTTTCCTTTCAGTTCTCCATAGTTCTCTTTGTGTATGTTGGTATCTTTTCTTCACCCTGATCCCAGAGGCAGGCAGGGACAACCAGCCATACACATGAGAATGAGTAATAAATAGTCCCTCACACATGCTCTCTTTATCTCTTGATGGCCTTTCAGTCACCCAGTCTTAAGAACTTTTAACATAAAATATTTATCTTCATCCTTTCTTCTTACTTATTGTGACTTACCAAGACCAGACCTCGACAAACTCTGCTAAGGTTATAGAAGCAGCTATCCATCACCATGTCATTCTTTTTTCCTGTACCCAGTGGCCATCTCTCCTCCATACATGGCATTTTCCAAGGATGTCCATAGATAGTCATTCTTGCTTTAAAAGAATAATGGTTCTGCTTGTCCTTAATTAATCTTAATTTTTCTATTTGGATTCTTAACACTAATGTCAGCTTTTGAATTTCTTTTGTGTTTTGTTGTTGCTGTTGTTTGTACCATTTCCTATCTTGTATTCTCTGCTCTGACCTGCAGAACTCCCATCCACCATGTCCTTCCATGTAATCTGCAGTCAGGAGTTTTTGATTCGTCTTACCCAATCATGTTATGTCATTTTCCTTCCCAGAAGATGGCTTGAAATGAGTGTGTAATGAAACTCTTGAAAATAATGCACGAGAAGAGATCACATGGGAAAAGCTACGTTGGGGGGACACACATTAAAATGATATGGGAGAAGAAGCGGAGCCTCTTCTTGCCTGCCACCCTTCACCTCTGGACACTTGAGAAACAAAATATAAAGGTTGGAATTGCTGCATCTGCCCTGTGGGTGTGAAGGGAAGACCGAGAGAATGAAAGGAAGGCCACCCACCTGCTCCATGAAATCAAACCTAGAATGAAGCTTCTCTGAACTGCTACTAAAGAAAAGTCTAGTCTTCTTGTACAATGTAGTTTTACTTTGAATCCTTGAATGAGCAGTATTGTTTTAAAGCCCCCCTGACTCTGGTTTAAGAATCAGTCCATTTCTAATTCTGAGCCCTAACTCTGCCACTTAATAGCTTTGTGAACTTGGCAGGCTATTCACCTTTTTTAAGCCCAGTGTTTCTCAAACTTAAGCACGTGTCAAAATAACCTAGAGGGCTTGTCAAGCAATGGATTACTGAATACCACCTTAGTGGCTCTTATTCAGTAAATAAGGGGGCAAGCTTTAGAGCCTGTCTGCAGAACCTGTATTTTTACACATGAAATACTGTTGCTCAGAAGACCAGACTAGAGGTGGTTGGAGAGGTGGTGGGAATGGACAAAAATGTACTGTGCCTTAGTTTCTCTGTGTGGTGGTATTGTGTTCCTCAAAATATTGTGCACTCTAATAAACTTATTTGGGGTCAGAGAATAGAACAGCCAAAATATTAAACATTGAGATTAGGCAGTGGTAGCACACACCTTTAATCCCAGCACTGGGAGGCACAGCCAGGCGGACCTCTGTGAGTTCAAGGCCACATTGGAAATAGCCAGGCACGGTGACACACATGCCTTTAATCCCAAGAAGTGAGCCTTTAATCCCAAGAAGTGAGCCTTTAATCCCAGGCAGTGATGGCAGAAAGCAGAAAGGTATATAAGGTGTAAAGGTCAGAAACTAGCAGCACTTGGCTGGTTAAGCATTCAACTTTTGAGCAACAGTTCAGCTGAGATTCATTTGGATAAGGACTCAGAGGCTTCCAGTTTGAGGAAACAGGATCAGCTGAGGAACTGGTGAGGTGAGGTAGCTGTAGCTTGCTCTGCTTCTCTGATCTTCCAGCATTCACTCCGATAACTGGCCTCGGGTTTGATTTTATTAAGACCATTTAAGATTCCTGCTACATCTTTGTCTGTGTAATATACAAGAGAGCACTTTGGGCTTGAGAGGAGTAAACACATTGCTGGAGACTGAGTGTTCTGCATGATGCTTGGCACAGATGCCCGGCTCAGGGACCGCAGCTATTCAGAAGTCCAGGGCTCAGCTTACCCACGTTCCGCATATAGGCACACTTTTGCTGAGTTCTGGACCCTTGTGGAACAGCTGGTCCCAGACAAAAAGAGGCAAAAGAAACTGCCGATTGGGACTATTTACTAGGTGTCTGTGGAAGAACGACATTTGCTGGGATTATTGAGAAGCATCTGAAGTGTTACAAGATTAGGAAATACATGAGGAAAACCGCCTTTGCTCATCAGCTCTCCATTAAAGTGGGCTGGATTGTGTCTCTCAATTATCTGAGTGCTTTAAGGAGGAGAGACCTTGAGCGGAGATGGAGGCAGGAAGAAGCCTGGCTGGCTTGAAAAGAGGAAAGGCAATGAAAGATTAGTTATTAAGTAAATGAAGTCCAGGAAGTGATCCAGCATGGTGGGAGTGGTTAATCACTGGCAGGGGTTGAGGTGGTGGGGGAGTGCTTTTAACCTTGTGAAGCAAAGACAGTCTTTTGGCAGCAGCTTTTCAGGGAGGGTGGAGACAAATCATAAGGCTGAAAACAAGGACCTTTAACATTCTCCACGTGTCCATCTTTCCTAAAATGGCCACTGTTTGTTTGGGGTGTTTGTTGTTGTTGTTGTTGTTGTTTGTTGGTTTTACATTCTCAACTGCAAAGAAGTGTTTCCATCGCTGTCATTGTCTGTTGCAAACACAGGCATTTATCAATCCCTTTACATACGGCCAACACATCATTTCATTTAATGCTCTATGGTAGAGTGTTGATCTTTATGTCCTTCACAGATGATGAGACAGGATCAGCACTGTAAAGCAGTTAGGTCCAAAAGTAAGTAGAAGTGATGTTAGCCTGGACTTAAATGAGGTTTTTCACTTGCTAAATAGTTTGTATCTCTATTTTTTCCATGTTGTTCTCCCTGGAGATTCAGCTGAGTATTAATATCCCAGTTTCACAGTTATGGAATTAAAGACAGACACACAGCATGAGTGAATATCACCAGACGTACAAAGTAAAGAAGTTACTGCTATTAGAAATCACTGAAGACTGTCCTTGGAGGTAATTTTGAACATATCTCTCACCCTTGACATCCAACAAGAGACAAGAGTTTCTGCTATCATTCTCACCTTTCTTAGAAACCTCTTTTCTTTTCTCCTTTCTCTTTTTCTACTTCTTCATTTCCATTCCCTTTTGTTTCCAGGGTGAGTTTGACCTCTGCCAACTGCTCCTTCCTAATACTACCCTGTCCAGTGCTGCTCCAGAGAACATGGGGGTATGGAGTAATACACTATTTCCATTCGGTGACAGGCTTATTTCATTGAGCATAATGTTATCAAGATTTATCTATCAGTATATGTCTTAGCTAGAGTTTCTATTGCTGTGAAGAGACACCATGACCGTGTCAACTCTTATAAAGGAAAATGTTTAACTGGGGCTGTTTTATAGGTTCAGAGGTCTATTCCATTATGATCATGGCAGGAAACATGGTGGCATGTAGGCAGACATGGTGCTAGAGAGGTAGCTGAGAGTTCTACATCTGGATCAGCAGGCAGCAGGAAAAGAGAGAGACATTGGGCCTGGCTTGGGCATTTGAAGCCCCAATGCCCACCCCCAGTGACACACTTTCTCCAACAAGGCTATACCTACTCCAACAAGGCCATGCCTCCTAATGCCATTCCATAAGCATTAAAATATATGTCTATGGGGCCATTCTTATTCAAACCACAATATTCCAACTCTTTGGTCCCCATAGGCTTATATCAATATCATAATGCAGATATGCATTCAGTCCAACTTTAAAAGTCCCCATAGTTGATCAGTCTCAACCTTGTTTAAAAGTCCAAAGACTCTTCTGAGATTCATGCAATCTTTTAACTTTAATTCTCTATAAAACTAAAGTTAAAAGCAGATCACATACTTCCAACATACAATGGCACAGGATGTACATTACCATTCCAAAAGAGAGGAAATAATGGACCAAAGCAAGACCAAACACCAGCTAGGCAGACTCCAGATTCTGCACCTCTATGCCTGATGTCAAAGGGTTCTTTAGATCTCCAGCTCTTTTCAGTTTTATTGATTGCAACATAAGTCTTTCTCTTAGGCTGGTTCCACTTCCTATTAGCAGCTTTCCTTGGCAGGTATCCACAGAGATATTCTGGCATCTCCAATATCTTGGGGTCTCCAAGGCATTCCAGATTTCACGTTCACAGCTTCACTCAATGGCTACTCTAGGCCTCATTGCAGGGACATCCCTGATATATGCCTGGCCTCAGCTGCTTTCTTTAGTCATGGAGGGAGATTCCATAACCCCTTTCTTGTATCCTTGACTCTAAAGCCAGAACTATATGGCCAAAACTGCCAAGTTCTGCTGCTTGCTGGGGCGGAACTTGGTCAAGTACATCTTGCTCAAGTACATCTTCACCAGCTTTCTATTTTCAATGGTTTCCTTTACTACCTAAGTATGGCTGTCTGGAACTCTCTGTATAGACCAGGCTGGCCTAAAACTCAGAGATACACCTCCCTCTGTCTCCCAAGTTTTGGGATTAATAGCATGTGCCACCATAAGTCAGAAGCTTAGCTGGATGGTGTCTTGCCCTGAAGTCATCATACCTTTTGCTATATCTAGGATCAGGCTTTTCTTTAAACGTTTCCTGGTGCTTCCTTTCTCCTCAAACTGTACATTTTATATTTTCCTTTCTCACCTTGCTCCATTTCCTTACAGAGCTGCACAAGACTGGCCACTAATAACTAGACAGTCAATGCTAGTCTGCCTTAAAATCTTTGTCAATGACATTAATCCAAAACTCTTCAATTTATCCTCATCAGACTTTTCAGACAAGGGCAAAGGATGCCACATTCTTTACCAAAATATCACAAGAACAGTCAGTAGGCCACATACTAATATTCTTCTTTTCTGAAACCTCTTGAACCAGGTCACCACAGTTCCAACTGCCCTCTGTTTTCCATGCTCCTTCTAGGATAGCCTGGCAAGCCCCACTTAAAGTGGTCAACTGCTTTCCTAATCCAAACTCCCAATATATACATTCCTCCAAACAAAAGCATGGTCATTGCATCATAGCAATACCACACTCCTGGTACCAACTTTTATCTTAGGGTTTCTATTGCTATGAATAGACACCATGACCATGGCAACTCTTATAAAGAAAAACATTTAGGTGCATCTGGCTTACAGTTCAGAGGTTTACTCCATTACCATTATGGCAAGAAATGATGCAGGCAAACAGAAGAGAGAAAGAGACACTGGCCCTGACTTTGGCATTTGAAATCCCAGAGCTCACACCAGTAACACACTTCCTCCAACAGGCCACATCCACTCCAACAAG
Organism: Onychomys torridus; assembly: GCF_903995425.1. NCBI lineage: Eukaryota > Metazoa > Chordata > Mammalia > Rodentia > Cricetidae > Onychomys > Onychomys torridus. Next base: position 112,242,457 of record NC_050444.1, read on the forward strand.
GCCACTTTTCCTAATGCCACCCTCTAAACAGTGAAAGATCTGAGTCTATGGGGGCTGTACTTACTCCAACCACCACAGCATGTGTCAGAAATTTTTTCCTTTGGAGACTGAATAATATTATACTTTATAAAACCATATTTTACAGGTATAATATACATATTAGCTGTTGTATATAATGCTGCTGTGCACATCAGAGTCCTATTTTCAATTCTTTGATGTGTATGGCTAGATGTGATATTGCTGATAATTCTGTGTATTTTTTGAGAATTGGTCAGTCAGACTGTTGTGACAACAGCTACATCTTTGCCTTTCTTACCAGCACTCTAATATCTTCCAATTTTCACCAAAGTTTATTCTATTTTTTTTTATCTGATTGGTTAATTAGTTGTTTGGGTAGGTTTGTTAGGTTGTTGTCTTTAGCAGCCATCCTAACAGGTGGGGAGTGATATCTCATTGAGAGTAGAATTTAGTGATAATGAACATCTTTTTATGTGCTTATTGATCATGCCTTTATCTTATCTAGGAAGAAATCCAGTCAAGTCTTCTGTTCATTTGTAAATTACATTTTTTTTTTTTTTGTTTCTTTGTTGACTTATAGATGTTCTCTGCATATACTGGCTATCCTTATAAGACAAATGATTTTAAAATACTGTTTTTCTCCTTCTGTGAGGTCCTTTTTCATTCTGTTTATAGTGTACAACTTATTTGTCTTTTGTTGCCTATACTTTCAATGTCATACCCAAGAATCATTGCCAAATTCAATGCCATAAACATTTTCTTCTGTGTCATCTTTAAAATTTTTTTATAGTCCCAACTTTTACATTAAGATCAGTAGTCCATCCCCAGTTAACTCTGTGTATATTTTAAAATAGGGGTCAATTAAACTTTTCTGCATGTCTATATCCAGTTTCCTCAATGCTGTTTGTTGAAGATCTTGCACTTTCTCCCACTAAGCCATCCTAGCACCTGTGGTGGTTGGAATGGGATAATCCCCACAGTCTCAGACATTTGAATACTTGGTCCCCTGTAGGAGGCACAGAGGTCCTTGTGTTCACAGATAAGCACTAGAAAAACCAAGTATGTTAAAGATCCAGGGCTATCTCTTCAAAGGAAGTGATGTATAACCTGTTTTTCACCCAGAAGACTGATAATGGATGTGGGAAATAGCCTGGTGAACTTTGCCCTCAGAAGGCCAAGAACAGATGTGGTTAATAGCCTGATGACCTATCTGTGTGGCTGAGACAATACCAGATCTTCCCTTATCATGTATTTTTTTTCTCCTTCAGTCAATCTATAGAACCGATCTTTATGGAAGATGTCACATGTACTTTACAGAGTTTTGAAGTAGGCATGACTTAAGCTTTGTTGTGCACATGGGATTGAGTTAATTACCACTAGGAAAGTTTTTTCATCAAACTCTGCTGTGATTACACTTGCCTAAAATAAGCTACTCAGGGTCAGACTCCTACACCAGCTTCTGAGTTGTGCTGAACCAAACTGCTTCTTGCTTCCTGTAGATTATTGCTTTGCTGACCATGGTGTGGCAAAGACCCCTGCAGCCTCCAGTTGGTGGTGCTGTCTGGGAAGGCTCAGGAGATAAGACCTTGGAAGAAGTATGTCACTAGAGTCAGGCTTTAATAGTAAAAAGCCTCATCTACTGCTAGTTTGCTCTCCCTGCTTCGTGCTTGTGGTTTCTGATGTGAGCCCTCAGCTTCTGCTCTAGCCGTCATGCCTTCTACCAATTGCCTCCATTCCACTGTGATGGAATCTAACCCTACGGAATCACAAGCCCAAGCCAATCCTTTCTTCTCTAAGTTGTCTTGGTCATAGTGTCTCCTCACAGTAACAGGAAAGACAGTAATACTCAATAATCCTTCAGCCATATATGCAAGTATAATGTGAGACTCTCCCTGTATCCCACTCATCTGTGTTTGTCTTTACAACCATGCCTCAGTATTCTGTTTGTGTGCTCATTTATGTTTGTTTTCAGAGATGGGGGTTGAATTCAGGGCTTTTGTGGGCCAGGAAAGTGCTCTGTTACCAAAGCCATATCGTTATTTTTGACTGACTCACCACCTATATGAGTTTGATCAGTACTTGGTAGAAATGCTGTCAAGACCTGGTGACTTCATTGTTTTGATCACTATCACTTTCCTCCAACTTTTAAGTCAGGAGTTGAGATGTCAAATTTTATTGTCTTCAAGTTTTTATTGTTGAGTTGAGCGTCTTACTATATATATCTGGCTGTCTTAGAATATGCTATGTAGACCAGGCTGACCTTGAACTCACAGAGATCTATCCATTTCTGCCTCCTGAGTGCTGAGATTAAGGGAAGGTGTATACTACCACCCCCCAGATCAGTGAAACTAATTTTTATGTATTAATTTTGTACTGGGTAACTTTGTTAACACATTGGTTCTAACAGTTTAGGGATAGAGTCATTTGAATTTTCTGCATATAAAACAATGTCATCTGCAAACAGATAATATTTTCCAATTTTTTTGTTTCATTTTTTTTCCTAAAGACTTTGGCTAAGAATTCCACTACCATATTTAATAGAAACAGTAAAAGCAGCTTTAGGCAGAGTTTCCTGTTCCACCAGCCACTCCCCAAAATAACCACAGAGAGACTTAATATTAATTATAAACACTCGGGCCATAGATTAGGCTTGTATTTGGCTAGCTCTCATTACATAGATTAACCCATTTCTATTACTCTTTATGCTACCCTGAAGCTCATTTACCTCATTTACATACATACTTTCCATACTGCTTGCTCTGGGTCTCATGGTGTCTCTTCCTGAATCTCAAGACTCTGCCCCCTTTCTTCCCTACATTCTCTCTGCCCCAAAAATCCTGCCTAGCCATGGTCCAATCTGATTTTTATTAACATTGACAACAAGGCATCTTCATAGTGTACAAAAGGATTATTCCACAACAAGCAGCATTCTTGTTTTGACTGTTATCCTAGAGGGAAAGCTTTCAGTCTCTCCACAGCACAAGGTCAGCTGTGAGTTTTTAATATATAACCTTCACTATATTGCACTGGCTTCCTTCTATTTCTAGTCTTTTCAGTATGGATTTTCACTTTTTAAAAATAATATATTGACTGCTAAGTGTAGAATGATTTGGATTAAAGTGAACTAATAGCAGGGAGGTCTATTTGGAAACCATTGTAATGTCTTAAGTGAAAGACATAGCCATGAATTTGGGTAGTATCTATAAGAATAGAAAGGATAAAATAGTAAGAATTTTTAGGAAGAACCAATAGATTTTAGGAATGTTGTCAGAGTTTATAGGATCACAGCCTGCTCCCTGAAAGCTCTAACAAGCAAGGCTTACTTGCCTGTCGTCAATAAAGAAGTTTCATTAAATAAGTATTTGGAGAAAAGGGAGATTTATTCAATGTATCCCCATTGGCAAGATCCATTAACCTCCAAGTCATCTTTAGGATCCAACATGAGGTTTAGGTTTAAATAGAAAGCAAGGGGTGTTATTTGTGTTTATTAATGTAGTCAAGGCATAATCCCAGCCTCACCTTTGTCTTAACTTCATCTATCCTTCAAGGTCATTTGACAAGTTATTCATTTTTTCTCCAGGAGACAGTCTGCATCCTGGATACCCAAAGGCTTTTTTTTTCTTCCTACCACAAGATTCCTGGGGAAAATTCCAGTTTTTTGGAGTTCATTATTTGAGTAGTCTCATAATCAAATAGAGGGACACAAGTGTTTCCAGAACAGCAGTTCTCCACCTGTAGGTCATTATCCTTTGGGGGGTTTAACAACCCTTTCACAGGGGTTGCTTAAGACAATTGTAAAATACAGATATTTACATTATGATTGATAAGAGTAGCAAAATTGTAGTTATGAAGTAGTAACAGAAATAATTCTATGGTTGGAAATCACCACAACATGAGGAACTATGCTATGGAGTAATCCTTCTGTACACTGTGAATATGTATTGTTCTCATTGGTTTAATAAAGAGCTAACTGGCCAAAAGCTAGGCAGGAAGAGGTTAGGCAGTTGAGCCAGACTGAGAACACACTGGGATGAAGAAAGGCAGAGTCACTAGCTAGACACAGAGGAAGCAGGATGTGTAGAAAATGAGGTAACAAGCCATGAGCCACATGGGAAAATGTAAATAAATAAATATGGGTTAGTTTAAGTTGTAAGAACTAGTTAGTAACAAGCGAAAGCTATTAGTTGAATATTTATAATTAATAATAAGTCTGTGTGATTATTTGGGAGCTGACTGGTAGGACAGAGCTGACTGGTAGGACACAGAGAACTTTAGCCTACAGAACTATATTAAAGGGTCACAGCATTAGGGAGGTTGAGAACCACTGCTTTAGAATATCTTTACTCCTGACAGGATGGTAGGCACAGTGACAGGATGAATCTTCCAGAAAGGGAAAGGCTGGGAATGCTTCCAGGCTTCAGACATAGGAAAACAGAGGGAGGGAATCCTGGAAGGAGATAGTTTTATGAGAAATGCTAATGGATTTGTTGAGAATGAGACACTGGGGAACAAATAATTAAAAGAACCACAAGATTGAAGAGAAAGGCCTTAAAATATTTCTACCCAAGTGGCTGAGCCAAACCAAATGCAGAGGTGAGTGAAGCAGAATTAATCAGTAGTGAACATCTGGAGAGGGTAGCCAAGTAAGAATCACAGTGAACAGAGCCTGGTGCTGTTTCTTAAGGCAACACTGGGCCTTCTCAGAGTGGTTGGTCAGTCAAATAAGACTTTTACTTGGTGTCCTGATTCTCCAAACTCCTTTGTTCTCCCTGATAAACCTGTGCAATTGGTTCATAATCTCAGTGTGGTTTCAGAGTTTTTTAGCTCAGTGGGTAGGTAAATTGGAGATGGGAAAAGCCTCCTCTTGTAGAATGGCTGACACCATTCTACAGAGCAGATGTTCCAGCTGTAGCTGATTCTACTCTTTGCTCTTGTTCCTAAGCAGCTTGCTTAGTGCAGTGACCTCCAGGAGTTAATGTCCAGGAGCCTGGGGCCCCTGATATAGAAGAGCCAAGAGAGCCCAAAGCCAAGACCAGTAGGCCTGGCTCCTGTTTCTGGGCCTGGGAGCAGAGCCTTTCAACACATTGATGACCTGCTGAAAGCTTGGCTTCCCATGCATGGGACATTTGGGAAGAAAATGCTATTTTTGTTGTTTTTACTACATAAATAACAGAATCTGGCTTTTTATCCCTGTAGAGCTTTCCAGGCAGGCCGACTAAGAAGACCCCATGGAGTGAATTTCAGAAGCTACCCCTTGCATGAGTCTACAACTCCAGGAGCATTGTGCCTGAGCATGCAGAGGTCATCATCTCAGTTGCTGTTTTTCCTGTGAATAGCAGCAGGCCAGTTAGGGCAGTGGATTGTATTAAGTAGCATGGGTTGTCAGGGCTATTTCTTTGCCTGGCCTTATTAAGTAAATTTAGCAGGCTTGTGATCCTGCCCTTATTTTGCTTGTATAGATCAGGTAAAAGATTATAGGAAGCTCATTCCAATGCCACAAATAATTGGTTCCATTAAGCAACTAGCAAGAAAACATTCTAATCCATCAAAGCCTGACTCAGATGTCACAGTTTTGTATCCAAACCTCTGCCTATCTCATGTCTTTGCATCCTCAAAATGATTACTTCTGTTATATATCTGAAGGGATCACACCTTGGGCTTCTCAAAGGCAAAAGTGGGTGGGATTCTGATTTTTACCTGGCTTATGCCAAAGAGGTTCCTCATCCATACTTTGTGATTGAATATATTATTTTATAGCCTAATTGTTTCATTAGTACAATGTTCTTCCCCTCAAACTACTCCTACATAATATTATAGTCTTTGGATTCGTTTCCTGGGGCTCCCTATGAATGTACCACAAACTAAATTTTAAACAATAGGAAGTTGTCCACAGTACTGAAGGCATCAAGTCTGAGATCAAAATCCATACAGTTGATTTCTTCCGAAGGCTGTGAGGGAGAGCCAGTTCCAGGCCCTCTCCTAGTTTCTGGTGGCTTCACAGGTGCTTGGCATCCTGTGGCTTATAGATGCTGTGCTCTTCTTCTTTGTCTTCTGCTGTGGGATGTCTTTCTGTATGCTCTGAAAATGTGTTGCTTTGATTGGCCTATGGCAAGGCAGCTTAGAGGCAGATGGGGAATCCAAGCACATATACTGAGAGAAGAAATGAGAGGAGAGAGAAATGCCAGCCACTGCTGAAGGAACAGAAAGATGCCAGCAGGCTGGTAATGCCACAGTCACATGGCAAACTTATAGATTAATAGAAAGGTTAAGTTTAAGAGCTAGCTAGCAAGAAGCCTGCCATAGGCCATACAATTGGTAATTCATATTAAGCCTCTGAATTATTATTTTATAAGCAGTTGAGGGACCGCTGGGCTGGACAGGACCTGAAAAAATTTACAGCTATAGTCTTCATGCTTATGTGGTGATGCCCCTCTGTGCATACTGAAAATTTCTCTTTTACTAAGGACATCAGTCTATTGGGTCTGGGACCCATTCTAATCCAATATGTTCTCATTAATGCATCGCATCTTCACTGACCTTATATCCTAACAATATAAATTTGGAGGTATCAGGGTTAGGCTTCCAATCATGAATTTGAAGAGGACATGAATCCTTGCATGACAGCTGTTTTATATTTCTTAATTTTTATGTGGTCTTTATCTCACAAGTTTTTTTTGAGACAAGAGATAATATCCTGCTCTGTCTACAAGCATATTTTAGAAAATGGCTCTGCTTTATAAGAAAGAGTCATTCCTACTTCCTGAGCCCAAATCTCTCATCTACAACCTGGAATGCTGAAGTAAATAACTTATAATAAATAAACATTCTCCCATCTCTTAGATCCTTGGAAATTCCTGGGAACCAATACCCTCTATGCTTGCTCTTGTCCAGGATCTCTACAGCCTGTAATCACCAGCAGGCCTGGCCATTAGGCATTTTTTCTGTCTCTCCTTGCTAATGTCAGATCCTTTACTTTGGGGGTTCTCATTGCCCATCATTTCACAGGTTAGTTAAGGAAGTTACATTCATTGTCATTGTCACTGATGTTTGTGTTATCCTTTTGTCCCTGCGACGGAACACCTGAGGTAAGGAGCTTGTAATAAGGGAAGCTTTATTTTGGCTCACAGGTAGGCTCAATCCAGGGCCCATTTGCTCTAGGCTGTGGCAAGGCCTAACATCAAGATTGAGAACATTTGCTGGAGTGAAGCTGCTTACCTCATGGTGACCAGAAAACAAAAAGAGCAAGAACTAGACTGAGATCCCAAGATCCCTTTGAAAGGCACAACCTGATTTCCTAACTTCCTCTCACTGTGTGCACCTGGAAAGGTCCTACCCTTTCTTTCCCAATCATGACCAAGCTTTAGTGCATGGCTTTTGGAGGCAGATATGATTAAATCATAGCAAGGATAGTTCTCATCTATTATTCAGTGGTTTGAATAGCCTGATATAGTATTTCACTCCACTTCATTTATTTATTTTTTGCTATGTCAAAGTGCACTCATTATTTAGTTTTGAATGACATTGCGGAGGAAATTACCTAAACATACTGATATCTGGCCATATAGGCATGTCAAAATGATGTTCCAGCCTTCTCAGGCTCTGTTGTATTAAAGAACTAGTAGGTAAAATATTATGTGGTCCATATGTATTTTGTTCATCCTTCTCCTTCTTTTACGTATTTTCCTCTAGGCACATTATTTCTGTGTGTCTCTGTGTGACTTTATTAATATCCACTTCCTACCTCCATTCTTCTATCTTTTCATTCTCTGATCCCACCCTGGCATGGCCTTTCCTTATCTCCTGCTCATCTGCCAAGCCACAGATAAAGTTCACACACACTTACACACACACACACACACATGCACACACACAGCCTTTTCTTACCTCCCCACTCTATCCTCGAAACTGTAATTATACTGTATCTGCCCTTACATCAGTAATTTTATCTCTAATCTGCACCAGAGCAATGAGCTTCATCGCTTTTCAGCTCCAGCTCTACTTCAGTTAAACTCTCAAGTTTCAACTTACTCACCGCAAAGACGAATGATCCAGAGCAGTTATGAACTTCAGTGTTATATAAGCCCAATAAGGGACTGTCTCATAGAATTGCTTAGCCTGTCCCCTACCCATTATGCTTTTCACAAGGGATTAATTCACACTAACACTTGAAAGCACCTTGGCCAATGGCCAATAACTCAGTAGATAATTGGGTCCCCAAATGAGAGTTCACTCTGTAGTAAGACTTTCTAAGAGCCTGAAAACATCACCTTTGTAGCTTTTTAATACTTCCTTTCTTGTGCCTCACTATAAACTTAGGGAGTAGGAATTAACTTTATTCTCACTTCATCAGAGAAACCAGGTCTCCAACAAGCATCTTGCCAACATTAAAAAAAGAGGTAGACATCTAAAGATTCATCATTCCTGGTGGCCCTAGAGGATAGGTCCACAGCAACCTGAGGCTAGATGAAGGAGCTTCTAAAGGTTCTTTTGATATAGAGGAACAAATTCTAGGTTAAAACCTGAGCGTTACCTTAAAATGGTAAAATTGTGTGGGGATTTAAATAATCCTACTTTTAACCCAGCTTTCTCTTCCTTTCAATTTCATGTCAAATTGAAATAACCAGGCAGCCTCTATGTCCCAGGCTTTGTCATTTATGTCACATTTTAATAAAATTACATGGGCTGAAGTAGACTACTCTTATCCCCTTTAGTTCCTCATAGCAAACATGTGAGACTCCTCCCCATTTTTCACAAATGGAGAAACTAAGATACACAGAGACTAGGCACCTTGCCCATAGTGCATAGTCAACAAGTGAGATCATTCCAGTCAAATCCTCCACATCTGAGTTGGCAGTTTTGAAGGGCTTGATTAAATTTCAGTTGCTACAGGCTGAGCATCCATAATTCAGAGCCCCCAAATTTGGAATGTTTCCAAAACAGAATTTGGAGCACTTCTGGATTACAGATTCTGTGATTAGGAATGACCAGCAGGTGAATGACAAAATCCAAACATGTTCATCCTTATATATTTTGAATAAGAGGTACTCAACTCTATTTGGACTACTCTGAATAGTAGATGGAGATATCTACAGCATCCCTTGCATGGCTAGGGTGTGGATGATACTCACATGGTGGTTTAGGGCATGGATATAGAAAGCATGATGAACAGTCCCTGGCACAAAGGAAATACCATGCAAGGGATGCTGTCAGCATCTCTGGGTGGGATAACCTAGGCAAAGTCAGGTATAGGGGAGTCAAAGAGGGAAAACACAAGAGCAAATTTAGAGTTAGGAGAACCCATAGATATCTCTTTAATACACCCCAGGGTCACAACACAGGTTGATAGTGTGTGTTTTCCTGAGTTCCAGCCCCATTCTCATCTTCATGAATTTTTTCCCTCCTTGTGGATGTAACCGTCTTGTTAATAAGAAACACAGAGCCAATTGCAGAGTTAAAAGCCAAGAGGTCAGAGTAATAGCTGAGAGCTGAAAACCTTGCCCTTCACTGCTGCTCTGTTTTTCCTCTCTGCAAGAGACCTACTTCCTGTGTCCTGTCTTTTATATAGACTTTCTGTTCTGCCTTCTCATTGGTTCATGACCTCCTCATCACTGCCTGTCTATACAGACCTCCAGGTCTTCTATGGTTGGTATTGAGATTAAAGGCATGTGTCACCATGCTGGCTGTATCCTTGAACACACAGAGATCCTGCCTAGCTCTACCTCCCAAGTGCTGGGATTAAAGGCATGCACCACCACCGCCCAGCTTCTGCTATGGCTTGCTCTGACCCCAGGCAACTTTATTAATATACAAATAAAATCATATTTCAGTACAAATAAAATATCACCACATCTGTTGTATTAAAGAATTAGTAGGTTAAATATTATGTGGTCCATACGCATTTTGTTCATCTCTTTCATCCTCCAAGGCTCTGTCCCTTTCTTCATCCAACAATAAAGCAAGCTCGTTGCTCTAGTGCAGATTAGAGATAAAATTACAGATGTAAGTGCAGATACAGTATAATTACAGTTTAAAGGATAGAGTGAGCTCTTTGGATTGAGGAGGTAAGAAAAGGCTGTGTGTGTGTGTGCGTGTGTGTGTGTGTGTGTGTGTGTGTGTGTGTGTGTGTGATGAGTGTGTACAGTTCAGAGCACTGAGAGAAGTTCAGTGCTTTCTTTCTCTCCTCCTTTTATCTACTCTTCACATCAGTATCTCCATTTGACAGATAAAGAGCATGGGACACAAAGGACTGAGGTAACTTCTCAAGGTCATAGAGCTAACATGCATCAGCGGGGGCTGAAACCCACTGTGGCCTCAGAAATCTTCCCTCTCAATCACCATGATACTCCACCTCTCTGGTGATTCCATGGGGAGGGCTCTGCTCCACTCACCCGAGGCAGCAGTGTACCCATGACCCTGAACATATGAACTGCTTAGTCCCAGGTCATATGATGTTAATTCTTTAGTTTGCCTTCATACACATGGCTGGACTCCACAGATCTCTGGTTATTGAACTTTCTCTCTGGAAATCTGCTGGAATTCGTGACATGGACAGCGGCCTGGACCACTCACTCTTGCCCAGCCCAAGCTTTTTGGAAATCTGGTCTGCCTGCTTCAGACACCGGGTTACCACCCTCCAGGCCTCCCCAGTGACCTCCCCACCCTGTAAGTGCAACTTGTTTCTGGCGGAGTTGTACTCAGGCCCAACCCCAAATGCCTGTTGTGACATCCTAAAAGAATCTGACTGAGGCCCCTTGGGTGTTTGTTAACCCTGTCTGCACACTTGAAGGCTAAGTGGTCCAGAGGAAAAAGCCAGCTGAGTCCCTACATAATAGCCATGAACACTCTGAGCAAATTACTCAACCTCCCTGACATTTATCAGCTGCAAAAATCAAGGCAATGATGCCCCATCTCATAGTGGTGTTAGTGGGTTCAGTAAGATCCTGTATGTTATATGTGAGCTTGGGCATAGCTGGAGGAAGATCTTTCTCCCACATACACATGCTCTAAAGTCTGGTATTTTAAAAGTAACTTCAGTGGGGAAAGAGAAAAAGATTGAGTTCTGCATTTTGTTGAAATAACCTATAGAAAATATTGTTTGCAGGGAATGTCCTCTGTAGTAACTGTTTCTCCTTCTCCTCCTTCTTCCTCTTTAATGGAAAAGAGCAAATTTATTAGTTGTGATTTTTATGTTCCTATTCTCAAAGGTATAATTTAAATAGAGTTTTAAAACTAAAATAATAAGCCATCATATCACAGGCAGTTGTTTCTCAAAAGCAAAAAGGGTTTTAGAATTACCATATCAAGATTCTACACGGTGTTACTTTGCTTTTTGAGAAAGGGTCTCGCTATCAGGCTACAGCTGATCTCAAACTCAGAGTTATCCTGCCTCAGTTCTAATGGTTGTACTGAGAAGACCGGCCTTCACATTTTGGATCCAAGGGAGTCCACATGCAAAGAGAGAATCAGCTTCATCAGGTTGGAGACTGTATTTCTAATTTCCAGTGCTTGTCCCATTTTGTGCTATTTGTGTGACCTAAGGAAAGGTATTTAGACTCCCAGGGCTTTAACTGCAGAAGCAGGAAGACACTGCTTTGTACAGGTGTGTTGAGGCTTGCACAGATGGGGCATCTGTGGAGTGGCTGAACCCTGACAAACTCTCAGCCAGGGAGATCCTTTCCACCTCTCTCCCACACTGCTGTGCTGGCACTAACAAGGGCAACAAAAAGACTATAGTGGGGGCAGTGGGGGAAGTCTAAGGATGTAGCTCAGCAGGAGGGTACTTGCCCAGCATACAAAAGGTCCTGAGTTCAGTTCCTAGCAGGAGGAGGGGGCAGGCTAATTTCAGGTATGGTATTTTAACATGGTAATTTCAAGTTTCAGGGATCTCACAGGAGCAAAGAAAGAGGCTCCTTCCTGACCACGGCGCTGTAGAGTTGGGTGAGATCCTGCCAGCAGCAAACCTCTGGAGAATTTCAGTGTCTGGAGGCCTGGGGACAGAAAACAGTGAACTGGACAGGAATGTTGCATTTGGCACCAGAGCTGACATTCTGTGAGCTCTGTCATTATCTTCTATGCCACCTGAATAGCAGAAAGGAAGGTTTATCAGTCGAAGGTCAAACATGTCCCGTCACTTCGCTGGACAGAGCCTTCTCCAGTGTGTCAAACGAGCTCCACTTTATATTGGCAACCCAGGCTTCAAGGGGTTTCCAGGGTTTGCTAAGGACACATGGCTCATCAGTATGGACCTAGCTCTCAGACTCCAGAGATTAACTTTCTTGAGTACACACAGCTCCTTAAGGCTTGCATGTCTTTACCTGAGACCCTAGAGAACAGCTGCCCCAATTCCTATATAGCCCATGGATGTGACAGCTGGTTTACTTTAAATGTAAAACATTTGCAGAGGGGAAATGTCCCATTCATTGCGGCTGTAGAAGAAAACATTAGCACAAGTCCCAAGCAAGGATGTTGCACAAATGAATATTTTAGTCCTAAGTAAGGAGCATATTTCCAGGGGTGCTGAAGAGTGACCTGGACTTTCTCCAGGAAATAAGGACAGCAATGTGGCTCGTTCATCCCATGAACAGCAACTTAGCTCTTGGTCCCTGGACATCCCTCTGCATGGCTCCCACCAACTCAGTGAGGGCTCCTTATCCCTCTTATCACAGACACTCTGCAGCCACCATTTCTGTTTCTGATACAGTAGATTCCTGAGGTTTCTGTGAGGTCACCAGAGCCCAGGGGCTTGACCTGAATATAGTTTAATCAACTTTATCACAGCCCCTGGGGCTAGGGTGGGTATGGAGGGAGAGCAGTTTCCCTGAATTCTGGCTCAGACTGCTTCAACATCTGTTGAAAACAAGGGAGTTTACCACACAGCCCTCTCACAATGAAGCACTCAGTTCATGCTTGGCTCCCTGAAGCACCCTTTACAAGGAAAAATACCATTTAAATTCCTTTACTTTTCCTTCTCTCCATCTTTCAGATAGTGTCTGCACAAATGACAACCATAGAGAAAGAGTCATTAGTCCTTGGTTCTCCTTCCAGACTATTGTTCCACTACCAGGTGTGAGAGCAGAGGCAATGGGCTCTCCACACTTCTGGGTGCAGGCCGAGCAGAGCAGGGCCCAACGATAACACAAGAGCAATGTTCCTGTTAGGTCCATCCAAAGTGGCCCCGCAACAGCAGTACTGATGACAGTGTCCTTAACAGAAGGACCCTGGCTAGGTAAAGAGAAAGATTGTTATTGGATAAACAGAGACCTAAAGGGAGGTTTGTTAGGGCTAAAGTTATATTTTAAGTGTTAAATTACTGTGCTTAAGAGATCTATAAAACAAATACCTCTAGCCTGTAAGCCTCACTGGCTCAAGAACAGATAACTTCCTGAAATACTGGGGGCTGTTCATGTAAGATAATAAGCCATTTATTTTCACTTCTATAAACAAGGCTGGTTGTCCCAACTGCACAGGATGTGCTTGACCACAGGTAGGCAGGAAGTATGTACACAGGAAGCACATCAGGATGTATGCTTGCCCCTGATTGGACAAAGGCAGGAGGAAGTATGTAGACTTGTGGGTTTTGCCTATATAAGCACCTGACTAATGTAATTCACAGCGGTTCTCTGGACATCCTGATGCAGACCTGGTCAGTGTCCATCTTCGTGGTCAATATTTAATAAAGCTTACTTCAAATTTGTTTCAAAAACTGTACCTAGTGTTCTTATTCTCACCCAGTGAGATTAACAGTTTCTGTGGCAGGAACCTCTCTCAATCTGCCCTCAAAGATCAACTACCTTCAACAAGAACATTCAGTTCTTGTTCAATCCAAACAGCCTGTATCAGTTCAAAGACCCCCAACCCCTCTGAAATGTCATAAAATCTGCTTGTTTTTCTGATATTTTGTTCTTCTGCCTGCTGCTCCTTCCCAAAGATAGCCTTGGCAGTTTGGTCCCCAATAAACATTTCTTTCTACCCATGGACCAGTCGGTTTGATGTTTCACTGTTACCCTTGCTTAAGAGGGCATAGTGAAACCACTGAACTAGATTGCTCCATGGATGGGAGAAGGGTTTATTGTAGATTTGAGGGAGAGAGAATAGCCAGAAGCACCTGGAGGAATCCAGAGCTGACATGGCAGGGTGATCTATTGGGAACAGAAAGGAAAAAGTAGAGAGGTGTCGGGTTATAAAGGGAACAGGTAAGTGGGGGCTGTAAACTAGAATAGCCTAGGAATTTAGGATAGTAGGGGTGTGGACTTGCAGGCCAGAGAAGTTTGGTGGCTTTGGTACTCATAAATAGGGAACAAAATGCCTCATCAGACAGAAACAAGGGGAGATAGGGAAGTGGCTCCTCTTCGTAGATAGAAATTCATTTCTCAGGTTCCTAAAGAACGCTGAAAAGTAGTATCTCTTTGCTCGGCACCTTCACCTCTTAAGAATGCTTTCACGAGAGGATCTTGGTGGACTTGTTTCCCCAGTGCCCATCTCTTTCATGTTTTATATCACTGGAGGTCTTTTCAAGGAGGATGTGGTTCTGCTCTGTGTCTTCTTTAGAAGAGCCAGGAGAAAGAGCTGCTAACATTTGGGAAATGGCATTCTTGTTGGCCCAAACTTGGACTAGTTCCTCATATGTCTGCTTATACTTGACAGAACCATTCCCACCAAGGTTCTTTTGGCTAAAGTAAGCCATACAGCCTGAACTGTTGCTTTCCTTTCTGTGTTTTCAGTTAACCAGGGTCAACTGAAGTCTAAATATACTAAATGGAAACTTCTAGTAGCAAACAACTCATAAGTTTTCATTGCAATTAATTCTGATTAGGATAATGGAAACTGTCCTAGCAGAATGTGAACCATTTCCCTGCTCAGCATATCCCCATCAGCTGTTGCCCATGACTGCCCATCCTTTGGTCACTAATATCGCAGTGACAGTCACAGTATTGTAGGGTCTGTATAGAATTAACCCTTCTTAAAAGGAGGTAAATAAATTTAATGTCCCAGAGCCTAAGAGCAGCAAGGCTGGCTTGGAATTTGAATATGCCAAAGAGATGCCATAGAGCATTTTTTTAAAGAATCATCTCAAATTATATAGTAAGTCTAAGACAATAAGGTATTAGAGTGTGGAGACTATATTAATGTAATTTTTATTGAAGTATTTGCTATAATTCTATTTTATTATTAGTTATTGCTGTTAAGCTCAGTTCATACCTAATTTGCAAATTAAACATTGTCATAGGTGTGCTATATGGGAAAAATTATTAGTGTACAGTTTATTCATTACTATCTTCCAATCTCCAGTTTCAAGTATTCACAATGAGTCCAGAAACATTCTCAGAGAATAAAAGTTGGGGGGGGATGGATATATATGGAAACATGCATTCCTTTTCTAGAGAAACTTAAAAACGTGAGAGCAGTTTCTGGGGATGTAGAAATGTTTCACCAAGAGAAATGGGACAGATCTTTAATAACACAGCTTACAATGCTAACTGTCTGAGGCTACCTGCAAAGGTCAGTTAGAATGGTCATATCTACTCCACAGTGAGTACTCACAGAAATTGGTCTGAAAGAAGAAACCAGTACCCCAGGGAAGAGAATCTTCCTCAGCCACTTGAGCATTTAAAATGGCTAAGGGAAGATTTTTCATGACCCATGTGCCTACTAGATGTCCTTCAGTTGCTTATGACTTTCCTACACAGAATTGTTCCCTGTAGCAATATCTGTACACTGTAAGCCCATTCACCTGCCATGTTTGATTGGGCCAGGGAAGGCCTCTGACCCATACTGGTCTTCCCAAAGACCCATTTGTGGTCAAGGAGAATCCAAAGAGAATGGGCAGAAGATCAGTCCCTCCTGTTGTTGGCCTAAAAAAATGTGGAACAGGAAGTTCTGGAGGCTTCCATTCTTCCTCTATTACCAATAGCTCATAAAGCCTGCCTGAAGAGAAAAAAGATCAAGACATCCCATCAACAAATGGAGAAAAGAAGAGGCACAGCATTGCTGGTTTCCTGCATTATCCTCCTCTCCAGTCTTGTTATTCCTAGATCCTCTGCCCACTGTGGAGCTCGCTTCTGAGCTTGGGGGCCCTAAGTCAGACCTACATTATATGATAGGTTAGTTAACTTTGCTATGTAGCTAGTTTTGGTCTGCTTCTGTTGTGTATAACCAACAGAATCTGGGAACATTCATATTTGCTTTTCTGAGCCTGTCTGTTTAGTTGTAAATCAAGATAGCAATACAGAGATAGGATTATTGAAAAGACAAAATGGTTTGAAAATTGCTATAAAAATGAAAATAAAATCAGTTCAGAGAGATGTACCATGGTTAAAGCAAAATGGCATGGAATAAATTTTGTTCTGAATTTTCAAAATAGTGGTTTAAAAAATAAAAAGAATGGGAGAAGCTTATGGGTGTCTTCACAATATATATGACATGGTAAGTGTTGTGGTATATTTATACACTGTGTGAAAGTGTATTGCTGTGATTGATGTAATAAAAGCTGAACAGCCAATAGCTAGAAAGAAGGAATTTCAAGGACAGAGAGGACCCTGGGAAGAAGAAGGGCAGAGTTGCCAGCCAGACAGAGAGGAAACAAGAAGTGCAAGATGTAAGAGAGGTAAGAACACATGATAGAATGTAGATTAATATAAATAGATTAATTTAAGTTATAAGAGCATGATGGGAGAACATTCAGAGATGACCGGCCACACTGGTGGAAGCCCAAGAAGTGTGGACTAGTGGGTGTGGAGCTCTCATGGGGCTGGACTAGGCCCTCTGGATACAGAAGATGGTTGTTTGGCTCAAAATGTTTGGGAGGCACCCAGGCAGGGGGATTGGGATCTGTTCCTGGTCTATGGGCAGGCTTCTTGAACCTGGTGCCTGTGGTGTGCCACCTTGCACAACCTTGGTGCAGTGGGAAGGGGCTTAGACCTGCCTAGGCTCAGTGTGCTGGGCTCTGCTGACTCCCCATGGGAGACCTCGATTTGGGGGATGTGGGGATGCGTGATGGCTTGGGAAAGAGGGCTGGGGGTGGGAGGAGGGAGGAGTGGCAATCTGTGGGTAGTATGTGGAGTGAGTAGAAAATTACTTAATAAAGAAAAATGAAAAAAAAAGGTAATATGATAAAAATAAAAAGAGCTAGTTAGGAACAAGCTTAAGTTATAGGCCAAGCTTTTATAATTAATAAGAAGTCTCTGTGTCATTATTTGGGAGCTGGCTGACAGGACAGAAAAAATACCCAACACCCAGCCATATATATTCACATAAGGCCTGAGAAAGCTAAAAGAAAATTTCAGAACATGGAGTCCAAAGCAGCTTCTTGGTGACTGAGGTCTCTCAGGTAGGCTTGGCATACAGAGGCATGGCTTTTTTAAAAGGCCCTGCTGTGCAGCAGAGTACTTAAGCAGCCAGTACGCTAGGTAAAAATGTCTGTCACATCTTGGGCTTAGCAGCTTCTTAGTGCTGGGATGGTTGGATATGGCTGGGATTCTTAGGCTTAGGCATGGCTCCTGCCACTTTCTGTGGACCCTAAGGGGGCAGAGCCAGCAACCAGTACACCATATACTGATATGCTAAGCAGAGTCATGTAGTGGTAACCTAGCAGTTTAAGATTAGGCTCATGCAGTCAGAGGAGGCTGCAGACAAACAAAAATTCAGGTCCAGATTGAGAAAACCTTTAAACAGATAGAATGTCTTTAAATAGACTTGGGTCTGGGGACAAAAAGAAAAAGGGTATAAACGATCATTAAAAATAAATAGTTTCAAAATATTAAAGTAAAGTCTCTAAGGGAAGAGTTAAATAATATAAAATTAAGTCACACAAGCATGGAAAATATGCAGGGTCCTGTATGGTACTTTGTTTACTTTGAATTTTTTAAAATGCTAATGTACAAAAAAATAACTGCTGAGAGACATTGGATTATGGAAACTGATATAAACCAACCTATATATTTAAAAAATGTCTTAACTTCAAAATGGAAGTCAGAAAATATGTTGTGTTGGGGGAAAAAGTTATGGTTCTCTTCAAAATTAATGAAAATCAGATTTGATAGGGAAAGACTAGATGAGACATGATAAATCTTTTTTGCTACAGAGTCCTCATGACTTATTATACATGCCACCCTTTCATATAACATAGATGGAGATTTATATTACAGTTTGGTTATACAGTCCAGACAGACTTATAAAGTTAAGAGATGCCTTTTACCTGCTCAAATATAAAATAAATAATAATCTTTGACTAACCTGAGCACACTGTACATTCTATAATTGTGTTAATACATACCCACATACATACATATCTTACCTTTAAAATTTATGTATTTTCAGAAATAAAAGAACCAGACACCAATAAAGACAAGTAGCCCAGGTGATCCTGTCTCAGAATGCCTCTATTGTAGTTACCTTAAAATTCTGCATTGAGAACTACTTCAAAGCTGCTAGATGAGATGGTCTAGCCTCACAGAGTACTCTATCCAGGACTTCAAATAAGCCCTGCACTTTCCATTTATATAGAGACTGGACAACAAATATGATAACTAGTTCTCCCAGGATTTGACCATTATCTCTATTATCTTAGGGTCCCCTAAAGATGCTGTCACCTCCCAGACATCAGAAAGCAGTCTAGAGAGCATGATGCTCACATTATGAAGAGGTGGGGTTTTTTTTTGGTTTTTTGTTTTTGTCATTTGGTGGGTTATGGATGTTTTTAATCATTTAGGGGGATTGATTACAACTTGTTATTAGTTGTGGTCAGAAGAAAAGCTAAACAAAGGAGATTAGATTCAGGAATTTCTTTCATAAGGGAAAGAGGGGAGGATATAGTATAAAAATGATGGGATAAAGGGGTGGATTTTTTAAGGCTACTTTTGAATAACCACTAGTCTCAAATACTTTACACTGATATGGATTTTTTATATTGATACCTTAATTTTTAAGGTTATTTTTGTTTTAACATGCTGTATATATATATATATTTCTATTCTTGTTTAAAGTATTGTACCTATGGAGTTCATTTAAAAATGTATAGTAAATTTCTAGTCCTTGAAAGTTATTATTACAAACTATTTAGGATAATTAAGAAATATAGGTTAGTAATTAGTCATCTATAATAATCAAGTTGTAGTCATGTTAGGTATGTTTTCAAGGTCAGACATATATATTTTAGATAGACAATTGCTCTTCAAACACTTCAAAGACCTACAGAATATGGCATTTAAAGTGTTTTAATAACATAAGGTTTTTCATGACAATGAGGCACATCTGCTCCTAGCAGCACCAATTTACTTCTTAAAAGGATGATGGACAGTGAAGAACCTTCATATGGAGTTTGCTTTCAATGTAGCAAGACTAGCCATTTGGGCAAGAAACTGCCCTTGCCTCTACTGCTGACAGTATGCTATTCAAACTGGAGAAACAGGACACAAAAGAAGAAAACTTCCAAACTTTACCAAGACAAAGTAGGACAGTCCTTCAAAATTCTTGCTTCACAGAAAAGTCTGTCAGATATTTTAGGCCTATAGATCAAAGACTGATTCTCTAATATTGCAGAGGAACCTTGAGTGACTGTCCAGGCACCTAGATGTCTTGTAATTTCTGTAGTCTTGGAAGTTGCTTGCTCTGTACTTCCTATTAATTCAGGTAAATATTATATCCTTCTCAGGTCTCAGATGGAGTTGAAGATGTGATCATTACAGTTTTAATTGTCACAAAATTAAAAAAAAACACACACACACAAGAGAGATATAAAGTATATAAAGTTGAGAGATGTAAAAAGTCAAGTTGTTTATCTAAAAAATGTTTTGAAGTCTAAAAAGATAGTTTTGGATTGGTAATACAAGTTAGGATAAAACGTAAATCAGGTACAACACTTTTGACTCACCAAGATAGGATAGACAATAGAATACTTTCTCTAAATTTGCCAAATACAGATAGACAAGACATCGTAAATATAATTCCTCCCTGTTGTATTGTTCTTATTGTATGTACTTTTACTATGTTAGAGTTAAAAACCTGTATTCTTACTGCATATCGTTTTACTATATTAGAGTTAAAATCTTTCCTTTTATTTAGACAAAAAGCAGAAATGTTATGGGATGTTGTATGAAGATTTATTGCTGTGGTTGACTTAATAAAGAGCTGAATGGCCAATAACTAGGCAGGATGTATGGTGGGACTTCCGGCAGGGAGGGTAAGTGGGGGGAGGAGTTTAGGCTGGGGGAAGAGAAAAGAAAATGAGAGGACAGGGAGATGTCAGGAGCCAGAAAGACAGACAGACATGGAAGAAAGGTAAAAAGACCCAAGGAAAAACATAGGTGAATAGAAACAGGTTAAATTAAAATAGCTAGTGGATGAGCCTATGCTAAGGCTGAGCATTCATAATTAATAATAAGTCTCTTGTCATTATTGGGGAGCTGGTTGGCCACCCAAAGAAAATTCCAACTACAGGTAAGAAATAACCTATTTCTGTGAAATAAAAGCATGACTTCTTCCCAAACATAATGCATTTTTTAACTTACATTTTGAAGTTAAGACATTTTAAAAATATATATGTTGATTTAATTTAGCAGTTTCTACAATCCAATGTCTCTCAGAAGCTATCATTTGTTCATCAGTTCTACTATGAGTTATACAGCCTCCACTTTCAAGGCAGAAACTTCTAGTACCTCTTGGGTTAAGATCAGCATATCCATCACAGCCACTCATGCTTTGTACCCTGAATGTTTCCCACCTGGACCCAGATCATCATTGATTTCATGTACCTGGGCCACTTTTATTTCTTCTAAAGCAGTGGTTCTCTACTTTCCTAATGCTGTGACCCTTTAATCCAATTTCTCATGTTTTGGTGACCCCCCCAACCGTTAAATTATTTTCATTGCTACATCATAACTGTAATTTTGCTACTGTTATGAATCATAATGTAAATAATTTTGGAGACAGAGTTTGTCAAAGGGGTTGTGACTTATAGGTTGAGAACTGTTGGATCTAAAGTGTTGTACTCTTATACCCCCATCTGAAAACCTGCAGAGAGTCTTCCTTGATCCTCTCTATCCCTCTCTCTAATCTCCTCTCCCTTATTATCATTGTACATCATCCAGATCAGGGTAAAGACTTCCTTCATCAGCCTCTCCCTGATCTTAGTCTACAGCTGTACTAGGCTTTTTCTTCAGGGCCACCAACCAGCTCCCAAATCATAACATAGAAACTTATTATTAGTTTTGAATGTTCAGCCTAACTTAGGCTTGTTTCTGGCTAGCTCTTTGAACTCAAATTAACCTGTTTATTTTTATCTACTTGTTGTCTCAGGTCTTATTATTTTTCCTACTTCTGTATATTTTACTTTCACTGCTTCTCTGTGTCTGTCTGGTTGCTGTCTGGCTTGTGGCCCCAGGCATATCCCTTGTTCTCTCTTCCTTATTCTCTCTTGTTCTTCTTCAGCCTAGATGTCTTCTCCTAATTATCTCTCTACCTGCAAGCCTCACCTATCCCTCTTCTGCCTAGCTAGTGGCTGTTCAGCTTTTTACTAAACCAATTCAGGTTCCTTAGGCAGGCAAGGTTATTGGTAGAATTCTTAAGGCAACCCCATGTAGTTAAAAGGGAGGTTTATTTGGGGGTTTTACTTAAAACAAGTAAAGGGATAGGTTACAGGGTCTAGGAGAGGTGAAGTACAGTCCAGCAGTGTTCTCCAGAGAACTGTGTTCGGTCTACCATCCAACATCCAGGACCACCAGAAACCAAGAGAACAGGCACATCTGGATCAAGGGTCTTAAGGGCTCCCATCTTGTCCCTGCCTCCAGGGCAGGCCACAGGTAGGCGGAACAGTTACCAGAAGCCTCAATGGGGGCAGGACTTCCAGGTCAAAGCTGGAACAGCTAACCACTACACAAGGTGAAACAAATGCAACACATCTTTACATAATCAAACACACATCCTTACATCATTAAACAAATACAGCATAAACAAATGTAATGCTCCTTTACACAGTTAAAGTAATATTCTGCAGCATAAACAAATGTAACACATCTTTTCCGAGTTAAAATAATATTCCACAACACACAGCAGATTCTGTCAGAAGCTCTTGACCTTGGGTGTCTCAGTGACATCTTTTCATTGGCACCATGTGAAGCTGTGCCTGTTTGATTCATATGTGTTTCTCACTGCTGTCAGCTCTACTGGGATTGCATCTGTTTCTATTCAGTGATGTCCCTTTTACACAGCAATTCTGAGCACGAAATGTGTATTAATTCAATTAGAATGTACAAAAGGAATGAAGGCCTAGCAGAGGATCTCCTTATAGTTGAGCATACCTTCTTTCTGACTTTTTTCATTTTCTGCCTCCTTTATAGGTGTGTTTCAGGGCGAGAGGCAAGTCTGAATGTATCAGATAAGGGTGAGCAATGATTCGTAAGGATCCTGTTCTGCTGCACATCTTTGAGATTCTGTGATGTTGTTGTATGTTCATCACTCTCCATCACACCAAGCAAATTCTGCCTCCTGGATAACTTCCCTATGGCCCATTTCCTCTGCTAGAAGGGCACCTCTCAGGAAACAGCCTGCTTCAGCTCAGCTAGCCTCCTGACGTGTATCCAGCACAAAGAAAGACTATGTTGGAATCTCTGGAAACCACTACCTGAGACTACAATGGAGTGTCCTGTGGCTTCTTTAAGAAGCCTTACAAGGTTAAAATTTTCTCTAAATACAAGCCCACATAGCTTTTTAAAAACACTTCTAAAATAGTGTGTTCCCAACAGCCATTTTTAATGGGCCTAGGGGCTCTTAAAAGCTTTGAAAAACCACTGTTCAGCCTTTCCCCCATATGGAACAAGTACAATACCGTAAGTTTAAAGACAGAGCCACTTTGAATTCTGCATAATCTGTACCTGAAACCCTCTGCTCCTATCCCAGGGGTACAAAATGGAGAGCATGATGTACAGTGCCCATTACCTAGAGGCCACATGCTTCCTACAGTCCTAAATAACCACAGAACTGCAAGCAGTCTCTGATAGGGAGCTTGGTGCAAGTCTACCTTGCTTGTTCACACTCTTTCCATGGGTTTTATAATATTATAGCATGTTGTGGATTACTACAAATCTTGCACACTCAAGCCCTCAAGTATGCAGTCACATGCTTGCACACATGTGGTGCAACAGGGAAGCTGTTTGGCAGATGGCCAGCAGTGAGTGAGGAAGCACATCCATCTAATGAAATGTTCTTTCTGTTATATTTTTTTGCTTTTCCTTCCTTCTATCCTTACTCCCTTCCTCCTTCTTTCCTTTCCTCCTGACTCATACATTTCCCTCACTTTTAGCTAAATGTACACATTACTGCATGCCACATACAGGATGTCTGTTTCCATGGGAAAAATAAGCTTTGAGGTAGATGGAGTGGGAGGATTTCTCAAGGAGTCTGAAATCGATTCTCTGAGGATCTTGTACAATTTGCACAGGAGCAGAAGGCACAGTATACCAGTATCTACTATCTTCGATCCCATTAAAAAATGAGGGGCACTTAGGCCCAAAGAAGTTCTGTCAGCCTCTGTGCACACACATTTCACTTGCTTCCCTAGCCATGCCTAAGTGGCTTGATGCTATAAGACACGATACCAATGTAAAATGATATGGGAAAGGTAAGAGAGATTCACTCTCAGGCAAGATCCTGGGGCTATGGGAAGGTAGACTCTTCCTTCTGAGATCAGTCTCCTTTCTGCACAAATGAACCATCTTCACTTTGTGTACCAACGTCAAAGTCTGTGCAGGGTTGGGGGGCTTACCTACAAAATTTTACTCTGATTCAAAGCACCATATAGAGAGAAGGTCCTGTCAATCTTCCTCCCATGCCATCTGTTCTGCTCAGCCAGCATCCTCCCCTCAGGGCAGGAAGTTCTGAACAATTGGCCCAGTCATTGAAAGCTATTGTTTTGTTGAGCCACAGTCTGTGTCTCCGTGGTTTCCACCTACTGGTTCTGTGTTCAGCAGTTGGAGCATCATCAGGCAGATGGGCTCCATGGTCACAAAAGCCTCATGATGGGCAAAGACAACCCTATACATGGTCCCCAAATGTTTTTCTTCACCTAAGTAGGCACCCCATTTTTTTTCTCCTGGCATGAAAAGGCAGAAAGGTTACTGATTCTAGAAACAGACTAAATGAATCCAGCTTAACAGACAGTTTAATGACTCACAGCTGGCAAATATTTGGGTAATGGATCTCACCTCCTGGAGCATCACTTTCCTTATTTGCCTAATAAATATAATTGCAGAGGTGAATTATATTAATCCATGTAGAAGAATAAGTAACATGTCTGAAAGATTGTAAACATATAGAAGATAATGTAAATTTGAGATGGTAACCCTGAGTACCAAATTGCTTTCTTCTCAAGGAATGAGCAGGGAGCTCATTTGGAAAGATCATGTGTTGAACAAGTTCTTAGGAGCCCAAGACATTTACAGATGAACAAAATATCTCAAAGGCATTCAAAATCTCCACCTAGAGCAGAGATGCCTAAACTTTAGTAATACACTGAATTGCCTGGAGATCTTGCTAGGGCAGAGTCCTTGGCCTGGAGTTCAGGAGGTTGGGGTGGGTCTGGGAGTGTGACTACTAGGCCCAGAAGGGAGGGAATGCTGCTGGGCCACACTTCCAGAAACACAATCCTGAAACTAAAGCAGTGGTTCTATAATAACTACTTTCACAGGTATTGTTCACCTGCACCTCTCATCCCACTCAGTTATTCTGACAGTTCTTCAAGGTAGCCATGCAATTGGGTTCTGCTTATTTCTTTAGTCTAGGCAAGGTCTTACTATATAGTTTAGACTGGACTTGAACTCATAATCCCCTTGACTCTGCTTCCCAAGAACTGGGATAACAAGCTCAGGATTACTTCAAAGACAAAGTCATCAACCCCAGAAGTTCATTAACTTTCATTTTGATAGTAACAGAGCTAGAGAGGGAATCCAGCTCCCATGACCCAAGGTGTATACTTTCCATTGCAAAGTACTTGAAAACCAAGGCACAGAGTGGGCACATCTTACTAAGATCACATATGTAATGGGTAGTTGAATTCATTTTCAAATCCAGAGCCATCTGACCACAAAGTCCAAGCACCTCACTCCATCCAGTATGAGTAATGTGTTGAAGGACATGTCTATTCTAGCTGGAAGCTGGGGACCTGTCTGATTTTCAACTGTCCCTTCCTTTTTTCTTGACTCCTCCAGGTAATTGCCTGCTTTCTACACTCACTTAATGGAGCAGAGCTGGCTCTTTGGGAAATCAAATGACCACATCAGGAGATGAAATTATAGCAACCCTTTCTTATTTCTTCATTTCTCCTTAGCTAGTGTTTTCCCTTCAGAGCTTGAAAAGAAATGGGGCCTCTGCAAATGAGGAACCGGCCTGTCAGCTGCACGGGCCTTGGCTTACAGTGTTCATTAGGGCTGGGTGGGCCTCAGGAGAGCACCTGGGCTGAGAAAAGTAAACTTTAGTCCCTGCCTCCCTTCTAGAATGGAGCCCCAGTGCAGCTGCCAGGCACTAATGCAACCAATTATTTCTGTCCTCAGTTACTAGGTAATGAATCCAGTCCTGGCACCAAGTCACAGGTTTGGCATGGGCGAAAGCTTGATTTTAGGATCAACTGCCACTCCTCGCTGCGGAGTTGTATGTAGTTAGGGATCTCAGACTTGGGATCTCAGACTCGAAACAAGAGTGTTGTTATAGGACCTCATCAGAGCCTTGTCAACCTCCAGCAGCTGCGTGTGAACCCACGTTCTTGCTCTACTCTTTAGTAGAAAATAGATGTAGAACCCCCTACCTCGGCTTGCACAAGTGACACTGCGTTTGTGAAGAGCCTAAGCTTCTGTGAGAGTCCACTGAGGACATTTAGATTTGTGCATCTACATGAACAGCACACAGTCAAGCCTGGCTCTTTCCTGCTCTCAGTCTTTGCAAATGCCCTTCCATCTCCCTATACAGGAGGTTCTGCCTTGGTTATTTGAACACCTGGAACATCTGTTCTCTTCAGTTATACCCCAGACATCACCTCTGAAAAGGCTTTCCCCACATTCCATCTGAAATTCATCTTTTGCTCTCTGAAAAATCATCCTATTTTATCTTCTTTAGCCTGAACTGTACTTCCCTGAGACTGGGAGGCTTGGCATCACAGTTCACATCTTCAAGTGTTTGTGTGACAATTCAGGTTTTAAAACTCAAAAACTAAAACCAAGTGCAGCAGCAAATGGTATGCAGAGCTGAAATGATTCTTATTTCTATTTCATTTCTATTATTCTTATTTCATCTAGCTTTGTTATTTTCAGTGATGGTTATTGTATGCTATAAATTTGATTTTTCTTTTTAAAATTTACAATGACAAACAAAATGGAAAAGGAACCCTTGCTTTGAACTCGGTAGAAAAAGTAAGGGGCACCAAGTGAATAGTTAGAAGCTAAGATGGTAAATTTACTGATAAAAGAAAGAAAATAGCATAGAGGTTCATGACATGATAAAGCGGAGCAAAAATGTAATCTAGGAAGGGGAGAGAGACAGGGAGCCATGCCGGCAGCTGACAGACAGGTGTTGGCTCAGCATAGTGGAAATGAGCATGAATGGGCATGTCTCCACAGAGCATCAGGAGTCAGTTTGCAAACACCCCCATTGACTACCATTTTTGTCCTAACTGGGGGATGACTTGTTCTTCCTGGCCTAATCCATATATCTGTCTGCCATCTGGATCCTAGTTTCTGAGTTCTTGGTACCAAGTACTGTGCTGCTGAAAGTCAATATTCAGTTACTGTTTAATGAATGAGTTCTCAGGGTTTAAGGTATAGTACAGTAGAGGTGACAGGTGACAGAGGTAGGTGTCTGCAAAATTGAAGACAAGAATGATGATGCCTGGGCGAAATGAAGGACACCCTTGGACTGGTATTTCACAGTGTGTTGCCCAGAAATTCAGACAAAGCAGCATTGAAATACAGAAAAATGTTTACTAACTTCACAACCCTAACAAATACAATTAGAACCTGACTGATGCTAATTCTCAGAAAAGGGATGTCAGAGCTATTATTTTATAATTTTCTCAATTTTTATAATTCATAGGTTGAATTGTCTACCTCAGTCTAATATCTCTACTAGTAAATGAGTGGGGAAAGGATGCCTTGGTCAAGAAGGTGAGAAAAAAAATGCAGGATTTGGAACCAATAGATTCAGGTTGGGGAGAGCTCTTAGCCTCTTTCTGTAGGACTTTAGACAACCCAACTTTTCTGAGCTCTGGGTGTCCTTTTCATAAACAGACTAAGACTTCAAGTTTTACTAAGGCAATTAAGTTGTGTTTCTATTTTCTTATGACTGCCTGAAAGTCCCCAAATTTAAAATAACAGCAACAGCTCCCTCCCAGAACCCAGTGGGCTGCCTGGATCAGCTAGGCAATACTTAGTAAGTCCCTTGTTTACTTGAAGCCCTGCAAGCTGGGCTGGGATCGTCTGAAGTCTTGATTGGGCTTAGCATCCAAGATGGTTCCCACAGTTGATGTTGTCTGGGGCTCACCTAGAACTATCAGTTTAGAACTTCCCACATGGCATCAACATCCTACAGGCCAAGGTTAGATTCTAAGATGAAATACCACAGGGGTCAGCATGGAGAAAAATCCTAAGGACCCCTATGAAAACCCAAATTTATAGATATTCAGGTCTTTCTAGAAAATGGTATAACATTGTTTTTAGTAACCTACAGATTCTCTCCTGTAAACTTAAAAATCACCATATATTATTTATACTAGCTTAAAATTAAGTTATATGCAAATATTTGTAAATTATTATTAAACAAGAATAATAAGATAAGCTTGTTCATACTCAGTATGTATACAATTTAAAAGAAAATTTTATGTATGGCTGATTGATTCTCTGGATATGAAATTTGCAGAAACAAAGCCTACTATCTACAAAGGAACCCAGAGCAAGATGCAAAGCTTCTATGCTTTTGCCCTGGTGGCTCTAAACCTTCACTGCTGCCACGTTCCACAGGTCAAGTAAGTCATAGAAACTACCCCAGATTCCAAGGAAAGATTCATGGATTTTACCTTGTGATGTATAGAATAGTAACACATACTGAAGAGGCAATGGAGTTGAGGCCAAACATTGTTGGAGACCATCAACTCTAAAACACGTGGCATGTCATAGAGTCATTCCTCCCATTTTCATGCTAACTAACTTTAAAAGGTTTGTTTAACACACAGTTTTAGAAAACTGAGAGAAATGGGATTTTAAAGATGCTAAAGAGAGTCCTCTCTTCTTCTGTAGCTGAGAACACTGGAATCCAAAAGAATGAGATACTGAACCCATGGCTTCCATCGGCCAACTGCATCCTCAGGTCTCAGTGTAGCAGGTTCCTACCATGTGCTCAGGGATCAAGGGTTTTGTGGACCTTTGGGTCTCAGTGTAGCCCGTTCCTCCTGTTTGCTCAGGAAGCACGGGTTTTCTGTATTGCTCTGCTTTCATGGAGCATATCCATTTATATAAGTGAACAGTAAAGTGAGGCGGTATAGTACATCCCCACGCACAGAATCAATAGTTCCGCCACAGTTCCAGCTCTTCTACTTTGTGATTTTTAGGCAACTTATTTAACTTTTCTGGCCTTCAGTTCTCTCATTTTAAAGAAGAATTAATTAAAAAAAAAAAAGATTTCCAAGGACATTGTGAGTGTGGAGGTCATTAAAACCAAATAGCAGACCCAAGGCAGATTATTATCTAGAATCCACTTTTATTTCTTATTAAGATTCACACCAGCCCTCTAACATGGGCTGGAATCTCTTCACAGGCTGATAAATGGAGCCTCAGAAAGATTAAGTAGTTTTCCTAAAATTAAAAATTTGCAAATTTGTTTCTACCAGGCAAGCATATTTCCATTCTTGATCCCACGACCCTTCCTTCCTACACACATCCTTTGAGGTCTACTTTGAAAAGCAGGGCAAAGGATCTATGCAGCAACAAGTTGACTATTGAGAGTATTTTTTTTTCCAATAGTGGGAAGGAAATCATCAAATTTGGTCTGCCCAATGATCTAGCAGCTTGTTGAGTTTTCAAATTTTGTGAGTTTCATTGATCTCAATAGCACTTGAGAAAACAATGGTATTGCAATCATAAAGACGAGAAAATCAAGATTATCTTCAGCAAAGTTAACATGGCTCCATATCACACTATACTGAGAGTATTCCCATTGTATTATTTATGAATAGGGGGGTGGAAATCTCAGGAAACAGTGAGCCTTGTATTTCATCAGGCTAATGTCATCATGACCTTTTCAAGAGCCAACTGTGAATTGTTACACACACACACACACACACACACACCACACGGGTGTCCCTGAAACAACATGACCAACAGTGGGTAATCAGAACAAGAGTAAGGCAAAAAGCATGTGGTTAAAGAAGAAAATCAGCTCTGTCCAGTTAACGGACTTAGGTAAGATCTCAAAGGAGGCCCCTCTTCTCTGTCCACCAGGCAAGAGAAGTTATATCACTTCCCCTACCTGCTAGCTTATTCCTTTTAGTTTCTATGCCTGTTCTCCTTCAGATGCTTAGTCATAGCCAATCTTTTTAAGAGAGCAACTCTCATTGTTATGTGGTACATGTTCTTTTAGAAAGGTTATTTGGTGAATGTGCTAAGATCCCATGAAGGAATGACTTAAAATGTGTTTTTACTGTTGATTGGGTTTTTGTTTGTTTGTTTGTTCTTGTTGCTCTCTTCTCAAACTTTCCTACTCTACAACCAGGAAGATGTATTTGGGAGTCTTCCACTGTCATGTTAGGGTTTGAATGTGGAGTCCATACTCCCACCTCCATCTGCCTGTCCACCTACTATTCAGGATCCTGAGCTTGAAAAACTTGGTTCCAGCTGGTGGTAGTGTTTGGGAAAGTTGTAAAACTCCTGCGAATGTGGTCATGTGGCCCAGAAGAGGGCCACTGGGGTGGACCTTGAGGGTGATGTTCACTTTAGTTTCAACACTTTTGGTTTCTTTGCTTCCTCCTTTGGCAAGATATTAAGCAGCTTTTCACCTCAGCTTTTGCCTCAAGGATGGAGCTGCCCCAGCTACCATGACTTCTCTGCCATGATAAATTGCACCTTGAACTGTGAAAGAAAATGAAGCAAAACCTTACTGAAGTTGTTTCTTCTTTGTCTTTTGTCAAAGCTATGAGGAAAGCAATAAATATACTCCCCTTTTCCTTTATGTGGGGTCAGTATTTCCAGAATATTCCATTTCTAAAAGGGAAAGAATTAGATAGTGTGTCATCAGGCTGTCAGAAACCACAGAAAGGCTCAAGCTACTTTAAACAGTTTCCTAGAATAATTGCCTCACCGTCTTCGACCTGTAGTCTGTGAAATGAGGCTGCTCCCCAGAAGAAGATGTTCCTGAGCTGCTCCAGTCAACACATTGGGAAAGTATCACAGAAAGGTAGGCAGCACAGCTCCTTCCGTGCTGGGAGTTCTCTATTTCTTGCTGTCTTTTTATGGCCTTGGAAGATGTATTCTAGGCCCAAAGATAACAGCATCTCATTGTTTAGCAAGTGGCCAGCTTTTTCTTCCATTTTAAAGTCTCACTAGGACAACCTTCTGGCATCCCAGAATACTAGCATTGTTAGGACATGACCTTGGGCAAGTCATTATTCTCTCTGAACCTAACTCTTTTAACATAGTGTTTAGACTAGAGTCCCTAAAATATAGTGATGTGTAAGATAACAACCTTTAGACCAAGCAGACTTGGCTTCGAACTGTTACCCTCTGGCTGATGACCTTATGCTCATCTAAACCTGAGTTCCTCTTCTATGAGGCAGGATTGGTAAAAGCACCTACCTAAAATTAAGTGAAATGAGTTATATAAAGGATTGGACACCATGCTTGGTTTATGGTATTGCGTGTCACTCATGAGTGGGCTTCTGTATGTGGTGTCCAGAGGACAAGTGTCCTCTTTTTTGTTTTTTAAAAAGAAGATCTCTGTCTTGGAACTTGCCAAGTAGGCTAGACAGGGCTTTTCCCTGCCCCCACCTCCCATTGAGTTCTGGAGAATCAAACTCAGATGCTCAGATGAAGGAGCCATCTCCCCAGCCTTATAAGTATTTAATAATAGAAAGTTGCTGCAGTATGAAGACTATCATTATCATTATTGTTGTTATGCTAAAATGGCTTGTATTTCAAAAAAGCAAAGTGCTACCCTCCTGTTCCTTGTGTAAATTAAGATTAGTCTCTGCAAGGTATGGTTGGAATAATGTCTCCCAGGGGTCACACAGCAGAGAGGTGGGGGGAGGTGTAGGAGAAAGAGATAGATAGATAGATAGATAGATAGATAGATAGATAGATAAATAGATAGATAAAGTTTGCAGCAGGCACTCCTGCCCTCCGTGTCCTTCCCTGAGAGTCAGCTTGCCCTGTGTGGCCCAGGCCTATGCTGCAGCTGCTGCACTCTGGGCTTATCCTGGTCAGGCAGCCAGGAGGGAGAGGCAGCTAGAATAAACATGTTTTGCAAGAGCAGAGCTAGTCCAAGTGAAGGCAATTCTAAATAAGGACAATGTGGTCTTCCAGAGCCAGTGCCTTGGCCTGTAGGCAGCTTCCTCCATGGGCAGGCTTGACATGTTTTCACAGACAGACTGATAAGCTCAAAGTGCCTGAACCAGGCTGGCGAGAAGCTCAGGAGAGGCCTGTGTCCAGCATATAAGCTCATTAGAGAGAAGCCAGAGGGTGGTGGTCCCAGGGCAGTGAATCCAGCCAGGCTTTCAGTACCAGCAACTGTGACCAAGGGCATCAGATAGTCCACCTGTCAAAAAGAAGGAAAGGGGAGTAAAGTGTTGCTGGGTTCCCCTGAGAACTGACAAGAATGTAGAAAGTTTAACAACAATGATGAGATCTGCAAAGCTCCACTAAGAACCAGGCTTTAGTCTCAGCTCCTTTGCAGGCTGTGTGGCCCTGGGCAAGTCACCTTACTTTTCTGAAGCTCAGTTTCCTTCTTTGTGTGTTTCCTACTGGTCCTGGATTCTAATGACCACAGGGTACAGAGACTGGTCTGCTTGTTTTCTTTGGCTACCATAAGCAGTGTCCACAGTTTGGAGGTCTAACACAAAAGAATTCCTTTCACTCACAACTTCAGAGAGTTTCATAGTTATGCCTAGTAAGAGTCTTCCTAGAGACTACAGAGGAGAACAGAAGAACCTATACATTGCCTGTTGCATGCCTTATAGCTGCCAGCATTCCTGTGCCCCTTCTTTTTGCCTCCTTTTCTGGGTGTCAGCCAGTCTTCCTCTGCCTTCTTCTCAGGACATCTGTGAAGTAATCCGAACTACCTCTCCATCAAGAGTACTGTGTCTACAGAGTCCTTGCTTTGTATAGGTAATATTTACAGACTCCGGCGATTACTACCCAGCATCTTGTTATTTCACTCCTCAGCCTACTGTAAACATCTCTTTGACTATTAAAAATGGGGAGAGTTTCAGAAGGATCTCATCATTTAAAAATATTCCTGTGATTTACGTGGAGAACTAGTGACTGTTGAGGCATGTCACAAATAATGTTGGGGTTCTGCATGTTTTTCTGTGGGAGCCCCATCTTAATACCTCTTTACCACAAGTGAACTGGCAGAAGCACTCAGTTTTGTAAGTGGAGGAATGGATACCTGGAAGTATTTTTGAATTTCATTTTGAAGGAAGCACAGTGGCTGTGTGCATATACCAAGTGAACCTTAACCAACTCTGAGATCCTGAGCAAGTTACTCAGCCTGTCTGGCAGGTTTCAGTGTCCTCACAGATAAAGTGAAAATAATTATATGATCTACTACTTAAGAATTTCAAAGGAATAAATGATCTATATAAAGGAAATTGTACAGTTCCTAGTAAGTGATAAAGATTAGTGATTGTTAATGTTAAATGGTTTTCAAGTGTTTAACATACTGTTTATCTCTCTCAAGAGTCAGGCTAATTTAAGCATAAGGAGGGAGGGATGATACAAACTACTGAGGATTTTGTGAGTTCAAGTCAGTGTGTGTCATGGCTGTGCCTTGATGGTCAGATAGAGTTGGGACAATACCGGCAACTGACATAATAATATGTTCATCAGAAACATCAAA
Source organism: Onychomys torridus (assembly GCF_903995425.1). Taxonomy (NCBI): domain Eukaryota; kingdom Metazoa; phylum Chordata; class Mammalia; order Rodentia; family Cricetidae; genus Onychomys; species Onychomys torridus. The sequence continues at coordinate 112,275,553 of NC_050444.1, forward strand.
ATCTGGACACCAAAGCCCAAGGGGTCAGAGGGCCTTAGAACTGGCAGGAGCTAGACAAGAAGAAAGAGCTAGAAGGAAAACAGCTGCTCTAGCTGGCTTTTAAGCCTTTTATTTTGAAGGACTTGCTTCTAAGGACTGTATATTGTCCTTAGACAAAATAGACTCATGCACAATGACTTTAAGATGGACCACGAAAAGTCTGAAGATATGGCTCAGTGTTTAAGGATACTTACTTCATGCTCTTCTAGAGGACCTGAGAAATCTGTTCCCAGCACCTCCTCAGGCAGCTCACAACTGCCTGTAACCCCAGATCCAAAGTATCTGATATTTGTTTTCTGGCATCTGCAGAGATGTAGTGCACGCGCGCACGCTCACGCACACACACACACACACACACACACACACACACACACACACACACACGAAAAACAATCTTTAAAAAGACAGACTAAAACAATGTATAGTTTTTGAGATGCTGAGAAAGAGACGGAAGAGAAAGGGACAACTGTTGCTTAAGGACAAAAGAAGGCAAGGAGGTTGGACCAGGGCTCCAAGGAAATTGAGTCTGCATTTCAGCGGGTTCTGTAACCTGGAGCCCAATTCACAACACGCTTTGAAGAATCTTCATAAAAGATCTCAAGATTAGCTGGCTTAGACCTTCATCTTCAGTGACCTGCCATTTCCAAGGCGGAGATAAGACTGTAGAGACCCAAAGAACACATTGGAAATGCTGCAGCAGGAAAATGACAGCATTGACTCCTTCTGCTCTTCATTCTCTCTGGTTGTAGACAAGCTAAATAAGGAGCGTATATAAAATAGCAAGTGCTAGATCCTTGTATTACTCAAGAGTATGGTCCTAGAGAGACAGAGATCCAATTGGCTTAACAAATAAAAATACATTTTATGTCATATAAAAGTCTAGAGACACTGATATGTATTAGTAATTCTCATAACATTATTCAAATAATCCAAAGTGGAGTTTAGCCCAAATGTCTAAACAACAGAGAAGCAGACAATGAAATGCCTAATATCCATAGCATGGAATAATACTTAGCCATGATAAAAAGTGGGTTATTAAATATTAAAAGTAAAAGAAAGTCTAAGTAAAAGAAACTAGGTGCAAATGATCACATACTCACCATTTAATTTATAATAAATGTCCATAATGGACAATTGCATCAAAACAGAAAGCAAATTGGAGCTTGTCAGTGACCAGGGAGTTGGGAATGGAGAGTGGGTAATAGTGCTGTCTTTGGGAGTGATTAAATGTCTTGGAAACACGGAGTATTTATGGTCGGCATACAGTATCACTGGGTTACATATTTTAAACATCTAATGCTTATTTTTTTTAAAAAAAAATGAACCTAAGAAATACAGAGGTGGAAAGTGCAGAACTTCCTGGCTTTCTGAAAACTCTAGGCATCCATTTGCCTTTTGTCTTATGATTCCAACATCTTCAGTTTTTAACATCTACCTCACATTCTGAAGCACTGCTCAGACTTCAATGACAGCAACTGCATTTCAGTTATCAGAAAGGAAAATAGAACAGGGAATGAGGGAAAGACCCTAAGGACGTGGTGTATCGACTAAGATTTGATGGTGTGCAGGAATGAGCCACAGTAGGAATGGGGAGGCCAAACTTTCCAGAGGACTCAGAGGGTACAAGTCTCAGGTCTGAGAGTTGAGAGTAGTGGGGAACAGGGAGAAACAGGAGGAGGGGGTCCCCTGGGAGTGAGCATGCAGGCATGCTGGCCTTCCCTGCCTGCCTCTGAAATGTAGACTTTTCACTCTTTTTTCCCCACTCCACATTCCTAACCCTTGAGGACACAGATTCACTAAAATTACCAAACAAGAGTAGCATCTAGAGTTGGCCTCTGTGTGCCTAAAAGCATACATTTTATCTTTTAGCTGAGGACTGTTAAAGTTATTTACTTCTTACAGGCTGCTGCCTAGGATGCCATGACTCCAGGGCTCCCTCCCACCCCTAGGCTGTATGTTTTACTACTGCCTGTCCAGGGGGTCCTCTCCATTTTCTCCTCTTCTAATGACTTCATTTTCTGTGCTAGTGAAAGCCAAGGTGCAGACTTATGGCCAGGGCCAGGGGCTCTGCTGTGTACTGGCTATTTGTCTTCCTATGCCCAAAAGGGTTAGTAGTGTTTGGTACATGAGTGAGGAGGCTGATGGCATGGGTCACTCATGCCCACCCCTTCTCTGTTTGGGCTTTGGTGGGAGCTGGGTTTTATGTGCCAAGGAACACAGCTGGGACCAGCCTCCCTTGGCTAAGCCTCCTGTGCCTGAAGAGAGAAAGCAAGAACCTGCAGAGTCTAGCTGGGGCTCTGCACAAGTTTGCTGTGCCTTGATGCTATGATGTGGTTATGGTACAGAAAGCAGGGCTTGAGACCTCAGTCTGAATAGCTGACATGGATTTCTCAAGAGCAGATCATGAAGTCTCATACACCTTGAGGAAGTCAATGGTAGGAGGTGAGAATACTAAATGTCTTCTGGAACTAATCTCTGGGTTGTAGAGCTCTGGCCAGGAAACTTAAGGATAGAGCATCAGAGATTGACATGTAAAAATCAAAAGGGTGACATTTTTAGCATTGCCTGATGTAGAAAAGTGTTCTGAATCTGAGAATCATTGCTGCCGCTGAAGTCTACCCAGGCACTCAGCCCTAAATGCACTACATGCTTTTGGCATTGCCCTAATACTACAGGAAATACGTTTTTATATTTCAAAGGTAAGAAACAGAGACACTGAGAAATGGTGGAGCTTGCCCAAAGCCACCAAATATGAAGAGACAGTCAACACAAAGACCTCTTTGTGTATGGACTAAGTGCACATGCTCTTAGTTAACATATTTCATAGTCAATATTCTCTCCTTATAGACTACTAACTGGCTTCCCCTGTTCAGACAGACATGGAATCATTGTTCATAGCACAGGAAAATATTTGAACAAAATTGCCAAAGTCCCTCTTGCTAGACCATGTGACCCAACTGCAAGGCATAAGATTGGCAACTGATGGAAGTCCACGGAGGTAGGACCTTCTGTCTTCTTTCATCATATAGTGGAATACAAGACTCCTGATACAGAGTAGGTTGTTTCCATTCATCCTCAGAAAGCCACTCTCCACCCTTCAAAAGTGAAAGCCAAACTTCATAGACCACATTGACACTCAATGGGAAGCATGTGCAAGAGACCTGGGGACAGAGGAGAGAGGCTAGCCCTCCTCTGACCCCAGGAACCAAAGCTTTTATGGGTTTCCTCCACTTACCACTTTAGCTCCTATCAGGTAGCTCCAAGCCAAGGCCTAGCAAGGTTCTGCTCTTTCTAGGTGCTTTCCCCAGCACCCACTGCTTCAACATCCTATGTAGGTTTCTCTTGACTCCATTCATACCTTTTGTAACAGCCCATTCAGTAATCTCTGCCCCATAACCCTGCTTGAGTGACCCCTCTGTTTTCTAGTAGGACCCAGAACACTAGTTATTATAGTTGCGTCTTTACTATTGAGTTTCTCAAACTATGTTTGCAGAAGTAAGAGCTCTTAATGTAAAATCCATTTTGAGGGCTATGGAACTCTGCCTGCTCAGCATCTGACCTGTAGAATATTCCTTTACACAGTATGAATATATGCCACTGTGATTGATTTAGTGAAGAAGCTAACTGGCCAATAGCTGGACAGGATAAGGTTAGGTGGGAGAACCAGACTACAGACACTGGGAAAAAGGGCAGAGTCAGAGGAGTCACCAGCCAGTCGCAGAGGGAGCAGATGAACATATCAAGCTAATAAAGGTACCACCATGTTGAAGAGGGTAGATAAGAAATGTGGGTTAATTTAATATGGAAGAGCTAGTTAATAATAAGCCTGAGCTATTAGCTGAGCATTTACAATTAATAATAAGTCTTTGTGTGAATACGTGGGGAAAAGCTAGCAGGAGAAACTAATTAGAGGTCTAGACGAAAATCTCCATCTACACTGACCTCATAGTACTCCTCTCCCATGTCTTCCTTCATTCTCCCAGGAAATCAGAGAGATGGAGGACACAGATCATAAAGCCCACTGTCTAGTCCAACACACCATTCCCACCCCCAGCTGCAAATGAGGGGGAAAGGCAATTAGAAAAAGTTCTAACCTGTCTTTTGTTGGCCTCCGTGGCCTGATTTATGCCTTATGCCTTCACTGACTGTTTGTCTTAATATCTTCCAAAGTATAAAGTCCCATAAATCTTCTTGGAAGCAATGACTGGATTGCCAGCCCATGTTGTACATACACACAGAAATGTCATTAAGGCAACAAACAGTCCCCCTGGTCCTGGCAAAGGCCTTTGCTGCCAGGCTCAAGTTACCTCAAATCAATATTTGAACAAGGACAAAAGCGCGTGTTTTCAAAACCAAATTAGTGGTGTCTAATACCATGTCTGGAGGTGTGGTTGCAGCAGGCACATTCTAGCTCACCCTGGAGACTGTGAGGTTGGGCCAGCAGGGCCTGCCTGCCTTTACAACCTTACAGGGTCACCATCCTTTGTGTGAATGTCACCCGAGGTGAAACTGAGATTCGGGAGAAACAGGAAATTTTACAAGGCCAGAAATAATACTTGAGTTTAAATAAAGGAAGTGAGGTTTGTTCCTTCATGCATGTCTTAGCCATTTATTCAGGATCTGTACCAGGATCTCCCTTAAGATCTGGAAGTCCAAAGGGAGCAGAGCCAAGAGACTTGGCTCTGGGGAACTTATAGCACATTGTGGTAGACAACAGGTAACCCCCATACCTCTGTGACATGCCCCAGGTGAGAGCAGCTTTGCTCTCTCCCTGCAGTAAAGGTTACCCAGGCCCACCAGGCACCCCTCTGTGAAGGCTTCCAAAGTCACATATGCTGAAATGCACTATAAGTAATTCACCTGCTTGGGTTTGCCATGTGCCAAGCCTCAGTAAGGGAGAAGTAGATTACAGGAGAGAAAATCCTGCCTCATTCAGGAAGAAAGACATACTCTGTCACTTTAATTCCACTTCTGGGAGTGAATCACAGGAATAAGGTTTGTCCAGCATGACCTCCTCTCTTTCTAGAACCTGTCTACTCACTGTCATTCTACCACGGTTGCCGCTCACTATCCGCTTTTGTTGGGGTGGCCATGAGAACGAACGCTGTGGTCCAAGTGTCCTGCACAACCCCGTCCCAAGTTCTTATTCTTATTCTCTGCAGGCTGGTCAGTTATGAATCTCTGTATTAAATGTCACCAACTTTAAAAAGAAGCTGCTCTGGTGCAGCTTGATAGATTCACTGTCCATTTAGCAGAACAACAGTAGTAGGCTCATCCCCAGGACTTACATCCTAGCTAGTGAACCTGGTAGACCTGAATAACAAACATGGCCCAGAAGCTTGACAGGACCCATCTTATTTAGGAACCTGTAACACAGTTACATAACATAACACAACCACATAACAATGTCTCACTTGATAGTGGCCTGTGTAGGCTGGTGTAGTTAGAGTTTTCCTGCCTGGCCCACAGTCAGGACAAATGTCTCTCACCTGCCAGGCCCATAGACGCTCAGAACCAACCAAGTAAACACACAGAAACTTATATTGTTTAGAAACTGTATGGTCGTTGCAGGCTTCTTGTTATCTACTTCTTCTATCTTAAATTAACCCATTTCTGTTAGTCTATACTTTGCCACATGGCTTGTGGCTTACCAGTGTCTTTACATGTTGCTTCTCATGGCGGTGGCTGGCGGTGGCTGTCTCCCCCAGCCTTCTACCTCCCACAATTCTCTTCTCTGCTTGTCCCGCCTATATTTCCTGCCTGGCTACTGGCCAATCAGCATTTTATTTATACAGAGTGATATCCACAGCAGGCTGGCAATGTCACAAAACATAACAGGGATGAAAAATTCTTCTCATCTGGTAACACCTCAATCCTGGCCTTACAGTACTCAAAAGGTTTTGGTTATGCTGTTTTAAGCAAACTGAATGGCAATGGCATCAAAGTGCTAATACCCACACTTATTCATGGGAGGAAGCCTTGGCTAGATCACTGAGGGTTGTACATACTGATATCCCTGGATTAAGTCAGACAGATCTGCATACACTGGACTAGGGACCTGTACTTCACTTAGGAAATGATCATGGGTTACTAAAGGCTTTAAATGTCTCTGATGTATGAATTAGGATGACGAGTCATCTTCATTTTCCTAGTGCCAAGAAGAACGGATGCTTCATTAACACTTGGTGTCACACTGGTTGTGTCACCTATTCCAAGAACTTCAGGATCCCAAAGGCCAGACCACTCACAGATGGAGAGCACACACTCTCCTAGCGGGGCTAAAACTACAGGTGGTACAAGCTACTACCTCCACTCAAAATGATACTAGTTGGCATTCTTCCCTCAGTTTTTACTACATGCTTATTGAGACAATATGCACATCACAGATCTTATTTCCCTTCTCTTTCCATCCACTGGAAAAAGTTGCAATCTCCATCTACATGTCATCTACACCAGCCCCTTCCTCAACATCAGACTATTCTTGCCAGACATCAGGCCTCATGGTTCCCCAGATAAAAATAATTCACAGAAGAGATAGAAGGACAGACAGACTGCTAATAGATGGATAGGTGATGATGATGAAGTGTGTGTGTGTGTGTGTGTGTGTGTGTGTGTGTGTGTATGTGTGTAAACATATGAACACATGTGTGTAAAGAGAGTCACCATACAGCTCAAGCTCAAATGGTTAGAAGGCTGAACGGCTCTACAGCCTGTTGTCTTTATGGTAGCTGATGTTTGTTAGATTTGGATGCATCGCAACCACAGAGACAATAACGTACATTCAGGTCCACATCTGAATGCCTGAAACTAGAGGGACAGAAAGCAGAAGACCAACATTCAAGCCTATGCAGCCCATGAGACAGAAAGTCCAGTCTTCTACTTCCTTGCCCTATGCAAGTTTTTGATTGATTAGATGTTGGCCTCCCATACTGGAAAAAGTCATCTACATTTTTCAGTCCACCAATCTCGACTCTGGTCTCTACTGTAGATACCTAGAAACGGCACTTGAACAGCTTTCTGAGCAACCCATGCACACTTAACTCACCATACAAAATTAGCCATCATAAGTAGCTTCTAAATCAGCTCCCAGTGAGCCCTTCTGCAACCCATTAGGGCTGCCACACAAAGTGCCATACACGGGACCTCATGGTTGAACACAAGAAGAGCATGTTGTAGGGACTAACAGGTTGGCTACTCCTGTAGCCTTTGAGGGATTGTCTGCCTCCTTCCTTGATTTATTGATTGTTATCTTAATGTTTGCATGGCATTCTCTTTGCACTCATGTCTGCCTCCCAGTTTGCAGTTTTAATAAACCCACCAGTTATACTGGATTAGAATTTACCATATAAACCTTATGTTAACTTGATTACTGCTAAAGAGGTCTTGTCTACACACAAAGTCTCATTCTGAGGCACTAAGGCTCAATACTTCAACATGTGAATTTGTAAGGTAGGAAACACAGATCAAGCTTTAACATTCCTCTAGTGTTTATGACCTCATATAAGCCTTTTCCCTCGAGTGTGGCCTGGACCAAAATGCTTGTTTCCAAATAATAGAATGTGATTTTTAAAATAGCGAGATGCCACTAATAGCATTGGTAACTAAAGAGTATGATTCATACTTTCTCTGTATCTCTCTATCTCTGTCTCTGTCGCTGTCTCTGTCTGTCTGTCTGTCTCTCTCTCTCTCTCTATCACACACACACACACACACACACACACACAAGTGAGAACATGATTCAGATAAGAATATATAGAAATTGTAGGGGAAATGACCTTGAAACTGTAGTAATAGGAAAATTGTATTTAGAATTAAGGATTAAATTCAGAAGGAATAGAAGTTTATATTGAGGAAGAAAAAAATAAAATGAAAAAAGAATAGTGTTGTTTTCATTAGAGTTCTATTGCTGTGAAAAATCACTGGCCAAAAGCAATTTGGGGAGAGAAGTGTTTACTTGGATTATATTTCAACATCACAGTCCATCATCAAAGGAAGTCAGGGCAGAAACTTGGAGGTAGGAACTGTAGCAAAGGCTGTGGAAGAGTGCTGCTTACTATCTGGCTCTTTGTGCCTTGCTCAGTTTGCTTTTTCTCTTTCTTTTTAAATAAGATTTATTTATTTTTATTTTGTGTGTGTCTCTGTGTGGTGTGTTTTGCCTACAATTGTATATGTATGCATGCATGCATACATGTGCATGTATGTTTGCATGCCTCATGCCTTCAAAGTCAGAAGAGGGAGTCAGATTTCCTGGAACTAGAGTTATGAATAGTTGTGAGCCACCATGTGAGTGCTAGGAGCCAAATTCATACCTGCTCCAAGAGCAGAAAGTACTCTTAACCACCGAGGCACCTCTCCAGCTCTGTTTTCCTTCTTAAACACTCCAGGACCAATCACCCAGGGATTTTGGACTTTCTACATCAATTGTTAATTAAGAGAATGATACACAGGCTTGCCAGTTTTACGGAGGCAATTTTTCTATTGAGATTTCCTCTTCTCAGATGACCCAGGCCTGTGTCAAGTGGATAAACAAACAGGACAAATGTCTAAGGTCATTTTGTTTTACCATACCAAAATACTTGAATGTGGACACTTCATAAGAAAAAGATGTATTTGGGGGCTTCTATTTTGGTAGTTTGAATACCATCGCTAGTCGCTGGTAAGGACTTTATAGCAGAAACGTATGTGACAGTAAAGAGGGGGCACATGGTGAAGGAGTCCATGGGGGTGCTAATCTTATTGTATTATAACAAGTCACTTTTGTCATGCCCAGCACACCAAGATGGGCATGAATCCCTTATGGGGATGATGCCTGCTTTAGTTAGGGTTATTATTGCTGTGAAAAGACATCATGACCACAGCAAATTAATGGTGAAATTATTTAGGCCACTCCACGTAGTTAAAAGGGAGGTTTATTTTGTGGGGTAACTTACAATGAAGGGGTAGGTTGCAGGGTCTGGCAAAGGTATAGTGCAGTCCGGGGGTGTTCTCTGGAGAACTCTGCTCGGTCTACCTCCAGCGTCAGGGTCCCGGAACCAAGCGTACCACCTCCTCTTGATCCTCGGTCTTCTGTTTCCTTCTCCGTCCTGCCTTGTGTGACCATTACCGAAGCCTCAATGGGGGTTGGAACTTCCAGGCCAATGCTGGGATGGCTATCCACTACAGCAAATCTTATAAAAAATTTAATTTAATAATTAACTGGAGTGACTTGCTTACAGTTTCTGAGGTTCAGCCATCATGATGGGGAACATGGCAGTCTGCCAGCAGATGTGGTCCTGAAGTAGCTGAGAATCCTACATTTTGCAGGCAACAGGAAGTCAACTGACTCACTGGGTGATAGATATCCTGAGCATAGGAAACCTCAAAGCCTGCTTCCACAGTGACACACTTCCTCCAGCAAGGCCTTACCCACTCCAACAGAGCCATACTTCCTAATTAAACTGCCACAATGTACCGAGTTTTCTTCCTTGCAGTCTTGACACCTGCAGAATTGCTACATTTGATAATTAAACCTCAGCATAAATTTTGCTGGGGACAAACTACACTTAAAGCAGAGTAAATCACAGCAATAGTACTCTCCCTCCTTCCTGGACTCCTGTAATGTCTCTTATTATCTAATTTCTAGCAAGCGAAAAGGCTAGACCTTCACGTGGATGACCCTTCTCATTCAGTCTTCCTAACTGCTTCCTCAGTGATTCTGTCCTGCATAACCCAGACCATGCAATATACGAGACTTGGAAAGACAAGGAGGAGCTCAGTTCTTAAACAAGTCCTTTCTTGAAGGAGAGGTACCAGGAAATCAGATGCTTAAAAACACATAACAAGAGGTTCAACAAAGCAGGTGGAAATGTGAGACAATACATGTTATGGTGACTGTGAGTCATAGTCTAGAAGAAAAACACATTAGCATAGAACAGATTCTTAATAACGCTTGGTTGATCAAATGATATTGATTCTGAGAATTCATTAACAAGGACAGGATGGAGCTAACAAGTGGTTAAGCCTGGAGATATAAAACTTAGGGTCAGGAAATAGGAAGCTCTGTAGGTTAGTGGTTAGCAATGGGCAGGACTCTACAAATAATTGAATATCAATAAACATTTGAGCTGAGGGTTCCAAGGTTCAAGACAATGGCTATACCTAGAGAACAAGGAAAAGTATGATCAGCACTTCTGGATCTAGATCAGGCCCAGTCTTGGAGTATGTCATTTATTTATTATCCCACCTATCCTGTCTGCCCTTTTTATCTATCTAATATTCTTTAACATATTAAAGTTCAAATAAAAGATATATTATGCTCCCTAAATTCTTGACCTGAGTCTTAAGCATTAAGGTATTAGAAGATAGGTCTTTAGATGAGTGACAGTCCTCTTATAAAAAGTTCTGAGGAAACTTATTCACTGCTTTCAACACAAAAAGACACAAATGTCATGAAGCAGGAAGTGGGCTCTCAAAACACACCTTTATATTATATTACCCAGGCCTAAGACCTGAGACAAAAATTTTCTGTTGTCTATAAATTACTTAACATATTTTGTTAGAATCCCAAACAGAGAAAAATGGCATTTCATTCCTACTTTCTTTTTTCTCCTGTTGCAAATCCTTTACATATGAGGGATTATTAGAAAGTCAGAGTAAACATCAAGCTTATCAGCTCATAAAAAAATATCTGCATGCATCACTAAGAAAGCTGGTTGTTGGGCAGAGAGCTGGAGATGGAGCTTTTTGATGCTCCACCCTGGAGAATCAGAAGGGGCTGCAGTCTTATAGATCAATGTTGTTACTTTTGACTGAAGTGAAAATTCTGGGCATGGAAGGAAAGGTAACTGAGTAAAAAGAGTGGATGAAGAGAAAGAAAAGAGATGAGGAAGAGGAAGAAAACCCCCAAGATGTCTGTACAAATTGGACTCGGGAGTGGGAGACTGAGAAGATGGACAGTAAATGTGACACCCCGTCTCTGAGGGATCAGAAGGCCTGTTACTGTGATGATGAGTATGTGTCCACAAGCTCTTCAGATACTTTGTTCATGATGATGGCCCATCTTTGCTTGGACCTGGGGATGCTTTTATTGGTTAAGATGCATCCCCTCGGTCTGTGTCATTCACAGCCTAAGGGTGGTCAAGTAGAGAAATACAATGTCAAATATTCATGTTCTGCTGGGTGGTGGTGGTGGTGGTGTCAGTGGTGGTGGTGGCGGCAGCGGCAGCCGCGGTGGCAGCGGCGCACGCCTTTGATCCCAGCACTCCAGAGGCAGAGCCAGGCGGATCTCTGTGAGTACGAGGCCAGCCTGGGCTACCAAGTGAGTTCCAGGAAAGGCGCAAAGCTACACAGAGAAACCCTGTCTCGAAAAAAAAAAAAAAATTCATGTTGCTAAGCTGAGTACCTTACCTAGACTTGAACTTTCAGGAAGACGTATCATAGAAGATGTGAGGAAGAACTAACCAGACAGTGAAGAGATAACAAGAGAAAAGCAACAACAAGAAAGTTCAGCTTCTGCTATAAGCCAGGGGCATGTGATGCTTGGGGGCAGTTCCATGTCCTTAAACCTATGAGTGGGAAGGAAAGAGGTACTGATGCAAGACTTGGGTCATGAATGACCTTGTTTGCCAAGCTAAGCACTGACACTTTATTCTTAATGCTACTGGATCTATTTAAAGACTATCCTACAGAATTGTGATCTTAAGTCAGTGGCATGGAACTACTGGCATATTTTCAATGGTTCCAAGCTCTCAGTCCTAGGCTCTGGTGTCTGGCCTGAAATTCATGAAACCATTGGCTTCTTGCTTTGCTTTGGGAATCAGAGACTGACTCCTCTGGCTCATAAGATGGGCTCATTTTATGATGTTGAGCCACTGGGTGGATCTTTCATAGGTGATTCCTTCCAGAAATGAGCTGTACACCCATGATGTCAGAAGGGTGGGGCATGGGGAATGGAGTAGGGTGTAACAGCTGCTATCAGTCTCTTCCCTCCTAAGAAAATGCAAAGCTCTGCCCAGCTTCTGAGCAAGGGATGCTTTGACTTCTGGAGAAATTCAGCCTTTCATAAAGATGTCAATTATCTCCTGAGACTGAGGATTATGAAAAGACCTTGAACAATCTGCATGAGCTTACTTAGACAAGCTGGGAAAGGTTGAAGAAGTTCATTAGTCCTTGGGCCCGAATTCCCTTTACTATAAGAGAGGTGATGATGAATCTCTCACAGGCTATCAGAATATCAGAGGGAAAAACTGTAAATCTTTAGGGATATATATTAGTTCTGTCTCCAAAGAATTTTTTTCTTATGGGCTTTCATTCTCTTACTAAGAATCTAGAACTAGCCTGGTTCAACTTTTCTATCACAATACTATAACTTTGAAGTATTATGTAAAGCCATAAATATCATTAACAAAACAAACTGATCCATTTTCTTATTTAGTATAATCAAGCATACTAAGTTGGGCACAGTGGATTTTTCATTTGGAATGCAAAGAGTTTCCACTTCATGCTGTACCTTTTACCAAGTCACTTTTTAATAAAATTCTGGAGCAAGCAAACAAATGAATGGATTTCAGTAAGCCAGGCTTATGAGAACAGGATACTGGCCACCAAAGGGCATCTCTTCTGATTTGCATATAAAAGTTCTGTGAGTTTCCATGTCAACCTGTAACACAGCTATGAAAAAAATCTTCCACAGGAAAGGAGTTAAAAAGTTCATGCTTCAAGAATGAATCAAGAAATATTCCAAGAATGTTTGAGAGAAAAATGGCATGCCCCAGGGCACCCCCAGGGAGAAGACAGGAACAGCTGCAGCCACCACATGCTGAGTCCAGTGCGGTGTCCAGTCCAGAGAGTAGTTTCTGCTTACAGCCATAAATCTGAAGGTCTACTAGTGAAGCAAGAGACATAGACTTCTCTTGGTACCAAGAGCCCATCTAGGATGATGGTATGACCTTGAATGGTTTTAAACTAAAAACAAATATGATCTCAAATTTCATCTGCACTACAAGTTTAAATCTTGACAGAATTGAACATCCATTAGGTGTCCCTCTTCTCACAGCTATTCCATTGTCTTGCTCCTCTGCAAAATTGTCCCCATTTGGGTGATCATTAGACACCTAGCTTCTGGAAGAATGAGATCTTCACTCCTAAGCTGGGTATCTATGGGGCAGCACAATATCCACCACAGTTGCTTTACAGAATCACAGACTTTAGCTACCAAGTTCAACACAACTGGAATGAGCTCATGTAAGATTCCAGTTTTCTTTTGTTCCCAAGAGAAGATGAAGACAGGTAGGAAAGATTAGTCCCTGATGCTGTAGTTATTCCCTTGGGCAGTCATCTTTTCCATCTCCCTACAAATTTTATGAATTCTTCACTTTCTAGAACATAGTTATATAAAGCAGGCTAGTCTAGACCTTCATCCATGAGAAGATATGGATATCATATCTGTTTAATATCAAGCCTAGATGACAGGGGGTACCAAAAGATAGCACAGTGAATTCCTTGCTGGTCAAACCTACTACTTCAGGTACTGGTTGTGTAGAAGATATCCCATCTCTAGTTAAGTATTTGTCTAAAATACTGGTTTCTATTTTTCCCTGCTTCCCTTTGAACTCAAATTCCCAAGGTGACCAGAAGATAGTGATATTTGAACTTTGAACAGGACACTTAGAGTATGTCTAATGGAAGATTTTCTCCTCTGGGAGATCTAATTCCAAATATGCTGAGTGTAAAATAGTGTAGACAAGAAGTACAAATCCCCAACTGGGTATTAGAAGTGATAGCAAATAAGAACAACCTCTGCTCCTTTGTTTCCAAACCAGCAGATCCTACATATCAGAACATAACACCAAATTATGGTCATTGATTTAGCATGTTTATGGCATTCTGGGAGATCATGGCTATCTTTACAAGGTCACACCTCAAACCTGGTGTTTCAGATGATACTTCAAGTGGCCATTCTGACACTCTGTCACAGTGGCAGAGCTGAGTCATATAATATATAATAGGATCCATGAATCCAATCACAAATCACCAACTTGCCCTCTTTACTATGAAATGAACTTTTTGACATAATACTATATCATTAAGAATGTCTATTGATGATTTATTTGATAATCCTTGAATACTAGTTCTGGAGAAAGACCTATAAGCCAAAAGGGCAAACCTATACCCAAAATATATGTTGATTCTGGTCAGGGAGAATCACTGACCCTTCAAACATCCGCACTGTTCACTTCTTCAAGGAATACTGTTTTATCAGAAGTTTGGACATGGTCTGATGTTCTCACATTGAACATTTTGCCAGACTCAATAGATAGACCAGATCTTATGAATAAGGCCTCATGGTATTGAACCAGACAGATAAATTAAATGGGAAATGTAGAGTTTGCCACTCCTGCCTCCTTAAGGTATTTAATGACCATAATTTTCTGCATTCTACATCTTCCTGGAATGGCTTATTGTTTTTAATTTGCTACTGTGGCCAGTAAAGCATCAGTTTAAAAAGCTTTTGTTTCACTTTTCCTAATTCAATGGTTAGTTACAAGCCAAGGACTGAATTTAGGGTCAGCTAGCATCTACATACATTTTAATTACACATTCAGGAACCCAAATCTCTGTGCCGGATGGGACCCTGTGGACACTCTAAGCTGGACCTAGGCCAGGATTCCATTTACTTAGTGGTCCTATATGCTCCTACTTAGCAGGGAGGCTTGACAATACTTCTAATTCCAAGATGAAACTGTCAACCCAGAACCTGGGATCAGCAGTCCCTGAAACACTCTCATATCCCTTGTCCCTAATGTGTGCTTACTCACTCACATAAAAGGCTGTATGCTCTTTGGGGGAAGGTTCTGCAGAAATCACTGTTAAATGTGCTTCTTTGGTATTGCAGGGTGCTTTATTATTTAGTTAGTAGATTTGAATTAACCTATTAACTTAGGTCCAGGAGGTAGAGAATCTCTTGATCATGTAGTGTGGATTATTTTGACTAGACTGAATGACACCAGCTTTGGCTATAATACATATTGTCCCTAGAGATACTGTGTTCTATAAATTGTTTATATGGCTTTCTGAGGGATGGGCCATCATGACCTTGCTTCTAATAGCTAAGTGCCACCAAATGATTCCTATTATTTGTTGTGTTATCTCCCCATTGATGCTGTCTTCTACCATGAGCTGAGACACATGTAAGAGACCAAAGGTCAGTTGTACTTTTCTCTCCACATCTTGCCCAGGTTTGGTAAATAGTGTGTCCTCTGATTTTGGACTTACCCATTAGCTCATTCAGATATGATTACTTCTTTTTCATCCCCCTTTCTCCCATTTGCTAATGAACCTCTTGCCATTCCCTCAACTAGGGTGGGCTAACTGTTATGAAGCTTTGGGGGGATGTTAAAGTCATCTAGGGACGCTCCCAAGATGTTCAAGTAGACTGTATCATTGAAAATGCTTTGTGTCCTGCTTTCCTTTATCTGTCATTGCTTAAATTTGGGCCAAAGCAGACCCTCCCTGCCCTACTGGTTTCAGTTGCTAGATCCCTTGGCTGTTTCAGAATGTGATCTCTTCCTCTTCATTTCTTTATTCTTTAACTTAATTTACTTATATTTTAAATTCCTTCATCCATGAATTAATTTTTTGATACAGAGTCTCACTAAGTGTGGCTTCAAACTCACAATCCTCCGGCTTCAGCTTCTCAGGTGCATCATCATATCTGGCAATCTAGTACTAGCACCTCCTAGGTTATATTATGAACTCACGTGATTATTGGCCTCTTGATCAGGAAGAGAAGTGAAGGAGTGTCCTTGGTGGGTGGCATTGAGCAGGAGTGGGTTGGGTCACCTCTACCTTGTAAGACAGAAGCATCTTCTATATTATCCTTAGGGGAGAATGGTGCACTAATCTTTCACAAAGATAACTGTGTGAGTCCATGGCTGGGAAGGTCTCGGGAAAGTCTGTGGGTTTTAAGGTTTTCACATGAAATCACCCTAGAATTCCTTCTCCAAGTCTTAGGCTCTTACTCCTACCTAGCTAGGGGCCTGACTTCTGTGCAGCCAGCTTACAGTGGTAAAAAAAAAAAAAAAAAATTCAATTTCTTCTAGATCTCTGCCATCTTTACAATTAAATTCTGGGCCTGAGAGTCCATTTTTCTCTATCCTCTGCAGCAAATGAGAGTTTCTTTACATGCTGCCAAGAAGGACTGCTGAGATCCATATAAATTGGTGATTAATCACATAAGCTTTAATATTTTTCGTGTACTCAACTATCCAATTGCATCATCCTTATAATGATTTTATCCCCTAGGCCTCACAAATGCCTGATATATTGCAGTAGGTAATTAATTCCTTTCCACTTATACGTGTGGTACAGGTTGTTCATTATTATTATTATTATTATTATTATTATTATTATTAAGTTTTTGAGATAGGGGTTTTCTGTGAACCTATGGCTGTCCTGGAACTCACTCTGTAGACCAGGCTGGCCTTGAACTCACAGAGACCTGCCTGCTTCTGTCTCCTCTGTCTCCCAAGTGCTTGGCTGGAATAAAATGCATGTGCCACCATTCCCCATATTTTACAGCTTGAATTTTAAACATTCTCCAAAGTCAGTACGTTTCGGTTTTGATCCTCAGCCTGTGACACATTGGGAGGTGGTGGAACCTTCAAAGGGACTAGTTTGACTAGGTTAAGTTTGAGCAATTGGGAATGTCCCTTTGAAGGGGAGAGTGAGACCTATATGCCTCCTGTTTCTCCCTGTCTCTTTGTCTCTGTCTGTCTCTGTCTCTCCCTCTCCTCTTTTGCTTTCCCCTCCCTCCCTCTCCCTTTCCACACCCCCACTCTCCTGGCCACCACAATATGAGCACATGCTCTATCACAAACTCTTTCTTCCCCTTATTCTGTTTCATCTTTCTCCTCAGTACTTATCTCCGACCTTGATTACCTCGATTACCATTGCCCTCCTAACCACAGGATTTTGTACTCCAGACCTATGGCACCTACAACCTACAGTCCAGCTTCTTAAACTGCAGGTCACAGGAGCTGATCAACATAGTCACATGATCACTAGATGCAGGGTAATTCTACATGCAAGCAAAGGGCTTTTTGCAAATACTAAACCTTTTCAAGTTATTCCTATATTATTTATTTCTCAGCTTCTGGGATTATGCCTCAAGACTCATCACAAGTAGTGAATTTGGCAGCAGTAAAATGTTTCTGAACATGAAACAATCAAACAAATATTCAAAATCCAACTTGCAGTGAATCCAAGGGGTTTCTGACAACCATCACCCCTGTTGCCTGTTGTATCATGTAACTTCACTACTGCCTTGATATGAAGAAACAAAAGGCTAACTTTGCCCTGTGGAAGACATTCCACTATGCAGTGCCAGTGAATACCGCCTAAAACATCTTGGCTTGGATTCAAGACTACTGTATGTTACGAATTGAAGGGTTCTATTTTTTGTTTTATTTTACTGTCCACAAACAGTTTTCTATGCTTGTAGAAAAGTAATAGTTTAATTTCAGAAAAATCACTTTCAATACTTTCCTACTTTCACTCCTTATGTAAGTTGACAAAATAGTATAACTTTGGATTGTATTATGTTAACATGCTTGATTTTAAAAATTGTTGTTTGAATTGATGACTCACTTGAGTTTCATAAGTCATTATTTGTATAGCAGAGAACCATTTAATAGAGATTTATTTATGATTCATCAGAAAATGTTTGACTTGTTTATTCATTTTATATACCTGTAAATGCACTTTTTTTAAATAAACAATTCTCAATGTTTATTTCATCAATAAAGATGTCAAATGTGAGAAAGGTTTAAGAAGTCCTGAGCTAGGGAAGGGCTTGGGACAAAGTGGGGCCTCAACAAGCAAGTGAAATGCAAATATTTATTAATGACCACTATGTGCATCTTACTGGAATTGCATGAGGACTGAAATAAATCTATTAGATAAAGCTCTTACATAGACATTCCAATAAAAACAGTTTAAAACATAGAAATATAATGAAGTGTTTGTCAGTATGCTTTTGTATCACTGGATAAGGAAAAAGGCCTTTTCTTTACAGAAAAGAAAGACATTCAGTTTGAGCAACTCAGGATCAGTGAAAAGTCTGAACCTCTTACTGAGAATTTACGGGTAGGCCTTTGATTCTCAGTAGGAAGGGAGATTTGGAAGCCTGCTTCTGCTTCTTCCAGCACCAGCATTTAATTGCAGGCTTAACAGGGGCTCAAGCCTATAAAAGATTCACCTTGTTTCTCTGAACATATATATTATTTACCGTACAGTCTATAAAATATTTACCCATTTGCTTAGCCAGCTGCATTCTGCTCAGCCTTAACTACCTCATCGCTGCTTGAGCTGATCAAATAGGCGGCTGGCGCCTCTCCAGACAAGGGTTGAGCAGGCAGCTGGAAGGGGCCCATAATTCATGTGTGTCAGAGCACATAGAAATCAGGGTGTTGAAAGGCTTTCTGAAGGTTCTGGGCGGGAGGCGGGTCCTTTGGTCCTTAGACCTTCCACTACCACCTATCAGCTCTACTACATGACTGTCACTGCCAGGTTTAGTTGAGGTCTCTATTCAGGATGCATTTACACAACCACCAAAATTCTCTCTCTCTCTCTGCAGCTAGTGGGTATAAAACTTGTGGCCTTTGAAACAGACTTTTAGGCCAGAACCAGCCTTACTCCATCATTTATAAGTCTATACTCTTAGAAAATTCCATTGCTTAAAAGCGTCATCAGAACATTCACAGGTAGTCCCAATGCCATGGACTTACTGCTGGGATTATGTAGGTGTTAGTCTCTGAGTGTGTGGCAGCTGGCTGAAAGCACTCAGTGCAGGTTAGAGACAAGGAGAAAAGGGAGGAAGTCTTTCAGGATAGTTCAAGGTGCTAGGCAGGCTGGGGTCCATATTTTGCAAATGAGAAGCCAACATTTTAAAATTAAGTACTTTGCTCAGCATTTTTTACTCATCTTGACACACTTGTGTTCAAAAAAAGTTGTTACTGAATTCAGTTTTGTTTTGTTGAAGATTAAGGCACAAGCTTAGCCAGACTGGACTGGGAAGGAGTAAAAAGAGGCCAGCACTGAACCTGAAGTACTTAGGGAAATTGGCAAAGGTAATGGGCATATTAATGTGCCTCTGCTCTGCAATTAGTTTTATGGAAAAAAAAAGAGGCCAGCTTAGGTAGAGTCAAGCTTCAGATGTGTGCAATGCCAAAGGGTTTGTCAGGGGGCTAAGGGTGAGGGTGGGGGTGGGGGTGGAGCAATAGGCCCAGAGTGAAGTAGGATGCTTTGACCCCACCGTTTATAGTCTGGCTCATGTCATGTTACCTCCCTGACTTCCCAATGCTCTGTCTTTGCTTTAGAAGGGGACCGTTTATCTCTGTGGTTTAATGTCTAGGTAATTCTTAACAAACACTACTAGTCGACAGATTTGGCACAACTAAAATTGATAATGGACAAAACCACATATCCTATTATATACTGCTGACTACAAATCAACAAAATTTGAGCTATTCTTAAACAGTTTTGACACTGAATTTTGTGGAATGAATGTTCATAAAAGAAAACAAAATAACAAAAGCTATAATCAGTTCAATTTGACATGGAAAAATACTAATGTATTAGTGAGATATTCATTTTTTTAGTTTACAAAGACATCTTTGATTTGCAATACAATTAGAATAAGGAAAATCAGAAATAGTGTACTGTGTTGTACAGAAATGTAATAAAAACATCATCTGTATTAATGACATTTGCTCTGCAAATCACTTAATCCATTAGTAAGAGTATGTTTTGGTGAAAATTGTTGCACAAATGAGAGTTTAATGTCCTTGGAGGGTAAAAAAAATATACCCTATATACCTTATGCATCTCACCCCAAGTCTGACACTGTGCTAGGCCTTACTCAAGAGGTCCCTAATCCCCCAGTCAGTGGTCAGCACTTCAGCACTTTGCTGTGGCATTAAAAAAAATAAAAGTGTGTGGGTGAAGAAACTATAATTCCAGTTAGCTAATCGATCTGCCCCAATCATAAATGGTTCAGTCCCAGAGCCAGGACTGTCTATAAATCTAGCATAGTGTGGTCATTGAGCCTTCCTGCCCAGAGTCAAGACATTGTTTGTAAGTGGGGGAATTAGCTACTTCTTCACCTCCCAAATAGGTTTAAAGGTGTTGAAGCAGGCATAGCTCAGCATCTCTTCAAACAGAAGCACAGATCCTAAGAAAGAAATGGGCTGTCCTAAGGTTTGCAAGCCTATAAAAGACTGTAGCCTCTTCACTTGTCCTGACCCCCATTTATCATGCTCTTGAGGAATGGTCTGGTCATCAGTCTCTTCAAGGACAGACAATAATCCTACTTTGTTAATTAATCAGTAAGTGAATTCTTACAAGTAAAGCAATCTCTATCACCACTCTCCAAATCATGTTCTTTTGAAGAAACAGTCAGAGGTAGAGCCATCTGCTCTCGGTAATACAGTCTTTGGGATGCTCTCATGTTAATAACACCAGGAAACTCTGTTTTTATCATCCACTTACCCATTTATATCCAAAGTAAAATTATCTTCCACAGACGTGAAATAATCTTCAAAGAATACTTAGAAGTCCCTTCAGTAGCTACTCAGAGAATGAAAGGAAGAGCTCACTTGGCCACTGTAACCTCATAATTCTGTACTGTGTCCTATCTCATCATCAGATTCTCTCTGGTGGTCCCTGAAGAAAAGCACCAGTTTATGCCACCAAGGGAAAGAAACAAATTGTTCCCAGCATGACTTTCATTTCTTTTCCTCTAAATCAGTAAGTCTTACTGACTTTGTTAAAGTACCCATGTTCAGTAATACAGGAGCAATTTTATCTAGCATCCTAGGTGACCAGTAAACCAAGTTTGTCCAGTACTGGCTCAGTATCTCTTGATAGGTGCTGGGTTTTCAGCATTAAGTCTGGAACAATTTTAAACAAACTAGGATGGTCTGCTCATCATTGTGATGTTGCTTTACATCCACTGAGTGGGGAGGTGGGGAGATAAGATGGGGAGATGAGGCTCCTACCACCCAAGAGCAGGGAAGGAGCCCCTGTTGCTCCCACAAGGTTTTTCTTTATTTTATAATTATTATGTTGGCCTACGAACTATAGAAGAATAGAAATAATTATCAAAAATGCAACTCAGAGACTCATTTTCTGGAATACTGGAACTAGAATTTTGTGTAGCATAGTGTGAAGTGTGATGCCTAGAGACAGCGCTCAAAAGTAGATGTACCAATGAAGACATGCAGACAGAGTGTAGATAAATAGCTATATTAAGGAGCAGAAACTAATTAAACTTTTGCAAGTAATTTTGTTGTTTGCTTGCATGCTTGCTGGTTTGTTCTAAGACAGGGTCTCATGCAGTCCACTCTGGTCTAGAACTCTCTATGTAGCAAAGGATGACATTGTACTTCTGATCCTTCTGCCTCTACTTCCCAAGCCCTGGGATTGCAGATATGTACCATCATGCCCATTTATTTGGGGCAGGGCTTCATGAATGTCAGGCAAGTATCTTACCAACTGAGATACATCCCCAACACCAAATTTTGTGGCATTATTCCCAGAGCTAGAACTTATCTAATCTAATCAATAAATTATTCAAAATCTACACTCAAACATCTAGTTCTTGACAAGGTCAAGATTAAAAATGAACCCTCTAAACACATTAAAATATTGTTTTGAAAAACTCATTTAATTTTATACATTTTTTCCAGAGAATCTTTTCTCAGCGTGATTCTCTGCTTTAGCTGGTAGTTTATGGTCCTTTCAGCAGAAGCCTGGTAGCTTTCATAAAATAAAAGAAATCTGTTTTGAGTCTCACCAGCTGTCTGGCCTGCTCCTGCCCTGTTGTTGGATCTTGAGGTGGCTTCAAAGAAACAGCTGAGAAAGCAGAGTGGGCAGTCCAGGAGCCTGGATCATTGACAGAAGTTCCCATCAGCATCAAGAAGCAAAAAGTCTGCTGTGCCACGTGCCTGGCCAGATCTGTCATCTTGCCATAGCTCTTCCCTTTATCCTCCTTTCTAGGCTCCAGTCCAACTCTCCTCTTGTCTCTAGTATTCTTTGGCTTCCTTTGTAGCTGAGAGTCCATTAGACTATGGGCAACTGGCACGCAAGAACCTGCCTATTCATTTCCACACACTGGCTCTTAGCATAGTGCCTTGTATAAAATATAGGATCAGTAGATGAATAAATGAATGAATGAAATAATTTAATGTTTCACCATAAAAAAAAAAAAAACTTAGCCTAGTGGTGGTGGTGCATGCCTTTAAGCCCAGCACTTGGGAGGCAGAGGCAGGCAGATCTCAGTGAGTTTGAGGCCAACCTGGTCTAAAAAGCGAGTTCCAGGACAGCCAGGACTGTTACACAGAGAAACTCTATCTTGAACAACAAAAACAAAAAATCCTCAGGAATTAGATGATCCATGTATGTAGTCTAAAATATTATTTTCATAGATGTTTGTTGAATAAATGTGTAAAATAAGTGGTCAGCCCTGAAATTGCACACATACAAGTAACACTAAATGGACTGAGTAGGTTGTTTTTGTTGTTGTTGTTGTGTGTGTGTGTGTGTGTGTGTGTGTGTGTATTCAAAGAAGAATGGGGTATGATTTTGAGAGGGGGAAGCAGAACACAATAGGACCTTCTTGTTGGACTTTCTTTTTGGGGACCACCAGTTTCCAAATAATGGTATAGATACTTATTATTAATTATGAAAGCTTGGCCTTTAGCTTAGGGTTGTTCTCAACTAGCTCTTATAACTTAATTAACGCGCTTCTATTATCTATGTCTTGCCACATTGCTCCTTACCTCTCCTCCATTTTCTACTTCCAACTCCCTCTGTATCTCACTGGCATCTCCCTCAAGTGCCTAGATTCATCCCAAGTTCCTCTCTCTTCCCAGAAGTTCTGTCTAACATCTCCTGTGTAGCTATTGGCCATTAAGCTCTTTATTAAACCAATCAAGAGACTTAGGCAGGCAAGCTAAAACAGTGACACATCTTTACAAAGTTTGCTCAACTATCCCCCAGCAATAGGAAACATGGGGGAATTGGAGAGAGGAAAGAGAAGGTGGATGATGTGATGTTTAACTTTAAAAAATATGTAAAAAGTAACAAATGAATGATTTTCATGAATAAAAATTATGAATGTGCAATTGGTTTTGTGCCAGATACTAGAGAGAAAATTTTATCTTATTTAATATTTCTGTCTTATTTAATAAGTTCAGCTCAGTGTACTATCTTTTTCTCCCTAGTGCTCAGTACTATCTAGCAGATCAGTGCTTATTTGCCTCTTCTGCTATTGTCTCCCATAAAAATTGAATCTCTAAGGGACAAATGTTTTGCCTATTTTGTTCATTGCTGCATCCCCTACCTCAAAGATTGCCTGTTACCAAGTAGATATTCAGTAGATATTTGTGGCATGAAGACTGTCATCACTATGGCTCAAAAAAAATCTGGATTTATGTCAAGCCATGTAACCCATGGCTTTCTTAAAACATAAAAATAAAAAATAAAAGCAAACAAAAAACTAGCAACTATACTGGGAGGCAAGAATTATTATTCTGATGAGGGGGGCACTGAAAGCTTCAGAAAGAGAGGGTCACCAGCTCAAACCCAGACAGTGGCTCACCTCATAAATGGTTGCATCAGAATTCAAATTCTGGGTAGTGTGGCTACAAACATATGCTCTCATGATGACCTCAGTCTATCTTGAAATGAGAAAACATCCTGAGCCTGAAGCAGAATATTCATGAAGAAGGGAATGTAAAAGGAGAGACCCCATTACAATTCAGGCCATCTTAGAAAGACCTTATTGAGCAAAGATATCCCTTTAAATTAACAATGTAATAAATGTAGGATAGAAGAGATTAAAAGAGGCCATTAGATGGGGGAAGGCTAGCCAATGACTATACCTCCTAATGAGATGCCCACTGTGTGTGGGCAAGCAATTTCTTTGACTATTATCTGATGTGAAGGGAATAGCAAGGAGCTCTTCTGTGGCACACAGAAACACCTTCTTCCACACACACCTGCTTAGGGCACAGCAAAGACAGTGAGTAAATGTCTGGAATATTGCATAAAAGCTGTCTGCCCAACCAGTCAAAGCTATTAAAATCCATCTCTCTGAAATGAACCCTGAGAGCAGGTCAAACAAATCTAATTTTTATTGTTCCTTAAGGAGATGTCTGTGCCGGAGACAAAGGAGAAAGGCAGGAGGCCAGTTCAGAAGAGAAGGGGAAAAAAACCCTAAGAGGCCTTAAAAAATTAAATGTTCAAAAGAGCTGTGGCAGGCAAGATAAATGATATATTACAGTGCTGGTTTAAACCTAATTGATGACTAATGTTGTAATGCAGTTGAACCTATGCTGATCTATTATCCGTCTGCTCCAGGCTGAAGGGACACTGCAAGGAGAAAAATTGCTAACTGTTTTAACCTGATGGAACTTTGAAAAAATAACCAGTCTAGTTACTTTAAAAGAAAAATGGCTGGGTGGTGACCTTCTAATGTATATCAGGGTCTTGCAATGCAAAATCAAAAGTTAATTAAATAGAATCTAGCACAAGAACAATGTAGAAAGTGTGTTTTAGAACTCAAGTGACCATAATGAATTGTTCTGTTGGGTCCTTACAAAATATTTCAAAGAAACTACCAATGGAGAGCCAGACATGCCAGATAAAATAGTAGCCATTGAGAAGTCAAATGCACATGCAAACACCATCTGAAAAACCCCTACATACAGGCACAGCTAAGCCACAGCCATTGTGAGGGCAGTAAGATCATTAACAGAGCTGCTGTGATGGGTTGGAGGGGATCTATTTACTTGTTTTATAACAACATTCAGAATAAAGCATAAGCAAACGATGTAAAGATATTCTTTAAAGATTCAGGAGTCAGCTTGAAAGGGTTCCAGTGGCCAAGTCTAGGATAGCATTAGCCACGGAGTAGTGAAAGTATTAAGTTATGCCAAAGACTAGAAGGAATCAGAAGTAACATCTCCAGTAATGGGGCAAGTGGGTTTCATGTGCCTCTTGATGCAGTGAACTGGAAAGTACCCAGCACCCTTCCTGTGGCATGGCCTGAAAATAATGAACAACCAGGAAGATATGAAGAAAGTCAAACTAATTGATGAGTGTACTACAGAGTATTTGGCCAGTTTTCCTAAAAAAAATCAAGGTCTTAAGTCAAATATAAAGTCAAAAAGATGATGTGGAAGGTGCTCCATATCAAAAGAAGTGAATAATACATGACTATTAAATGCAACCTGTGATGTTGGAGCAGGAAAATCATGTTCAAGGGATAAGTGGTTTGAATCAGAATGGCTCTCAAAGGCTCACATGTTTGAATACTTGTCCCCAGTTGGTGGTATGTTTAAGAAGAATTGGGAGGTATAGCCTTGTTGGTGGAGTTATGTCACTTGTGGCAGGCTATAAATGCGATTTGAAGGGGCCAGACTCTATTCCAAGTGGCCAGCCAAATTTGGCAACATCATCCATGTGGTTCTAGATTTAAAGGACAATCAATGTG
Source organism: Onychomys torridus (assembly GCF_903995425.1). NCBI lineage: Eukaryota > Metazoa > Chordata > Mammalia > Rodentia > Cricetidae > Onychomys > Onychomys torridus. The sequence continues at coordinate 112,301,126 of NC_050444.1, forward strand.
TGGCAGGGCAAGCCTGTATGATGATTCTGAGAGGGCAAGAAGTCCAGAAAGGTCATTGTATGAAGTTGTGAAAGTGAAGCCTGGATTGCATTGAAGGCGATGGGATGTTGGATATGCCAGAGCCATGGAATATCTACCAAGAGGAGCTTTACAAGTGGGACCAATCCAAGAGACAAAATTATATTGTAGTCACCAAAGCCAGAAGCACAGAGCCATCTAAGCCCTCCAACATCAGATAGGGAGTCACAGGATTTAGAGTTTGCCTTGCTGGGTTTCATTCTTGCTTTGATATAGTATTTCCTCACTATGTCCCAATTCTTCCCTTTTGGAATGGTAATGTATATTCTTTGACATTGTATATTGGAAATATGTAATTTGTTTTTTAGTTTTACAGGTGTTTTCAATTAAGAGATTGCTTTGAGTCTCACAAGACTTTGAACTTTGAAACAAGTGTTGAGACTCAAAGATTATGTGGACTTTTGAAGTTGGGCTAAATGCATTTTGCATTATGATATATTCGTAAGCCTATGGGGGCCAGGAAGCAGAGTGTGGATCCAGGTGTGAGCTCTCAGCTGCTGCTCCAGTATCATGCCAGCCTGCTGTCATGCTCCTCACTATGATGATCATGGAATCTAACCCTTTGAAACAATAAGATCCAAATAAACTCTTTAAGTTGCCTTGGTCAGGGGGTCTTATCACAGAGATAGAAAAGCACAGTGATAGGCATAGTACTATTTGTTAGCTGTTAAAAATTTTTGTAAATCTATGATCATTTTATAATTAAACCATTAATACACAAGTGGCATTGTAATGCTTTCTTTAAGGACCTACACTTAGGTTTGTTATTCTAGAAGACATTCTCTTCAGAAGTGATTAAGGGCCACCACTAAAACCTGGGTGCCCTCATGTAACTGGAAAGGGAAGAAACCATATAATAATAATGCATTATTATATTGATGAAGGTCATCAGAGGTCACATACCATAAGAGGAACAAGAAGCCTGAACAGCTTATATGATTTAGACACAGAGGCTGTGAAAGGACCACTGAGAATAGCCCAACTCTGACACTGCCTATACAGAGGCAAGTGCCATTAACCATTATAATTACCTATTTTATTTTGCACTTATTCTGAGTTAGTATTTGTGCTGATGTCCTACATAAATTATCTCTTTTAATTCTCATAAAAGCTTATGAGGGAGGTTTTGTCTGCATTTTAAAACATATTGAGGAAAACATAACTCACTTTCTAAAACAGACTTCCACCATTGGCAGTGGCTGGAAGGATTGATGCCAGAGTTTATGCCTATTGCTCTACCACTGAGGAAACATAGTCTCAAGAATGAAGAGCCCATTTCAAATGACTTCTAAAGAGTTCAGCTAGATCTAATCTGTACCTTAAGGGTTAATGTTGCATTTGGAAAAAAAAACAAAAACAAAAACAAAAACAAAAACACATCAGGAGAGGCATTTCCAGACAATTGTGCAAAGGGCCATTTCATCAGAAGAACATGCTTTTAGGATTTACTTATCTTATACTAATCACCAATTCTATTAATACTCATCTGTAACTTTATTAAACAAGGAATTGCTGAACATCTCTGTATGTAAAACCCACTTCCAAATTTACCTTGTAGGGAGATACCATGCTCACAAAGGCGGTTTTCCAAAGGCAAGGCTCATCCATCACACTCTGGATGTGCCGACCCCTGTAGTTTCCCCAAATGTGGAAAATTGGCTGCATAATCTGTGGGGGGGGGCGGGGGCTGTGTTTAAGATCCTCCCCACAAAAAACAAACACCCTCACTGCTTAGCCTGAGAGATTTTTTTTTAAGTCACCCATTTGAGCTTCCTGTGGGTAAGCCATGGTAACACTTCTCTTGGCCTTAGCCCCATTTTCCTCATTCTTGACTTCCTCCTTGTCCTCCTCTTTCTCTTTCTTCTGCTCATCTTTTCTTCTTCTTTCTTATGGAAACACTGAAACATAAAGAATTAGTACTAATTAAAACTCAGGAAAATTGAACGGTAGAGAGCCTGTGAACAGAGTCTTCAACAAGGACATCTCATCTTGACATGCAAAGATGAGAGAAAGATCCTTGTTAGACAAAAAACTCACCGGATTAAAGCCATCCTGGTGGAAGACTCCACGGGAATAGGATCCTACGTACAATGTTCAGAACAATGCATGAGTGATGAGAGGGAAGAGTGAAGAGCAAAGAGTAAGAGCAACAGTGTCAGTAAAAACTTAATGAGCATTTGTAAGGGTAGCTCGGAATTTGTCATGGAGAGGGAAATGGCCCAGGAGAAGGGTTGACTCTGCATTTGCCTCTTTCATTCAAGATTTGACTCCAAGTACCAAAGACCAGGTTCAAGATTTATGTTTAAACTCTTCAAAAGAATCAAACACTAAAATGACCCTATGAAACGTCTTCTTGGCATGAGCTCTTATTGCTGCATTCCTTTCCAAGAGCAAATTAGGCCTGCTGTCCATTAAGATTCTCTTGTAATCCAAGCTTTCTATAATATAAACTGGCTGGTTGTCCCTAAGTATGAGAAGGATTGACTTATAAATGATCTTTTTCTTTGACATATTTTGGTGAGAACAGATGCTATGAGTATTTCAAGGATAGCAAAATAAAAACAAACACACTTACAAAGAAGCTTTAGCTTTTCTTTGTGGGATCTGACAGGTACGTGGAGCCTCTGGCCACCTTCCAGGTTGCCTATGACCTCTCAAGTTCCTGCACCACTGGTTAGCAAGGTCAAAGTCAGAGTTTATGAAACTCAGTTAGTTCAGTGAAAACATATTGCTGGAAAACCTTGAGTACTTTGTAAATAGATTTTTAGGGTTTTCTTGAAAGGTTTATAAAAACACCATGGCTGATCATGAAGTTATATGAACAAAAGGGCCAGAATGCATCCCTTGAAGTTGTTGTGTGCATCTTTGTAGATCTGTACTTAATTACACAGATAAAAACACAAGCTCTGAGGTCAAGAAGACCTAGGTCCAAATCACAGTTTTTCCATTTACTAGCTATATGCAGAACAAATTACTTTGTGCTTCTAAACCTTAGTGGTCCATGGATCTGATATTCAGTTCTCAAGGTTATTTTTGAGGACAGTGATTCCCCTGAGTATGACTGAACATCACAACATTTTGTGCTTTCACTCAGTTGTTCCCAATAAAGTCTTCCTAGCCACCATACTTAATGCTGACATTTTTTCAGAGGCCCAAATACTTTTTATCTTCCTTTTATATTTCCTACCTAGCACTATTAATATATATAACCATGTATAGGTTACTGTTTTTCTATTCTCAACTTTGTCTCTGAACCTACCTTATGTTTAAAGATTTATTTTTAATTTTATGTCTTTGATGTTTTACCTGCATACAAGAGGACATGGGTTTCCCTAGAATTGGAGTAACAGAGGGTTGTTAGCTGCTGTGTAGATGTTGTAAACCAAACCAGGTTCCTCTTAAAGAGCATCAAGTGCTCTTAAGTACTGAGCCATCTTTCCTGCCCTGAAACTAACATTTTAGCAATTCAAGGGCAGATAATTCTGACTGTTTTAACCACTGCTACATCTGTTGGACCTAGAAGAATGTTTAGAAAATAATAAGGACTTAATAAATATTCATTGCACGAATGGATGGATAATTATGTGGTTGGCCAATGGAAGGACTCAGTGATAGATGATGGCTGGATAATTTATACTCCCACTACCCTTTGGTACCAAGCACATAGCAGTAAAACGTGAACTACAAAAGAAAAATAAATACAAAGATGTTTGTGTTATATAATATGAAAACATTAAAGAAAGTTGGATAAAAATTATGGAACTTTTTGAACTATCTCTGAAAGTCTTCTGTAAGTGCAAAATTATTTCAAAAGTTCTAAAAAATGGTTTACAAAAGAGAGATAACCATTTCTATAATCCAGAAATAAAACAAAACACATGGCAATAATGAGGGACTAAAGGTATGGCCTACCAGACTCATCTAGGCAGCTTACAAGTGGGCAATTGAGAGCCAAACATAGTAAGGGATAGGCTTGACTCTCATGTGTTAGAACTGACAGTCTGGGGTAGAACTCTCCTGTCCATGAATGGAAGCTTGATGTCCTACCACCTGTTGTCTAAGATTGCAGTTTCTAAAAAGCTCAAGAAGGAGGAACAGCTGCACAACCAGGACTCCAGCCAAACTATCTGCTTAATGGCTCATTTCTAAAGAAGGGTAGAAGATCAGTATTTCTAAACATTATGCTTGAGATATTTCAATGCTAAAGACAATAGATTGTCAGAAGGCCACATGACAAAAATAGCATTGCACATCAATGTGTAATATAATGGCTACAAAGAATATCTTCAGACCTTCTAGAGAAAAAGAACAGATCACCTACCATAGATCAACACTGAGGCCAACAGCAGGTAACTTAAGAACAGTCATCTTTGCCAAAAGACCAACAGCACCTTCCCGATGCTGAAATGGAAAAGCTTTGACTACAGATGGATGCATCTAGTGTTATCATTTAAGACTGTACTCACTTGCTAGGATTGTCATAACCACACATAGACACTGGCTGACTCAAGCACCCAGAAGACAATTCCTCAGTACAAAAACTGCAAGTCTAAGTTCAAGGTGGCTGTGAATACACAATCAAATGAGTAATTGCCTGGTCTCCCTTTTCCATCTATGATCACTGTCATCTCATCGTGTCTTCACATTTTGTTTCCCTGGTGCAGATATTTCCAGGTGTGTGTTTGAGTACCCCAATTTCATTTTTTCATAAGAACATACTCAGATTGGGCTAGGAGTCATTCTAATGGTTTCATTTTAAATTAATTATACTTTTAAAGGTCCTATCTCCAAAGTTAGTCACATAATGAAGGTTATGGTTTCAAAATATGAATTTGGGGACTGAGAGTCCCAGTTAAGATGTATATGTATACTTATATGTAGCCTTATGTACATACAAGCATATGTAACATGAATTTAGATGGTCTTATAATAAAAACCCTGGAGCCAGATATTAGGGTAAAAGCTGAATGATCAGAGAAGTAGAGCAAGCCACAGCCAGCCTCACCTTGCCAACTCCAATTCAATCCTGTTTCCATGAATCCTCAGACTGAATGCCTCTGAGTCCTCACCAGAAACCGTCTCAGCTGAACTGCCTAAGTTCCTGTTTCCTCACACCTTATATACCTTTCTCTGCCCTGCTGTCACTTCCTGGGATTAAAGGCATGTGTGCTTCCCAGTACTAGGATTAAAGGTGTGTGCCACCATTGCCTGGCTCTGTTTCCAGTGTGGCTCTGAACTTATAGAAATCTAGAAGGATTTCTGCTTCCCAAGTAATAGGATTAAGGGTGTGTGCCACCACTCTCTGGCCTCTATGTCTAATCTAGGGGCTTGCTCTGTTCTCTGGTCTTCAGGCAAGCTTTATTAGGGTATACACTATATCATCACATATAAATATAGTCAAAGACTCACAAAATAATTAGAGCAGCTGTTACTTATGGATACTTGCTTTAAAAATATCAAATGTTATTTATTGGCACAGAGAAAAATGCTACAAAATAAAATAGTAGAAATATATGCAAAAATTAGAACTGAAATTTATTATAAAGTAATTGAAGTTATTTGTTGAAACTAGAGATTATCACAATGGATTCATTTTTTTAAAAACCCAACAAAATAAAAGACTTAAACTCAATGGATGAAACAGCATGCAAGATGTAAGTCAGATAAGGCTGACAACAGTTCTGCAGTCATAATGGGACTTAAAACATTTTCTTCCAAAAGCATTTTAACAATATACATATTATATTTATATAATGTTTAATGTTTGTACATAAATATTTTCCTTGTATATGAGTATTATATGAGTATGAATGTTATTCAATATATATGTTTAACATAGAGCATATATGAACTTTCCCTAAAATGTTATCTTGTACTTATCATTTTGGCATAGCCTCTTTATGCCTCTTGGGTAGAATTAGTTATGATAACTCAGGCCTCCCTAGCTTCGATATACTTCATACAGTCCTCATCCCAGTATAAATTGAAATGTACCTGTCTGTCTATAATAGACTTTTTTCCCCAGTCACTAGTACATTAACTATCTCTGTAACTCCATTTACAGGTACAGTACATATGGATGAAAATTTCTTGTTGAATGAATTAATCCATGGTTTCTCTCCTCAAGAAGTTCACAAGATAGAATAATAAGTAGCTAACATGCATTAAGAAATCTAGGTACCAAGCACTTTTTAAAGTGTCTTATAGGGACTGTTCCATGAATCGTCACAGCATCCCCATGTGGAAGGTGTTCAGGTTATTTCCCATGTGTGTGTGTGTGTGTGTGTGTGTGTGTGTGTGTGTGTGTGTGTATTTATGAATTTATTTATTTATTCTTCTCTCATATATTAAATCCTGCTAGCAGTTTCCCCTCCCTTCTCCCCTCCCAATCCCCCTCCCCATCTACTCCTGCTCCTTTCCCTTCAGAAAAGAGCAGGCCTCCCAGGGATACCAACCAAACATGGCCTATCAAGTTGCAGTAAGACTAGGCACCTCTCCTCGTATTAAGGCAGAACAAGGCAACTCAATAGGAGGAAAAAGAGTCTCAAGAGCAGACAAAGGAGTCAGGGACAGGCCCTGCCCCCACTGTTACAGTGAGAAAACCTGAGACATTTGAGGTGCTATAACTCTTCCAAAGTCACATGGCTGACAAACAGCATATCCGGGATTGTGTTCCAAATTTTCCGTCTTAGTCTAAATCTTCTATCATTATGCTATATGACTCACATTTTATATATGAAATACACCACTAATAGAATGCAGTAATTACTAAGCATTCATTTGAACAGATAAATCCAGAGCCATTATGCTAAAAGGATACAAGTTACCATCCTGACAAACTGCAAAGTGAGTCTGACAGCATTTCCTATACCGTGCTTTCTCTACTTCTCTGAAGGATATGTGGCGTGGGAAATGGGCAAATAAGCCAAGTGGTCTTCTTCCTTAGATCCCAGCTGTTCTCTGAGCCCATGAGATCATTCTAGAATTCCACTGGCTGCTGTAATCCTACAGTCATGCTCGGTGTGCTTTGACTCAGATACCTGGGCTCACGGCTTCATGGTGTCCTTAATGGAGAGTGGGGGGATCTGGGCACCAATGCCTCTGTAGACAACTGCGGCTTCTTTTCTCCTTTGTATAGTATACTATCCAGAGAATTCTTCAGTACATAAATTCTAAGCAAAAGCCACTGAGGGAGGCAGAGAGAGAGAGAGAGAGAGAGAGAGAGAGAGAGAGAGAGAGAGAGAGAGAGAGATACTTAATTATCAGTCTTTATTATCATGAAAATATGAAATACTTTATATTTGGGATTCCTGGATCATATAAGTTATGAATAACAGAGATAAAGAAATTCTCATTTGGCATCTCAGCTCATTCTTTCAGAAGAATCAAAAGGAAAGCACTATTTTATTTGAGCAGTAATGTGACAATTTCTCTAAGATGTAAGAGACTTCCTGCTCCAACCCAGGATCATTGAAAACTTATTATACAGCCTACACTATCCATTGTGTTGTTTAATGAGACATTTGATCACAGTTTATGAGACAACTGACTGCTAAACTATTCACCTAAATTGAGACGCTGTAAGGAATGTAACTCATGATGACTCCAAAGCAGAATTGGTAGAAGGCTGCATTTGAACAGCTAAGTGTTGGGCATGTGAACATTGTAAAGCTTTTAGCTGAAAAACTTAGAGTATAAATTCCTGGTTGGTACTTCAACATCAATGCTCCATTTAAGAAATCATTCAGAAAGATCCCCTCTGGTTTTTGGGGTTTTTTTTTGTTTTTTGTTTTTTGTTTTTGTTTTTAATTTTTCAAGTAAGCCATGTTCTAAGGAGCTAATGAAGAAAGGTTTTGCTAAACAAAGAATTACTTGTGCAAAGGCTTGAACACTGTGAGCCAAGCCACCTGGAGGGAAACATGCCAGCTCTTAGCAATGGTCAGAACATAGGACAGAGGATAGGAAGGAGTGAGAGTAGGCTTCTAATGTCATGTCAAAGCATATGGACTCTCTACTTAGAGGCTAGAAACTTAAAAAAAAAAACACAAAAGGCAGCAGAGCCAGTCCACACCCTCTGCCCTATGGGTAATATGACCAGCTTTGGAGACATGAAACTATAAAGCTGACAGAGTAACTAACAAATGCAGAACATCCAGCCTCCACATGGGTAGGAGCCTGAACCAGGACACAAGCATTCTGCATCTAAACCTTACATTCTTTATATGTCAGCATGTGCCTATCAGAGCAGCCACTTTTGAAATCAAGAGACTGAGTCCTGAGGTCAAAGAATTATAGCTTGGAACTAGAGGCTCCTTGGGGTTTGAGGGTCCCAAGACATCTGATGAACACTGCCTGCTTGTTACCACAGCCATTCATGTGTCTACAGAATTTCAGATATCTTCTCTTGGCTTCTGAAAAGCTAACAAATAAAAAGCACCATGCTTTCCTCTGCCTGTAACCCACATTGGGGTCACAATGACAGGAAGGGCAATAAAGTGCAATGGGAAGCTGCTCTCTCCAGGTCCCCTCCAAGAAGTTCCCAAACAATGATGGGAACACACCAAATTCAGTCTCTCTCTCTCTCTCTCTCTCTCTCTCTCTCTCTCTCTCTCTCTCCCTCTGTCTTTGATAACTTTACAGAAATGAAAGGATCTCTGTCTTTAGATTTCCCCCTAGGAGTTAACATTTCAAACCTGCCATTTTTTCTGTGACTCAGGATCAAACCACACACTGTGCTAAAATTTGTTTATATTGCCTTCCATTTCTATGGTGATTTGTGTTCATAGAAATGAGGGACAAAGAATCCTAGGTGAGAACGAGTTTCAATAGCATCTCGGGGCAATGTAACCTACAGCATCTAGCACAGATATGTAGCTGAAGTTGTTGTTGTTGTTGTTGTTTTGTCCCGGTCTGCTGGCAGTCAGGACAAATCTCTCCCACTAGCATCCCTCAAGTAAATACACAGAGCCTTATATTAATTAAACTGCTCGGTCCTTAGCTCAGGCCTACCACTGATTAGCTCTTACATTTAAGCTAACCCATAATTCTTATTTATGTTTAGCCACATGGCTTGGTACCTTTTCCCAATTCTGCCTTCACATCTTATTTCTCATGGCAGCAGCTGGCAGCATCTCCTCATTCAGCCCTCCTGTTCCCAGAATTCTCCTCTCCCTTTGTCCCGCCTATACTTCCTGCCTGGCTACTGGCCAATCAGCACTTTATTTATTAACTAGTCAGAGCAACACATTCACAACATACAGAGTGATATCCATAGCACAGATATTTCTGGCCAATTAATAATCCATTTGTACCTGGTCCAAAGTAGATACTCAATGATTATTATTCAATAATTATTAAGTTAAATCACTAGAACATTTGCTCTCTCTCTCTAGCATGTCAGGTAAAAGTTGGAAGAAAAATACCACACACATGTCCATTTATGCATGTACATATTTATATGTATACTCATAACATTCACATAAAGCTCAGTAAATTTCTTTAAAATGTAGAAAAATTTTAATTTAGAAAATAAATAATTGCCAGGTAAGTCCAAATTCCACAATAAATAATTCAAAGAGGTGTTATAGAATATAATTTTAATGTGTGCTACTTTTATTTATGTTACATTTGTTTAACTCTGTGAAGCTGTGTTACTGTGCCTGTGTAAAACACCTGATGGTCTAATAAAGAGCTGAATGGCCAATAGCAAGGCAGGAGAAAGGATAGGCAGGACTGGCAGGCAGAGAGGATATATAGAGGGAGAAATCTGGGAAAAAGGAGGAAGGGGCCAGAGAAGGAGGAGGACTCCAGGGACCAGCCACCCAGCGACACAGCAAGACACAGAGTAAGAGTAAAATTTACAGAAGTAAGAGAATGGATGCAAAAGGTAGATGGAAAAATTTAAGATAAGGAAAGCTGGCTAGAAACTAAGCCAGGCTATAGCCAGGCATTCCTAAGTAATAATAAGCCTCCATGTCTGATTTATTTGGGAGCTGGGTGGTGGGTCCCTCACAAAAGAATAAAAACAAACAACAACAAAGAGGAGATGGCATGTAAGAAACTTATTTCATGCACCTCAGAATTGTATCTTAACAAGCAAATGGAATGAATGGAAAAGCTACCCAGAGTTCCACTGTGATCCTCCAGGATGACAGAATACTTTTTATATGACTCAAAATTATATGCCTTTATCTTTATAGATATACATTACTGTTAATATACTTTAACTTATTTATCTATTTGTATTATTGGACATAAAATGTATATATTAAAAATATCCTTGAGAAAAAAACTAGATGGCTTTTTCAGATCTTAAAACCTTATAAACTTATAGTAATTTCAAATTTATTTTCATTATTTTTATGTTTGTGTATATGTATGTATTTTGTGTAAATATTGTGTATATGTGTATATCTGGGGTGGGAGGTATGTACATGTAAATGTAAGTGACCAAGGAGGCCAGAAGAGGCTGTTGGTTGCCCTGGAGCTGTTGTTACAGAGCACTGTCAGCTGTCCTATGTGGATGCTAACATCTGAACCCAATCCCTCTGCAAGCGCAACTAGTACTCTTAACCACAGGCCACCTCTTTAGCTGGAGTTGTGATAGTTTGAACAGTATGGCATTTGGGCGAAGCTAGAAAAACAAAGCCATTAATAGACTATAGATTACAGAACTAGGTCACCATATACAGAGCTACTTTGTAGCACTGATATTCAATAGAAAGAAGGCAGGAGACTCAATGGTGCACAGGAAATAAATTTTTAAAGGATAAGATATTTAGTAAGGTTGCATAGGAAATTGACTTGTTATAGACAAAAGAAATATCAATCATACCATGCACAAGTTAACTTGAAGTCGATTAAAAATCTAAACACAGTATCTAAAATATTCAAGTATCTGCAAGAAATCATTTGAGATTATTTTTGTGACTTTGATATTAAGAAAGATATTAAAAATATGACACAAAAAAACTGCAATGCAGGGGTTTGGGTTTTTGTTGATTTTTTTTATTAAGAAAAGGTCTGCAAATGTCAGTAATTTCATTCAAAAGTAAATTGACAACCCACAGACTAAAAGCCACCATATATGTATTAGAAAGCTCATATACAGAATGCATTAAAAATCAACAAGAAATATCTACTTTTACAAAGGAATAATTCCTGAAAAGATACTATTTACAAGAGACTATTAAAAATTTTCCAATACATGGAAATGTGCTCAATTTCATAGTGCCTTTGCTATGGTAGAAATTCATAATAAACCCAGTTAACTACCACTTCAAATCAACCAGGATGGATATTACCAACATGATTGACAATGTCAGGTATCATCAAGGGTGTGCAATAACTGCATGTGTGAAACTCTCACATTAATGGTATCATTGTAAGCTGCCTCAATCACTCTGGCAATCTTCTTTTCAGCATCAATTAAAAGTGTCACATAGAAATGTAAGTCCAAGTGTATAACCCCTAAAGACATGAATAGAAATATCTAACCACTTAACGCATAGTGGCCTCAAATTGGAAATATTGCAAGTGCCCTTTAAATGGAGGCCAGATCAGCAAATTATGATGTTTTTCTAAACACTAGAATAGAAAAAGTCGTGTGTGTGTGTGTGTGTGTGTGTGTGTGTGTGTGTGTGTGTGTCTTAGAGTTTTTATTGCTGCAATGAACACATTGAGAGGAAAGAGTTCATTTGGGTTATACTTCCACAGTACTGGTCATCACTGAAGAAAGTCAGGACAGGAACTCAAACAGGGCAGGAACCTGGAAGCAGGAGCCAACAGAGGCCATGAAGTGGTGCTACTTACTTGCTTGCTCCTCATGGCTTGCTCAGCCTGCTTTCTTATAGAACCCAGAACCACCAGCCCAGGAATGGCACCACCAACAATGGGCTAGCCCTTCCCTCATTAATCCTTAATTAAGAAAAATGCCCTACAGGCTTGTCTGCAGCCTGATCTTACAGAGGCATTTTCTAAATTGAGGCTCCCTCCTCTCAGATGACTTAAGCTTGTGACAAGTTGACATGAGACTATTCAGCACACATGAGCTTACAGTTTAATGAAAGTAGTAATTACAAAAGAACGCTTCTTATAGGTTTCTGCCTATATGAAATTATTGGTTAGGTGAAACTAGCCTATGCTGATGGAAGTTAGATATTGTCTGTGGGTTGTCACTGAGAAGGAAGAGCCACATTGGATTCTAATAGAGTAATAAAAGAACAAATAACATGATCTGGGTGGTGGTTACATGGCTATATTTGTATAAAATATTTATTGAGGCAAACTCTTAAGATTTGAACGTACTAGTGCAGATAAATTATACTTTCATAGAGCAGAAAATATTCCCTAGGATAAATAAAATATGGTAATAACTATCTTTGGATATAATTGTTGTGCCACATATCTATGTATATACATGGAAAGGCTATGTAAGGATGGTGTTAAATATGCCAACTCTAGAGTCAGGCTGCCTCTCTACTTGGTTGAATTTCTACTTCTGAAAACTGCTACCTGTACAAGTGTGTGCCATACATATCAGCTTGAGTTGGATCACTTTTTAACATCATTAGACTTAGAAGAAGAAGAACATCTGTGTAATAGGGTTTAACAAGATTCAAGTGTCTTGATATACATCAAGGACTCGGAAATATCATCTGCATATTTTGGAAGTTTGTGATATCTGTCACAAAAATGCTTTATAAACAGTATATGACCAGTTTACACTTCAGTCACCAGTCTGTAGATGGCCTGGTAGATAATTCCATGAAACAAATTCTCTTTAGGTATTAATGACTGTTAATGGAAATGAAGAAGATATTTTGGTTAGGCAACAACCACTCTGACTTGTGGCCTTAAGGTAAGCAAGAAGCAACTGTGAAGAAAGCTAAATATTGTGAATTAAATTAACGTGCCTATAATTCTTTGCTTGTATGCTAAATGTTGCATTTCTTGAATTGCTTTGGCCTTGTTCTTCTTTCTGAGCCCTGCTCTTTATACTTCCATAGAAAATAAAAATATTCCCTAGAATAAATAATATGAGAATAACTATCTGTGTGACTTTTGCTATGGTTTGGATATGGTTTAACTGGGAGATGCCCTAAATGCTGATGCTATTGGAGCGTGGTCCTCAGGGTGCATTATCAGGAGTTGATGAACCATTAAGAGGTCACTGAGGGGCATGTACACAGAAGGTGGCTCTGTTTCTAACTCTTCATGGTCTTTGCAGAGCAATTTATACAAAGAGCCATCATGGCCACCACCTTCTCTTTGCTTCCAGTATCAAGGAATCTGTAATCTGCTTATCCCTACATTTACTTTTGCCATGTTATCCTCCATGAACAAGTAATCAAGAGGTAGCCCTTTCCCCGCCTTCACTGTGTCACTTAGCTTTCAGCCTTCAAAATGGTGAATAAAATAAGCCTTGTTTTCTTTTCAAGTGGGCTGTGTTGGACATTGGCTACCATCTACTGATCATCTTCTAATCTTTTTCTGCTAGAACTCCTCATACGCAGTTTCTAAAACTGAAATCAATGCCTTTTTTTAAAAGCCTATATGGTGAAAGAAGGAACTCTAAACAGGGGAATTGGTGCAGACAAACTCACAAAGTTTTAATGAACATTTTTACTAATGCTAAACATATGTCTATCTCTGGGCCCAGAAATTCCAATATTAGATACTTAAGAGAAAGGGAAATATATATATATATATATTAGTAGTGGCAAATTTGTAGATGTCCCAGAAAGGCAGTGTGCATGGAATGGAGAACATCAAAATACATGTCCCACCGTATCTCTTCCCTATTCATACTTCCTGTTCTTCTGGTTTAATCTTTGTTATTATTTAGACATGAAGTGTCTGCCAAAATGGGTGATGTGTTCATAGTCTAGTCTTCATTTGGTTGTACTGTTGGGAAGTGACTAGATCCTGAATGACTTCATCAGTGGTTCAGTGATAAGCTCACAGATGAATTTCACTATTAAGAGACAGGGCTTAATTGAAGAAATGAGTCACTGGATCATGGATTTGAAGGTTATACTTTGTCCCTGGATACTTGTTCTTTCTTTGTTCACTGAGTGACTGAAGATTAAGCCTCTCCTCTGCCACACTCTCCCCTCATAATAACCGCATGACAATGGAACGGTTGTATTGTAGAATATTATTTTAAGATGTGTTACTTTTGTTTATGTTGCATTTGTTTAACTCTGTGAAGCTGTGTTACTGTGCCTGTGTAAAACACCTGATAGTCTAATAAAGAGCTGAACAGCCAATAGTGAGGCAGGAGACAGGATAAATAGGGCTGGCAGGCAGAGATAATATATAGGAGAAATCTTGGAGGAAAGAAGAAGTAGCCAGAGAAGGAGGACTCCAGAGGCCAGCCACCAAGCTACACACCCAGCCATGGAGTACGAGTAAGGTTTACAGAAGTAAAGGGACAGGAAAAGCCCAGAGGCAAAAGGTAGATGGGATGATTTAAGGAAAGCTGGCAAGAAACAAGCCAAGCTAAGGCCAGGCATTCATAAGTAATAATAAGCTTCCATGTGTTATTTGGGCACCCCAAAAGAGTAAAAACAAACAACTACACAAATGACCTCAGGCTGAGACCTCTGAAGTAAAAAGGACAAATAGATCTTTTGTGATTTACGTTCTCACGTATTTTGTCCCAGTGATAGGAGTTGACTATACAGAAAATTGGAACCCAGAAACAGGGTTACTGCTGTGACTATATCTCTTCATGGTGTTCAGAAGCCTGTGAAAGTGTTTTACAAGCAGAATGAAAAAGATTGTAGATGTAACCCAGAGGAAGTGTAGAATTTTCTAAGTAGAGCTGAATGGGCAATTCTAATGGGAGCTCAGGAAACTATAGTTCTGCTAGGAACCCCAGAAATAAAGTTTGTGTTCATGAAGTTTCATATGGGAACAAGGATTCTGTTGAGAACTGGACTAGAGGCCATTCCTGTTACAGTCCAACAAAAGACTTATTTATATTTTGTCCATGCCTAAGACTTTTTGTGAGTTTAAGTTTAAAGGTAATGAGCTAATTTAAAGGTAATCTGCTGAAAGACATTTTGTGTCAACATAGCATTAAAGATGTGGCATGGGTGTTTCTGATTATATTCAGTAAGATTTATAGTGAAAATCAGGAGCATGATACAGAGCTAAAGGACTTAAAAACTTGTCATGTTACCAGAAAAGGAGTACACTGAGTTGGAATAAAGGGATTTGAATGTGTGGTTGTTGAAGAGATTAGCATCATGAAAAAGATACAAAGTACTTTATATCTAGAAATAGAAAAGATATGTTGGGTGCTGTGGGATGTTCTGTATGTCAAATGTGTTGCTCTGATTGGTTAAAATAAATAAAGCCACGTGGCAAATTATAGACTAACGGAAATGGGTTAATTTAAGATATAAGAATTAAATAGCAGGAAGCCTGCCACAACCATACAGTTTGTAAGCAATATAAGTTTCTGTGTGTTTACTTGGTTGGGTCTGAGCGTCTATGGACCTTGAGGGTGAGAGAGATTTGTCCTATCTGTGGGCCAGGCAGGAAAACTCTAGCTACAAATGGTGCCCAATCTGGGGCAAGAGTTTCCACCTAACACCTGAGAAAAAAAGATTCTAAAACGGAGCTAAAAACAGCTTCCTAATTGTCTCTTTCAAGTTAGCAGCAGCCTGCCAGTTTGAGCTACTATGGCAGGTTCCTGGCCTGTGCGTCTGACCTGCAGTGTGGCGGGAATGAGGAGTCTACAAGCAGTACTTTACTCTGCTGTGTGGTAGATTTAGCCTTTGCTAGTTTTTTTTTTTTTTTTTTTTTTTTTTTTTAAGGTTTCTGGGCTATGCACTGCTTTGATAGAACTGTTTCTGATAGTTGATGGTACACATAGCTCCAGACCCAGAGCTGGTGGTAAACTGTACCACCGCCATGTTGGAAAGCTGAGGTGGGCAGAGCCAACAGCCATAGTGGTGTTTCAATCTTACAAAGATGGATATTACACAGAGAATCTGGTTTGTGTTGTCTTTGGGATTTTTAACTGCAAAAAAAAAAGATTTGATTGTAAAAGCTGTTGAGTTAAACAAATATGTAAAATTTAAAAGTATCTTGACTTCAAAATTTGGATATAAGGATATGTTTCTTTGGAAAAGAGTCTTTGCTTTTGTTTCCACAGAAAGCAAGAGGCTATGGATTTGTTCCAGATTAAGATACATCAGGTTTGACCAGCCAAGACCCCCTGAAAGGTCTCCGAAGACACCATGGCCCAGTTGATCCAAAATCCAAAACAATTTCAAGACAACTGGCTCAAAAGATTTACCCTCACGGACTACTCCATAATCCTAAAATTTTCTTTATGTCCCCATAAGATACAGCAGCCCCCTCCAGCAGGAAGTAGTAAGAGAAACTACGCCCAAATTCCCAAAATTATCAAGCTGGCTTTAGAGATAGAATTGGCTCGTTCCTTCTCTAAACCCAGACGTATAGCTAAAAGAAAAGGTTAAGAGATTTTTGTGTCCCAAGTCATAAGAGCCCTCTGATGTGGGACAGAGAAAAACCAATATTTTTATTTATATCAGGTTGATTATAAATGTGATCTCTTTCTAAAAAAAAAAAAAAGGACATATGATATAGATATAATATGATGAAAGGGTAGATTAATGAACTTACTTTTAAATAACAACAACTTGTTTAAAATGTCTTACATTGGTATAGATTTTAGTCTATTGATACAAACATAAAGTTAATTTTGTTATATTGTATATATATTTCTACTCTCGTGTGAGGTATTATGTTTATGCAACTCATTTAGATTGTAATGGATAGTTAAGAAATATAATCAATTAGTCTTCTATGATAGTCAAACTTATAGTCATGTTAAGTTTTCTATAGATATATTTCAGATAAACAGGTAATCTTCAAACACTTCAAAGGTCTACAGAATATGGCATTTAAAATATTTTTAAAATTCAGACTTTCTGGACAGTGAGACATGTCTGCTCCTGGCAACACCGATTTACTTCAGAGAGGAGGATGGGCACTGAAGACACTTCATATGGAGTTTATCTTTACCTTGGCAAAAATAGCCATTTGGGCAAGAAACTGTTCTTGCCTGGACTGCTTGATCAAGTGGACATGCAGGACCCATAGAAAGGTGATCACTACACTTTGCTTGACAAAATGGTCCTTCAGGTTCCTGCTTTGCAGAGGAAACTGCCAGACATTCTACAGGACACTGAAAACAGTGGCCAAGAAACTCTAGCCCTGTGGGCTGAAGACAAATGCCCCAACTTTACAAAGGAACATTAGGTGACTGTCCAGGCTGCCAGCTGTCTCTGTCTACCCTACAAGACTCCCAAGAGTTGCTTTCATCCTTCTCCCGTTTCTCAGGTAATATTATATCCTTCTGAGGTCTTTGATGTGGTTGAAGACTAGACAGTTGTAATTTTCTCAGTTATGATAAAGGATAAGTTAGATATAAAACCTTAGACTCACAAATGTAAGATAGGATATCTTCTTTAATATTGTATCTGTAAGTCTTGCTTGATAATTGTTTTGTTATCTGAAATTTTACTATATAAAAGTTAAAACCTTGCTTTTTGAAAAAAAGAAAAGGGGAAGTGCTGTGGGATGTTCTGTATGTCAAATGTGTTGCTCTGATTGGTTAAAAATAAATAAAGTGCTAATTGGCCAGTAGCCAGGCAGGAAGGATAGGGTACGTGGGACAAGGAGGAGGAGAATTGTGGGAAATGGAAGGCTGGGAGAGAGACACTGCCAGCTGCTGCCATGACAAGGAATATGTAAGGTACTGGTAAGCCACAAGCCACGTGGAAAATTATAGACTAACAGAAATGGGTTAATTTAAGATATAAGAACTAAATAGCAAAAAGCCTGCCATGGCCATACAGTTTGTAAGCAATGTAAGTTTCTGTGTGTATACTTGGTTGGGTCTGAGCATCTATGGGCCTGGCGGGTGAGAGAGATTTGTCCTGACTGTGGGCCAGGCAGGAAAATTCTAGCTACAGTTGGGTGCATCTTAGGCATTGGCTGGATTCTATGCACCTCAAGGCCAAGGATATTAATGTACAAACTCATTTGATAGATGCTACTTCGAGAATAGAACTCTGGCACTTTCTCTTCCCATATGGCCACATAAAGAAGTGTCTCCCAGCATTCAGTCATTCCATCAATCAAAGTCAATCAAAATCATGGTCCAAATGAACTCAGTTACTGATCATGCTGGTGGAAGACCTTAACATTATCCACTCTGTGTGTGCATTAGTTTTAAATACATACAGAATGCAAAATTTTTAGAGTCATGTAGGCGTCCACCCATATTACAAAGGAAACCCTCAGAGGCCAGGCAGTTGGTAGCAGATTTGAATTCCCCATAGGCATCCTTCAGATGGTGACTTGAATCTATAAGAATGGAGTCAAAGTTTCAGTGGAGACCCCAGGAAGTTAGAGATGCCAAGAATATGGAGCATTGACCAAGAAAAGCTTCAGGTAGAGAAGAGCTATCCCAAGAGAGTTTCCACGTGTATTAAAGCTAGAAAAGACATGTACTACCAGAGCATGTTGAGTAGGACTATTTGCTTACCATATGCTCTAGATGCCAGGCATGAAGCTACATGAACTGATGTTTTCCTTGATAGATTTTGAGCTTACTTTGGTCCCATCCCTACTTTCTATCCTATCCATCACTTTTGCAATGGGTATGCTGGCATGGGCCATTGCACATTGGAAGTATACAACTTGTTGGCATGGGGTTTTGTTTTGTTTGGCTTTGTTCTCATTGAGGTTCACAGCTATTAGTTTGCTTTATGTGACAGAGAAAAAGTTGGAGTAGGATTTTTGAGAAATGGTAGAGTTGTCTCTTGCAAGTGCTGGGGTTATCAGCATGTACAATCATATACACCAAATCTACTCCTATTATGAGACAAAAATAGCCTTTTCAGATGCTAGGTTGAAATGTTATCACTTGGATATAAAGTTTCAACCTAAAAGATTTGTGTGTTAAAGGTTTGGTTCCCAGGTGGCAGTACTAGGAAGAGGTGATTAAATCATGTGCACACTATGCTATCCATGGATTAATCCACTGACAAATTCTTGGATGAATAGGCAACTATATACATGAGGGATCATGGATAAAGCAGGTCACCAAGGGGTGCCTTTGTGGGTTACATCTTATTCTTGGCTTTTGTCTCTTTCTTCCTTTGCTTTCTAACTCCAATTAGTTGAATAGCCTTTTCTGTCACAGATTTCTGCTACTAAAATGCTCTGCTTTACCACAGACCTGTAGCAATGTAGCCAGCAGACCATGGACAGGCACCTCTGAAACTGTAAGTCTAGACAAATCTTTGCTGCTGGTAGTTGATTTTCTCAAATATTTGTCAGTAAAACTGTGTGATAGAATGTTTCTGGATCCTTTTCTTGTTTCTTAGTCTCTGAACTTTCCCCCCATGCTTTTCAATGTAGTGTCATTCTCAACTACTATCAGTTGGCTGACCCTGTGTTCTTAGGACTTACTTTGAACATCACTAATTCTATGTTCTCAGGATGACTGAGAGACATATACATAAACAGTGACCTATCAGATTTGGGAGAAACCTATATAAGGCTTGCTTAGTTCTTCACCAGTCTTAGGATCAAACTCTAGCTAAGTGGGCCAAAACAATCTGGCCCCAACCGCCATTCTGATGTCATCTCCCAACAGTTTCTCTTCTCTTTGCTCTAAGTTCCGGGCTCACTGAGCCTCTCACAGAACTGCTAACTTAACACATGCATCTTTTACCAGGAACACTTCCCTCTTTGTCACTTACTACCTACCTGACCTCTTTTGAGCCCATGTTCCAATGTAAATGCCCCTTATAGGAATGCTCTGTAGGTGCTAAGTTTGAGGAGCTTTGCTCTGATAGCAATCTGACTTCTCTTTGAAATGTGGGGATAAATAGAGTGTGGAGGTGCAGCGATAAAAGATTCTTCAGTGCTCAGGGTGGCAATAGATCCAGTTTATTCCATTTTTCTTCCCAGTCAAGACCTGGGCTGTTAAAAGTAGTAGCTGTCTCTTCACTTTTGCCTTCAAAGCCAAGAGCACTGCCCCTAATAGCTTTAATTTCTATTATTCACATTGAAAAATCTGCTAAATTAATGAACGGTGTAGATCTATGTGTGCAAATATAGGTGTGTAGTGGAAATTTTACAGAGGCTAGATGTGCTAAGTAGGCTTGATGTACTTTCCTCCTCAGATCCACTTTCTATCTCCCATCTGACTTTCAGACAATGGGAAACGACAATGGAAAACTGTAAAATAAGAGAGAAGGGCTAAAACATTCCTTCCCTACTCCTTTCTTGATATGGTACCTCCCCACCCTGCCCTACTTTGAGGTGTAATAATCCAATGCTGGTCTTATGGAAAAGTCTTTAATGGATACATTATTTCTTTCCATGCCTTGTGACTCTGGGGGTTAGAGGGCACAGTGGCTTCTCTTTGTTAGGATCGCAGGGTTCCTGACACCCATTGTGTGTTCCCTAACTCTGACTACTTTCTCTACTTTGTTCCTTCTTCACTTAAAATATGTGAATGAAGTCTGCTTTGTGCTGGAACCCGACAATGTTCTCTTAGCTGCCAGTCCTTGTTTAGGGAGGTCTCTCAGTTGCCTGGCTTTACTTATGGGTCTCTCTCCACCATGGGGCGGGGAGTACATGATCACAGAGAAAGCATTTATCTCTGCATCTCCATGACCATGTATGGCCTACAAAAAAAAATGTAGTTCTCCCTGTCACCTGCAATATGAAAGCACTTGCATTGAACCTTGTTTAAAACCATTTGTAAGCTTTCTGAAGCAAATGAGGCAGAGAAAATGTTCTTTTCTGGATCATCCTAACCTCTTTTTGGAAGAGTAGTCCAGGAAGACACAAACCCATTTGCCTTTTCAGGGATGCTGCTGAGGCATCTCTAGGGGAAGAGAGGCCTTGGGAAGTTCAAATTCAGCAATTTGTGTTGGAAAAGAAAATAACCGCAAATTACCCTAGTTGAGATCAGATTTAATAGGCCAATAAATGGTTGCTTAATGCAGACACTGGTTACTGCTACATTAGGCTTCCTAAGGGAGAGCTAACTCTGTTCTGCTGAAAGGCTGCAAAGGGCCTGAAGCATAGGCTTTTCAAATTTGATAAAAAAGAAAATTCAGACCTTGTTGGAAACTGTTCTTTTTAAGTACAGCATGAAAACAAACCTCAAACATCTTTTCAGACACTTCCTTTATGTGTTTGGGGGAAAGTTTGGCCTGACTCACAAGGAAACCCCTTAATTGTCCCTTACATGTAGAGTTGCGTCATTGTGGAGAAGACTGGGATTCAAATGGTTCCCTGGGGGCTACAATCTTGGAAACTCAGCAGGATTTTAATTGTAAGCAGACAATTTGTTTTGGATTGTATGCAGAGCATGAAGATACAACAGTATCAAAAAACATAGAAGGCAGTAAAAGCCAGTATTCTCCATTTCTTTACTTCTGTGCCTGACTGGCTTTGAAAGTGATAAACACTCATCAAAGATTATTTGGTGTTCCCTTTGAAAGTCTGAAATGTGTCAATTATTATGCACCTTCAGAGTTTACTCACTATTGTATCACCAATGGCACATTATACTGTACTACACTATGCTATCATGCCCAACACTATCCTGTGTCATAAATTGTAAAGCACACTTCTTTTTCAGTTCAGTGGCTCTGAAGTCAGAGTACCTAATGAACTGGTGGTATGTTATATGTCAATCAGTTCTTCCTTTCTCATTGGTACATAACATCACGATGCCCATTACAGTCAACAGAGTCAGTGACATGTGGAATGTTGAGGACCTGTGTGAGCCAGAGCCAGTGTCAGCTCCTTTAATACACTATTAATTATACCATGTGATTAAAAATGCTTAAAGGTGGGTATTATTATCTGTTACCACTTGACAGTTAAGACTCAGAAAAGTGCAGTTAATTTATCAAAGTCATATTTTTTCCTTAGAAAAATGGAGTTAGCCTCAAATCCAAGTCTGATTCCAATGTCCATAAGACCTCCACTAGATCCCACCACCTTCTAGCAGAAAGTCCAGGTAAGTACATTAATAATCATTATGTTAAGATCTGGGATACTTCATTGCAATTTTAGCTCTATGTATCCTGGTGATCAATTAAAGAAATATATGACATCTGACATACTTTCAAAATGGCCAATTCATGTTCATTAGATTGTATTGGTGGTGACATAAATCCAACTTAACACAAATAAAAGAGGACTGAGATTACTGAACGTATCTAAAGTTATCTCATAGCTCCACGGGTAGGTAAAGATTGAGCGGACGTTGAACAAATGAAACAAGTTGCCCTTGTTTGTGTAGTTAGAGTTTTCCTGCCTGGCCCAGTCAGGACAAATCTCTCTTACCCGCCAGCCCCACAGTCGCTCAGACCCAACCAAGAAAGCACACACAAACTTATATTGCTTACAAACTGTATGGCCGTGGCAGGCTTCTTGTTATCTGCTTCTTCTATCTTAAATTAACCCATTTCTGTTAGTCTATGCTTTGCCACATGGCTTGTGGCTTACCAGTGTCTTTACATGTTACTTCTCATGGTGGCAGCTGGCGGTGTCTCTCTCCAGCCTTCTACATCCCAGAATTCTCTTCTCTCTTGTCCCGCCTATACTTTCTGCCTGACCACTAGCCAATCAGAACTTTATTTACACAGAGCGATATCCACAGCACTTCCCCTTTTCTTTTTTTTTTAAAGGAAGGTTTTAACTTTTACATAGTACAATTACATATAACAAAACAATTATCAAGCAAGAATTACAGTTACAATATTAAAGAAGATATCCTATCTATCTTATATTTATGAGTCTAAGGTTTTTATGTCTAACTTATCTTTTATCATAACTGAGATAATTATAACTATCTAGTCTTCAACCACATCAAAGACCTCAGAAGGATATAATATTACCTGAGAAACGGGAGAAGGATGCAAGCAACTTTCGGGAGTCTTGCAGGGTAGACAGAGACAGCTGGCAGTCTGGACAGTCACCTAATGTTCCTTTGTAAAGTTGGGGCATTTGTCTTCAGCCCACAGGGCTAGAGTCTCTCGGTCACTTCTCTCAGTGTCCTGTAGAATGTCTGGCAGTTTCCTCTGTGAAGCAGGAACCTGAAGGACCATTTTGTCAAGCAAAGTTTAATAGTCACCTTTTTATGGGTCCTGCATGTCCAGTTGATCGAGTAGTCCAGGCAAGAACAGTTTCTTGCCCAAATGGCTATTTTTGCCAAGGTGAAGATAAGATATGAAGTGTCTTCAATGCCCATTCTCCTCTCTGAAGTAAATCCGTGTTGCCAAGAGCAGACATGTCTCACTGTCCAGAAAGTCTAAATTTTAAAAATATTTTAAATGCCATATTCTGAAGGTCTTTGAAGTATTTGAAGATTACCTATCTATCTGAAATATCTCTGTTTATACCTAGAAGACTTAACTAACATGGCTACAAGTATGATTATCCTAGATGATTAATTATTAATCTATTTTTAATTATCCATTACAATTTTAAATGAGCTATACAAACATACTACCTTAAACACAAGTAGAAATATATACATAGTATAACAAAATTAACTAAGTTTGTATCAATAGACTAAAATCTAAACCAATGTAAAACATTTTAAACAAGTTGTTGCTCTTTAGAAGTAAGTTCCTTAATCTACCCTTTCATCCTATTATATCTGTATCATATCCCCTTTTCTTCTTTAGAAAGAGATCTCATTTATAATCAAACTGCTTTAAAGAAAAATATTGGTTTTTCTCTGTCCCACACCAGAGGGCTCTTCTGATTTGGGACAGAAGAATCTCTTAACCTTTTCTTTTAGCAATATGTCTGGGTTTAGAGAAGGAGTGAGCCAATTCCATCTCCAAAGCCAGCTTGATAATTTTGGGAATGTGGGCGTAGTTTTTCTTACTACTTCCTGCTGGAGAGGGGCGCTGTATCTTATGGGGACATAAAGAAAATTTTAGGATTATGGAGTAGTCCATTAGGGTGAACCTCTGAGCCAGTTGCCTTGAAACCATTCTGGACGTCAGATCATCTGGGCCATGGTGTCATCGGAGACCTTTCAGGTGGTCTTGGCTGATCAAACCTGATATATCTTAATCTGGAACAAATCCACAGCCTCTGGCTTTCTGTGGAAACAAAAGCAGAGACTCTTTTCCAAAGCAACATATCCTTATATCCAAATTTTGAAGTCAAGGTACCTTTAAAATTTACATATTTATTTAACTCAACAGCTTTTACGATCAAATCTTTTTCTGCAGTTAAAAGTCCCAAAGACAACATAAACCAGATTCTCTGTGTAATAGCCATCTTTGTAAGACTGAAACGCTGCTGTGGCTGCTGGCTCCGCCCACCTCAGCTTCCCAACATGGCGGTGGTACAGTTTACTGCCAGCTCTGGGTCTGGAGCCATGTGTACCATCAACTGTCAGAAGCAGTTCTATCAAAGCAGCGCATAGCCCAGAAACCTTTTTTTTTTTTTTTTTTTTTTTTTTTTTTTTTTAACTAGCAAAGGCTAAATCTACCACGCAGCAGAGTAAAGTGTCTCTTATAGATTTCTCATTCCCGCCACACTGCAGGTCAGACGCACACGCCAGGAACCCGCCATAGTAGCTCAAACCTGCAGGCTGCCGCTAACTTGAGAGAGACAACTAGGAAGCTGTTTTTAGCTCTGTTTTAGAATCTTTTTTCTCAGGTTTTAGGTGGAAACTCTTGCCAACACGTTGGGCGCCTTTGTAGTTAGAGTTTTCCTGCCTGGCCCAGTCAGGACAAATCTCTCTTACCCGCCAGCCCCACAGTCGCTCAGACCCAACCAAGAAAGCACACACAAACTTACATTGTTTACAAACTGTATGGCCGTGGCAGGCTTCTTGTTATCTACTTCTTCTATCTTAAATTAACCCATTTCTGTTAATCTATGCTTTGCCACATGGCTTGTGGCTTACCAGTGTCTTTACATGTTACTTCTCATGGCGGCGGCTGGCGGTGTCTCTCTCCAGCCTTCTACATCCCAGAATTCTCTTCTCTCTTGTCCCGCCTATACTTCCTGCCTGACCACTAGCCAATCAGAACTTTATTTACACAGAGCGATATCCACAGCATGTTTGTGTTTCCCTATGTGTACAGGTTTTTTCTTCTTCCACAGGCCATGCTTTCCACAAAACATAATAGTGTCTTTTAACAGTTCTAAACTGCTGTATCATAGAGTTTCAGCTACTGAGACAAATAGATTAACTCTAACGCAAAAGTTCTCCCAAATGGACTCACTGAGCCAGAGTTTAACATATACCTCCCTAGACCAAGAAAAATGGGGCGCCAACTAGAGTCCCAATGCATTAACATAGGTTGTCCATAGAAACTATGTGAGTGGGGCCAGAGAGACAAGTGCGATCCTAGAAAAGTTTGGAACCATATTTATAGATAACCAAAGGAGGCCAGAAGTGTTTTTAGCTGTGCTGATTGGTGAACAGTAGAATTCAAAGTAGACCTTAAAGGACGGCTGGGATTTGTGTGTGCAGAGATGTGACAGGAAGGGCTTTCAGATGTGGGATCAACTGACAAACAGGTACATAAATAATGTGTATAAATAAAAATTAGTATTAAGGAGAAAAATACACATGAAAATTTAGGGAAGACTACTTTGTTTGAGAGATTTAAGGATCACTTCCTTGAAAAGTGATATTTGAACTGTGCCCCGAGTGATAACATGGTAAATACCAGGAATGCTGGAGTCAACAATCAGGGAAAATAAAACTACAGACCATCTTTAGGGTGTGGATTAAAAAAGCAACTTCTTCTATTTTTGTGTCTCAGGGGAAGCACACAAGAGTCCTTATGGCAGCCTAATCAAGTTGTTTACTTGCTTGAAGTACTTCTCTTTCTTCCTATAAACTAGGGAACCTCTCCCAATAGCACTAGATAACATAGCCATGTCACAAAAGGATCACAGGGGCTTGAGATACTGTTGTCCCCATCCCTGGGGACAAGCATTATCTTCCATTCCTACAGTGTGCTCTACAAAGCCAAAAATATAATTACTTGTACTTGTAATGGTTACTCTCATGTGTGAACTTTGTTGGGCTAAAGTATGTGCAGTCATTTCTATATGCATTTTGAAGATGTTTCTAGAAGAAATTAGCTTTTGATTCAGGAGAGAAAGTAAAGATGGTCTGTCCTCACCAATATAGGTGGGTACCCTAAAACCTACAGAGCACCCAGATAGAACCAAAAAGTCAAGGAAAGGCAGCCTCCCTTCCTGAACTGGAATATCCATCTTCTCTTACCCTGTGACATCTGAGATCCTGGCTCACACTCCTATGGAATGCACGATCTACACCAGAGGAGGCCTCCCTTTCACCCTGGCTCTTAGACCTTTGGACTTAGACCAAATTTCTCAGTTGAACCATTGGCTTCTCTTGGGTTTCCAGTTTGCAAATAATTTTGAGGCTCACTTGCTTCCACAAATGAGTAAACCAATTCTCACAATAAATCTTATAAAAAGATGTAAACACACAAGCACACACGGGTGCCCGTGAGCGTGCGCGCGCACACACACACACACACACACACACACACACACATACATACACAAACACAAACACATGGTGTTATTGGGTACTCTAGAGAAACCTGACTAATATATGAGATGACAAAGACTGGGGCCCTGAGGGAACAACGTTCAAATGCCTTCAATTCAGATATTACCCTCTGAAGTTCCTTCTAGGCATATCCACCACCATCTCCCACATCTCCAAGTCCATGTTTCCTATGTAAGAGGGGCATACGAGGCTTAGTTGTGCTCTTAGTTGATTTCATGCTTTCTGTTTGTTTTCAGGTGTTTTTACAAGCATTTGTGAGCTGATTCCAAAGACTGACACAGGCGTTACTATGTATCCTCCTTTTTTACACACTGGTTTACTTCTCTGACACTTCTGTCTTTTGCTTCTGACAATACTTCTGTTAAAATTACTTCACATATCTGTGTCTCTACATTATTTTCTCTTTGGAGAATGACTTGGCCCAAACCCCTTGTGCTGAAGGATATTAATAATGATTGAAAAAATGACTCAATATGATTGCATGTTTGTGTAAAAAGATTAGGATGTCCTGGGGTACTCAGAGTTAAATGGTACCTCCACAAATGTTCTCTGTGTACATGGTGAGTTGCACTGTAAACTTCTAGGAATGGTATTTGCTCCCCTAAATTTTCTCAAACCACTTAACCATAGAACAATCGTCTATGGAACATCTGTGTCTATGTGGCTAACGCATAGATGAGACTATGTGGAAAGAAGATGAAAAGGGGGAAGAGTATGTGAAGGCTCCCCTCTAAATTCCAGAGATTTGCCAGATTGTCCCTACTTACAAGTAATTGTTTTTCCTGTGGCAAAGTCTGACAGGATTGAATTGTATGTGGGAGATAAAAATAAACGATACAGCTACCTTTTGTGGCTCATCAGGGGCCTAGTGAGTAACCTTCCCAGTGGGTAAAGAATGAGCTCCCTTTGTCTATCAGGTCCCAGCTGCAGGAAGTCTTGCTGACATTCACTATAGAGCTGTGACAATGCATTCACAGCAATTTTTCCTCCTTATCTCAAACAATAGTTCAGAGTTCACGTAAGGAGTCACATTCAAATGCAGGTGTCTGTTGGCACTATTAATTGATTACTCTACCAGGACTCTTTCACTAGAACCAACAATGCACTAATACCGATAATGATGTTCTCAGCCATAGTTACCACATTCTTAGCAGGAAAAGTTCAAAATAAGGTATGCAGTGAGTGTTCAAATGATGAGCGCAAGGTGATAGCAAGCGTGCCTTCTTTGGACTCATAACTACATGACCTGCTTCTCTGGCAAGCAGTGCAATGGAGATCATATTTCAGTATTTAAATTAAGATCAGCATGGCCCCAGTCTCCTTCTTCCCTTTGAACTGCTTAAGTAACCCTAAAGTCCAATACTATGTCTGACACCTTTGAAGGGAAAGACAAAAGCGTATAGTCTGTCTGTGTTTATTTTTAGTAGCTCTGGCTCTGACATTGATGCATGTGTACACTTTCATAGTCAGGTCCTTCCTAATCACATCTATCCTCACCTCCTATTTTGCCTTACTGTTTTAGCTCCTTCAAAGCTTTACAGGATTTTTTTAATCAAAGAAATTTTAAACATCACTTCCCCTTAGTGTTATTCATGGTTAGTGGTGCTCCATACAGGTCCTTAAAACAGCCAGCCCAAAAGAGAATGGAAGAACTCATGCTGGGTGTCACAAGTCAAAAAACTGAACTAGGAAACTAGCCAGTTTTCACAAACAAAGCAGGAGATTTCCAGCAACCAACGTACAGGGACACCTGAGTAAGTTACCATGATAGTGTCACCTTGTGTTGTCCTATTTTGTTAGCATCTTTCTAACTAGAAAGCTGACTGCCTCTACCCAGCTCATTAAAACTACCCATTTTTGCCAGGCAGCGGTGGGACACACCTTTAACCCCAGCACTTGGGAGGCAGAGCCAGGTGGATCTCTGTGAGTTTGAGGCCAAAAAGCTAGCTCCAGGACAGGCACCAAAACTACACAGAGAAACCCTGCCTTGAAAAACAAACAAATAAAAAACTACCTGTTCTTTCTTATTTCTTTCCTATAATCAAAATATAAAGCCAATTCAATGTGTAAATTAAACCTGTTAGAATTTTGGATTTTTTCCCTTCAAAGGATTTTTAAAATTTATTTTGCAATTTTGGTTTTTGAAAGTAGTCATTTTTTTCATGGTGGTGTCACAATGTTACAGAGTTAATAGGCTAAACCAGAGTCAATCAGCTATCAGTCCTTCTTAATCTCCCCTTTTAATTACCTTTAATATGCCTCTTCCTATGACCCCACATGAACAGAGACAAGCCACTTTTTAACTTCATTTAGCATGAGCTCTCCTTTTTGGCTTCCCTAGTTTTATCTCCCCTCCCTCCCTCCCTTTTCTCCCTCTACCCTAGCCACCTTTGTGTTGATGTTCTAGCTCAAATGTAGATGTTTTTACTTAAGAAATAAGTCTATGTCCTATATCTTCACCCTTTAACCATTTTAGCATCATAGAAGTGTGTGTGATTTTTCTAGACTAGGCCAGTGAAGGCCATGCAGCTTGATTTGGCTTTCTTAGGGTGCCATCCTAAGGAACAGACAGACACGCCTACGTGGACTTCTGCCTGTGCCACCTGACTCCCTGAGATCATCTGGCTGTAGAG
Source organism: Onychomys torridus (assembly GCF_903995425.1). Classification (NCBI taxonomy): domain Eukaryota; kingdom Metazoa; phylum Chordata; class Mammalia; order Rodentia; family Cricetidae; genus Onychomys; species Onychomys torridus. The sequence continues at coordinate 112,330,502 of NC_050444.1, forward strand.
GCTATATAGGAGCTCCCGGTGATGACCCAGCTCATCTCCAGCATCAAGGTGAGTAAACCGTGCTGGGTATGTAGCCTCATCTAGTCTTGGGATATTTTCAGTCTTAAGAGATAGACTATAATCACACAATGGCCCCAAGCAAGAATTTCACAGTGAGCTATCTCGCAGTGCAAGAAAATTAAATGATTATTATTTTAGATCACTAATCATAGAGTGTTGTTATATAGTATATTAACTAGAGTTCCCAGGTGTTAAAAACTAAGGCTGCCAAAGTATTATTTTTCTTAAAACTATAAATACAAAGTGAACACAAGCCCATAATTCTAACTCGTTAATAAAGAACCAACCTAGTAAGTAAAGACTGCCTGAAAAGACGTGTGACTCCACTGTGCCAGAAAGAGAAGCAAACGAAGATGGCTAGGTCAAGCACCACTCATTAACAGCTCATAGGGCAATTAATCCCTGGTATTTGGCGGCTATTTTTCTTCCAAACAAAAATCATTTATATTTATTCTTTTAAAAAGTGTTTCTTCATAGTCTGGGCCTTAAACAATAGTAAATAGCATGTCAAAAACAGATTAGATAATTCATGAATAGGTCAATTGGATAATGCATTCTAGTGTATTGTTGAAGGAACACAAAGCTAACAACTAAGTTTTTAACTGTTTTTTTTTTCTTAATAGGCCCTACATAGAGATTCATAAAGCTTTTTTATTGTTTTGAAATAGGATCTCATGTAGCTGGTCTTGAACTTTCTATATAGCCAAGGATAACCTTGAATTTCTAATTTTCCTGGCTTCACCTCCTAAGTGCTGGAGATACAGATATGGGTTATTGCATTCAGATCATAAAAGCTCTTTTTAAGACTGACAACCCAAGCAGCAACAACAGAGGAGCAGTGCAGTCCAGTTTCCGTGATAGGCAGTGGCAAAAGAAATTCTGGGAAGGGTTCTAATCTATCACCTTATAATCATACTAGTACCTCCTACCTGCTGCCTTCTTAGCTTAAAGCTTTTTAATTAGCAAGAGCTCTGGTTCTCTAAAGGTTATGTTCTTTGGAGGACTAACTGGGTATTTTTCTATCTGAAACAACCGAACTTTCATAACAAAGTTTATGTTGAGAGGATTCATAAATGGTATATATTTAGCCTTTCTTAAAGTCACCATAAAATAGAATTCTATTTCATCTGAGTAGGAAGTATTTGTAGAGAAAAGCAGTACATGCTATATAAGAAGTCCCTATCTCAAGTTACCACTTCCTAGCTGACTCACTTCATTTCCTCAGTGCCTGGCTTCCTAATTTGCTAACAGGGCTAGCACTTCCTTTCCTCTCTCAGAGAGAGTTTTAGAAGTGGTACAGTTCAATTTACATGTAAAAGATTAGCATTATTACTCACATGAAGGTGTAAATGATGAGCAAGAAGGAGAATTCTTTCAAGCAATAGTTGTGTCCACTCAGCTCCACTCTGTTGGCTGGACCAAACATCTTTGATACAACTTCTTGCTACACATGAAATTGCCTAGGTGGACATGCTGTTTTGACACATGTATTGTCAGAGATAGCTTAGGAAGGACCCTCTTCACCCTACCAGTGACTCATCAAAAGGGCTCATAGAACCCCAAAGTGAGCTGGAGAGGTCTCCAAGAGCCTTGCTGAAGATTGACTCCAGAGCTATGGCAGGCTTTGGAATCCTCTAGAAGTAGCTGAAACTCTGTCTCTGTGTTGCTATGTGGCTATGTGATAGTAGAAAGCTGGTTTATTCTTTCTCAGTGGAATATCCTCACCCCCAAAATGAAGATAATAATATACATTCCAAAGAGCTGATGGAAACTTGAATTTCTTCACACAGTCCCTATTGACATCAAAATGAATAAACACACAGGGGTATACTCACATAATAGAGCATAATTAAGAGTGAAAGAATAGCCAGATGGTGGTGGCACATGCCTTTAATCCCTGGGAGGGAAAGACAGGCGGATCTCTGTGAGTTCGAGGCCAGCTGGTCTACAGAGTGAATTCCAGGACAGGCTCCAAAGCTACAGAGAAAAAAGCTGAACAAAAAAAAAAAAAAAAAAAAAAAAAAAAGAATGAAGGACAAACAACTGATATGTGGACTGGCCTGCCTGGATCTGTACAATAAAAATAAATACATGTGTCTATGTACACACCTATACATAAGTGTAGCATAGATAGGAAATAGATGAATAGTGAATCTGTACTAATACATATATAGATGGGATTTTAGAAGGACACAAAACATTACAACAAACTACTCTTTCAAATCTAAAAATGAAAAGCAAGGGATAAGCATCACAAGGGTTAAGAGAGAAAAGCCGTTAGTGTGGCTGGAGAGACTGGAAAGATGAGGGACACACAACAGGGGAATAGTGCCAGTGTTCCTGCGTCAGTGTTTGGTGGAGGAAGCTTCAGCAAGTATACCTTTATTGTTCATGAAACAAAATATAGACATGAGTATGTCATGAAGTAAGGGTTATAATTAATTCATCATCCTATAATAACACAGACCAGGCATTCTGTAAATATTAGTAATTCCTCTTTGGGAAATTTTTTAGGGGCAAAGCATTTTCTTTCATGCAACTCACAATCTTCACAAAGTGGTGAATGGCTGTGTACCATGGTTCTTATTCAACTAAAACAAACTGGTTTAGGTATACTTGGGATTTCAGTCCTTGGAAATTGTGCTATATGTAAGTATTTGCTTCTGATTTTGATAGTTTTTCTTTCTTTTGTTTTTGGTTGTTTTGTTTTTTGAGACAGAGTTTCTCTTTTTAGACCTGGCTGTTCTGGAACTCCCTCTGCAAACCGGGCTGACCTTGAATTCTCAGAAATCTGCCTCTACCTCCTGAGTGCTGGGATTAAAGGCATGAACCACCACAACCTGATAGTCAGTTTTTCTTAACATCTGTTTCCCACTGACTTTTAGAAAGTAATAGTGGAAAATACAGTAAGACAGTCTGTGACGGCCGGTTTCCCGAAACTCCGTCCGCCATCACAAGATGGCGCTGACTTCCTCCCAGGGCGGAGCCCTGGGTTGTTTACCACGTCGGCTATCCCGTTCAACTCCGCCCAGTAACAGCAATGCACCAATCCCAATCTGCCTAGTGTATCAGGCCAGCAGAGCACGCCCACATCCTGCATAAAAGCCCGTCAACTGCCGTGGTCGGGGCCCCTCACCTCCAGCTCTCCCTCAACCAAGCAGCGCTTCAATAAACCGTGATTGGAGAAGAATCCCTGTGTCGTGGCTTTCTGCCGCAACAGTCAATTAATTAGAAAGGCAATGCTATGGTACGTACAAGATAACATCAAGACATCAGAGCCTGTGCATAAGGATCCCACCTGACACAAGGATCCCACCCGACACTCACATTTCTCCTCAGCACTGATTCGTTCCAGCCCTCCTAAACACATTCTTCAAACAAAACATGTTTGTTTATGCTGCTATTTCACTTCCTATTTGGGGGGCCTTTATCACCTTTCCCCTTTCTCTTTGAAAATTCCCATTTTTCTTAGAGAGCCACACTTAAACGTCACCCACACTATGGAGTCTTCCTAAACATGGTAGAAGAGCCCAGTGTTGCCTCTTCCTCTTGTATACATTACTTGAAAAAACTACTTGATGACTTCTTGACTGCAGCTACCTCCATTCTCTCTTCTCAAGTGGCCCTTCTAGTTCTTGTCTGGAGCTGGTGTAACTGCTTTGCCTCACAAGAGTCTGGGGCACAGCAGAACACAAATAAAAGCTAGTGTGTGAGCTTGAGAGGTCATTCTAGTAACCATTTCAACTCCTCCTTTGCTGACAATCCTTCCATTGTTTTGTGGTGCTGAGTAGGAGCCTAAGGAGATCAAGTAGCCAGGTGGGAAGTTTCTTGGGGGGGGGGGGCTTTGAATGCAGTCTTAATGGATAAGAAAAAAGGAAGAGAGTGGTCTTGCTGATGACCCTACCAGTCTCTGTTATCTTTAAATTGTTATTTGTTGTGAAAATTTTACTTATGCACATTATAGTGTGATGATTTGATATACCCATAGAACATGTAATGACCAAATTGAGATAGTTAGTATTTCCATTTCTTTAAACATTGAAAATTTGGAGTAGGTAATAATTATGCATATTAATGAGAAATTGCACATATTTCAATACAGTTATACAATGTATGGTAATAAAATAGAATAATTAACACTTCTGTCTTTGTTTTAGTAAGGGTTTCTAGCTGCTATGAAACACTATGACCAAAAAGCAAGTTGGGAGAGAAGGGTTTATTTGGCTTATACTTCAGCATTGCTATTATCACTGAAGGAAGTGAGGACAGGAACTCAAACAGGGCAGGATCTCGGAGACAGGAGCTGGTGCAGAAGCCATGGAAGAGAACTGCTTACTGGCTTGCTTCTCATGGCTGGCTCAGGCCACTTCTTATAGAACCTCCTGAACCAGCAGCCTAGGGATGGCACCACCCACCATGGGCTGGACCTTCCCCCATTGATCACTAAATGAGAAAATGCCTTATAGCTAGGTCTCATGGAGGCATTTCCTCAACTGAGGCTCCTTCCTCGGATGACTCTAGCTTGTGTAAAGGTGACAAACAACAACAACAAAGTACAATATTTTTTACCCTGAGATAAGGTTTCTTTGTTTAACAGCTCTGGCTGTCCTGGCACTCAGTTTGCAGACTAGACTGGCCTCCTCAAACTCACAGAGATCTCCCTGTCTCAGTCTCCTGAGTGCTGGGATTAAAGATATGTGTCACCATCGAACACCTTATTTCTATCTTCTTATTATTACTTTAAACACTTCTCTTATAGTTACTTCTGAAATACATCAATTATTTCAAACTTCAGTATCCTCCACTGTTCTGTAGAGTACTAGAGTTTATTACTGCGATACTTATTTTCTAGTGTCTACATCCTTCCCTCTCTCTTTATTTCCCAATCTCTACCTCTATTAGTCACTGTCATACTTCCCTGGTTATATGCTTGAAAGAGGACAAAGAATCCTCATCTTCTCTGTGTTCAACATTTAATTTCACACAAATAGTCTCCAGCTTTATTTGTTTTGTTGCAAAAATTATTTTTCTTGATCTCTATACAGAAGACCCATTTCCAAACTATTAATAGACTTCCTGGAGTCCTATATGGAGAGATGAAAGAGTTTCACAGGAAACATACATGTAGACACATCTTTGGGCGACCTGGAAAGTTTTTCCAAAGGGGAAAAGTTGTAAGATACTTTTAAAAAATCTCTACAATCTAGTGAAATGCATTCTTTCCTCTGGGGAAAAAAAGTATAGATGGAAAGAAAAGAAAGTTAGTGCAGTGAACTGTGTCAATTGAGGTCAGTGAGACCATGGACGCTGTCTCTGCTGAATGGTGTTCTGGATCACCCAGGATGAAGTGCATGCATCTGCGAGTGGCATGGTATATCAAGCAAAGATGAGTGCAAAAAGAACAGAATTTGATGCAGGAGGCTGGGCCTGAAGGATTGTGAACTTAGGGCCAGCCTAAGCTACGTAGCAAGACTATTTCCAAAATACAAACCTAAATAAAAGAAACAAGATTCGGCATTGGGCCTGGGATCAAACCCATTTTAGATTCCTAGCTACATTTCTGTAGACATCTTACTCCATTTCCCACTTATTACTTTCCTTCTTATCTTCTCATAGTTGAGAAAGAAAACAACATTTACCTCCAAGGATTTTTGTAAGGTTAAATGACTTAAAACTGACAGTAGACCAGAAGTGCCTAATAAATGGCAGCCGTTATTAATATTTCAACTCTTTGAGTCTATGTCTCTTGAAAGAAAACAAAACACAAGGAGCAAGCAATGTTCCTGTCTTGGTGATTGCTGTGAAAAGACATCATGACCACAGCAACTCTTATAAAGAAAACATTTAATTGGAGTGGTTTACAGTTTCAGAGGTTCAGTCCATTATCATGATGGGAAGAATGGCAGCAAGCAGGTAGATGTGGTGTTGGGAGCTGAGAGTGCTACATCTTGCAGGCAACAGGAAGTTGACTGACTGTCACACTGAGGGAAGCTTGAGAAAAGAGACCTCAAAGCTTGCCCCCTCCATGACCCACTTCCTCCAATGAGACCACACCCACTCTAACAAGGCCACACCTCTTAATAGTGCCACTGCCTTTGGGGGCCAATTTCTTTCAGCCCACCACAGTTCCCTGTTTCAGACCAGGCTTAGATAGGGATGTGAAAATACTTACCTGATTTAGCACAAAGCTCAGCATTTGATGAATAGCTGAGTCAGGAGAAGGGAGTTCTTAAAACAAAAACTTCTTAGCATTTTGTCAGGGGTGAAGCGCTCTCTGTGAACCACTTTACCAGCAGAGAGGCAGTACATACACACACAATTCAACATTTGGATAAAATTGTGGTTACCCTCAGAATTATATGAAACGGGATTCTGAGATGCTTAGGTTTAAATTCCCCAGTCAATGGCAACTTTGTGAAAGTAATTGACTTTATTTTAAAGGAACAAGCCCATCACTCCTTTTAAAATCTCAGTTAATGGAGGCGGGCACAGCTTGAGTGTAAATTAACAAACCCCTTTAGGGAAGAAAGAGGAAACAATAGTGCATGTTCAGTCTTTCCTCTTGAGACTTGGGCTGGTTTATCTCCTGCCCTTTCTGCATGTGCTATTAATTTGATTCCCCTTTTGACTCTGTCTTTATATTAGAGCTAATGGAATTGTCCCCCGATGTCCTCATTTTCCATTCCTCAACCTGTCTGAACTTTTGCCTACAAAGGTTACCATTTCTATGAAGTCATGCAATTCATCATTACTATTAAGACAGATTTATTCAACATTTTCTCCCCAACAAATGTCTGTAAGCATGGTGACTTTTACATCTGAAGTTGGCCACTGGGGCTGGACATAATATTTACAGTATCCAAGCCCAAACTAAAACACTGAGAGACTCCCTGAGCCCTACAATGGTAGCTATAACTAGAATAGAATGACACTGTATTTATAATAATTTTTCCAATTATAGGTAAGAAAATGCCTCTGAAGAATGAGCATTGCACCTTGGTATGGTCACATACAGATTTGAGCTTTGGTGAACTCAGGGTCAATTCATTTTCATTATGTTGGAACACTAAACCCACTCAATCTTTGTAGGTGGGATAAAGTGTGTGGATTCATAGTAGTACAAATACTGCTGTTCCAGAGGATGCCTGAAGGATGTCTGTGCTCTCATGGCAAGCATCAATATTCCATCCCAACACAATTTTTCACATAAGAAGAAAAGTAGGTCTACCTCTCTTCTTGTCAGCCTCTATATCAATGTCAGCCAGCACTGATAGAAAAGTAGAAACCTCGGCCATTTCTGGTATTCTCACACATTTGGAGTCTCTTGCTGCCATCATGTTCAAGTACTTCTTTAGAAGTGTACATCCTAATAGTGTGCCCCATCTTAGAGCTGGATAACTTCCTATTATGCAAGAAATCTGTCTTGTGGGCCAGTGAGATGGCTCAGTGGATAAAAGGCCCCTGTTGCCACGCCTAACAATCTAAGTTTAATCCCCAGACCCCACACATGTCCCATGGAATGTTCACATATATACACAAAAGAAATACAGTAATTTTTTAAAAGTCTGTTTGGAATCAGTTTTCCTCATTGGAACTTCATAGGAGACAATGAATCCCTTTGGTATTTGATGGACATTCAGTAGATGCTGTACTTGTTTCCTTTATGTTTCCTGAGCATTGCCAGAGGTGGAGCACTGTGGAGAGCAGCTCCTCAATGCTTTGGAGATTTGATGACAGTCATTATTCTTCCATGCCACATGCTTCCCACTTCCAATGTCCTAAACACTTACATAAATGTTGTTACTTCCTTTGAATATTTTCTGATTGGCCTGCAACCTTTCTATTGGGTAGGGCATCAAAATAGGAGGAGGAACGCAGTGAACAAGAGTCCTGCCGTTGTTCTCCAAGAGTCTCTGAAGTCCCCATTCTCAACTTTCAGTGAGTCCATGGCTGCTCACAGGGGAGAATTCACAATGAGAATAATACCCAGGAACCCTGAGTGGTCTCAGTCCCACTATTGTAGCTGATGGACACTTCCACTGTAGGGGTATGTGAACTGAGTCCATGAACTTCCACAGCATTCTAGGCTCAAGTCACAGCTCTGCCAGTAAGCAGTTAGATAACCAAAGTCAACATTGTGTTTGACCTTAGTAACCATATGAGGCATACTCAGAAGGTTACTGAACTTGCTTTAGTGTATCATTATTTTGAAATTGATGATTTTTCAATACAGGGCCTGACATTTAATTTTGTACTGAACCCTGCATATTATGGAAGTTGGTCATCTAAGTTGTTTAACTGATCTAGCCTAATATTCTCATCTAGGAAATAGTCATTTATGATGAAAGTCCCAGAGAGTTTTAATTGGCCAATGCACAACCCTTTGTCTGTCTCAGTAAGCTCAACCCCCAATGTAAGTCAGTGTCTTGTTAGAACATCTGACATGACTATTCTGAAGTTAATGTATATTCTTTCATAATGAGCACTTCCAAACTCTGCACAACCTTACCTTCCTGTGTACATTTTTTGTTCTTCTAAATAGATAATACATGTTTGGGGATAAAACATGATGGTATGAATGAGAAGAATGAGAATTTCTCTCTTGGGCTCATGTATTTGAAAACTTGATCCCCAGCTGACATATCTGTGGATATGTGGTATTGTTGGAGGAAGCATGTCACTGTGGGCTTTGAGAGTTTAACAACTTGTGTCATTTCCAATTTGCTCTCTCTGTTTTTTTGCTTGCCACTGAAGATGCGAGCTCTCAGCTTCCTGCTTCAGCCACCAGGCTACTTGCTGCCATGCCTTCCTGCAACCATGGACTCTAACCCTCTGGAACTGTAAGCCCAAATAAACCTTTTCTTCCACAAGTTGTCTTAGTTAGTGTGTCTTATCACAGCAACAGAAAAACAATTACTGCAAGAAATTAACTTTTTTTCTGTGCATATAATTTTATTTGCATATGGCACATGCTTTATACACATGAGATTTTGGAACAATAATATGCTTTCAAAACAAACAAACAAAAATGATGGTAAGGTCAAAGAACAAATGTTGGAAGTGAATAGGGACATAGACAGCTTTTACTTGAAGGAAAAGATTTTTGATTGCGGGGAAGTACACAAGTTCCTACTTGCCTTTACCATTCTACCAAAGATAGGAGTTCTTGAGAATTCACCTCCAGCTGGATCAGTTCAGGAACTCAGGCTAGGCTAGTAAAGAGCAAGTTATCTGATTACACTAACCCTGTGTATACTAGGGATTACACTAACCCTGTAGATACTAGGAAAAATTGGATAGAAGGAAAATGAGGCATAAGCAGAAACACTGAATAGGTTCAGACAAGCACCACACTGCCCAGAGTGTCTACTATGTTCATGTTCCTTACATATGGGATTTAATATGAGGTAGATATTTTTTAGTCACTTGTTGAATAAAATACATGAACAAATAAGTGGACTATTTAACCCTCATATAGTTCTGGGTGGTAGGTATTATCAGTTCCATTTTTTAGAGGAGGAAATTGAGGCTGAGAACTTAAATCATAAAACTAATAGATACTGGGGTTGAAATTCACACCTGATTCTTAATTTTCTCATTTTAATTCTGTTGCATGTTGCCAATATCTAACAAAATAGACTTCAGACTAAAATCAATAAAAAGAGATCGGGAAGGACATTACATATTCATTACATGAAAAATCCACTAAGGTGAAGTCTCAATTCTGAGCATTTATGTCCCAAATATAAGGGCACCTAGATATGTAAAAGAAACATTACTAGAGCTTAAATCACACATTAAACCCCACACACTAGTAGTGGGAGACTTCAACACCCTACTCTCATCAATGGACAGGTCTGCCAGACAGAAACTTAACAGAGAAATAAGGGATCCAATGGATGTTATGACTCAAATGGATTTAATAGATATCTACATAACATCCCACCCTAACACAAAAGAATATACTTTCTTCTCAGCAATCCATGGAACATTCTCTAAAATTGACCACATACTCGGTCACAAAGCAAATCTCACCAGATAAAGAGAAAATGGAATAACCTCCTGTATTTTAGCAGACCACCATGGCTTAAAGTTAGATTTCAATAACAAAAATTACAGAAGCCTACAATCTCATAGAAACTGAACAATGCTCAACTGAATCACCAATGAGTCCAAGAAGAAATAAAAAAGGAAATTAAAGACTTCCTAGAATTCAATGAAAATTAATGTACAACATATCCAAACATATAGGACACTATGAAAGTAAGGCTAAGAGGAAAATTCATAGCACTAAATTCCCACATAAACAAGTTGGAGAAATCTCACACTAGCAATTTAACATCTCTAGAACAAAAAGAAGCAAACACCTAGGAGGAATAGACACCAGGAATAATCAAATTGAGGTCTGAAATAAAAAAAAATAGTAATAAAGAGAACAATACAAAGAATCAATGAAACAAAGAGTTGGTTCTTTGAGAAAATCAATAAGGTAGACAAGCCCATATTCAAACTAACTAAAAGACAAAGAGAGAACATCCAAATTAACAAAATCAGAAATGAAAAGGGAAACATAACAATAGACAATGAGGAAATCCAGAGAATCATCAGGTTATACTTTAAAAACCTGTACTCCACAATATTGGAATATCTAAAAGAAAACAATTTACTGGATAGGTACCACACACCAAAATTAAATCAAGACCAGATAAACAATTTAAATAGACCTATAATCCCTAAGGAAATAGAAATAGTCATTAAAAGTCTCCCAACCAAAAAAAGCCCAGAACCAGATGGTTTCAGCACAGAATTCTACCAGAATTTAAAGAAGAGCTAATACTAGTACTCTTCAAATGTTTCCCCACAAAGAAACAGAAGGAACATTGTCAAACTCTTTTTATGAAGCTACAGTTACCCTTATACCCAAAACACACAAAGAAGCAACAAAGAAAGAGAAATGTAGACAAATATCCCTCATGAACATTGATACAAAAATACTCAATAAAATACTGGCAAATCGAATCCAAGAACACATCAAAAAACAATCATCTACCATGATCAAGTAGGCTTCATCCCAGAGATGCATGGATGGCTCAACATATGAAAATCTGTGAATGTAATACACCATATAAACAAACTGAAAGAAAAAAACACATGATCCTCTCATTAGATGCTGAAAATGACTTCAACAAAAGCCAACACCCCTTCATGATAAATGTTTTGGAGAGATCAGGAATACAAAGAACTTACCTAAACATAATAAAGGCAACTTACAGCAAGCTGACAGCCTTGCTTTAACATCAAATTAAATGTAGAGAAACTGAAAGCGATTCCACTAAAATCAGGAACAAGACAAGGCTGTCCACTCTCCCCATATCTATTCAATATAGTACTCGAAGTTCTAGCTAGAGCAATAAGACAACAAAAGGAGATCAAGTGGATACAAATTGGAAAGGAAGAAGTCTTGCTTTCAATATTTGCAGATGATATGATAGTATACATAAGTGACCCAAAAAATTCTGCCAGAGAACTCCTACAGCTGATAAATACCTTCAGCAATGTGGTGGGTTACAAGATTAACTTAAAAAAAAATCAGTAGCTCTCCTATATACAAATGATAAATGGACTGAGAAAGAAATCAGAGAAACATCACCCTTCACAATAGCTACCAGTAATATAATAACTTGTGGTAACTCTAACTAAGCAAGTGAAAGACCTTTATGACAAGAACTTTAGTCTTTGAAGAAAAAAATTGAAGAAAATATCAAAAATGGAAAGATCTCCCATGCTCATGGATAGGTAGAATCAACATAATAAAAATGGCAATCTTACCAAAAGCAGTCTACAGATTCAATGCAATCACCATCAATATCCCAACACAATTCTTCACAGACCTTGAAAGAACAATACTCAACTTCATGTGGAAAACCAAAAAAGCCCAGGATAGCCAAAACAATCCTGTACAACAAAGCCACCTCTGGAGGCATCACCTGACTTCAAGCTCTACTATAGAACTATAGTAATAAAAACAGCTTGGTATTGGCATAAAACCTGACATGTGGATCAATGGAATCACATTGAAGACCCTGATATTAATCCACACACCTATGAAAACCTGATTTTTGACAAAGAAGCCAAGACTGTACAATGGAAAATAAAGAAAGCATCTTCAGCAAATGGTGCTGGCATGACTGGATGTCAACATGTAGAAGATTGCAAATAGATCCATATCTATCACCATGCACAAAACTCAAGTCCAAGTTGATCAAAGACTTCAACATAAACCCAGTTATACTGAACCTGATAGAAGAGAAAGTAGGAAGTAACCTTGAATGCATTGGCACAGGAGAACACTTCTTAAATATAACACCAGTAGCACAGACACTGAGAGCAACAACCAATAAATGGGACCTCCTGAAACTGAGAAGCTTTGGTAAGGCAAAGGACATGATAAATATGACAAAACGACAGTCTACAGAATAGGAAAAGATCTTAACCAACCCCACATCTGACAGAGGGCTGATCTCCAAAATATATAAAGAACTCAAGAAACTAGACATCAAAATACCAAACAATCCAACTAAAACAAGGGCTACACAGCTAAGTAGAGAATTCTCAACAGAAGAATCTCAAATGTCCAAAAGACATTTAAGGAATTGCTCAACATCCTTAGTCATCGGGGAAATGCAAATCAGAATAACTCTTAAACCTATCAGAATAGCTAAGATCAGAAACACTGATGATAGCTTACGTTAAAGAGAATGTGGAGCAAGAAGAACACTCTTCCACTATTGGTAGGAATGTAAACTTGTACAGGCACTTAGGAAATCAGTTTGGAGGTTTCTCAGAAAATTGGGAATCAATATACCTCAAGACCCAGTGATACCACTCTTGGGCATATACCCAAGGAATGCTCAAGCATACCAAAAGGACACTTGATCAATTATGTTCATAGCAGCATTATTCATAATATCCAGAACCTAGAAACAACCTAGACTGAAGAATGGATAAAGAAAATGTGGTACACAGACACAATGGAGTACTACTCAGTAGTAAAAAAAAAAAAACAAACAATAACATCATGAAATTTGCAGGCAAATGGATTGAACTAGAAAATATTATCTGCAGACAAATTTCTGAACAGCCTTATTAAATGAGAAACACAGAGCCAAATACAGAGTTAAAGCCAAAGAGATCAGAGCAAGAGCCACCTAGCTTTAGCTTACCACCAGCAGTAGCTTCCCTTGAGAGACCTTATAATGTCTGACTTGTGTTTTTATTGCTTTCCTGTTCTGCTTTCTCATTGGTTCTAAGCCCAGCCACATGACTTCATCGTCACTGCCTGTGTATACAGACCTCCTGGTCTCTTTGGCTGGTACTGGGATTAAAGGTTCATGTCACCATGCTTGGCTATGTCCTTGACCATACAGAGACTCTGCCTGCCATGTGATAAGATTAAGGGCGTGGGATACCACTGCCTGACTGTTGTCCCTGGCTTGCTATGACCTCTGATCTCCAGGCAAACTTTATTTATTAACATACAAATAAAATCACATTTCAGCACAATTAAAATATCACCATAATCATTTTGAGTTAGGTAACCCAGACTCAGAAAGACAAACATGGTATGTACTCACTCATAAGTGGATACTAGATATAAAGAAAAGGATAACCAGGCTACAACCCACAGCTCCAGAGAAACTAGCTAACAAGGAGGACCCTAAGAGTGACACATGGATCACCCTGGGAAGGGGAAATAGATGAGATCTCCTGAGTAAACTGAGGGTGGGGGCAATGGAAGGTAGGGAATGGGGGATGGAAAAATGGCAGAATGGAATGGTTGAGCTGGAACAGGGGTGGAGTAGGAGAGTAATGAGGGAGATATCTTGATAGAGGGAGACATCATGGGGATAGGCAAAAACCTTGTAGGAGGGAAGTTCCCAGGAATCCACAGGGATGACCCTAGCTTAGACTACTAGCAGTGGTGGAAGGGGTGCCTGAGCTGGTTTACCTGGTAATCAGATTGGTGAATGCCCTAATTGTCATCATAGCGCCTTCATCAATAACTAATGGAAACAGATGCAGATAGCCACAGCCAAACACCAGGCCAAGCTCCAGAAGTCTAGTCGAAGAGAAGGGAAGAGGAATTCTATGAGCAAGGTGCATCAAGACCATGATGGGGAAATTTACAGATACAACTGAACCAAGCCAGTGGGAACTCATAAACTTTGGACCAACAGCTGTGGAGCCTGCATGGGACTGGCCTGGGCCCTCTGCATAGGCGAGACAGTTGTGTAGCTAGGTCTGTTTGAGGGGCCCCTACAGTGGGAATAGAATCTATCCCTGGTGCATGAACTGGCTTTTTGGAGCCTATTGTCTATGGAGACTTGCATATCCTTGATGCAGAGGGAGGGCCTTGGATATGCCTCAGCTAATGTGCTGGGCTTTGCTGACCTTCCATACCCCTTTGTAGAGAGGATGGAGGGTATGCTGAGGGGAAGGCTTGGGGGGAGCGGGAGGAGGGATGAGTGGGGAAAATCTGTGGTTGGTATGTGGAGTGAATAAAATATTTCTTAGTAAAAATATTTAATACCTTAGGCCAAGAAATAATTCTTAGAATTATTTTTTATTAGCATTTAATATTTCTGCCACACCCAGCATGGTTCCAAGGGATCACTAGGGTGGCAAGAGAAGGAAGAAAAGATAAACATACAGAGGCACAGAAGGTTGGAAATTGGGTGATCTGGCCACTAAAATGGAGAAACCACAGTACCCCAGAAGTTCAGTATGTTTATTATATCAAGTTGAACACAGTGGTGGGATTATTGCATACAGTTGAACTAGTAGATGAGATTATATACAAATTAACACATAGGCAGGGTTTATGGCAATACAGCTGGATTAAGGAGATACGGTTAGCTAATCTCAACAGGAACAGTTTATGAAGAGGATAGTCTTCAGGCCATAAATATCCAGAGGGGAGAAAGCTATGGTGAACAGTCTCTGCACACACTGGTAGCTGTCAACATTTACACTGGGATCCCTTAGGAAGGCATTGCCTTCCCTTTGAGCCTCACCAGCAGGGGTGGGGGTGGGGTTGCCATTCCCATGAGGTCTGAGGCATGAGGCCTTTGACATGGCTATGCCCAAGTCAACAGCACACATTCACTCTGGGCCTTTCCACTCCTTCCATATACATGGATATAATGTACTCCAGTCATCTTCAGTCCCTATTACCATATCCTCACCCATCACTGCTTCCCTTCCACTACCTCAAAACCTTCCTACTTTCATGTATCATCTCTATATTTATTGTTCCCCTTTTCCCTTTCATTATTATTGTTACATGTATACATACATATAAATATATACTACAGCCTACTGAGCCTAGTTAGTGTTGCTCATATGCATATATTTTTAGGACTATTTGGTATTGGTTAACCAATTAGGTGGCTCATCTCTAGGGAGGGCTGATTGCTTTCATCTTTTCTCAGCTGTCATTACTTGTCTGTAGCTATTCATCTAGGGGTGGATCCTTGAAAGATTTCTGTCATCCACATTGGATTATCAACTGGAATAGTCAGGTCGTATTTACACTACCATATTGTAGAGGTTTTATGGGTGTAGCTTCCCTGACCTTTGTAGAAGACACAATCTCTCAGCTGATCAGCTGATGCCCAGTTCCTCTGGCTCTTTCAATCTTTCTGTTTCCACTTCCCCGATGGTTCCTGAGCCTTAGGTCTAGAAGTTGCATTGCAGATATCTCAAGTAGGGTTGGGTAATCTACGGTCAGTTGTTCTTTGCATTTTGACCAGTTGTAGCTTTCTATAATGGCCTCTGCTAGAAAAAAAAAGGGGGGAGATAAGGGGTTCTTTGATAAGGGGTGAGAGTTATAAATACTTACCCTTATACCCACAGGTAAGTGGGTATAAGGATAAGTATTTATAGTGCTGTTAGAAATTATACTGTATTAAGAATGTGCCAGTAGTAGATTTTCCTCTAGGTTCTGTGGCCTTACTGGTTATGGGTAGTGGCTAGGTTTACAACATCAGACATTAATTTCCTCCTGCTGTTAAGTCCTTAAGTCTAAATAGATAGCTGTTGGTTACTCCTAATGTGAGGATTTAACAAGGCAATGCCATGTAGTTTATGTGGTAGTTAAAAGGAGGTTTATTTTTGGGGTAACTTACAGCCAGTTACAGGATCCAGGAAAGGTGAGGTGCAGTCCAGCAGGGAACTC
This sequence comes from Onychomys torridus, assembly GCF_903995425.1. Lineage (NCBI taxonomy): Eukaryota > Metazoa > Chordata > Mammalia > Rodentia > Cricetidae > Onychomys > Onychomys torridus. The sequence goes on from NC_050444.1 coordinate 112,346,799, forward strand.
TGACTTGGTCAGCAATCCAGCATCCAGGATCAGGAGGAGCCAAGAGGGCTGGCGGGTAATGATCTCCAGTCTTAAGGGCTCCTGTCTTGGACACGCCCCAGGGGCAGGTCATAGGAAGTCAGGGCACTGGGGCGGTGCTTCAAGGTCAAAGTTGGAGCAGCTGCTCACTACACACTCTCAGGACATAAGTGCCATTATTGCATCACGGGGGATGTCTTGTGCTGGTCTTCGTTGTGGTTCACAGGCATCACAGGTGGGTGGGACTTCTGATCGCCTTTCTCTCTGGACAGCTTGCATAGTCTCTTCCATTCCTCTGAGAGCCAATCCTCAGGGAGGAGGCTTTCATGTCACTGCCAGCTCAATTCCCCAAACTCCTGTGTCTGAAGTGTGCAGTGTCTTCAGCAATCAAGACTTAACTTTCAATTTTGATATGCAACCAAGGGTAGTGGCAATAGTCCATATTGTTTTGGAGGTCTCTTGGACTCCCCTGACCAAAGCTTGATAGGAGATTTTTTTCATGCATAGTATTTTGGTTGTTTTAGGTTTTTTGGGTGGGGAGGGGGATGGCTATGACTCTTTGAGAGAGTTATATCACTCCTAGTGGTGAAACCTCATTTAAACTATATACAGCACGTGCGCGCGCGCACACACACACACACACACACACACACACACACACACACACGGTGTAATTTTAAGTAAGCATGAAACCATAACAATATGATTCCCCATGTTTTTGCAAACGTTCTTTAGTGCTATCTATCCCTCTTCCCTTCCTCACCTTCTGTACTTTCCACCTATTAAAGCCCCTTCCCCTTCTTTTCAACCTGTGAATTGCTATCCCTATCTCCAGAGCTCCCTGTGAAGAGACACTAGCCACTCCGAGCATGGGACTCTGGCAGGATTTGCCCTTCCCCTTTCCCTCTGCCTTGCTAAAACCTGTTGGATTACATCCCTAAAGCTAGCCATCAAGATTTATCTGGTGGGAGTCCACAGAGGCTTCCTAGTGAGAACTCACTCAGGGTCAGAGAATCTGGGCTTGCTTTAACCAGTAGAGCTGCGCAGGAGATGATGTGACCACGGGCGTGTTTATCAGGTGTTTGGAAGGGTCTACACTTAGCTATATGGTGTGCTTTCATCTTGCAAGGGGGAGGTCTTTTGCCTCTCCTCTTGGCACGTTATAAAAAGCCCTTTTCAATAAAGAATGGGGCTGTTGGATATTGATCCCTCCTGAAGCTATCCTGTGTTTCTGCCTTTTTTCTCATCTTCCAGGTCCCTCTTTCTATCTGATATTTCCTCATTCCTCTCTCCTCCACCTAAGAACCCTTCAAAAGGTGGGAGCTGGACTGCCATATTTATTCCCTTATTTGGACACTTTGTGTGTTTGTTTTTCAAGACAGGGTTTCTCTGTGTAGTTTTGGAGCCTATCCTGGAATTCACTCTGTAGCCCAGACTGGCGTCAAACTCATGGAGATCTGCCTCTGCCTCCTGAGTGCTGGGATTAAAGATGCATGCCACCACTGTCCGGCTTGGACGCTTTATTTTGCCATACTCATTCCTGAGGATGAGTACCAAAGTCCAGCGATTAAAAGCCCCCTTCGGTTGACCTAATTAACATGCCCAATCAAAATATCCAAGCCCATTCTAACACAGACTTTCCTTTTTCTCTTCTTAAAAATTAAATGTGCAAGGTTATTTGCTGCTGTTTTCTACCTGAGTCAGAAGCAGCCGCTTTAACTTTTCTCCCCTGCTTAAAAAGGATCTCTTTGTAAAAACAGGTGTATGGGTGTGGTTTGTGTCTAACCCAGGGTCCGCAAGGGAGCCCCCACTGTGCAAAGGTCCTCCTCACCCTGCACTGTCCCTTCTTATACTTTGATTTCTGCAGTTAATCTAGGTTATTTACTTACATTTAATGATTCATGACTGGGAGTCACAAGTAAGATAGTATACAATATATTTGCCTTCCTGGGTCTGAATTACCTTACTTGGTATCATATTTCTTTAGTTTCATTAATTTACCTGCAAATTTCATGACTTTATTTTTCTTTATAGCTGGATAGAATCCCATTGTGTATGTGTAGCATGTTTACATAGTTATGCCTTTTATAGGCTTCTTGAAGTCTTAGAAGCTGGCTGTGTGACCCATCATTAGGTGGGTGGAGGAAAGTTTATCTTACTGGAGGAAAGTTCATTTTGTGGTTCTCCACTGATTTCAGAAAGAAAAAAATACAGTGCATGTACATGGACATGATATAACAACGTGTTCCACCGTGACTCGATGGCAATTGTACCACCCCAGGAGGCCACCGTGAGAATAATGGGAAGGGCACTGCTATATCTTTCGCATAGCTGTTATACCCAGAAAGCCATCAGGAAGCTCATTGTTTATAGTCTTAAAAAACTGCCAACAATCAGAAAGCTCTGGTGAAGGCATCAGTTTTCATTATCACATTTTACCAAAGCCATGGCTCTATTGGCTAAACATTAACTTCCTCTGTCTGTCTGAAAGACTAGACATTGGCTGGTAAGTGAGCTATGGCATGGTGCTTTCTTATGTCTTTATGTTTTCATCTTTTGTGATTAATATCAAGCCATTCTCCTTTGGACTTATTTGGAAAAAATCAGATATGCTTTTGTATCTATGTGAAAAGAATAATATAGACAAAATGCATTGATTAAGGTATTTCTAAGACTTTATATTCTAAATTGTCTACCTCCTCTGGAGAACTTTTCAATTCAAGTTGTTGATTAGATTCATCATTAACTGAGTCATTAAGAGAAGTGAGTCCACTGGTTGTGGTGGTGCAGGCCTATAATCCTGTAAGTCAGGAGTCAGAGGCAGGAGGATTACTGAAAGCTTAAGGCAAGCCTGGTATATGTATGGAATTCCAGACAAGCCAGGGCTACACAGTGAGATGCAATCTCCAAAATCAAACAAATACAATATTTAAAAAGAGAGTACTGAGCCTAAGGATATGGTTCAGTGGGAGAGTATTTGTGTAGCATATACAAGGCCTTGGATTCAATCAGCATTTTCCCTTAAAGCATCCAAGAAGAGGACCTGGAGATGTTACACTGCCCCCCCCCATCATCAAATTTAATTGTCATTTACGTACTTTCTATAAAAGAACATAGCAAATAGGACAGAGTTGTGTGAAAACCAAACTCAATTTTGTACGTGTTGCTGTGCTTGTGGGGCAGCACCTTCCCTACATCAAGCAAAGCAGGTGCGCTTGTCAGATGCCCCTCCGCAGACACAACCCTGGGTACCAGATGCCCTTCCCCAGACACAGAACAAACAGGGCAGTAGGAGCAGTGGTTCTTCCTGCAGGAGGTGCACTTGGCATCTTCACAGGTGCAGGAGCCTGAGCAGGTGCAGCAGCTGCCTTGGGGAAGAGAAAGACAGCAGTGAGCTACAAATGTGGGCAGGAGACAGGGGAGGGTCTCTGAAGCCAGCGCTGTCTGCTTTGTGTGTCCTAGCCTTGCTCCTCCTGTCTCAGGTAGAGCACACAGAAGCATGCTATTGGGGCTCTCTACCCAACTTCTGGGAAGCACTGTCACCCTCAGGTGTTTTCCCCACAGGGAAAGAAAGTGAGGTGTTCCAGCCATGGCGGGGACTGTGAGGTGGTGATAGGAGAAACTAGAGCCTGCTCTCTTCATTCTTGAAATGAGAACCTTGAGAGAAGAAAGGTGGGAATGGACGCTTGGCAAGCTCCCAATGAAGTAAAGCAGCCTTCCAGGGGGTGGGAGCTGCATTTCTTAAAATACTGTCATATCATTGTCTTAAAATTTTCTATTAGGTGACTAGTACTGGTTTGGAAATTTGAATGTTCATAATATCTTTTTTATTTTACTGGAAGTTACCAACTGAAGTTTCTCAGAGTACAAATGAAACTCTTATTTGTTCCTAAGAGGTTTATAGATGTTCACTGAAACATCAATGATCAGGCATCTATTCATTTGGTATAGAACCGTAACAGAGAACAAACAGGCAGGGAATGTGACTGTGGCATTGCTTCAATATGACTCCTCACATTTCCTACATAGGATATCGTCTTATTTAAGTGATATTAAATGCTAAATAAAACTGTTGTGCTTAGGCTACATTAAAAATGGCAGTAGGAAAGTTCTGGGAATTTCATGTTCTTGGATCTTGCATTCAATTTCTTTCTTTGACACAGTCTGTAGCTTTAGAAATTTTCCTAGTGTTTGAAAGTAGACTTTTTCTGAAACCTCTCATGTGGTAGACAGGGCAGTTGCAGCATCAAAGGATTACATTTTAGATTACTCAAGGACACCCTGTGGATGACTCTCCCAGCTTGTTTGCACTGATGCTATTAATGCTATGGGGAAAGGATCCTTTTCTATGAGCACAAATCCCTGGCCATCATCTGCTCTTCTGTCATTTGTCCTCAGAGTGCTACAGTGTTCTCCAATCACTACTGTCTCTTTGGGGCATCTCCACTGCTTTTTGATTTCCTGTCTTAAGTCCAATGTCACCCCTCAAGGGATGCCTTCTCCCAGGATAATATCTTACTCTGCACCCACCTCCATCTCCCCAGCAAGGAATTGTTTCAAGTTGGGTGGTTCCTCAGCACTTAATTCCCACTGATTCTATAGTAGTTACCACATGGATTTGAATTGCTTGCTTTAAAATGTGTTCTTAAGAAAAAAATCTAAACATTCAAAGTAAACAAGCCATTTAATGAGCTCTGTGTGTGTCCATATCTGCCGACTACCAGCGTCTTTCCATTGCTAATTCTTATATTGTTCCCATTACTCCCTACTTCCAGCTCAGCTATCTCATGTTTTTTACATTCAAAGTAAAATTGACATGTAACGAAATGTATAATTCCAAATAGATGCATTTATAAGACACAAACATCCATCAAGGTTTTCAACATTCTCATTGACTGGGAAAGTTCCCTCAGGTCTATTCACAGTTCTGCTCACTCAATTCCCCTCACCAAGTCACTCCAGGTCATTTTCTTTTTCTTTACCATAGTTTGTTTTGAATGGATGAGTTTAAAACTCCATGAAAACATACTGTTCCAGTATGTAAGTTCATCATTTTACAAAAATGCCATCATAAAGCTTGAGGTCTTCTCTGTTCTTCTTTCTCTCAATACAGTTTCTGAGATTCGTTCATGGCCTTGTAATGTCTTCATCTTCACCATCCTGACTCTCTCACTAGTGTGAGAGTCATGTCTTCTCAGCGCATCCCTAGGTATCTTTATAAGAACTGTGAGTGGTGGAGATACCATTGCCTTCCTCCAAACAAGAGTCATGAAATGGTTATGTGAAAGCAGTTGCTCACTCTCTTTTCTACTGTGTGTAGATCCTACTTGAGTACAGAGTCAACACAGGAATCAAAAGGTGAAACCTGGAGAATAAATGGTCATTTAAGACACGATTGGAAATTGTTGGATTCAGCCTCTTCTGAATTTAACTTTCTTCTAAAATCATCCAAATATATTAATCAATAAAGTGGCTGTTTGTTTCAACAACTTTGAGTTCTATTATTCCCTACAACAAAAGAATTAAGTAATCCTTAATAGTGTACCTTCCTAAGTCTTCATATCATTATTTTCAGCTCTAGAGGCATTTAATAAAGTGGTCGAGGAGCTGAGAGTGATGAATATTTGAGAATATATGATCCAAGAAGAATTCTGGTTTCATGTTATGTAGTAGTGTTAAAAAATCATTATTTTTTATAATGATAGCCCTTAAGACTCAGATAACACTCAGCCTTTCTGCCACTATCATTTCTGAGTGTACTCTTCATCATTTTATTTCTATATAGTGTCATCAAATACTTGACTGATGAATGAGCAGAAAATGAACATTTGCAAAAAGTGAACTCATTCTTCTTTACCCTGTAGAACATTTGTTAACAGAATCTGTCATTTAAAAGAATGAGAAATTGTTTGGGTTAAAGATGTTATATAGTTATGTATGTGTATGTGTATGTTTATATGTGTACCTATGCCTCTGTGTGTCTATAAGTTTATATGCTTGTGTGTCTATGTATAATTGTATGTATTTTCATGTGTGTGATCTGTAAGAGTCAAATGGTAATATAAGACTTTACATATATAGATGTAAGTGTGTGTTTGGATATACATATGGTTGTGTGATTTGTATCAGTATGTCTATATAGCTGTATATCAGTGTTTATCTTTGTTTATCACAATTTAATTTGTATTTTTGTGACTTGTGTGTATAACATAAGATTGGTATACTCCACTGCTATGGTCTAGATATGCTTGGAGCTAGTCTCCAAAGAATTCATATGCTGAAACCTTGGTCCCCAGTGCGATGATGTTGACAACAGGTTGAATCTATAAGATGTGAGGACTTGTGGGAGGTAATTATGTCATTGGAAACTCTGTTTTCCAGTGGGATTAATGCTGGTTTCTTTGAGTGAATTAGATTTTCTGAAAGTAGACTGTTACAAAGGAAGGCCATCCATGTAGCTGCTGCCTTCTACATGTAGCCATTTCCTATTGGCTTCTCAGCCATATTGTCACATAGACAGTACTTTATAAAGTACTCAAGATTTGTTATTTCTTTCCATAAGTTATAGAGTGAAAATTGCCAGTTGGAGATGATGTAGTTTCAGAGGGTTACATGGTGGAGATCTGTTACCTCGGTTCTATATGCTGGATGGATTGTAGGGGCCTCTTTTTGGACTCAGCTTCAGAGACTTGAGCATTTATCCCTAGCAGCTGTCTCTGGCCTCCCTTTCTATAACACAGAGTCCCATCTTGTCATCAGCTTGCTTTAGACTTCCTCTATTACCCTTTGACTCACTGTAAAAACCATGTATTGAGGTTTATTGTTGTTCTTGATCATCACACAGTTTTCACTTTTATTAGAATAAGTCATGGTCAAGAGAGTTTTGGGGTGGTGACCGGGTAGTGTTAGGGGAGAAAGAAACAGATGGCAAACTGGCTAAGTGTTTCCAAGGAAGGAGGATGTGGTAGTGGGGGAATAGTTCAAACCTGGAGAGAAGACTGGTGCTGTCAATCAAATATAATGTTAGGACTTTACATTCATTCAGACTCTCTCACCAATATGAGGTGCCCACCTCCACTTCTCAGTGGCTAGCTTCAGTGATTTGACTTGTAATAGCTTGTGATGATACTGGGCAAGCTGCTCAACCTTTATGGATCTGGATGTGTGCAGTGGCCAGCAGATAATAATTCGATCTCTCCTCCCTTTCATATTCCCTGCCTCCACTTTCCCCCAAGTGGTAGGAAGTATGTAAATAACAAAGTAAGCTGGATCACCTCCCAATTTTATAAATGAGCCTTTGGAGATGAAAGTTGAACCACCAAATGACCAGGTGTTCCCTCCTTTTTCACAAGATGGTGGTCAGGCGGGAGATCTTAAGAACACTTTCTGTCAGTGGGTTTCTTTTTGTGGTGATTTTTGGATCACCAGAGAACTATTCCAGTTTTATTTTTCTTCTGCATATGAGCACGAGTTTAGAAGATACAACGTGCAAGTAAACTATTCTTCTTATAGAGTCAAATTTAAGAGAAGTTCAAAGGAATCTATGTTTCAGAAAAAAGAAAAAACAGGAAGTATAGCAAATCGCAATGGTGGGATACTCAGTAGGCTGCTACTACCATAGTTACATACATGTTCTAACACTTGTTATTGCAGAATTCTGCCAACTAATGAGGTGACAAAGCAGAAGGCAGAGTTTCTGCCCTCCAGAGTCTTCCAATACAGGAATGGAACTGAGCAGAAGAAATAGAAGTAGTGAGTGAGTGCTGTCTGTTCAGCACTGGGACAAATGTTTAAACATATTATGCCATGAACCAGAATTATATTCTTCCCAGGTGAAAGTAAATTTTGGAAACTCAGAAATGTCTCATCCCATTCATCAAGCTTCCTGTCTAGCTCAATTAGCTTTGTTGTGTCTTCAGATACACCTTACTGTGAGCAAGGATTACTGGTTAAACTTATAAAAGGAGAATAAACTTGACAATGTATCCTGACTTCAAAGTCAGGTGGGTGATGTTTGATTATTGCTGTATAGATTTGGAAGAACAGAGATTTGCAGTGGCCTCTGATAGAAGGAGAATTTCACAGAGGAAGTATATCCTCAAGTAGCTGCAATGAAATGTAAATCTAATGAAAGAGGAATGAGGATAGGGGTGTTCCCAGAAGGAGGCCAGATGTGTGAAGGTGTGAAAGTCATCCCCTTCTGGGTTTGTATTACATAGTATTTGGTGTATTAGAGGAGTACAGTTTTCTTCCAACTTTCTAGACATACAGTCTTAGGTCAGTCACCATAGATCCCTAAGCCTCAGTTTCTCTACCTGTTTATTAATTATAATCATAGTCACTTCATAGTGTTGAAATATATAGCTAAAGAACCATTCTTTAAGATCACCATTCTACATTAGACCTTGATCTAAGTCAGTTTCCTTTTTTTTTTAAACACAAAGCTTAATTATATATTTGTGTGTATTACTTTTATGTCTATTTCTCGACTATAAGTTCTATAAGGACAAGAATAATTTCTGTTCATCTCAGCACTGTCTTCCTATTCCCTAGAAGACTAGCCCTCAATAATTTAATTTAAATAAATAAATAAATGTTATGTACACAAAAACATAAATATTTGAATGCACAAATGAATCATGAATCAATGACTGTTCCAGTGACTCTTTTTTTTTTTTCTTTTTTGGAGCTGAGGATCGAACCCAGAGCCTTGCGCTTGCTAGGCAAGCACTCTACCGCTAAGCTAAATCCCCAACCCCATCCAGCGACTCCTAGTTTTGGGAAAAAATGTCCTTTTTTCTGTGGTAAGGGGTACAGTGTTGATGATGCAGGAGACTCCAGAGAATGCAGGTCCTCATAGGTCCTAGAGTAAAGGACTAGCTCCTTTCTACCTCTCAGAGCTGTACAGAATCATCTCTGTGCAAAAGGAAAGATGTAAATAATTACATAAGTCAGCTCAGCTGATTCTTGGTTTTACAACCCAACTTTTTCTGTCTTGCTTAATTGTGACTTGCTCCTCCAGTTGTGTGGTGGTTTGAATGAATAAATGAATGACCCCCATAGGCTCATGGGGAGTGGTACTATTGTGAGGTGTGGCTCTATTGGAGTAGGTGTGGCTTTGTTGGAGGAAGTGTGTCATTGGGGGTGGGCTTTGAGGTTTCAGATGAGGTTTCACTCTCTTTTCCTACAACCTGAGGATCTGGATATAGAACTCTAGTCTACCTCTCCAGCACCATGCCTGCCTGTGTGCTACCATGCTTCCCATCATGACGATAATGGACTAAACCTCTAAAATGTCAGCCAGCCTCAATTAAACGTTTACCTTTATAAAAGTTGCTGTGGTTATGGTGTTTCTTCACAGTAATAGAAACCCTAACTAAGACAAGTGGTATGACTTGTACTGTGCTTAGTGCTCAGTAACATTACATGATCCCCAACTTGCCCAGCAATGGCCATGAGTGATTTCTATACTTTACAATAATCAAGTAAAATTAGATTCAACAAAATGCCCCATAGAGTTGAAAGGAGGAAAGGATCAGATAGATGCACCAATATTTATCAGGCATTTACTTCACTGTATGATATAGTAAGAATAGACACTTGGATCGGCTTGACACAAAGCTGCTTATGTGTATCAGCTCTTATTCTCTCTGCAGTCATGAGAGTCAAGAAAGTATGGACAGCCTTTGCATTACTATTTCTTCCCATGACACAAAGAGTCTGCAGTAACTGGGGGTTGCCAGCGACATTAGTCCTGTTTCAGCAGCTGTTTTCATCTGTTCTTTGTTGCTATAACAAAATGCTAAAGACTGGGTAGCAAATTTTTTACTGTTCTGAAGGCTGGATGTTTAACATGAAGCTATAACTGAATGTTTGTACTTGCTAACCAACCTCTCATGTCCCCACATCCCACCTTCTGGTAACTACCATTTTGTTTTCTGTTTTAATGATGAGGGCTTCCTGCTTTATCATCCGATAGTAGTCGGGAAGCTTGGGTGGCATTTTCTAATAACTTTACTCCTGAGATTCCAGCATGATGCATTCATGATGGTGCAACCTAACGACCTCTCATTAGGCTTTATCTCCTTAAGCCACAGCCATTTTCTCAGGTCACTTCCTATTGCCTGCAAGATGTAGAAATCAACTCCTTCTCCAACACCATGTCCCACCATGATGATAATGGACTAAACCTCTGAAACTGTAAGCTATCCAATTAAATGTTCTCCTCTAGAAGAGTTGCTATGATCATGGTGTCTCTTCACACCCATCTGATCCTTTACAGAAAAAGGTTGGCCACCTTTGAGAATAAATGAATGGAATGGAGGCAAATGGAAAAACCAATTCATTCCTAATAATAGGCAGTCTGTCATAAATGAGGAAAAGCCTTTGCATCAAGTCATAATCTATCTTGGCCACTTAGCTGAATGACCTTTAGCAATTTATTTATACTTCCTGGGCCTGTTTCTGTATCTTTCACTTTTGATGTTTTTTGTAAGGTTTTTTTTAAGAGGCAAGAGAGACAAGTTATGATTATGTTTGATCACATATGACAAAAATACGAAATCAAAATATTTTCCACCGGACACCAGTTTCTTTCATGCACGAATCTGGAATGGGTCTTGGCTGCTGGCCTGGTCTAGGGTCCACTGGATGAGGAACCCATGTTCTTTCACTTTGTTTCTGCTATGTGTGGCTTTTATGCCAAAGTCCTTTCATTGTTTAGAATGGCTGGTGGGGCTCCAGCCACTATGCCATTGCTATTGATAGTATGCTCTGTAAGAGGAAACAAATAAAAACTCAAATACCCCAAAGCCTAGAAACAGCTAACCATGCAGGCCAACACTAATTTATGTTTGGCCAAGAGAAGACCCTTCATGCTCCCAACCTCCAGTCATAATCCATGACACAACAGGCATGTTCCATTTCTGGAATATACTAAGGGAGAGCTGGGACAATGTATTATATGTATGAAGAATCCAACCTTTTGCAAAATATAGGTATGTCTGGTACTTAATTTGTTCTTCATAATGTTTGGGAAGGAACCAGGTCTTATTATCATTCCTGTTGTACTTGACCCACCTTACTGAGATTCTACAGCCAGTTCTTTGAATAGTTGAAAATGCAAAGTGAACAATCAATGGTGTAGTGGAAAACTCCAAAACAAGACCTCCAACAGGGGTCGGGATAAAGGCAGTGGTCTAATCCTATAGCCACAGCCTCACCAAGACAGGTTCTCACCTGTATGACCAAGACAGATCAGGTGTTTAATCTCAGGTTGTGTGGATAGTTGTCTAACATAATAAATACATCAGGTCCATTTAAGGAAGTCAGTCACTGTTATTATCTAGAAGGTTTGCCCTTCACAACCTTGGAAAAGCCCCCACTTTCTCACCTCAGGTTTTTGTTTTTTTTTTTTTTTTTTAATTATGTATTTATTGTAGAGTGACAAAGCTTATGGATGTAGGACTGCTAAAGCTGTCTTCCGAATTCCCTCACCCCAGAAACCTACCTTTGATGGAAACAGCACAGACTAGAGCTCAGGTTGGAATCCTCATTGCCATTGGTATTTGACCCAGAAAAAAAGCCATCCAGAGGGATGGGGATGGATAACACGTAGTTTACTGGAAAGGTCAGTGTTAACCAGCCTGTTAATTCCTCAAGGGCAGGGGTCTATCTGCCTTTTAGATTTACAGTGTAATCTCTACTTCAAAGGCTCCACAGGATAAAAGGGAGAGAATTCCTGTAAAGAGAATTCCTAACTAGGACCAGGCACAAAGAGTTCAAGGACTTGTAAACCCACAGCAGTGGTTGCTCAGCCGAGAGCGACTTAACAGGACGTCTTAACCCATCATCTACTGTAGGAAAGGCCAGGATGCCTGGCACTCAGACTGGATCTCTGGGACAGAACCCGCTCCGCGGGTCCCTACCAGGCACCTTTAAAATCCAGGGAGCGATCGAGAGAGGAGTTTGAATCTGATTGCGAACCCAGAACTTGCACTATGGGGAGAAGGGGTAGGGCTTACAGGGACCGGCCATTCCTGGTGCCCGTTTCAAGGGACCAATCAGGATGCGTCTTACAAAGGTTGCTGGAGGGGCTGGACCGGGGCGGGCGGAGTCACAGCATGCCCGGACCGCCCTGCTGGGTCCCGTGCGGCTGTGCGTGGAGGCCTGCTGGCCTGCTAGCTAGAATGTGATTTCATATTGGACAAGTAAGTGACCCTCCCAGGGACTCCTGCAGGCACGCAGGCTTTCAGCTGGCTCCTCCAGGGAAAGCTTTTACAGCTTGTTAGCTGTTTCCCTCTTTCACCTTGGGGTCTCACTCCAGCTGGCGATTCACTTTCTGTCTTCTGGGTGAGGTGTCCTGCCCTAGGGAGAGAGGACAGCCTTTGCTGCATCCCCCCCCCCCCCCAACTGCCCTACAGATGTCTGGGGCCTAAGGCCCTCTCTCTCTGACCAGTGTACAGTTAATAAAGTCTTTTTCTTTCTTTCTTTCTTTCTCCCTAGGCCCCCCAATTGGCAGACAATTCTCCAGACATTTTTAGCCATTGAATTCAAATTTGGCAATGCAAGGCGTTCTCAAGGCTGGTGCTGTTTATGGCTTTAGAAGCTGAGCAGCTGGACATAATGTTTGAGGTGTACTTCAGTTTAGAAGGAATAATGCCGTCTTGTTACAGAGCTGTAGGCCAGGAGGGGTCTAGGGGATATTTCCATTTTTGTAAACTTCATGTCCATTTCAGGATGGAGATGATGCACTGTGGGGGAACTCTTCTGCCATTGGTTCTTCACTGGAACATTTGCTAATATCTTAGCATTAATTATGTCCCTTAATTAAATGGCTAGTTATGGCCAAGGTGCTGGAAAGTGGTCATTCTTAGATTATGTGTGAAGTGTGAGTTCAAAGGCCTCACTGGATTTTGCTTTTAAGTCGCAAACCAGTGAAGAAGAATTAAAGTCTTAGTTTGTGGCTGGATTTCAATGGTAGATTTGTCTTTTGTTTTGTTTTCTTGCTCTTTTTAGAAGGGTTTCGGCCTTTATTGTGAGTAAAGTGTGAGTTCTGATGTTTTCAGTTGCTAGCTAGTGGGGGGTGCCCACCACTCTGTCTTCTGTAGCCTCCTGTTAGTGGAGCGCTCATGCTTGGTCTTGACTTTGGCCTAACTGTGTGAATCGGAGCCCTAGAGGACTGCTATAATAGTGTTTGGGGGTGGAAAATAGGGGTGAAGAGGGCCTGTAGATGATGTTTTTGAAGGGGAGTAACATAGGATTAGGAAGGCCGAGCATGCGTGTGGGAGAAGGGAATAATCCAGAAAGTGGAGGACTGTGTCTTAGTGAAGGAGGTCTGCTCTCATCTAGGCTGTGATGAATTTTGCTGTGGGCCCTGTCTTTTGGAATTTAGTTTCCTTTCTATAAACTTTCACTTAAAATCACAGCCAATTACTATCTCTTTAAAAAAAAAAAAACACCACCACCAAGCTGGGCGTGGTGGCACACATACCTTTAATCCCAGCATTGGAGTGGTAGAGGCAGGTGGATTTCTGTGAGTTCAAGGCCAGCCTGGTCTACAGAGTGAGTTCCAGGACAGCCAGGGCTGTTACACAGAGAAACTTTGTCTTGAAAAACCAAACCAAACCAAACCAAACCAAACCAAAACAAACAAACAAACAAGCAAACAAACCCAAAACAAAAACAAACAACCAAACAAACAAACAAAACAAAGAAACCCACCACTACCCATGCCATCAGGTTGGGGCAAAGTCTTGTCTGAAATGGCCGTCTTACTGGATTGTATGGTAGAGATTCACTTAACCCTGAAGATGATCCCAGAAAGAGAGGTGTTCTCAGCTAGGGTAGCAGGTTCTGAGGAATAACTGACATAAAATTAATTGTATAGTTCAGATTTTCTTCGCTGAGATTTTAAGCATTTCAGCATCATTGTTAATCATGGATATTGATCTCTAATTTTCCTTTCTTGTGTTTTCTGAGTTAGGTTCTCTGACTAATTTTTGGCCCTAAAGGATGAGTTAGGGAGTATTTTTTTTTCTTTTTTGGTATTCTGGAGGATTTGAAGTTAATATGCCATCCATCCATCCATCCATCCATCATCTATCTCTCTGTAATCTATGGTTAGTGGAACTCCACAGCGAAGCCACCTGGGCCTGAAGTGTGTGAGGGGATGGTAAGCACAAAGCCATTTAATCTAGAGGACAGGGACTTGTACTCCTTGGCTTCCTGTTGCTGTGATAAACCCAGGAGCTAAACAGCTGAAGGCAGGAAACGTAGTTGACTCATGATTTCAGTTCATCACTGTAGGAACAGCTCCCATCATGATGGCCAGAAGGGAGAGACAGGAAGAAAGAAAAAGCTTGTGCTTCCCTAGTGGGCACTCTGTCTTTTCCCCTTTCATCACACCTGGCTATGAGATGGTGCCATTTACATCTAGGGTGGGTCTTCTCTAGTTAATGCTCTCGGGGAATATTCTCACAGATACACCAATAGTGAGCGTTACTAATTTCCCAGGCACTAATCGTGTTCACATTTCACATTTATCATTACATTTTATTCTACCTCTGCCATCTTTAGTGATATGTGTGTGTGTGTGTGTGTGTGTGTGTGTGTGTGTGTGTGTGTTTGATATCTAGTCAGTTTACATGATATGTTTTATATATGTGTACATTTTGAAATAATTGCCAAAGTCAAATTAGCTAACACATGCAACATTTGATATAGTGTTCTTTTTCTTTGGTGATGAAAAATTTTAAGCTCTGCTCTATGAACAAATTGCAGGAATATAATGCTAACTTTATCCATGGTGTACATTGGACTTCTAGAAAATTTTCAACTCATAACTGAATGTTTGTACTCGCTAACCAACCTCTCATGTCCCCACATCCCACCTTCTGGTAACTACCATTTTGTTTTCTGTTTTAATGAGTTAATATTTTAGGTTCTACATAGTGGTGACATCACAGAGTTTCTTTGTCTCTTGTATCAGCAGGGAATTTTCATTTCAAGTCTCTGGTAGTTACCAAAACCCCATTGATGTTTGTTTGTTTGTTTGTTTGTTTATTTATTTAAATTTAGCATAGTGATGCAAGTTGCCTTCTTGCTTAGACAGAGTGTGTGGGATGAGTCATCGGACCCTCACCAGAGTAAACAGCCATTTGTTTGTAATTTTTCACCAATTGCATATGGCCTTGGGGGTCTAGAGGAGGTGCTAGAATCAGATGGGGCAAGCTAGGGGAAGGGATTTCCCTCCATATGGTTGTGGGAAGCCATCATCCATTCTGGGTAAAGACTTTCTGGTATGGCTTCGGTGTTGTCATCTGAGCTGCTGTCAGTAACCACTTACTCAAGCTCTGTTAGTAAGCCAATAAACTCATTGCTTCCCCATGACTTTGATGGAGTTGTGCTTTGGTCTGTTGTTAGAGCAGAAGGGGTAGACCTCCTGCTACCCCCCAGGAAGGAAATCTAGTTGACTGTTTCATATCACAAACACACACACCCTACTGTCTATTTTAAAAAGTGGTCTTTGCTTTGCATATAAGGCAGAACACAGTGTGCGAATAGTTACGAATGTAATAGGTGGCTGTCCTGATGAGCTTTAACTGTCAACTTGACATAGCCCAGAGCAACAGTTCTCAACCTGTCGGTCACAAGCTCTTGGTGTCAAATGACCCTTTCACAAGGGTCACTGATACCATCTGAAAACACAGATATTTATATTATGATTCATAACAGTTATGAAAATTACACTTATAGAAGTAGCAATGAAAATAATTTTATGCTTGGGAGTCACTACAACATGAACTGTATTAAAGGGTCACAGCATTAGGAAGGTTGAAAACCACATGCCAAGAGTGATCTTAGAAGAGACTTATAATAGGTGAATGTGCGGAACTTCAAGCAGGCCTGCTTTTAAGGTCCTGCTTTGAGTTCTTGCCTGCTTGTCTTGACTTCCCTTAGTGACAGACTGATCTAGAATCATAAATGGTTTCTTTACCAGCTTTTGGTCAGGATATTTGTCACAACAACAGATATGAAACCAGAATATTGACATGGTATATTGCTAAAAAAATTATGATGAGTAAAAAGGTCCCTATAGGTTTAATACAATTGTTTCCATATAGTTTTGAGTTTTGGCTGATTTATTCTGTAGATATAGAAGGCTGATTATACGTGTGTGTGTGTGTGTGTGTGTGTGTGTGTGTGTGTGTGTGTGTGTGTGTGTGTTGTGTGTTTGGATTATTGTGAATAAAACAGTGAACATGAATGTACACATACCTTTCAAGGTCAGTATTATATTTCTTTTGGTTGTGTGTTCAGAAGGAAGGCTGTTGGGTAATGTTGTATTTCTACATCTAAGTTCTTGAGGAATGTCCATAGTGTTTTCCAGAATAGCTGTGTGAATTGACCTTCCTACCCTCAGTACACAGAGTTCAATTTTTTTCAGACCTTCAGCAATTCTTGTTATTGTTTGTCTCTTTGATGATCAATCTAATAAGAATAAGGCCATATGCTGGTTTTGGTTTCTCATGATTATTGATGTGAACACCTTTGCATCCTTTGAAAATTGTCTATTCCAGTTATTTTCTGATTTGTTTTCCTTTTGAGTTGTATCAGTTTTTATGAAATTTGAATTTTAACAATTTATCATTTATCAGGCATGTAATTTACAAATATTTTCTTCCTTTTATTTCTGTCATTTCCTCTGCAGAATATAAAGTGTTAAATTTGCAGTTGCTGCTTTTTTTTTAAAAAAAGATTTTATTATTCATGTATATGAGTGCTTTATCTGAATGTACAACTTTATGCCAGAAGATGGCATCAGATCCCACTAGAGATGGTTGTGAGCCACCATGTGGTTGCTGGGAGTCGAACTCAAGACCTCTGGAAGAACAGGCAGTGCTGTTAACTACTAGGCCATCTCTCTAGCCCAGCAGTTGCTGCTTTTTATTTTTGCTTCAACTGCATGTGTTTTCAGTGTCTTATTTCAAGCAATCAATACCACAGCCAGTATCAGAAACCCCATTGCCCATCTTTCTTTCTAGGAGTTTTACAGTTTCAAGTCTTATGTTTTCTGTTTTAATCCATTTTGAGGTGTTTTTTTTGTTTTTTTGTTTTTTTAATGTGTGTGTGTGTGTGTGTGTGTGTGTGTGTGTGTGTGTGTGTGTGTGTATGATGGATGAATCTTCATTTCTTTGCGTGTATCTAGCCAATTTCCCCAGTATCATCTGTTGAAGAAAAACTCTTTCCCCATTGGGAGTTTTTGGTGTATCATCTTGTTGAATATTAATTGACCTATATGTGTGGCTTATTTCAGAACTCTATTGTATTCTGTTGTTGAGGAATCTGTTTTTGACCCCGTGCCATCCTGTTTAAAATACAATGGCTTTGCAATGTAATTCTAAATCAGGAAGTATGGTGCTTTTGACTTTTTATTATTATTTTTTGCAAACCACTTTTTACCTTATTTACCCCTTATTAGGTTAAAACAATGAGAGGTATGGCATCACATGAATTCTGTGTCCACTGACCTTTGTAAGAAGGTTGCTTCAGAAGTTGGCATGAACCATGCCACTGTTCACACGCATCCCCAGTTACCTTTCCCTAGATCACTGTAGTTTGGTTTGGTTTGCCTCCAGGAGTCATGGTGTTGTTTTTGCTTTATACACATGAGCACATTTCTTACTCAAGTAGAATTCAGTTTCATCTCAGGCATAAGCACCTTGAACCTTAAGAAGAGCCGTGTGCTGTCTTTGGTTCTGGAGACCTCACTTAGAGCCAGCAAAAGTGGGCTTGTAGCACAGTCTTCCAGAAATACTTGCCTTTTTGAAGCTCTGTTTCCAGCAGGCCCCTTCATGGGCCAAGATTATGGGGAAAGTTTTTTCTTTCTTTCTTCCTTCCTTTCTTTCTTTCTTTTTTTTCTTTCTTTCTTTCTCTCTCTCTTTCTTTCTTTCTTTCTTTTTAAATACAAGATAGACTTCGATTTTTTTGTTTTGTTTTGTTTTCTGTGGTTCCATATGAGTTTTACGATTGTCTTTTGTATTTCTTAAAAAAAAAAAATCTCATTGGCATTTTGATAAAGGATTACTTACATTGAAGGATTACTTACGTTATTTTGGGGTAGGATGGGCATTTTAGCAATATAAGTTCACCTAGCCAATCTAGTGAACTTGGTATTCTTTCCATTTATTTCTTTAGTTAATTTCAGCAGTTTCTTTCCTCCTTTCTCCCTCCTTCCCTCCCTTCTCCACCCCTCTCTTTTAATTAAGAATAGATTCTTCTCTCATACCATACAGCCCAGCCACAGTTTCCCCTCCTTCCAGCTCCCCCAGCTCCCCTCTCCTCCAGATCCACTTCCCTTCTGTTTCCTCTTCAGAAAAGAGCAGGCCTCCAAGAGATGATACCCAAACAGGACAAAACAAGATACAATAAGACAAGGCAAAAGCCTCATATGGAAGCCGGATAAGGCAACTCATCAGGGGGAAAGGAGTCCCAAGAGCAAGCAAAAGAGTCAGAGATATACTCCTGCTCCCACTGGTAGGAGTCCCACAAAAACACTAAGCTATCAGCTATAACACATATGCAGGGGACTTGGTGCAGTCCTGTGCAGGCCTGATGCTTGCCTCCAGTCTCTCTGAGCCCATGTGAGCCCTACTTAGTTGATTCAGTGGGCCAAGTTCTTCTGGTGTCCCCCATCCCCTCTGACTCCTATAATTTTTTTCTTCACTCTTCTGCCAGGTTCCCCAATCTCTAAAGGGAGGGACCCGATGGAGACTTTCAATTTAGACTCTGCACAAAGTCTGGCTGTGGGTCTCTGCACCTGCTTCCATCTGCTCCTGGAGGAAGCCTCTCTGATGACCACTGGGCACCAATATTTTTGCACAAAAGAGACTAGAATGTAGGAGTGAAGGCTCCATGCAGGCACCAACTCAAACTTTCTACATCCAATGAGCCTTGTGGATATTGTCCTTGGCAATGGGGCCCTGCTGTCAATTTTCAGAGAGTGACTTCTGTCCTAGCATCAGCCCTGGTTGTTTAGGGATGTCCACAGGACCCCCTTGGACAACAGCTCAGCCAAATGCTGCCCAGTCCCACCACTGGAAGCCTTGCTTGGCTATGAAAGGTAGCCCATTCAGACTCTGCATCCTCTATTACTAGGAGTTCCTCACTAGGGTCACCCTCATAGATGCCAGAAATTTTCACTGTACTGGGTTTCCACACTGACCCCTCCCTGTGTCCCCCAATTCCAGCTGTCTCTCCCTCCACTCTCTCCCTCCATCCTTTTCATCCTCACCTGTTCGCTCCTGCCCCTGGCCCCATCTGTCCCCAGCCTACCCACAAGATTTATTCTATTTCCCCTTCCCAGGGTGATCCATGACTTCCCCCTAGAGTTTTCTTCTTTAATGAAACTCTCTGGATCTGTGGTTTGTAGCTTGATTATTATTTACTTAACAACGAATATCCACTTGTAAGTGAATACATACAATGTTTGCCTTTCTGGGTATGGGTTACCTTGCTCAGGATGATTTTTTTTCTAATTGCATTCATTTACCTGCAAATTTCATATGTCTTTTTTTGTTTTTGTTTTTGTTTGGTATATCTAAGACAGGCATAGCTTCACTGAAGTTTCTTAGTTTCAGTGTTCAGTGTGAAGATCTTGCAGTCCTTGGTTAAATTTTTTTTGAAAGTTTGTTCATTATTTTAAAATGTTATTGTAGTTGGGATATATTTTTTTTAATTTTCTTTCTAGGCTATATGGCTAATGAGTAGAAGCAGATTTTTGTGACTGATTTTGTATCTTATAGCTTTGATTATATTATATTATAGAATTGATTAGTTGTAGCTGTGTGTGTGTGTGTGTGTGTGTGTTTAGAGTTTGTAATAGTGGTTTTTCTGCATCTCAGGGGCTGGGGAGATGGCTTAGCTGATAAAGTGCTAACACATAAGCACACAGACCTGTGGTGATATTGTGTTCCCCAAAATATTGTGAACCCTAATAAACTTATCTGGGGTCAAAGAACAGAACAACCACTAGATACAGAGGCCAGAAAATGGTGGCACACATGCTTTTAATCCTAGCATTCTAGAGGCAGACATCCATCTGGATCTCTGTGAGTTCAAAGCCACACTGGAAACAGCCAGGCATGGAGACGCACACCTTTAATCCCAGTAAGTTATGGCATAAAGCAGAAAGGTATTTAAGGCTTGAGGACCAGGAACTACACTGGTTAAGCTTTCAGGCTTTCAAGAAGCAGTTCACTTGAGAAAACAGGATCAGCTGAGGAATTGGCGAGGTGAGGTGGCTGTGGCCTGTTCTGTCTTTCTGATCTTCCAGCTTTAACTCAATACCTGGCTCTGGGTTGTTTTACTAATAAGACCTTTTAAGATTTGTGCTACACAGACCTGGGTTCAGATCCTAGTACCCATGATAATCCAGGCATGGTAGCTTGTACCTTAGAGTCTAGCACTGGGGAAGTAGAGATGGAAAGATCTCTGGGCTTGTTGGCCAGCTAGTCTAGATGGTGAGCTCCAGATTCAGTGAGAGACCCTGTTTCAAAAATTTAAGTGGGGGAGTGACTGAAAAAGATAGGGTTCATCAACCTCTGCCTTCACATACACGTTTGTGCATTTCCACACTTACGTGCACACACATGTAAACATACATGCATTCAACATATATACCAATACAAATAAGAAACAAAGATGATGTTATCTACAAACAGGTGATTTTCTTCTCATTTCAATTTGGTTATCCTTTATTATTTTTCTTGGACTTGCAGACTGCATAGACTAGAAATGGTGTGAGTTTAAGAAAGAATAGTATCAGCTCTTCTTAGATGTTTGGTGGAACTCATTAGTGAATCATCAGATCCTAGACTTCCCTTTGATCAAAGGCCTTGTAAAAATGTACTGTTTGAGAATTTTAAACATGGTTAGTGTTTGAATGAATACTGATTCAGTCTCTTTACTCAGTATTATTCTGATCAGATTTTCTGTTTTTCCATGACTCAGTGTTGGTAGACAGTGCCTCTTTAGAAAAATTTTCATTTCTTCTTGCCTGTCCAAAGCATTAACATATAATTTTGATACCTCTTTATTTTGACCCTTTTTTATTTTGTTTAATGTCATCTCTTTCATTTCTGATTTTGTCTTTTCTTCCTCAGCATAGATAAAGGCTCTTGAGTTTTGTTTATCTTTTCAAAATACCAATTCATTTTATTAATCTTATCTATTATTTTTCTCATTTCTGTTTAATTTATTTAAACTATGTTGGGCTTTGTTTATTTTGCTAGTTTTGAGATACAGAGTTGGGTTATTTCAGAGTTTTTTCTTTATGTTGGCATTTTCACCATAACCTTTCCTTTGAGAACCGTTTTTGCTGCCTCCTGTTAGCTTTTGTGCATCTTGTTTCTGCATTTGGCTCCAGGTAGTTCTTGATTTCCCTTCTGGTTTCATCTTTAAGTCATTTTTGTTCAAGAATGTGTGTAACTTATTTTTGAGTTTTCTTCTTGTTATTGATTTCTAGCTTTTTATCATTATGGTTTAAAAGATAATTAATCTTTTGATTTGAGAATTTGGTTCATTTATATTTGAAATAAATTATTGCTTTGTACAAACTTTTGCCATTTTATTAATTGTTTTGAAATTCTTTTGTTTCCTTCATCCTCTCTTGCTGTCTTTTGTGCTTTGAGGATTTTCCTGTAGTGATAGGATTGGCTTCTTGCTTGCTCTCTATTGTGTGTGAACTATAAATCTTGCCTGTCTATAGTCATGTGATAAAACATCTTATAGTTATAAGAGAAAGTTCAGCCACAACCTTCAACCACATATGAAAAGTCTGTCACAATTTACTTCTTTTATGTAGTGTGTGTCCATTACTAAATTAATATGGTTGTTATTTTTAATACTTTTATCATCTACTAACTATTATACTGAAGGTAAAAGTTATTTACTTGCCTTTCTTACAGCATTAGAATATTCTGAATTTGACTTCCTTACCCATGAGTTCTTATTTTACTGTAACCTGTTTTTATGTTATCCATTATGTTCATTTCATATCAACCCAAAGAGCCTACTTGGGTTTCATCTTCTTCAGGGAGATTTAGCAATGGATGGTATACTCCCAGGTACAGTTTTTTTTTTTTTTTTTTTTGTATCTCTTGTTCATTAATAAAGAACAGTTTTGCTGGATTTCTTCTTTTTTTTTTTTTGTCTTTTCGAGACAGGGTTTCTCTGTGTAGCTTTTGCGTCTTTCCTGGATTTTGCTCTGTAGACCAGGCTGGCCTCAAACTCACGAAGATCCGCCTGCCTCTGCCTCCGGGTCGTGGGTTCGTGCCCCATGTTGGGCGCCATTTGTAGCTTGAGTTTTCCTGCCTAGCCCACAGTCAGGACAAATCTTTCTCACCCACCAGGCCCATAGACGCTCAGAACCAACCAAGTAAACACACAGAAACTTATATTGCTTACAAACTCTATGGTCATGGCAGGCTTCTTGTTATCTACTTCTTCTAACTTAAATTAACCCATTTCTATTAATCTATACTTTGCCATGTGCCTCGTGGCTTACCATTACCTTACATCTTCCTTGTCCTGGTGGTGGCTGGCAGTATATCTCCACCCCAGCCTTTACTTCCCAGAATTCTCTTCTCTCTTCTCCCGCCTATATTTCCTGCCTGGCCACTGGCCAAACAGCATTTTATTTATACAGAGCGATATCCCCTTTTCTTTTCTTTTTTTTAAAGGAATGTTTTAACTTTTACATAGTAAAATTACATATAACAAAACAATTATCAAGCAAGAATTACAGTTACAGTATTAAAGAAGATATCCTATCTATCTTATATTTGTGAGTCTAAGGTTTTATATCTAAACTTATCTTTTATCATAATTGAGGAAATTATAACTATCTAGTCTTCAACCACATCAAAGACCTCAGAAGGATATAATATTGCCTGAGAACCGGGAGAAGGATGAAAGCAACTTTTGGGAGTCTTGTAGGGTAGACAGAGACAGCTGGCAGCCTGGACAGTCACCTAATGTTTCTTTGTAAAGTTGAGGCATTTGTCTTCAGCCCACAAGGCTAGAGTCTCTTGGTTACTTTTTTTAGTGTCCTGTAGAATGTCTGGCAGTTTCCTCTGCGAAGCAGGAACCTAAAGGACCATTTTGTCAAGCAAAGTTCAGTGGTCACCTTTCTATGGGTCCTGCATGTCCAGTTGATCAAGCAGTCCAGGCAAGAACAGTTTCTTGCCCAAATTGCTATTTTTGCCAAGGTGAAGATAAACTCCATATGAAGTGTCTTCAGTGCCCATCCTCCTCTCTGGAGTAAATTGGTGCTGCCAGGAGCAGACATGTCTCACTGTCCAGAAAGGCTAAATTTTAAAAATATTTTAAATGCCATATTCTGTAGGTCTTTGAAGTATTTGAAGATTATCTGTCTATCTGAAATATCTCTGTGTATATCTAGAAGACTTAACTAACATGGCTATGAGTATGATTATCATAGATGATTAATTATTAATCTATATTTAATTATCCATTACAATTTTACATGAGCTATACAAACATAATACCTTAAACAAGAGTAGAAATATACACACAGTATAACAAAATTAACTTTTTAAGTTTGTATCAATAGACTAAAATCTAAACCAATGTAAAAGATTTTAAACAAGTTGTTGCTCTTTAGAAGTAAGTTCCTTAATCTACCCTTTCTTCCTATTATATCTATATCACACTACCACTGCCCAGCAATTTTTTTTTCTTAAAAGGAAAAATAAAGCACATAGAGTATGTCATTCTGTTGTGTTCATTAGTACATTAGTTTTCTAGAGGAGCCTTCTCTGGATGTGAAACTCTCTCTCTCTCTCTCTCTCTCTCTCTCTCTCTCTCTCTCTTTTCTGATGCTACTTTCAAAAAAGTTTATTTTGACAATATAATTATGTATGTAAGTCGTCCTCTTTGGATTGAACATGTTTGAGATCTTTGTAGACCTTTGAGGCTCATGTACCTGAACATCCACATTTTTCACAGGATTTGGGAAGTCTTCAGCTATTGTTTATTTAAAATAGCATTCTTGCCCCATTTCTCCTTTGGTAACTCCTACCATCTGTTATATCATTTTGGTTGTCAACCTGACATGATCACCTGGGAAGAAGGTATCATTGATGGTTTGCCTAGAACAGGTTGGCCTGTGGGCAAGCCTGAGGGATTTTTCTTAATTGGGTTGAGGTGAAAGATCCACCCTGAATTTGGGTTGCCCCATTTCCAGACCTGTGCCCTGAATGCTATAAACCTGAAAAGAGTAGGCTGAGAAGAAACATGGAGTGTTTATGCATCTGCAGTTGTTTCCTCTCTGCTCTTGACTGTGAAGTGATGCGATTGATTGTTTCAAGTTCTGCTGCCTTGACATTCCTGCAATGATGGACTGTAACTGGGAACTGGGAGCCCAAACAAACGCTTCCTCTCCTAAATTGCCTTTCTTCCGGGTGTTTTATCATGGCAGCAGACATAAGCTAGAGCAGTCCCAGTGGTTTTTTATTTTATTTTATTTTATTTTATTTATTTATTTATTTATTTATTTTGTCTTCATTCTCCCTTGGTCTCGGATTATACTTGCAAATGGCCTGACTGACCTCACAGGGGCTTCTTCCTGCACCATCAGTGTGCTGTTGATCTTCTTACATGTTCAGTGTCTTCTTCAGCTCCAGAATTTCTTTTCTTAAAAACTGGTTTTTCTGATTAGTTTACTCTTCTTTCCAGTACATCACTGGACTTCCTTAAAACAATTATTTCATTTCTTAAAATTGTCTTATCTCCTTTAGTGGGAATTAGTGTGTGTGTGTGCGTGCATGCGTGCGTGCGTGCGTGTGTGTGTGTGTGTGTGTGTGTGTGTGTGTGTGTATGCATGAGGGTGCTGGAGATGCTTCCAAAGTGCTACCTGTGGTTCTCATTGTTCTCATTATTTGAGGAAGCAGTCAGCCCATTTTGGTGTTATTCATTAGCTTTGGGAAACCAGCATTTTCCTTGATCAGCTGATCTAGGGATTCTGAGACACTCTGGTGTTTTCTGTGAATGTGCTTGCCTCGATTGCTTGTTTCCCTAAGACCATGTGCCTCCTCTTAATCCTGCAAAGACATTTGCTTTCCCCACAATGTTGTCCTGAAATACTTGTTTGCTTGCTTCCTTCTCCTAGTCCTGCAGAGCTGTGCCACTTTATGTGTGTTTGTGGGTGATCTGCAAAACTCACACTGACTGTGCATGGATGTTGAGGTGGGCATTGTTAGGATCATCTCTAGACCAGAGAGAGACAGCTTGATGGTGGACCTCCTGACAACCTATAGCTACTATGATCCGTGAGTAGCTTTTCTACCCTGGATTACTATGGATCCTCATTTCAGTTCCTTCCCCACGCTCTCGGCTGCCTCATTCTCAGAATTCTTCAGGTGTTAAGAAAGACATGATGTCTTGGGTAGTATCCTGCACAGCTGAACAGCCAGCTTCTCACTAACGGTACTGCTCCTACTTCCCCCAGGGAAGAGTCATGGAGCATAGGGTTCTTTTTTGGCATCATGTATGGTGCTGCTTTGGGGGGATGGGAAGTGTTATTCTTACTGTCTTTAATGTACTTTCCCTCAGATTCTCCCAAAGGTCCTCTCATCCGTGTCTACTAGTCACGGCCAGTGTGCTGTGTGAGGTGACAGAAAGCTACTTTGCTATTATGTCTAGTTGATACTATTCCATTCTGTTTTTTCTGGAGTGAGGATTGATCGTTTGTGCCCCTCAAGAGATTTACACAAAGTGACAAATTGGTCAAATTTATTAACATGCTACTGTGCAAAAACATTTCCTGGCTGTTATTTTAATATCTATAAACTCATTCTAATTAAACTCTCTATTTCTCAATATTGGCAGCATGTAAATTTTCTCTTTATTTTCATGATTATTATGGGTAGAGATATTAATTTTGTTGGTCTTCTCAAAGTGCTAGCTTTTAGTCAAATTTATTTTCTCTGTTCTAAAAAGGATTGATTTCTGTTTTATAGGTCGTTATTTCTTTTCAGCATATACG
Source organism: Onychomys torridus (assembly GCF_903995425.1). Lineage (NCBI taxonomy): Eukaryota > Metazoa > Chordata > Mammalia > Rodentia > Cricetidae > Onychomys > Onychomys torridus. Next base: position 112,372,885 of record NC_050444.1, read on the forward strand.
GGATTCATTTCTTCCTAGTTTCCTCAGGGGGAGGGGGAGGGTATTTTCTTGAGACTTTACTGCTATTGACATTAGATGCAGTTAACTTCTAGGTCTGGCATTATTTGTATCCTAAAACTTACACACTATATTTTTGTTTCAATTAAATACATTGAAATTATTTAGATGTGTCCAGAAGTATGTTAATTAATTTCCATATATTTGAGGATTTATTATTATATATTTTTGATCACTGATCTATAGTTCTGTTATGGTCATGGAACATCCTTTTTTTATTATGTTTGTGTTTTAATTTTACACATCAGCCATGGGTTCCCCTGTCCTCCCCCCTCCCACCCCCACCTTCCCCCAACCTCCTCCCCTCCATTCCCATCTCTTCCAGAGCCAAGACTCCCCTGGGGATTCATTCAGTACAGGCAGGTCCAGTCCCCTCTTTCCAGGCTGAGCAAAGTGTCCCTGTGTAAGCCCAAGGTTCCAAACAGCCAGTTCATGCACTAAGGACAGGTCCAAGTCCCACTGCCCGGGTGCCTCCCAAACAGTTCAAGCTATTCAATTGTCTCACTTATCCAGAGGGCCTGATCCAGCTGGGGGCTCCACAGCCTTTGGTCCATAATTCATGTACTTCCATTCATTTGGCTATTTATCCCTGTGCCTCTCCAATCTTGGTCTCAACAATTCAAGCTCTTACAGTCCCTCCTCTTTCTCGACTATTGGACTCCTGGAGCTCCACCTGGAGCCTGGCTGAGGATCTCTGCATCCACACTTCCATCAGTTATTGGATGAGAGTTCCAGCATGACCACTAGGGTGTTTGGCCATCTGATCACCAGACCAGAACTAAACAGAGAATTCTCAACAGAGGAAGTTCAAATGGCTGAAAGACATTTAAGGAATTGCTCAACATCCCTAATTATGTGGGAAATGCAAATCAAAAGGACTCTGAGATACCACCTTACACTTGTCAGAATGGCTAAGATCAAAAACACACAAGACAGCTTATGCTGGAGAGGATGTGGAGCAAGGGGAACTCTCCTCCACTGCTGGTGGGAATGCAAGCTTGTACAGGCACTTTGGAAATCAATATGGCGCTTCCTTAGAAAATTGGGAATCCATCTCCCCCAACACCCAGCTGTAGCACTCTTGGGCATATACCCAAGGAATGCTCAATCATACCACAAGGGCATTTGCTCTGCTGTGTTCATATCAGCATTGTTTGTAATAGCCAGAACCTGGAAACAACCTAGATGCCCTTCAACTGAAGAATGGATAAAGAAAATATGGTACATATACACAATGGAGTACTACTCAGCAGAGAAAAACAATGACATCATGAGGTTTGCAGGCAAATGGATGGATCTAGAAAAAATCATCCTGAGTGAGGTAACCCAGACTCAGAAGGACAAACATGGTATGTACTCACTCATAGTAGGATACTAGATGTAAAACAAAGATGACTAGATTGCTACACAACTCCAGGGAGGCTGCCTAGAAAACGGGACCCTAGGAAAGACACAGAAATCGCCCAGTGACAGAGAAGTGGATGAGATCTACATGAACAACCTGGACAACAGTGGGAATAATGAAGGGCAAGGTTTGAGAGAAAGAAAGCTTAGGGGAGCAGGATCCCAGCTGGATCAAGAACAGAAAGGGAGAACAAGGAATAACAGACCATGATAAATGAAGACCACATGAGAACAGGAATAGGCAGAGTGCTGGAGGGGTCCCTAGAAATCCACAATGATACATCCTCTGTAGACTGCTGGCAGCGGTCGAGAGAAAGCCTGATCTGACCTAGTCTGGTGATCGGAGGAACATCCTTTGTATGACTTGAATCCTTTGAAATTTTTAGAGTTATTTTGTGAGAGTTATTTAACCAAGACAGACTACACTCTGAGCATCTTATCAAAGCACACATGCTATCCTAGTTGGGTAAAGTACTTTTCACCTGTTGGCCAGAGCAGGTTGGTAGATTCCCATTGTCTATCACATCCTTGCTGAGTTGGCTACTGTTTCTGACCCTGTTAATCACTAAAGGTATAATCATTTACATGCATTTCTCTTTACTGCTCCATCAGAGTTTGCTTTATGTATTCTGATACTCTGTCATTAGGTACATAAATTGGACTGTTTGGTCCTTTTGGTGAATCACCCCGTATTATTTCACAATTTCTGCTAACAGTTTTGGTAGAGAAATCTACTTAGTCATTGTTCGGGTGATATGTATTTTGAAACCTGCTTAGTTGGGTGTTGATGGAGGTACTTTGTGTTTCTTTTCATTGCTATGATATGACATATTGTGTTCCACTTCTGACTTTTCAACTCATGTTAAAATTGAACTTCTTGTAGGCAGCATTTAATTAAACTAAATAAATCAACACTGAATGATCTGTCTTTGAACTGGGGTGTTATTTCATTTGGTATAATTATTAATTTTATTTTTTATGTTCTATATACTTTTTTTACTGTAGCACAGTAGTCTTAGTGTTGCTATCTAAATTGCTAATGCCAATTGATAGCCACGATTGCTGTGTAATTACAGTAGTGAAACAAAAACATGAAGAAATCCTCACTGGAACAGCTTTTTGTAAACTAGACAAATGGTCAAGTGAACACATTGCTTGCTGAACTCCATCCCCTGGGTCCCTACCTTATTGCTCTAAGAAATTAACTATTTTCTGTATACTGAAGTTTCCACCCTTTTCTTTTGACAACTTGTTCCTGCTTAGGTAGATGCAAAGAGAGTTATCTGGGCCTGGAAGTTGACTAATATTAAGTAACTAAGTTTTCTTGCCTTTTATACCATATTTCATTCATTTGTGTCCATGATCACAACACACAGCTCCAGGACACATATCTCGCTCTGTATGAGCTTCATATCCATGCCAAAACAAACAGCAGTTTTGACATTAGCTAAAAAATTCCCATTTGTGCATCTTATTACCAGTCTTGAGTCAAACATTGGCTATGGTGCACTGCCAACCTTTGGATCAGCATCTCCAGTAGCTCTGGCTTCTGGGTGTACATGACTTCCTGAAATTTCTCAGTTTAAATCAGAACCTACAGAGGCACACAGCCAGCAAAGCAAGGTACATCTATTTTGCTTCATTCACAGACTATCTCCCATAGCCAAGGCACATTTGTTGCTTTATATAGAAGTATGAAGACAGCACAGGTGAATGAATGGGACCCTTTTTATCCGGGAAATGCAAAGGACACAAAATCAGGAATGGCTGATAGTGAAAAAGCCTTTTGAATCCTCACAGGAAGGCATTACCTAGCACCACAGTGGATGCTTCAGGAACGTCTTTGGGTTAGTGGAGCAGGTAGTGGAGCAAGCTCTTGATATAGCATATCATGTTCTACTTCTGATTCTTCACCTTATGTTTAAATTGAGCTTCTTGGAGGCAGCATTTAATTAAATTAAATAAATCAATACTGTATGATCTCTTTGAATTGTAGTGTTAGTTCATTTGATATAATTATTAATTTTTAATCACCACCTTGCTGGGATTTTTAATTTAAAAAAATCTTTGTTTTAAATTCATTCATCTGTCATTTTTCATTTCTGTCTGTCTTTTTTTCCCCTCTTTTGGTTTGGCTTTCTCCCCCTGCTTGTGGAAATATTCTTATTTTTGCTTTAGGACTTAATAAATATCTTTAATTTATCATAATCAGTAACACATGATTCTACATACAAGAAATATGCAAAAGTATGTTTTCTATTCTTTTAGTCTTCATGTTTCTGTTTTTGCATATTTTACTTCTATATACCTTTGAACTCCACAATATATGATTAATAACAAAAACAAACATTAAAATATTTCTGTTACATTTTGGATAGTGTCTATTGAATTATCTTGAAGTTCACAAGTATTTTTTTCTTTAATTCTGTTATCTTACGGAATTAGTTCTTCATTGCAGACATTACTTAGTCTTTGAATTTCAGCAACTTAAAATGCTCTGTGTATTTCTCACCTCTGAACTTTTAAGTTGTCTTTCCTCTAGATTTTTGGAATATAAAATATAGTTATAGCAGGTTTTTTCCCTCTGATTACTGATTATGTGTGTTAATACTGGGTCGCTTTATTTATTTTTTCATCTGGGCTTGTTTGCTCCTGCTTTTTTGTGTGTATGTGTTGGGGGGTCATGGTACACGTATGGGTATGGTACACATGTGTGCATGCAGATATATGTACCCATGAGTGCTTGTGTGAAGGACAGAGCAGGACATCAGGTGTCCTATTCTATCATTCTGCCTTATTGAACTTGAAGTTCAGCAATGATTCAAGTTTCCTCTGTCTGTTACTACTCCACAATGCTGGGCCTTAAACAAATAAACAAATAAATAAAAAACAAAACCCCAAACAAACCAATAAAAAAAAACAAAACCCTAGGTTAATGATGATTCAAATTCAGGTCCTCATACATGTGCAGCAATTCTCCTACCTACTGAGGCATCTCCCCATCCCTGTGCATGATATTTTTTTTTTATAGCAACCACTGTTTATTTAAAACATTAGTGTTGTTCCCTCTCTTTGTATTTTTGTAAATACACTTGGGATTTGTTCATCGGCATGTATGTATGTTATTTGGAAATCGTTTGACCTTGGGAGTCTTGTTTTATGCCTTGTCAGTTGGACTCTGGGAAGTATTCTGTATTCTGCCTAGGACTGTGTGAGTTACAACATTAGATATGGAAGTGTAGGTTATAGGTCTTTGGGAGCCCACTGAGTTCTTACTGTCATACCTTCTGGTGCCTCAGCTTCTCTGGGGTCTGCTGTGCCGTGCTTTAGTGTTTCCCTCTGCAGCTCTCTCCTCTTGTGTATTCCATCCCTAGGTGTACTCTTTCTGAACTCCATGACTCAACATTCAGGGATACTGTTGAGCTGGGATTGTTTCTCTTTTCTGTGACAAAGTCTACAAATAACTCTCAGGCATTCAGCTTGAGCAATTGCAGGAATTATCCTTTTTTTTTCTCCTAAGTTTTCTGTAATGGTTGTTGACAGATAGCCAATAGTCTAAGACATTTAGTGGTTTTTTTTTTTTTTTTTCTTTTAAAAATCATTGTAGGGGTGGGGATATGGTGCCTATAACTTTACTTTGGAAATAGAAGTTTTCTACTACGAATTTTGAATAAAATATATAGAAAGGACTATTTGAAGGTAAAGAAGGGATTTTGAGGTGCCACAGCCGTAGTAATAGTGACCTTTCCCCATAAAAGGAAATGTAAGATGCCCTAAAATAAATTTGTTTTTAAAAAGGAACTGTGCAAAAAAATGAGGCTAGATTGACTGCTTGGAGGTATGAACAGAACTATATTTAAATGGAGTTAACATCCTTGGTTAATAGAAGGAAAGAGTGGAGAGTGTGTTTGGGGGAAGAAATGAACTGCATGTGTGAAGGAAAATTGTATTTCTCATCCAGACAAAACATACTTTTCTCCAGAAATCTTTGTTTGGAAATCATCATTAGCAAGGAAAACTCAATGAAGTGGAGTTCAGAGAGAGGGTGTCCTTAACAGTGCTGTTTGTATGGGCTGGGTTCAGGTAGGACAAGGGAAAGGAATCATTATTTAGGTTGAATTTAGTGCTTGTCCTTGGCTATCTATATTTGTGGTTGAACTGTTCTCATCCTCTGCAGACAAGGCCAAGAGCTGAGTCACTTGGGTTCTGCTAACTGGCTGTGGGAGAGAGACTGAGAAAAAAGGAGAGGTGTGGAGGTTAAAAGTAGGAAAAGTTTATAAAATCAAGAGTGATTTAGATAGATCAGATTCAATTAGCTTACCAAATTCTGAGGTAGTAGAATTATGTGGCAACTTTGTTGTCAGAGTAAGTCAAATTTGGGATTTCAAAAAATTGCCTTGTGATATGGGTGGAAAGAACAGATGATTGAAGACCTATGAGACCTTGGAAGGTCCCTCACTTCTCAGAAGTGTTGTTCTTTGGCCAGCTGTGGGCATTCCATGAATGTAGGCAAGACTAGTATGGCTTTTGGCTAAGGCTAAGTTGATGATACCCTTGGTTGCCACAGAAAATATTCATAAGAAATATTTTTATTCAGGGTGGAGGTTAGCTTAAAAATAAATAAGGTTAAGAAAAACTTAGGTGCATGTGAATGTAATTATTGAAAAATGCAGGAAACATTACCTTCTGTTGAACTCCTGGGGAAGAGCATGGGACTTGAAGAAGGTTACTTTAAATACCCCTTCATTGAGTTTGTAGGGGTACCTGGGCTGTGTTTCTTCTCTCCTCAATAACATATCATTTTTTTTAGTTAGCATACAAAATAATGGATTTCACTGTGACATTTCATACATGAGCATTGTTATGCTTTTCTCATATTCATTCTGCCCCTCAAAGAACACATTGTTTTTGGTGTTAGTGTGTGATGAATTCCCACACTAATTAGTGGGTGGGCCATTGATTCATTTCATCTAGTTATGCTCTACACAGTAGGCCTTTATCAATGGAAAGGAAAATAGAAGACTTAGTATGTACTGACCATATATACCAGCAAAGTTTGCCTCACCTCTGCATTGTCTGGTGAAGAACAAGGGAAACATAAACAGCATTCTAGTAAGATATTATAAGTGAGGTTTACTAATTTTCTCTATTTTAGAAAAAAAACTTATTTAGGTGTATGTGAGAAGTTACAGGTTACAGAATCTGAAAGTAGATAGAATAGAAGGAAGAGGCCTCATCCCTAGGCGAAAAGGATCATCTTAGTTAGGGTTTCTAAAGCTGTGAAGACACACCATGACTATGGCAACTTTTATAAAGGAAAACATTTAGTTGGGGCTGGCTTATAGTTCAGAAGTTTCATTCATTATTGTCATGATGGGAAACATGGCAATGTGTAGGCAGAAATGGTGCTGGAGAGGTAGCCGAGAGTTCTACATCAAGAGAGAGAGAGAGAGAGAGAGAGAGAGAGAGAGAGAGAGAGAGAGAGAGAGAGAGAGAGAGAGAGAGAGAGAGAGAGAGAGAGAGAGAGAGAGAGAGAGAGAGAGAGAGAGAGAGAGAGAGAGAGAGAGAGAGAGAGAGAGAGAGAGAGAGGCAGACAGACATTGGGCTTGGCTTGAGCTTCTGAAACCTTAAAGTTCACCCCCAGTGACACACTTCCTCCAACAAGGCCACAACCACACCAACAAGGCCATACCTCCTGATATTGCCAATCCCTAGGAGCCTATGGGGGCCATTTTCATTCATACCACACAAGGGGAAAGTTCTCATAAAGGAGTCAAATGCTGCTTGGATGATCCTGTGGAGGAAAAGTTGGCTGAGAGGATAGAAGGGTTGCAAACCACAGTTCAGCTCAGTCCAAAGATGATCTTGTAGTAACGTGATCCTTGTGAAAATTCTGATAGAAGTGTTGTGGGATATTTGTATGCTGTATGAAGGTGGATAGCTGTGTTTGGTGTAATAAAAAGCTGAATGGACAATAGCTAGGCAGGAGGTATAGGTGGGACTTCCTGGCAGAGAGAGGAAGTGGTAGTAGGAAGTAGGGAAAGGGAGAAGCCAGGAGACATGGAAAGGAAGTAGGAGGTGCAAGATGGCAGGGAGGTAATGCTATGTGAGAGAATGTAGATGAATATAAATGGGTTAATTCAGTTACAAGAACCAGTTAGGAACAAGCCTAAGCTATAGGCTAAGCTTTCATAATTAATAAGAAGTCTCTGTGTCATCATTTGTGGACTGTACTGCTATAGAGAAGGGGAGTTCATTGCTTTCCAAGCCACCACTCCATTCCGTTTCCCAAAGGGTGTTACTGCAGAAAGCAGGTTTTTATGTATTTTATCTGACGTTTTCCAGGTTAATGCTTTAACAGGAAAATGATTCCCAAGCTTGACTGTCTGTGGATCACCTAGGCATGGGGCTGGAGTATGACATGAACACTTCCTTTGTAACTATTTCCTGGAGGAACTTACATGGTTCTTCTGAGCCCATACTTTGGGAACCACCGAGGCTCTGCTTCCCTTCCTCCTAGCCCTTACTTTTTTAAAACATTATTATTTTATTTTATAATTAGTTGAATTTTACATATCAGCCATGGATTCCCCTGTCCTCCCTCCTCCCACCACCAGCCTCCCCCCAGATCCACTCCTCATTCCCACCTCTTTCAAGGCAAGGTCTCCCCTGGGGATTCAGCTCAGCCTGGTAGATTCAGTTGAGGGAGGTCCAGTCCCCTCCTCCCTACACCAAGGCTGAGAAAAATGTCTCAGCATAGGCCCTAGGTTCCGAGAAGCCAGCTCATGCACTAAGGACAGGTCCCAGTCCCACTGCCTGGGGACCTCCTAGGTAATTCAAGCTAATCAACTCTCTCACTTATCCAGAGGGCCTGATCCACTTGGGGGCTCCTCAGCTATTGGTTCATAGTTCATGTGTTTCCACTAGTTTGGCTATTTGTCCCTGTGCTTTTTCCAATCATGGTCTTAATATTTCTTGCTCATAAAATCCCTCCTCTCTCTCACCAACTGAACTCCTGGAGCTCCACCTGTGGCCTGGCCGTGGATCTCTGCATCTGCTTCCATCAGTCACTGGATGAGAGTTCTATCATGACAGTTAGGGTGTTTGGCCATCTGATCACCAGAGTAGGTCAGCTGGGCTTTTTCTCGACCATTGCCAGTAGTCTATTGTGGAGTTATCTCTGTGGATTTCTTGGGCTCTCTCTAGCAATCTGCTTCTCCCTATTCCCATGGGGTCTTCATTCATCATGGTGTCTCTTTCCTTGTTCTTCCACCCTATTCCTATCCAGCTGGGTCCTCCCACTCTCCCCTAAGCTCTCTTTCCCCAACCCTTGCCTTCCATACACCCCCCCACATCCAGTTTGCTCATGTAGATCTCATCCATTTCTGTGTTGTTGGACAATCCCTGTGTCTTTCTTTGTGTCCTCTTTACTAGGTAGCCTCCTTTGATTTGTAAGTTGCAGTCTGGTTATCCTTTGCTTTATAGCTAGTATCTACTTATGAGTGAGTATATACCATGTTTGTCTTTCTGAGTCTGGGTTCCCTCACTCAGGAAGAGATAGGGTATCACTATGTGGTTAGGCTGGCCTCACTCATGATCATCCTGAGTAATAATGTTCCAGATATGCACTGCCTTGCCTGCTTAAGGCTCTATTCCTTTAAAAATGATAGTGCAAAGGGGTCATACCATATCATCTAAGAGCTTGTTTATTTTCTTCTTTTAAACAGGGTCTTACTCTGTAGGGTTAGCTTGGAACTCACTACATAGTATAGACTAGCCTTGAAACTCACAATGATCCTCCTGCTTCAGCCTTTCAGTTCAGCTGGGATTGTAGATGTGAGCTACCAGGCTTGGCAGAATTTGCTTTTTAAGTTAATACAAATGATCAGCATGTTTCTGTAGTTCTTTCTTATTCTTTTTAACAACTACTGTTATTTTTAGTCTTAAAAAACTCCCTTCTCAATAAACAGGTGCTAATTTCCCCTTTATTTTTGCAAGGGTGCTCTTGCGTTTATAAAAGGTGTTGGACTAGACATTTTTGTGTTGCTTTATGGGGAACCAGTGCTTCACCAATTCTGAGAAGTTAAACTTCTAGGTAAAGGTAGACTGTAAAAGCTGAGGATATTGCCAAATCATTCTACAAATGACTGAGTGAGTTGCTTTCCCTGGAAAACATACCTGTCCGTGCTTTAGCTGAAAGTGGGTATTTTCAGAGTTTTAATGTCTGCTAATCTGTTATGTTGAAATTATATCTCAGTATTGTTTTAATTTTAACCTTTTACTACTTGTGAGGCTGGAGATGCATGTGTTCATTTTATTTGTCTCTCTGTGAACCGCCCACTTTGTATTTGTGTTTCAGAAAGGGAAACACCAAGGCCAAAGGCAGCAAACTAGAGGTTCTCCAGAGTTGTAGAGTATAGGGTTGATCTCCTGCAGGGAATGAGGGCTAGAGTGGAGATGTAGGCAGGAGGGTCTGTGGAGCAGCAACATCCCAGCTGGGTTTCTGTTGGTAATTTAGCCCGTGATAATCCTAAAGGGGGTGTGTTTGAGGAATAGCAGGCTGTTTTAGTTTTTCAAATTGAATATTTGGTTATACATAGCTGATCCTTTAGGGCCTAATGTGGTTCTCCACCTTTCTAATGCTGTGACCCTTTAATACTGTTCCTCATTAAAATTATTTCATTGTTCCTTTATAACTGATTTTACTGTTATGAATTATAATGTAAATATTTGATAAGCAGGATATCTGATATGCAACCCCTGTGAAGGTGTCCTTTGATCTCAAAGGGGTTTTGACCCAAAGGTTGAGAAACACTGCATTAGGCCTTTCTCCTTGGACCTTAAAGCTACCTGTCCACATTTCATGAACAGGTAACCATGAGACCAGACCAAAGACCACAGCCCTCCCCACATTTGTCTGAGGCAGGTGTTTTGTTGTGCAGAATGGATTTTGTGGCTTTCCCTGAGGCTGCCTGAGATGTCTGTCTGACATTCTCATTGGGTTGGTGGGGTCCTCTGCTGTTTTAATTGGAGTGACTTTCTGGGAAAAACTGTGGATTTCTGCCAGAATGCTAATGATTATGGCATTACTTTGAAGGACTGGTTAGTTCTGTAGAAAATGGGTTCTTGGTTAATTATGTTAGCAAATCAAAAACAGCCTCTTGGAGGGGAAAGTGATAGGGGAGAAACTGCATATATATTTAAATTATCCATAATTCAAATAAGGACCAGGAATTTGTTTCCCAGAAAGAGGAGTATATGTGTAAGTAATTCATGTTTGCATATCATTTCCATGTTACAGCTGTAACTTTGTAGTAGGCACACCAGGGATTAAAATAAAATGGATAGGACGCACACCCCACTTTTTGCCAGTTCAAACATTTTTCTACTTCAAAGCAATATGAGATCTTTAATCCGAGCTGTAGTTTTAGTGAACTTGGGTGTCAATAGGGTTTGGAGAAGGAAAGCCCACCCCCGTGATGTACTTCCTTCAGGAAGACTGCACCTTCTAAAGGTTCCACAATGTGCCCAAACCCACTGTTCACCATCTGAGCCTATCAGGGACATTCACATCCAAACCACCACTGTTCGTTATACTACTTCTGGAACTCTTTAGAGGAAGATAATCCTTAGTTCTTTTTATTTAAAAAGTTATTCGATTATTTAATGTATTGACAGTCTTCCAACCTCACAACTCACTAGTCCCCCTTATTACCACATTAGATTATCTTGTGCATATCTGTAAATACAATGAAGTAAGATTTGTTATAATGTAAGTTATCAGGCTAGGAAGATGGCTCAGAGGGTCAGAGTCCTGGCTGTTCTTCCAGAGGAGCCTGATTTAGTTGTTAGCTCTCACATAATGGCTCATAACCATTTGTAACTCCAGTCCCATGGCATTTGATGTCCTCTTCTGGCCTGCATGGGTATCAGACATGCACACAGTACACAGACATACATGTAGGCAAAACAGCCGTGCACAAAGATAGTAAGACAAGGACTATGAAGGTGGCGTTTGCTAATAAGAGCATTACTAATTTCTGATGACTGTCTGATAAAGCATCTCACAATAAAGACTTGGGTCGGGAAGTTTGATTGGTGCCTCAGGGGTTCTATACCTGTCAATACAGACATGAATTTGAACTTTGGTCTCTTCTTTGTACACTGGGATTTGAGATCCTCAAAAGCCTGATCCTTCAGAATTTCAATTTCCTCTGTGTGTGAAGGGGAGAAGCAGCATACACAGTAGTGGGTGTTACAGCCCTTCACCCCTCCACAAAGGGACAGGTGATGGGGACAACACAAGAAGCTATAGGTTTATAAACCTATAAATCGGCCTGGGTTGTTTTATTGGAACCCAAGGTTTGTATGGAGGATCTGAGGGGAGGAGGGTAAGAGCAGAGGAGGAGGAGGGTGGTGACGACACATAGAATGAAGTAGACTTTTACCAAAGAGGACATGGGAGATCCAGAGTTTCATTTGCTCCAAGCAAAAGTTTGTTGGTGAAGTCTGGGTTGTCTTCTGATGAGTGAGGGTTTTTTTATTCATGACCTCCTTAGAAGCTGGACTGTGCATTTGGCCACAAGCAGTTTTTTTGTCAACTTGACACAGGCTAGATGTCTTAAGTTATTTTATTGCTGTGACAAAACACTATGGCCAAGGCAACCTATAAAAGAAAGTTTTTAACTTGTGGCTCACTGTTTGAGAGGGTTAGTCCATGACCATCATGTCAGATCATGGAAGCAGGCAGGCAAGCAGGCAGGCATGGTGCTGGAGCAATGGCTGAGTTTACATTGCATCTACAAACAAGGCAGAGAGAGAGAGAGAGAGAGAGAGAGAGAGAGAGAGAGAGAGAGAGAGAGAGAGAGAGAGAGAGAGAGAAGGAGAGAGAGAATATGAGCGACACACCTTCTTCAACAGGCCACACCTCCTAATCCTTCCTTAACCACTACGGCAAGTGGGGACCAAGCATTCAAATATGGTCTGTGGGGCCATTCTCATCCAAACCACCACACTAGAGTTACCTGGGAAGATAAACCTAAATTGAGAAGATGCCTCCATCAGTTGCCTATAGGCAAGTTTGTAGGCATTTTCTTGACTTATGACTGATGTGGGAGAGCCCAGCCCACTGTGGTAATGCCACCCCTGGGAAAGTGGTCCTGAGTTGCATAAGAGCCATGAGGAACAGTCCAGTAATCAGTGGTCTGCTTTAGTTCCTTCCTCCAGGTTATTGCCTTGAAATCCTGCCTTGACTTTCCTTCAGGGACTGTGATTCTAGATATGTAAGCCAAACAAATCCTTTCCTTCCCAAGTTGCTTTTGATCACGACCTTTATCACAACAACAGAAACATTAACTGGAACACTTCCTGTTACCTTTTATTTATTTTTAAAAAATAAATAGCTCATTACAAAGCATAAAGATCCTCAAAACACCGAGTTCTCATCTAGTATGAATCACAACTTCTGCACCAGTAACAAATGTCTCTATTCTTTGGAGAAAGGCTGAGTAGGATAGAATGTGAGAAACCACTTAGCTGCCATCTGCAGTTTTACTAGGCACATTAGGTTTTCCTTGAAGTATCTCCTGGGCCTCTTGTATAACTGTCCTGATCTCATCCATAAAGGTTCTGCCCACCATGCAAAGGACATAAACACACAGACCACAACAACATATGACTACTTATTATACAATTCAGGATAATTCATTTTTCAGTCTCATTTTCCTCATATACTGCCATAGAGAAATCACACGGCTCTGTGTGTGTGTGTGTGTGTGTGTAAACTAAGATTTTAAAAATGATGAGAAGACATATAATAGAAGGTAATATATATTTTTAAATAAACTTTATTATAAAAATTTGCAAATAAAAAAAGCCACAACCCCAAATTTCACACACACACACACACACACACACACACACACACACACACATTACACACATGCACACACATATATAATATATACATATATACAAAACAAGTTTATGTGTGGGTATAGCATAACATGTAGAAAAGAAACAAGAAAGGCTAAATAATAATAAATGCAAGTAACAGAAGATGTATACAGAGAGCTATAAAGCTAATTGTTTTTCTAGTTCTAACTAGGCCTGTTGGGATACGGGCATTGCTTTTCTTTTCTCAGCAGTCGTTCCTTCATCCATCAGTTCTGAATGATTTCCTCAGTTGTGCTGAACCTTCTCTGCATTGTGCTTTGGTGACAGGGGAGAGTAGTGCTGGGCTAAGGAGGGCCCAGCGCTACTCTCCCCTGCCAAGACACAGCCCTGCGTCTCTTCTTAGGAAAACTTCTGTGCTCCTGCGTGGAGCCTCTCTCGAGAACCCCTGAACTCAGAAACATTGAAAGTGATGGTTGGTGTTTTCTCTTGATGCATGGTGTCTGGAAGGGGCTTGATCCTCTGTGCCCTGGGATTCACAGGTCAAGCCCTGGTATTCGTTGTCTTTAGGTCTTCACGGTTGGGCAGCTGACGGGTCACTCAAGGGATGAGTGGGTGACTTTCATTGGAGACAAATGGTTTTGTTGCTGCATGTTTTGTTTTTGTTTAGTATTTTGAATTTGTCTGGGCCTCTGAGAACTGAGGTTTTATTTTCTGTTCCTTCTGTGTATTGTGGGATTTTCTGGGGCAGGAAGTCTGGTAGATATTTGTTGGCTAAGGAATATATCTACCTTTCTTCCCCCTATTCTCCCTCCCATTCCCTCCTTTTGCCTACACTAGACCAGGCCTCTTGTTGTAGGTCAGTGCTGGACACTGTTAATAATAAAAGCATGTGCTCCTTTCCAGGAGCTTCTCAGTAACTGCCAGGGTATGGGCTTTGACTATTCCCTTTCTTCTCCCCAGAGTGGTGGCTCTCAACCTTCCTAATGCTGCAGACTTTCAATACAGCTCCTCATGGTGTGGTGACCCCCAACCAGGGAACTATTTCACTGCTACACCATAACTGTAATTTTGCTACAGTTATGAATCATAATGTAAATACCTGTGTTTCCTGATGGTTTTAGGCAACCCCATGTGAAAAGGGCTGTTTGACCCCAAAGGGGTTATGACCCAAAGATTGAGAAACACCACTCTAATTCTAGGACATGCTAGTCACTCCGTACTTCACATCCAAAGCACACTTATGTTGCTTGTAGATTTACACCAGGCCACAGATATCTTGTTTAATTGGCACAAATTCCACAGACTTGGGAATCTAAGAAGTATCTGGAGTATTTCTTTTAAGCTAGTATTGACAGTCAGACACCTCTAAAATTATGTCCCACAAGCTGCAAAACTGAGAGGAAGTGGGCAATGAAAGGAGACTTTTTCATTGTAAGAGGGAAAGTGCCTGTTGGCAAGCCACACTTACTTGGTCCTAGATATGCTGATAGAAACTGTAGAGAACCAGGGATTATTGCTGTATTGACTCTTCTCTTCCTGTTTAAATTTTCTCACCGTCTTAGGGCATGTGAGATGTACTCACAGGAGTGGTGAATCCCTTCTGTTAATAAGACTGAAGTGGACAGTACAGGCCTACCTGTTAACTTCTCTTCTCTTCCAGTCTTACCCAAACCTGATTACAGTGTAACCAGACACTAAATTGCATGAGGCTGGAACACATGTTCCCAGTAGAGTACAAAGATCAGTGTTGCAAGAGGACATTGGATTCCTTCTCCACTCCTGGGACACAGTTTCCCTAGGCTGTCACTAACTAAACTGATCCTGGAGGAGTGGCTCTTTCAGAAGCAGAATCCAAGGTGAGGTAAGCTCACCCACTCCTCAGGGATGTGGCTCTGCAAAATAGTATCATTGTAACTAGGTTATTTAAGGGAGAAGAAAGGAACACGGGGGCAGCACAACTCCCTAGAGGTTGGTTTTTAGCAGAGAATTTGTAGCATTTACCACCTTCTAGGGATGGCTGAAATAGTTTTGCAAAGAGCAGCCCTGATTTCCATCTCCTCATCCTTTCCTCACGTGGCATTTGAGCACCTTGCACATTTGCTGAAGAATCAGCTGTGAAATCTGTGGTTTCCTGTGGCACATTTCTAATATTATTTATACAGACCATTATTTAATGAACTGTATAAATATTTATCACATGGAAAAGTCTTTTGATCATAAACAGAGGCCAGGAATCAGTACAGCCCATTCTGGGGACTTGGAAGGACCTGATTTTTCAGGTGCCTTGTAGTCTGAGATAGTTGGTATGTCTCAGGACTTGTGTGCAGCCCAGCTTGAATTTCTCTTCATTATTTTTCTTTCTTTTTGCCATCCAGGGACCATGGCCTTCTTCCTCTTTCCCAACCGCCCTCCTGTAGAATGTCCCTCTTTGCCTAAAAATGTGAAAAGAAACCTAAGTTCTCCTCCTCATCATTCATAAAGCAGACTTTGGAACTGCACTGACCTTGCCTGAACCATATGCCTTACCTAGTGTTCCCCTTTGAACACTTTAGCTTATTTCCCCGAGAAATGGGGTTCCCCCTGCCTAGTTGATAGGGCTGCAGTAAGGAGTAAATAAATCATGAAATCAGGTGGGCAGTTTGCAGGGGAGTGCTCAAGAAAGACCAGCTTTTGTGGTATCTGTTGTTGTTATTGAAGTTGCCAAAGGTTTGATTTTCAGTTTTAGTTGAATGTTGTGGAAAGTGCCCCAAACTCACCATTGTGGGCTGGGGTTGAAATCCTGGGGTTGGCTTTTGCTGCCTGTATGCTTTGGGAAGATTACTCCTGCCACTAAAGTAAGCTCTTGATGGAAGTGAGCAACACATGGTGATCCTAACCCTTTCTTCAATTAGAAAGGGATATTATTTCCTTTCCATTAGAAAATATTATTTCCTAGTTAGAAAAGGAAGAGTATTTTTTCTGTTTCTTAGGTTTTTGTATCTTTGGGTACTGATTAAGTTTGTAGTTCAGGACACAGACAACCGTTACTTGTACTCGAGGGACAAAGGGCACAGAGGAGGAGGGGCAAGAGACCTGCTTTAGTCTCCTGACAGAGTTTTCATAACATACAGATCTGGTTTCAGGGAATCTTGGTGCTCAAGGGCTCAGTCTTGCTTGATTTCAGGTTCCAGGTGTAGAAACAACTTTCAAAGCGATTAAGAATAATGAAATGGTGAGCCTGAATGTTGAATCAGGATCTCTTTCCTAGGCAAACATGAACTTAGGAAAACTGGAAGGCTTATGCAAACGCTGCTGGGAGAACACCTCCTTGGCTCCCAGAGGGCTGTAGGCAAACTGTATCATCTTACGGAAGTTGGCGATCTGCTAGAAAGAGGCACTCTGGTGTTGTGGAAGGACAGTCTTTGAAGGTGGACAGCCTGGCTTCTGAGTTAGCTAACTTCAGCACAGTAGGCAAGGGCCCTTAACACAGTGCTCAGCAAATATCATTTAGTAAGGGAGGGTGATCAGAAGGCAGCAGAGCATCTTAAGACAGGTTAAGGGATTGAGAGGGATGGCTCATAGCCTGACTTAGTGATTGCATGAACTACTGGAGTATATTGCTTCAGCTAGCTAGGACTCCTCAATAAAATGGGGATGGTAATAGTTGTTTCTTCAGTGGTTTTCAGGACCAGGAAGTAGCAGTGTAAACAGGCTGCTTAGTAGAAGATCAGATACATAGTAAACATGGCACCTTTTAGTATTCCCCTAATGATGGTTTCTTATACTCAGTTCATTCACTGGGTCCCAAGGGCTTGCTGAATTTCTACTTTGTGCCAGGCACTGGCTATCCTATGGAGACAAGGGTATAATTTGATGTAACTATAATGGTTATGGTATACTTTCCACATGAAGTGAGGGCTCTCTTGAGGGTAGGTTCTTTTCCTAGGTTTACAATCTAGTCTAAAGGAAGCTCACATCCAGTGTGTGGAAATCATTCCCTGATTTTTCTAGGTGGTGGATGATAAGACATTGTTCTACCTGCAGAGGAATGTGGTATCAGAAGGAACCCAGGGTCAGCTCCATGGGGAATCTTTCTTGCCTTGGGGTTGGCAGCATAGATAGAAGCCAGAATGTTCCTGACCAGGTGTGAGTAAGGCAGAAGTTTTGTAGAGATTCTTGATTTCTTACTTATTTCCTTGTTCCTTTCAAGGATTGGAATAGTCTTATAAAGTTTTAGGCAAGAACAGAAGCTGTTGACATTCTGGGGTCAATGGTCTGATGGATAATGCTGTCAGTTTGACAGAACCTCTGGGTATTCCTGTGGGGATCATCTTGATTGCTTTAGTTGAGGTGAGAAGACTTCCCAGCACAAATGGCACAACTCCCTGGCTAGGATCCTGGGCCATGTGAATGGAGATGGGATGTGGAACAGTAGAGTGCATTCATTAACTGCCTCCTTTCCAGTTGTGGGTTCCGTGTGACCATTTGTTTCAGGGTACTGCAGCCTTGATTCCCCCATCATGATGATGGCTTGGACCCTTGAGTTGTAAGCCAGAATAAACTCTTTCTCCCTTAGAGTATTTTACTATAGGACCAGAAGGGTAGCTAAGGGACATGGGAAGGAACATAATGGGGATGGTGGAAGCAAGAAGGAATCCATGTAAAACAGGGTGCCTGCAGCTGGTGGCAGGTGGGCAGAACAGCTTGCGAGGGCAGTATGAGGCAAGGCATCCCCTCATGTTGTCAGTCACTTTGTCCTCAGTGGAGAGCCTGGTGCAAGAACCCTGATTACTTCCTGTATCCCATGAAAGAAGAAAGGGATTCCAGGATACCTCTGCCTATAGGAATCAGTCTGATTTCAGGGAAGCTAAATATGAAAAAGAATGTTCTCTCAGAATGTTGCCTGTAAACATTTTAAGAAACTTCTTAACTGGTTGATACAGAGCTTAGAAGCATCCAGCACACTACAAGACGCAGTGATGTGTGTATAAGAATTGTAACTGAAAGAGCATAGGCAAGGCAATGGGCATACTATACTCTGGGAGTGCCCCAGGCTCTCCCTTCTAGGTTGCTGTAAGCACCCTTAGGATGCACACACAATGTTGACACCATCTATTGTATTTCTCAGAAAGCAACCCTGTTAAGTGACACATGACTGTATAAGCACACACTAAGAAATTCAAACACTGGAAGTATGGCTCTTTTCATTTTATTTTATTGATTCACTGATTCAGAAGTGCATTCAGTAAACTATTATTGAAAACCAATTATAATCCAGACACTGTAAGGAAGTGGGGATGCAGAATCAGTAACTTACCTTTTTTTCTGGTTCAGTCTAATAAAACAGATAGACATAGAAGCACCCCCCCCCACACACACACAATGTGGTCCAGAATGACAAAGTTTGAAATGAAAGTGTAGACACTGCACTGCATTGGCGGCCTTTGTATGTGTGCAAGGACAGCAAGAAGCCCCACCACCACCACCACCAGAGGTAGAGGATGGAATTGGGGAGGAAAGAGCAAGTGATGGGAAGAACCCCCAGCAGTGTAGAATGTAAGTATACTTCCAGGACTGTGAGGATATTTAGGACCCCAGTTGGAGCAGGCAGGGCAGGGCAGGCCTCATTGGGGTTAAAAAGCTCACAGAGGGCCTCGCTTGGTCAAGACCCCAGGCTGTCTAACTCTGTGGTGATGGTATTCTGCTGCCTTGAGAAAGAACCTGGCAGAGTAATCACTACACTGTCCATCATGGCTTGATCCTGGAAACCTGATTGTGGATACTAGGAAATGAAAGACTGGACACACAGATTCAAGTAAAGAAAAGCCAGGACTGGGTGGGCTGTGCATACTCCGATGGAGATGCACCAGCAGCGTCTGGGCCCTGGAGGTGGGAGTTATTGTATACAGTTGTAGGAGGAGGTGGGGTTATTGTATACAGTTGTAGTGGGAGGCGGGGCTGTATTATATAGCTGATGGAGGAGGAGGCAGGATTAGGTGATCATGGTAGACGAATCTCTATGGGTGAACAATCTCAGGCTGTATACATGCAGGAGGAGGAAACTGCAGTTGACATATTCCTATGGAGCAGGGGAAGGCTTTGGCATTCCTGTGGGTCTGAGGCATTGCTGGTCGTTGACATGGTCATACTCATGTCAAACAATACACATTCATTCAGGATTTTCTTTACGCTCCATAAACCACTAGAAGAAAGCAGAGAGGATGGGATGTGCAGCTCAGTAATTATCTGCTTCATTTACATTTTTGTTTTTATTGACTAATGGCTTAAAGAGAAGGTATCACTGCTGAGTGCATGAAGGAATGAAATTGGAGGCTGGTACTCATGTTCATATGAACTGTCAAGGGAGGAAAGCCAGGGAGACAGGAGGACCCACCTGCTGAGACTGGGAACCCTCTCAGGCTCAGGGGGAGGCAGTGAGCTTCATTATCATTCCTCTTGCTTCTCCATTTTCTTCTTCACCTGCCACAGAGCCAAAGGGAGCAAGCACAGATGGGAAATCATTGTGATTCAGTCAGAAGCTATCAGTTTAAATGAAGTTGTTTTTTTCCCCTCTCTTTTGTTTTTTATTGGAATAAATATCCAGGAAGCAGTAAATGAACATCTGCTGGCTGACTAGTTTTAGAATCCCCAAGAGCGATGTGGCCAAGGAACCATTTTTTTTTTCCCTAAAATTGAGGTGTACAGTGCTGCTCAGGTTAAAATTGGACCACAGGAACTCCTACTGCCTGGCTGGCCAGAGGGGCAGCTGTGCTGTGCCAGTGAAGTTAGTGTCTGGAGGCTGCACCTCTGGAGACTGGAGAGTGAGAGAGTCCTGGGAGACGTCTGTGCCATGTGCTCATCCTGTGAGCAGCCCCATAGGCCAAGAGATTCCTGCAGGTCTCAGGTTTCCTCGTAACTCACCAGGGGCCTGTCAGGAAAACAGATCATCTAACATGCTCTTGATCCTGTCTCTCCTGGGGCCTCCTCCCAATTCCCAGTCAGGTCATGTTGGCTGTGGTATATCTGCTTCTTCTCAAAACCATTATGTCAAACCTCTGCAGAACAAAGGAGGCAGCCGGAGGCTTGGGGTTGCACAGGTGGGGAGTTCAGGCCTAGCTGCCCCAGTGAAGCCTTTTGTTTCTAGATACTGGATTTCTTGTCAGTGTCCTGTGGCCTCACCATCATGATGGCCGCTTGCCGTTTAGGAGTGTGTGCACCTAGTGTGAAACAAGAAGCTGCTTGTCTTTTAGAGTCTTCTGTGCTCCAGCAGCAGAACAAAGACTCCCAAGTACTTCCCTCCGGTCATAGAGAAGAGTGGAGAGCCTATTGCTGTGTGCTCTGCTTGTCACAGGATACCCGTGAGGTTGTTTGGCTGCATGACTGACTAGGAAATGATGCTTGCTTCAGATCCAATGCTGCCGTCTTGTGGATTCAAACTCCCAGAGTAAACATCCATCTTTTCTGGCTCCATCTCTGTTTCCTATGACCCCCCTCATTGTCCCAACTTTGCTTGAGCCGTTGTGTAACTAGGTGCTTAATTTCTGACTCCTGTCCAGGAATGGGATGGGCGTGTGTCAGATGTACCTGTTCTTTGACCACCTTGCTCAGTGCCAATAAAATCTTTGATTATGTAAATAAATAATAGACAGTACCCATTTAGGTTGTTGGATTCCCTCTCTTGTCCAATTTGAAGATATTTCTTGGCTCTCTGTGCAGGCCTATTGGTCTTCACATCGTGTTTGCTCTTGTTCACCACAGGTGAAGGGAGACCATGATGTCTGGTGGAGACCAGGAGCCAGGTCACTGCTATGTCGGCATCGATGTTGGGACAGGCAGTGTCCGTGCAGCTCTAGTGGACCAGAGAGGTATCCTTCTGGCTTTCGCAGAACAGCCAGTTAAGAAGTGGGAGCCCCAGTTCAACCACCATGAGCAGTCCTCAGAGGACATTTGGGCGGCATGTTGCCTTGTCACAAAGGTAAGTGACAAACTATGGCACCCTGTCCTTGTGCATGCTGCTCTTACCAGGCAGTTTGTATGTGCACACTGGGTGTTCACAGTGTGTTAGGGTAAGTTGAGGCACAGAGCTGGAAGTCGCAGGCTTTGCCTTTCAGAAGCAGACATTCCAGGTCCTGGGAGTGACAGACAGTTGAAATGTGCTGGAGGACTGCTGCAGCCAGTACATATAGCGAGAGCTGACTCTGAGGGCATGGGGGGTGGGGTGGGGAAGACAGAGTAGAGGATGCTGAAGCCTGAGAGGCCGAAAGGAGGAAGTGAGAATCATCTCAGCACCCAGTGTGCCTGGGTGAACCTTTGTAACTGCCTTGCAGCTAGTGCTACCCTGATTTCATTTCTCTTTGGGAAGAGTGGGCAAAGAGAGTGCTAACCAGTTTACCCGAACTCAGGTTAGCAGTTAGTAGTCAGCTTCCCCCAGCTGTAGGGCAGGGACCTAAATATCTGACCCCTGTTCACAGTGAGCTTTGTATCCTCCCAATTGGACACGTAAGGGGCGCTGCATGCTGGGCAGGAGAAAGAACAAGGGCAAGCCATAGGGGCAGGAAATCATGGCATGCTCTAAGAAAGCCAGACATCATCATATGAGCCCCACACACGCTTGTCTCAAGTGGCCTGTGATAAGACTGCACTTGCTGGTTTCAAGAAGGAAGTGATGTTGGCTATGACTGATTTGAATTTGAAGTCTGTGCTGTTCAAATGACTTTATATCCTGATGATCATTAACAACAGGCATTCTTTTATCTCCCCACCCCCTAGAGGAAAAAATGAAATCCTGAGTTATGTTCCTTCTCCTTTTCTCCTTCTTTCTAGCTGAGGTCCTTAAATATTCATGAGGTGCTTGGTAATTTTCAGCTGGACAGTCCCCCATTTTTTTTTTCTGTATTGATCGGTCTGGTTAAACTTTGATGAGCTCTGGGCAGCTGTTAGTGCCACCGGAGAAAATTGCAGAGGGGTGGGTTGGGCCACCCAAGCACTCTGCAGAAATCAAAGAGGGGTCATCATCTCTTCTGCCTGTTTAATTTTCCTCTTTTCTCCATGCTCCCAGCCCCTGCCTCCATGAAAATCTTCTGCTCTTTGCCCTTGGGTCTCTTTTGTTCTTCCAACATTTTTGCCATTAAGGGAATTGTCAAGAAAAAAAATATAGTTCCCCAATGAAGAGCTCCCTTAAAGCCGGTCTGCTCCAGCACAGCTTGGTTTAATGGCAGACTTGTAATCATCTCCCAGTGGTGGCCAGCTCATTGTTTGTGTCGGCCCTGCTAGCCACAGAAGTGCAGGGCATTAGTGCTCAGCCGTGCCTCTCATTGCAGTAGATCTGCAGAGAGCCCATGGGCTGTAGGCCAGGTCTCTCACATGGCGTATGGAGATGTGGAGGTGTGCCGGGAGTGTGAGTTGTCTGCTGGGAACCTCATTCAAAGAGAAGGCATTTTTGAGACATGAAAGTATTCATTCTGCAGTCGAACGGCCTGAGTGGGAGCCCCCGTTTGAGCATTGTTTAGCTTGTGATCTCGGACTAGCTACCCTTTCTTGCTCAGTTTTCGTCTCTGTAAAAGAGGATTAATAAGGGTCCCCGGCTTGAGAAGACAGTTGTGATGATGGAATGAATTCACACATGCCAAAGGTCCCAGCAGTGCCAGGGTTAAGCCATCATTGTCGCTTGCGGCAGTGAGAGCAAAAAGAGCAGAGCTGCGAGAGTGGATTTCTGAGACAAAATCTAGGAGCTCAAGTGCAAAGGACAGTGCCTCTTGGGAGTATTCACCCCTCTCCTCTGGTTGGGGCTCCTGTGGAAGACTTTGAAAAGCATTGGTCTAGTGGTTCTCCACCTTCCTAATTCTGTGACCGTTTAATACAGTTCCTCATGTTGTGGTGACCTCCAACCATGAAATTATTTAGTTGCTACTTCATAACTGTAAGTTTGCTACTGTTATAAATAAATTATAATGTAAATATTCTCTGTGCAGGATATCTGATATTTGACCACCCAAAGTGTCCTGGACCACAGGTTGAGGACCACTGATCTAGGTCAAGGGCTGGACCACTGATCTAGGTCAAGGGCTGACATCCCTTCTACTCTGGCCTGTTTATGCTTTCTCACTGACTCCAGGAAGCAGAGATCTTGAGAGCAGTTGTGAACTTCATTTTCTCTGTTTTTTTTTTTTTTTTTTTTTTTCTGTCATGTCCTCAGAGATTAATTTTTTCCCTTAGATGAATTAATAACAATAAAAGTAACAGTAATAATGACAAGGTGGTGATGATGGTGACGGCAGCTTGCATCCCTTGGTTCTTAATCATGTTCTAGATGCTGTGCTCAATACTGCGTGCCCATCACTTCATTTTCTCCTTATAACAGTATTTGTGAACAGGTTTTCTTCTTTGAAGATGCAAAAAGAGGGCTTTGAAGTAGTTCAGAAGCAGTAAGGGGTCTTAAGATGACTCAGAGGAAGGCCGTGAGGGCCTCACCCCTCCCTTTCTCCAGCCTCAGCCCCTCCCTGTGACTTCTGCTTGGAATCAGGGGTGTTTTAGGTTGCTGCTGTGTGGGGGGCCTGGATCTCACCTTGTTGGCTAGTGTAAGCACTGCATGGTGGTGCCTTCACCTGGCTGTTGCTCATGGGGAAACTGTGGGTCCTTAAAATTGATTTGCCTTTCTTGGGCCAGTATCCAGCACACCTAAAACCTTCTCTGCAAACATGGAAGTCCTAGGAGACACACACAGTCCCTGATCTTAAACTTTTTGGATCCACAAATCTATATCATTCCAAGGCGATAAGGATATCACAAGTTTTTAGATTATTGAATTTCCACTGAGAACAAGATGATAAGCTGTAAGAATCATGTGGTTAATGGCCATTTGTTGAATGTTGTTCTTTTTTGAAATTTATATGTATATCTGTGTATGTACATTTGTGTGTATGATGTGCATATGTTCGTATGGGTACACATTTGTGTGCAGTGTGCATATGTGTGTGTATACAGGTGTGCATGGATGTGTGTAAAAGTTGGAAGACATCCTGGAAGGTCATTCCTAAGGACCCATGTACCTTGTTTTTGGAAACAAGAGTATCTCCCGGGGCCTGAGCTCATCCAGTAAGCTATGCTGTCTGGCCATTGAGACCTAATGATCCTCTTGTCTTCACCCCTCAGCACTAGGATTGAAAGCAACTAGCCAACGTCTTGACATGGGTACTAGGGATCAAACTCCGGTTCTCGTGCTTGTAAGGCAAGCACATTACCAACAGAGCCATTTCCTTAGCTCCAGATACTGTTATTTTATGTAGTCTGAAAATATTTATGGAGCACCAACTGTATGCTATATATACTCTTTGTTGAGCACTGCAATATACATAGAGAAACATCACAGATTCCCTACTCCAAAAGATGAAATATCTTACCTGCATGGGAATAAAACCTCACAAACGTATGAAGCAAATGAAGTGTGATTTTGTTCTAGGTTGGTGCTCTCCGTATGGACAAAGAAGAGAAGGGCATATGGGGTTGAGCAGTAATTTTAACTTCTTATATACAGAGAATCGCTAGAGTTTGCAAATCACTTCTGTATGAATTCAATTATGCTTACAAGGTAAATAGGGGCAGGGCTGTTGTTTCCATTTCCAGGGTTCCCAAGTAGTGATGCCCCAGGCTCATATAGGAGAAGTCTATGTGTTCTCTGCTCCCAGCACCTACTGCCCACATTATTTTCAGAGCTAAATATGTGTCTTAGCTTCTGTGCTCCTTCTCTGATCTAGTCTCTTTCCGCTAGAGTGATGGTTTCTGTGTTTAAACCAATTGAAACTCTCTTGTTTCCACCCTCAGTAGCACCATGATTCTCTCTTGGTCATTCTTGATGTGCTCCTGGCTCTCAGTTCTAGCCCCCATCCCTGTCCTGTGTTCAAACAGAACCACTCTGCCCAGAGCATCTTCTTGCCTTTGACTATGTCAGGATCAGAATTTTGCTAAGGAACAAATGGAGATGAGGTGAGAGGCTGGGAGAAGAAGGTCTCATGGGATTTGGTGGAAGTGGAAGAGACAGAGGGGCTTTCAGAACTTCAGCTAATGGAAGAACTTTTGGACCACTGACATGAATGGAAGTGTCTGGCTTTCCTTCATTTGCTTATCATCAAGGCATACCATAACACCCCTGCACTATGTCAAATCCAGGACTAGATTTTTTTTTTTTTTTAACTGTTCACTGCAGGAGGTGTTAGAGAATTCTGTCTTGGGCCTTGTATGTAGCATGGCCATATAAGTTGTATTCCTTTCATTGGCTGTATCCCGGCTGGGGTTTAAACCAGGTCAGTTGCTTATTCTTGAAAGTCCATCCTCCAGACTCCCCATTTTGAAAACTACCTTCCCTTCCTCTGGCACTTAGGATCCTTTGGACCAATCAGCTTGACTAATTATACCTTTTATTTGACTCCTTGGCTATTTATTTACCTATGCCAGTGGTTCCCAACCTTTAGCTCACAACCCCTTTTGGGGATTGAATGACCCTTTTATAAGGGTCACCTAAGATCATTGGAAAACACAGATATTTACATTATGAATCATAACAATAGCAAAATTACAGTTATGAAGTAGCAACAAAAATAATTTTATGGGTGAAGGTCATCACAACCTGAGGAACTGTATTAAAGGGTCACAGCATTAAGAAAGTTGAGAAACACTGACCTATACTAAAATGTCATCTCCTAAAGAGCAAGGATTAGAGAAAAATATTTTGCTCTCTGTTGTTTACCAAATATCTGTATGAACACAGCCTGACTTAGAAGGCCTTGATTGTGCTTCCTAAGGACCAACTGAGTGAGTGTCTGGGTTTTGCAGGTAATGGGATGATGGGACCCCAGGGTATCTGGGATTACATAACTTTATGCATTCCTGTGCAACTGACAAAGACATTCAGATCCATATTTGAGAGAGTGCAGTACCAGCCCCCCGGACCTCCACTATGAGCTGGATTCTGTCCATGATACCCCAAGGCTTTGACCCTTGCTCTCAACAGAGCTGAATATAAAACTTGACCTGCATACTCCCATTTCTCAGTGTGTGTGCTGGGGGCTTCTTGGGAGTGCCATAGCTACACCCAATATGGCAGAGCTTGCTGATTTAAACCACATGCAGGATTGAAGCCATTCCCATAGTATGAACAAAGGATGCACAGTCCCTTCCCCCAAATTCTTGTTTGCTGCTCCAGAGCTGCAAGTTGACAGTAGTTAGACAGGGATCAGTTTCCCCAATAAAGCTTCAGCAAACTTGGTCCCTGGAAATTCTTTAGAAGAATGATGTGATTTGTCTCTAGCAAGGGAAATCTCTTTCTGCCAGATTTCTGGAGTGAGGTTACTACTCTTTCGTCCCCCACTAACAAGACTATAAATAAGAGTTCATGGCTGAGTCCCAGAGGCCTTGTGGTAATGTGACTCTGAAAGCAGCTCTCTGGGATAGGCTAGGAGGGGAAGGCGGGGAATAGGGTGTCCCTTGGTGGGGAAAGGTATGCTTGTAAGGTATATCCTTGTAAGGGTAGCTAAGTTAGACTTAATGTACAACACCACTATTTTATCAATTCCTGTGAACGGCCCTTTATAGAAGTGGAGACATGGAGATTTTACCACAGAAAAGCTGTGATTTGAACTCAGAGCACTGTAGGCCTTGGGGGATTCATAAAATAAATTGAGAAACCATTATCTTTGGTCTTGGTAGAACGTTATACTCATTAAGTCCTCACAAAGATTTGAGGCTGCAGTTTGCTGTTGCTTCTTCTTTGGCTATCATTTGTATTTGTGTTCATATTGGAGAACATGCTCTACTTGGAGCATAAAACACCTTAAGGAGATATAATTAATGCAGTGTTGGGTAGGCTTTCTGCTTTTCTATGGAGGTTCTCTGATTCTGTAGTACGGAAAGCCCCCAAAGCCTGCAGTCTTCTCTATGTGGTTCCATTATTTCCAGGAAACCAAGACTCAGAAAGACTGAGATCAGTGCAAAAGTGGTAGAGTTGAGATCAAGATGTGGTTGGCTGTTGGATACCATGTCCCATGCTGCCTGCTGTGGGCTTTCATTGAGTCACTCATATTTTCTCAAACTTCTTCTTTTGACTAACTGCAGGCTCTGGGACATGAGTGAGCCCATTGATGTGCACTCTGGGCACAGAGGCCAACAGAGCCACACAACAAGGAGATTTTAGGACTGGTTTGTCATTGATGGATGCCCCATGTAACCACAAATGTATAATATATTAAGTTTTTCTTTTAGTGCACTTTGTAAGGATTAAAT
Organism: Onychomys torridus; assembly: GCF_903995425.1. Classification (NCBI taxonomy): domain Eukaryota; kingdom Metazoa; phylum Chordata; class Mammalia; order Rodentia; family Cricetidae; genus Onychomys; species Onychomys torridus. Next base: position 112,400,494 of record NC_050444.1, read on the forward strand.
TCAAGGAACTAAATAATGCACGTGGCATAGTCGATGCTTTATATATTGTAACATTTGGGAGTATGTTGCTCACATTACTTCAAAAATAGAATACTGCTTTTGTTGGAAATCTGTAATAATTATATGTTGCTCTTTTGTGGTGCATATTAAATACTAAGAAATGGGATCCTAGATTGCAAGTCTAATAGTCCCAGCAGGGCAAAGTTCTGCATTTTATGATAAATTTAAAACTCCAAGTCCAGGGAGGCTGGGGAGATGGATTAGTAGATAAAGTTCTCACTGTACAAGCGTGGACATCTGAATTTAGATCTCCAGAAATACACACAAAAGGTGGGTAGGGCGGTGTGTGCTTGTTACCCGAGTGTTGGGTATTGGGCCAACCTAGCCAAAATGGCAAAACCCCAGGTTCAGGGAGAGACACTGTAAACAAATAAGGTGGACAGTAATAGGAGAAGATCTTCCACACGCTTACACTTGTACAGATGCATCTGCACATACACATGCTTCACACACACATACACCACATTCACAAACAAACAGGAAATAAATTTTAAAAATCTACATCCAAGGTCTCATCTTTGCCTCAAGGCAAACTCAGCTGAGGGCATTAATGAAAGAAATTAGAAGAAAAACAAAATCCAGATTCTATTGCTTCCAAGATACAATGGTGTGGCAGACACGAAGTAAACATTCTAATTCCACAAAGGAGAAACAGAAGAGTAACTGGATCAAAGCAAGCAAGTCCCAAGCCATGCAGTATAGATGTTAAATCTGCAAGCTCAAACCTAATGTGATCAGGAGTGTGTAACATGAATCTTAACAGGTCTTATTGATAAACAAAACCCAGAGCTAGATATTGGGGTGAAAGCTGAAAGATCAGAGAAGCAAGCCAGCCACAAGTTCTTACCTTTCTGAAATCCTCAGTCTCAAGAGAGAGACTTCCTGTTTACTCACACCTTATCGACCTCTTTGTGCCCTGCCATCTTCCTTCCTTCCTGGTGCTGGGTGTGTGTGCTTCCCAAATACTTGGTAGCAAAGGCATGAGATCTCAAGTGCTGGGATTAAAGGTGTGTGCCACCATGCCTGACCCCTATGTCTAATTTAGTGGCTGGCTCTGTCCTCTGATCCCCAGGTAAGTTTATTAGGGTACACAATATATCACCATAGGAATGGGCCCCTAAGTCTCAGGAAGTCTTGTTCTTAATAAATTAGCTGGTCATAGGCCATCCCTGGTTCTACCTTTCTACAACTTTGCTGAAGCCTTATACAGAGCTCCATTAGGCATTTTTTTTTTTTTTTTTTGAGATGATATTGAAACTGGGACAAACTTCTGCCCAGTTCCCAGGTTGTCCTTTGAAATATCAGTGCATCTTGTGTGCCAGTAGAACTGGCACCACAAATTATTTTTACTGGGCAACAATGTGTTACATTTATTTATGCTGCAGAATATTACTTTAACTGTGTAAAGGTTTATTACATTTGTTTATGCTGTATTTGTTGAGTTATGTAAAGATGTGTTGCAGTTTCACCTTGCTCATCTAAGACACCTGATTGGTCTAATACAAAAGCTGAGCAGCCAATCGCTAGGAAGAAGAGGGTTAGACGGGACTGATGGGCAGAGAGAATATGTAGGAGGAAAAGTCTAGGCAGAGAGAAGGAGGAGGAGAGAACAAGGCAGAAAGAGAGGGATACACCCGGGGCCAGAAGCCAGGCAGCTGCCAGGCAGACCTGAGAGGCAGGAAAGAAGGAAAGAAGAAGGAGAGAGAGAGAGAGAGAGAGAGAGAGAGAGAGAGAGAGAGAGAGAGAGAGAGAGAGAGAGAAAGAAGAAGAGGAGGAGGAGGAGGAGGAGGAAGAGGAGGAGGGAGGAAGGGATGGAGGAAAGAAAGGTAAAAAGAAAGGCAAATTATGGATAAAGAGACAAGGCTTAAAATAAGAGCTAAGCTAAGGCTGAGCATTCAAAATTAATAAGTCTCCATGTCATGATTTGGGAGCTGGTTGGTAGCCCAAAGGAAAAACCTTGGTACAATATAATCACCACCAAAGGCCACTAACCTGGGACTGTTTGAACCACTGCTACAATTGCCATGGAGCCCTTTGTTGATGAAAGGAGGGAATGGGATCCTGAGGTAGCTGTGAGGACCCGGCCTAAAGAGAGTGCCCTGGGCATGATCCCTGAAGTAGATTTGGCAATTGGTGTCTTTGAGCTTGTTATAGGAGTGTTGGCTCTGAGGTTTTTGAAATGCCCTCAGGGCCTCTACAATTATGTTAACTATCTGGCAATCTCTTTAACAAGTAACTCACATTGATGTCGTGGTTTTTTTTTTCTTCTTCATTATTCTGTCCCTAATTAAGGAACAAATTTTTGTAAAGATGGCTAACATCATTAACCATTAGGGGGAATACAGATGAAAATCACAATCAGCTTTTTCCAGAGTAGTCATATTTTGCATTTGTGCCTGCACTTCTTGGAAGTTCTATTTTCCCCATATTTTTTAAATATTTGACATAGGATCTATAAATTAATTTGAAGAGATTTTCATCTTAACAATGTTGAATTTCTGAGCATGGCTTACTTCTTTATATGTACCCTTTGTAGCATTGTTCTATTGTTTCAGGGTTATAGATTGAACTACTTTTTGTATTAAAGAATATTTTGTATTATTTGACAACTTCCTATATGTCTACAGTGTGTCTTAGTTAGGGTTTCTATTGCTGTGAAGAGATACCATGACCACGCCAACTCTTATAAAGAAAACATTTAATTGGGGTGGCTCACTTACAGTTTCAGAGGTTCAGTCCATTATCATCATGATGGGGAGCATGGCAGTGTGCAGGCAGATGTGTTGGAGCTGAGATTGCTACCTCTTGCAGGCAACAGGAATTTGACTGACTGTCACACCTAGGGAAGGTTGAGCTAAAGAGACCTCAAATCCCTCCCCCACAATGACACACTTCCTCCAATGAGGCCATACCTCCTAAAAGTGCTACTCCCTTTAGGGCCCATTTTCTTTCATACCCACCACACAATGTATCTTGATCAAATCCAACCCAAATACACCTGTTCCACTCCATCTAAATCCCCCAAATATTTCCTCCTTCCATCTTTATTATTCCTTCCTTCTTTCCTCCTCCTCCTTCTCCTCCTCCTCCTCCTCCTCCTCCTCCTCCTCCTCCTCCTCCTCCTCCTCCACTTCTTCATAATCTACTGAGTTCAGTTGGTCCTGGGTGCATGGGAATGGGTATGGGGCCACTTCCCAGAGCTAAGATGAGCAACTTACCAGCACCTCCCCTAGAAAAATGACTCCTCCTCTTCCAGCAGCAGCAAATTGCTAGCACCGCAGGGATAGGTGGGGTCTCATGAGCATATTCATAGGCTCTATCTTGTACAGGAAACCAAAGGGCTGTGACCTCATGAGTGCCAGAGCCATGTCGTATCCAAGGACATTCCACAGCACTCATCTTACATTCAGCCCATCTTACATCTTTCTGCTCCTCATTCTGAGATGTTCTGAGTCTTGGGGGAATCTGATATAAATCAGACCTTCAATCTTGATCTTGAATATTTTTATGTTGTTATTAATGGGATTATTTTCTTAATTTTATTTTTGATATGTTAGTTGCTACTGTATAGAAGAAATACCATTGGTTTTTATTTGTTAACCTTCAATCTTGTTGTCTTATTAGATTTACTTATTAGTTCTAGTAGCTTTTTAAAGATTTTATTTTTAAATTTGTGTGTGTGTGTGTGTGTGTGTGTGTGTGTGTGTGTGTGTGTGTCTCGTGTGCTGTGGATATAGCTCTGTATAAATAAAATGCTGTTTGGCCAGTGGCCAGGCAGGAAGTATAGGCGGGACAAGAGAGAAGAGAATTCTGGGAGGTGGGAGGCTAGGGCAAAGAGATGCGGCCAGCCACTACCAAGACAAGGAAGATGTAAGGTACAGGTAAGCCATGAACCAAGTGGCAAGTATAGATTAATAGAAATGGCTTAATTTAAGATAGAAGAACTAGATAACAAGAAGCCTGCCACGGCCATATATTTTGTAAGTAATATAAGTGTCTGAGTGATTATTTTATACATAGGTTGTGGGACCGCGGGGCCTTGGTGGCACCTGGAGAGAAGATCTCCAACTACAGTCGTGTGTGTGTGTGTGTGTGTGTGTGTGTGTGTGTGTGTGTGTGTGTGTTGTTGTTCATATGAGTGCATGTGCCGTTGGAAACCAGAGGCATCAAATCTTCTTGGAGCTGGAGTCCCTAGAAGTTCTTAAGTCACACCAAGGTAGATGTTTGGAACTGAACTCAGGTCCTCTACAAGAGTGGAAATTGCTCTTAACACATCTCCCCAGACCCCCTGTAGTAATTTTTTAGAAAGTGTTTATATATATATATTAGCATTCTCAGCTTGTGAAATCATATCATTGGCAAAGAAATACTTTTAGTTTTTTTCTAATTTGTATTCCTTTCATTTATTCTTCCCTTACTTCACTAGCCCTGAATGCTAGCACAAGTTGGATAGAAGTGCTAATGGAAATGTTCTTACTTTACATCTGTTTGTGGCAATCATGAATCTTACTATCAGCTATGATGTTAGCCCTGAGGTTTTTTGATGCTTTGCTCTTGTTTGTATAAATTTCATTCTTTTAGTTTTTCATTCATTTGTTGTTGTTTTGTTTTACAGGAGGGTTTTGAGGTTATAATTTCATGTTTGTGCTGTATTCTGTTAACACGTGTCTTACATTAATTAATGATTATTAAACCATCCTTGCAAATTCTGGGTAATTCCACATGGATGTCAGTTTTATGTGGTGTAAGATTTGGTTTGCTAGTATTTTGCTGTTTTTGTACTTGTAACAAATACTCTTCTGTAGTGCTTCTTTTAATGTAGTTCTAACTGACATTACTGCAATGCTGACCCTGTAGGATTTGGTAGATATGCTTTCCTCTGTCTTAAATATCGGACATTTGTAAGGGTTCCTCCTTAAATGTTTCATAAATTTCTCCAGAGGAACTGCATAGACCTGGAGTTAAAATTTAATTTTCTATCTTTTAAGCATAAATTTTGTTTTTCAAAAAATATGCTTCTCAATTTATTATGTAGCTTTGATCAATTTCCATGGCCTTCAAATGGTCATGATTGATGATTTTATCCAGTATTATATTTTATTTTCCTAGGAAGATTTGCTAACCGTGTCATAACACTATGCCTAGAAATTTCTCCTTTGTGTCTCTTTTTAGTTTCTGTATTCTGTTATATAAATACAGTGTAATTTACTTAAAAAGTCATTTATTGGGTTTTTTAATATATTGTTAGCAAGTAGCCATATTATATATGACTTTGTTTACTTAAGGTCATAATTTTCTAAGATATATTCCCCAAAGTGATATTGCTGGGCCAGTAGTTATAAGTACATTTTAATAGGTACTGTCAAATTTCTTTACAAATTTGTGCCCAGTAATTACTTTGCTATAATAATATTCAAGAAGGATTACTTCTAAATCTCTTTAAAAAATTATTTGGCATATGTTAATTATAGACAATAATGGGTTTTATTGTGACATTTTCACCCACCTGTGTGATATGTTTTGATCATGTCACTCCACCCCGCCTCTGTGGATCCCTTCCTCTTCCCAGCTCATCCCTCTTCTGCTGCCCTGTGTTCTTCTGCTCCTTTTGTTCCTCTGCCTCCTTCTTTTGTGTGACTAAATGAATTTGAGTAACCATTTCCTGCTCATAGAAGCTTTAAGAGGGGTGGAGCCAGTGCTATAGACAACTAACCTTTAATATTTTCACAAATGTAAGAAGCAAAAATTGCTATTTTATTTGCATTGTTTAATTATAGTACAATTGGAAAACTTCATACACTTTGACCTTTGCTTTATATTATTTTCAATTAGATTGCTTGTCTTTCTCTTATTAATTTATAGGTTATTTTAGTATTTTGTGATATGAAACTTTTTTAGAAAGTCAAAGATTGTTGTAAAATTCCGACATCTTTATGATGTCATGCATCAAAGGTTTCAGTTTGCTTCATCATAAAACTTCCCTTTTGGTTTTTCTGTATTGGGAACTGAATTCAGGCCTTGGTGCATTGGATGTAGGCACTCTACCACTGAGCTTCATCTTCAACCCAAGTTTAACATTTTCAAAACGAGAATTCCTAAAATTTTATTTGATATATATGGATGTTTTTCCTGAATGCACCAGGTACATCCCTGGTGTTTGCAGAGGTCAGAAGAGTGAGTCAGCTCTCTTGGGACTGTTGATAATGAGCCAGCATGTGGGTGCTGGGAACTCAATCCAGTGAGCAGCAAGTGTTCTTAATCTTGGAGCCACTTCTCTAGTCCCAGCTATAAAGCTTTCCATGATGGGAACCTGGGAAGTTTGGCTTCTTTCAGGAGTAATTTCCCTGTAAGCACATTTCATTTATGATGACAGCCATGGGGTTCTGCTGGTAGAAATCCCACTCTGTGTTTTGGACACCCAGCTTTACATGATGGAGAATTATTTTAAATTAAATAGTGATAATAAACTTTTTTTTGACATGTTTTAGGTAATTTTAATATTTTTGCTTTCATTTCCTTCTAGTAGTAACTTTTCTTCAAGGTTTTAAGAGCCCATGTTGTAATTCATGTTTTGTTTGCTTGCTTTTAAAACAGAAAGTTGTTCAAGGGATTGATGTGCACCGAATCCGAGGACTTGGGTTTGACGCCACATGTTCTTTGGTTGTGTTGGATAAACAGTTTCATCCTTTACCAGTGAACCATGAAGGTAGGACTGCTCTTGTCCCTTCCTCTTCAGGCTGCTGCAGGAGGAAGCCTCATGTTTAGGACTTTAAGTGCCAAGAATCCTAAATTTCAAGGAATCTATACTGTCTGATCTACTAAAAAATATATTTTGTTTTTAATTCTGACTGGGCTATTATTGTCAACTGGACATCTTTTCACAAGCTACTATTCGTGAGGTTTATCTCCCCAAATGTGTATGTGGTTGGCGTGAGGTAGAACTTTACATTTGTTTTGTTTTGACAGTGAAATTTTCACCAGAGGTCATCTAAGGGCGGGGAGGTCTACTTTAGCATACAGTTCCACATTACATGGAGGTAGGGAAGTCTTGGCTGCAGGAGCTTGAAACAGCTGCTTACTTTAGATCTGCAGTCACAAGACAAGAGCAGCAAGTGTGTATACAAGGTGCTTCACTCCTTCAGCCCCTCTCATTCACTTCAGGGCCCACCCCTTGAGATGGTCCTGCCCCCTCCCACTAACCCAATTAAGAAAAGCCCTCCCTGGCAAGCTCAGAGACCCATTTCCCAGGGACTTCTGAATTTTTTCAAGTTGATAATTAACACTGACCATTACAGGTCTTAACAACCTTAGTTTCCTGAGTATTTCTGGCTGTGCAAAATTTTACTGAGTGGACAGTAAAAATATTAGAAGTGACATTTGCAGTGGAGGCCACAGCTCTGTCTTAGAGCTGCTCCTGTGTCTCTCTGCTCACCGTCCTGCTTCGCATTGCATTGGGGGTAGACTTCCTGAAAGCACTCCATTCAAAGCAGAGCTCAGTGGCAACTCTGTGAAGTGGTGACGGCCTTCTACCTAAAATACTAAAATAGACCCATCCAGCTGACGCAACCCCTCAACACCTTCTTGGCTTCCTACAGATTATATTAAGGTTAGATTTCTATCTGAGGTGGATTATATTGTGCTTGAAAATGAAATTAGAATTTTAAAGTTTTTTTTTTTTGAAAACCTTTTTTCTACTTGCAGGGTGGGGACCAAGATTTGGTTGGACCAAGTGATTATGCTTATCAGGCAGATCACCCTGAAAATCATTAAAGCCAAACCCACAAGACTGGCAAAAGTGCAGCTGTCTGTAGATGCTAGCCAAATTATGAAAAGCTAACACAAACTAAGGAAAACAGTTTAAGAACAGTTAGTATCACTGTGGGAAAATAGGCCCAGTGTTTGCCTTTTAAAAACATTCTGCTTGCTTTGAAATTCAGCCAGGTACTTGTCGTGTCCCGTGTCCCCCCCCCCCCCCCCCCCCCCCCGCCTGCAGACACCTAGCTCTGTATCCAAGCCTAACTGTCCCCTTAGTGAAGTTTTGGGGAGAGAGTGTCCAGTGGCGACAATTGTAGCTTGTGAAGGAAGTTTGGACCTAGGTTGTCTGCAACAGTCATCTACACATGCAATATGTTTTTGCTCATATTGTATTATTATTGTTATTATTATTATTATGATGATTTACTGTATGCTGGGAATATATTGCATCTTGAGTGAATTGTTCAAATTTTTAAATGCATGAGTAATAAGTGAGGATGAATACTCTGCCCTCTAAGGTGGCTCTGTAACTCCACTTCTACCTTCTGGAACTTCCTCAAATTCCCTTAAAATACGTTGTGTTTCTGGGCCTGTGTTTTGCTCCTGTGCTGTTCCTGCTATGCCCTTTCCCTCTCTTTCCCTTACCATGGCTGAGCAGGGACCAGGCCTTTTCAGAGTTACACAAAGCCTATCTGTGCGTGCAGTCCCAGATTCAGCTCAGGGCAGACTCCTCGAAGCTGCCCTTCTGTGTTCCCATGGCTGCTTCTGAGAGGGACAGAGCACCAGCACCCTCACTGTGCCTGGTATGTAGAAGCAATGAAAGACTAAACAGACTTGCAGTTGAGTCCTTTATGTGTGCTTTCTAGGAGAACTAAAAAATAAACTTTTCAGGTTTTGTCTAAAATGAAAAGTGAATTACAATCCGTATTCAGTTTTCACTGTGTAGTTCTGACTGTAGAAGATAGTGGAGCGGGAAGTAGCTGTTGTTCCTTGTTACCACAATGGGAAGTTTGACTCCAGGCATTTCTGTCTTATAGCAGTTTTACACACCACACATTTAAACAACACCCAGCATGTTTGTGCACCTGTGCACATGTGGAAGCATCCATGGTTCTGGATAGGCCCCGGATGTCATCCAGGTGACATGTGTATCTTGGTCTACGAATCAGACTCTGAAATAGTTCTGTTATACAGGAGAACCATTTTGCTACTTATGAAAAATGCCTTTTAATGTTCTTGTGCTAGGTCTTTGTTTCATTTTGTATTTTTTTTCAAAGCTATGTGAGACTTTTTCTAGTCTGGGAAACCAGTGAATGATCTTTACTTTGTAATTCCTTTAGAAACCTTCTTAGGTTGATTATATTTAGCTAAAAATTATTTTCAGGATACATAAAAATAAAATTATAACATAATAGATTTTTAATACCCACCTCTTAGGATCAAAAAGAAATTTAGCCATATTTGAATGTAGATGTCTTTTTTTGAAGAAAAAAATTCTCTCCAATGTAGGCCTTTCCCACATGGCCCTTCTAATTGCTGCACATAAGCACGTGAGTTTGTGCAACTACTGTATGTGTCCATATCTGCAGTGTAGACAGGATGTATTGGACTTTTAAAATCTCCCCACTCACACATTTAGTCATGTTGACACATTCGGATCTTGTGCATTCTCTTTCCCAGTTTACTTTGTTCCCCACACAAATCTGGGTTCACAGCACTCCTCATGGATTTCCCAGCTGGGAACATCTTCAACCATAGAGTCTTAGTTGCCATTGCAAACTCAGGATAATGATCACAGTGGAGTGTTGTTTTGCAGATTAAATGAGATGATAGGTGTGAAATGGCTAGCACAGTAGGTGATGCTTAGACACATAAACACCTGTTACTAGCAAGATATGTAGTTCTATAGCTATTTCATTACTAAATTAGTACGTGTGACGGCTGTCACATATCATCGCTGGATCTCAATGGTGTTGTACTGGTTATATACAAGGTGTTCATGCTTATTTCTCCACAGGGAACCCTGGGAGGTGTGGTCATTAGCGTTTGTCAACTTGACACAATCTAGAGTCACTTGGGAAGTGAGAACTTCAATTGAGGCAGTGCCTCCATTAGCTTGGCCTGTAGATGTGTCTTTGTGGCATTTTCTTAATTGTTGATTGATGTGGGAGAACCTAGCTTACTATGGACAGTGCCACCTCTGGGCAGGTGAATTGGAAGGTATGAGAAAAGTAGCTGAGCAAGCCTTGGAGAGGAGGCCAGTAAACAGCATTCCTCCATAGTTCCTGCCCTTGCTACTTCTTGAGTTCTTGCCCTGACTTACTTCAGTGGTTGACCGTGATCAGGACATGTAAGCCAAACAAATCCTTTTCTTCCCCAACTTGCTTTTGGACACAGTGTTTATGACAAAATAAAACAGGAGACATCAGCTGATGATAAAAGGAAGAAGACTTACCCATCAGTACATTCTGTCATGAATTCATAGAAGCCAGGAAGAAAGGAAGGGGCAGCTAGCTACCCAGGTGTGCATCAGAGAGAGTTGGGACAGGAAGGCTATAGACTCCTTCTCCAACTGGCTTTCAATTGCTCTTCATGAATCGCCCCCCTTAGACCAGCTCTGAACAGGGAACTAGGTGTGGCTCTCTGTGCATCGTCTCCTGGTTAACACATGATGGATTCAGTTAGTCTCTCTGTGCTCTTAGCTAAGGCATTGGCATCCCCATTGCAGAGCTGTGGGCCCTGAAGCCAGGGGCTGAATGAATAGACTATGTCTCCCTTTGCAACTTGAGTCAGCACACTCATTCAGAACTAATGTGCTTTCCATTCCACCAAACCAACCAAGAAAATGAGAAAAGCACCCTGAAGTGAGCTCATTTTAATTCAGCTGGCTGGGAAAACTAAACATAGAAGGATATAAATGCCCTTGTGTAACTGTAAAATATTTGTCCATATGTAAAGGTGTCCATGACTAAGACAAAGTATCACCTTAGCCCTATTTGGTAGGCTCGTTTCTCAACAAGAGGGTTGGGAAAGGAAGGGCAGAAGTTGGAAGAGAATGAGTGGTAATGTAATTGACTGACAGATCTCAGCCAGTTTTAATATTGAATTAAAAACATTATTTCTGTGTGTATGTCCATGAATATGGGTTTGTGCATATGGTTGACTTCTAACACTAGGGTTGAGGTCAAGGAAGACACTGCTAGAATGACATTGAAAGGCTTGGGAGTAGTGTCCTCACAGCCTTGCTGGGTACTTTCACTTTAAATTAAATTCATTAATTCATTTTACATTCACTTATTTATTTAGTGTACATGTGTCCATGTGTGCGAGGATACTTGTGACACATGTGTGGAGGTCAGAAGACAACCTGCAGGAGCTGATTTGCTCCTTCTAGTATGTGGATTTCAGGGATCAAACTCAGGTTGTCAGGCTTGGTGCCTTCACCCACTGAGTCATGTCCCCCACTCCTACTTGGTTCATTCTTGACACATGAATCACTGTTGAAATTGTGTAGTGCTTCACCTGGAATCCATCATTGTTCCTTTGAAGTAGAAAGAAAATAAGACAGATCTATGCATATTTTTCTCATGTCTTCTAGGGGATTCTTACCGAAATGTTATTATGTGGCTGGACCATCGAGCAGTCAGCCAGGTTCAGAGAATCAACAAAACCAAGCATGGTATCCTTCAGTATGTCGGTGGTGTGATGTCTGTGGAGATGCAGGCCCCAAAGCTCCTCTGGCTGAAGGAGGTGAGTGTGTGGGGTGAGGGAAGGCCACTAATGGTTATGGAGGGTCTCCTTCTCTGTGGACTAAGAATGCCCTGTCAAGTCTGCAGTGTTCGACTTCCCCAGTCTAGAGAGGCTGAGCCCATCTTCTTATTTAGGTTGCAGTTAATCTTTCTTTTTCATACACAGATGTCAGGCACTGTGATATTTTATATAGTATCCTATCACCCTGTGCAGTAGGCTCTCTTCCTCATTTTGAGACAGAGCTTTCCTTTATAGCCCTGTTTCACCTCAAGGGCAAGATCCTGCCTCCACTTTCTGAGCACTAGGATTACTAGTATCCAAGTATTTTTTCTTTTCTTAGAGTGCAATGTCTGTGTCTTATAGATTAGAAAATCTCAGTTCATCAAGAGGAGCCACATCACCACAAGTGACATAATACATATGCAAGAGAGCCAGGATTTGAACTTGAGACCACATGACTCCAAAACCAATTCTCTTAATATACTGTGTTCTGCTGAAGTTCAGAGGGGTTAATTCCCATTCCAATTAGAAAGTGGCAGGGCTGGGAGTTAAGTCCAGTCCTTCTGACGAGAGCCTTCTTGGTCTACACACTCTTTGCCCCATCTTATTCATCTTTGGCCTTGTTGACATTCAAGATATCTCTTTCTCATTTTACCTGCCCTCGAGTTTCCCTGCCATTGAGTGATATGGTGATCTTGGTCCAAGCTCTGGCAGGTGGTTTCCATTTCCAGATGTTAGCACTCCTTTATGAAGTGTGGAAAATGGTGATGTCAGCTTAATGGCTCCCATCAGAGATGGATGGGTGAGAAAGTTCACCTCCTCTGGGAAACTTGGAGTTAAAACCTCTAGGTGGTCTGCTGGTAGAGAATCCATCAAATGAGTAAGAGTTGGTGTGATTCATTACTGGCTCTGGAGTTTCAGGTGGTCTGAGTTATCAGTTTTTTGGATTGTGTAGAGGTGGGTAGAGGAAGGGGGTTTGTGAAGGTGCCCCAGCCTTGTGAACACTGAGTAGGCAATGAGGCAACAGGAGGGCCACGTTTATCAAAGCAAGTCTGGCTTGCTATCTGTCTTGTCAATTTAAATCTGCAGAAAGCCGCCTGTGCTTACTGAGTTTGAACGTGGTCTCTCAGGAGTCAAGGTTTTTTTTGTTTGTTTGTTTGTTTTTGTTTTTTTTTGAGAATCTGATTGTGCCTCTGCCCTCAACAATTGTATGCTTTGGGCAAAGTCATTCTTATCCTAGAACTTCTCTTTTTTTTCTTCTATGCAGTGAGAAGTTGGATCAGTTCAGTTTTAAGATTTAACCCAAATGGGCTGCAACACACATCAGAATACAGAACTGTTGTGCACTGCCACTCACTGTGGGTTTCATAGGTACCAATCAGTTTAGTCCTAATAAGTTCTGCCTGTTGCCAGCATGTGACACTGACACAGAGGCACCATCTGATTTTATCAAATGCATGATACAGCCAGGATTTAAAACCTGCTACCAAGCTCCAAATTCCAGCTCCTTCTGGCAGGTACTAAAAGTACTCCATGAAGTCCACCACTTGGGATGGGACTGGGAACAAGGGTGATGGTGTTCTTCAAGATTGCCTAACCTGAACTTCAAGATAAGGAAAGTGTTGAATGCTTTCCCTTTGTGGGCATATAGAAGAGTTGTGCTAAGTTCATCTCAGAGCACTGGGAATATGGTCCTGTGTTCATTTGAGACTGATAGCTGTCTGGAGATGTGCATTTGCAGATCTCAAGACCGTTACCATCTTGTACTTGAGATCAGTCTGCAGTAAGTAAAGCCAACAGGAAATATAATTTCTAGATGAGATAACAGGGTTTATAACTTCCTAAGAACATCTATGTATTTACTTTTTACTTGTTTCATTTTTCCAGTTTATACTTCATCAGGAAACCTGGTGGTCCTTAGGATCGGGGGGTCACAATGTTGTTACCAAGCTCAGTGTGGACACTAGATTGGCATAACACACTACAGCTCAGCAATCCTGGACTCAAGCAATCCTTCTGCCTTAGATTCCCGAATAAGCTGTAACTACTGGCATGCACTGCCATGACTGTCTATGTATTAGTTTTAAAAATATAATTTCCTTCTAAAAATTTTTAATAAAGGTCAAAACATTGCTTTTCTGCTTATTTATGTATCTGAAAATGAACCTAAGATTGACGAGGTGTTTTGTTTTCTCTTTGTCTTGTTGGCATGCATAAGAACTCCTTTTGAACATCCTTTTAGTGTTAACATGATTGCATTCAGAATTAATGCAACATCTAAAACCAAATTTAGCATCTCCTTAAAGGTCTTCTTATAGCACTTCTGAAACTTTAATGTGTGACTAAATCACTGGAGGTCTTGTTAAACCATACTTTCTGTTCCAGCAGCCCTGGGGCAGGGACTAAGAATTGGAGAGTTTCATTTCTAACAGGTTGTTGGGTGATGCAGCTGCGGCTGGCCTGGGGATTTATAAAACCTCTGTCAGTTTTATGCTTGACTCTTGTAATGTGAAGAAAACCATGCACTTATGGGGAATCAGGAAAGGGTCTTTTCTCTTGGTGGGAGATACAGGGATATTAGACAAAGTCAGTAGAACTGTTAAAATACATATTCAGATAAGAAGATGAGATTCTGTGCTCCGAAGTTCATTAAGCTGACATTTGTCTACTGTTCAATGGCTTATTACTATTATTTTATCTATGTATTTGTGTGTGGGTACACTATCTGCAGACATGTGTATGGAGGTCAGAGGACAACTTTTAGCAGTTAGTTCTCACCTTCTGCCGTGGAGATCCCAGGGATCAAACTTAGGTAGTTAGATTTGGCAGCAAATGCCTTTACCCACTGACAATCTAACTATATCATTTCTATATTCTTCTTTTATTCCTGCATTTCTAAATCCTGACTGAGTTCCTACTATAAACCAGAAAGTGCTGGAAAGACACCAGAAAAAAGGGGACAATAAGAACTAAGCCCAAGCTTACACAGTAGAGAGTCCATGACATATAGTAAGTGAAGTTTGGGGGAGTCAGGTGGATGGAAACAGAGCCATTGGATGAAGACATTCCAAGCATAGTGATATAGGGACATACAAAATATTCTGGGAGAAAGAAAGTTTTCTTTCTAGAGGCAGATAATTTGACATGAGCCTCAGGGTGCAAGTGGAGGCTTTGTCTAGAAGTTAAAACAGGAAGGGATTCCTAGATATATCCTATGATGTAATTTGGTTATGGCATATAAGTCACAAGGGAGAGATGGGACTTTAGAGAGTGTAATTGGAGCAGAGGTTAGGTAAGTAGCCTCGTAAGGGCTTAACTTGGTGATGCAGTTTGGTTGATGGTTATGAAGTTGGAGAGGGAATGTCTTAGATATCTTCGGCAGGGATGTGAAGACTGGAATAAAGCAAGAAAATGTGTGCATAAAAACTGGAACTTTCTTACCCACCATGGAAGCCTCTAGTGGCTTTGGTCCTATGATAAATAACACCACACGCACCCTAGCCGAGAAGATGGTATGTGATGTCATTTATGTCCTTGCTCACTTTCATTCATACACAGGGATCCAGTCAGAATTCTCCAAACATAGCCGGTTCTTCTCACTTCAGTCTTGGCTAGGGAATGGCAGATTGTAGTCTCCTTTCCAATGCTTGCTTGTTTGACTTGGTAATTGGGGGCTTGGGAGCCAGGAAAGTGTTTCACAGGCCCAAATGTTGAGGAATATTCGAAAGAACATTTTATGACATGTGAAAATTAAGTGATACTTAGTGGCTGTGACTAAAGCTTTACTGGAACTCAGCCACAGCCATTTATTGTTGTATTGTCTGTGGCATATGTTTTGTTACACCTCAACAGCCAAGACAGGAGCTAGGTGGCCTACAAAACCAAAACTATATTTGGGAAGAAAGATTTGCTGACCCCATTGGTCTTGAAAGTGCTCTTCCTCAACCTAGAAGAGGTTTTCTGTGTGGCTACCTCTTCCTTGTCATTAGGTCTTGGCTGTCCATGTGCTTCCTTGGAAAGCCTTTCCCTCAAATTGGAAGGCGTTTACCATTTACACCCTTACCTGTGTAGATCTGCATTGTAGATACGACATGCTGTCATGTCAGTTCCCATAAAGGTTTCTATTGTGTTTGCTTCCTCGGACCATTGTAATCCACAGGTGGATGGAGATCAGACCCAATCCATTTGTTCACTACTGGCTAGTGCAAAGGTTTTGAATAATTTCAGTGACCTGATAAAGTGTTCCAGGTAAGAACTAATGAGAGCAGAGTTAGGCACTGCAGGATAGAGAGACATGAGTCCCCAGAAACTCTAGGGATACACAGGACAGTGAAGGTGACTGAGGCTGACCTCTTTCAGAATGCAGCCATTTCTGTGTTCCTGTTTCTTGTCTGGGATACCATGTCCCAGGAAGGCAGGCTGAGTTTGGAGTTCAGACATCCTGTGAGTCAGAAGGGATTACTGGGACAGATGTAGCTCTTGGGCAAAGTCATTGGGATCTAGTCTTGCAATATGGAATTTTAATCATGCCCCTTACGTTTAAGGTTTGCTTGATTTAGGGTGAAGCGCATCTCAGTAATAAGAATTGTCAGATAAAAGGAGAAGTGCCATTTGAATTTTTTTATAAGCCCTGGCAGCCGGGATTTTCCATTTGGCCACAATGATTCTGACTCTCCTCTTAATGAAGGCCAACTGTAAATTATGTTCTGCCGTCCTGGAGCAGCTGGAGCTGCCTGTGTTTATTAGCATGAAATGTTGTAGGGTAACAAGACGTAGACTACAGGAGGTCAGGAGAGGTAACAGCTGATGCTGATGTGGATTCTGACAGCTCTGTGCTAATGCCACATCAGTAGACACCTGGAGAGACTGCAGTCTGACTTAGCAGTCGCTTCCTTTTTCTGCCATTGTCCCCAGAGAATGAAACAAATTATTCAGCCCTCCTACCTCTAGCCAGTCCCTATACTTCTGTTTGCTCCAGGATGTACTGAGAAATGAGGGCGGGTCCCTACTTGGGACCTAATTTGACCTAGTTGGTTCTCATGCACCTCTCCTGGCCCATGTAGAGTCCTGTGCGGATCCTGGGGGTTAGGATGTAGAGTGGTAGGCTGATAACACCTTCCAGCTGAGGGAAGTAACAGTTAAGTGTATTGCAGTCGAAACTGTTGGGAGGAAACTCTACTGGGCATCAAAAACTTCTTCCTTTCTAATTCCAGTCCGGTGGTTCTTAACCTTCCTAATGCTGTGTTTAATACAGGTCCTTATGTGGTGACCCCCCAACCATAAAATTATTTTTGTTGCTACTTCATAATTGTAATTTTTCTACTGTTATGAATCATAATGTAAATATCTGTGTTTTCGGATGGTCTTAGGTGACCCCTGTGACAGGGTCTTCTGACCTCCAAAGGGGTCATGAAACACAAGTTAAGAACCACTGATCTTGTTTTTTTTTTTCTGTCAAATAAGAGGCTGGCCAGCTCTTGTTGGTACTTTTCCTTGCTTGATTACTCCATTTTTCTTGTGAATAAACCCTTTATCTTAAGGTTTATTCTAACCATGAAACTTTATGAAAGATAAAGATCGGTTTATTTCTTAAAGTACCGTCTTTTTCTTTTTCCCTCTCAAAAAGTCACAATTGTAGAAACTGTTGTCTTCTTAGGGTAGCTTAAAATCTCACATGTGGTGGTATTGTGTTCCCCCAAATATTATGTATTCCCTGAAATAAACATATCTGGGGACAGAGAACAGACAGCCACTAGATACAGAGCCACAAATGGTGGCTAGAAAATGGGAAGAATAAGCCATAGCAGAAGTTGGGCAGTGGTGGTGCACGCCTTTAATCCCAGCACTTGGGAGGCAGAGCCAGAGGGATCTCTGTGAGTTCAAGGCCACATTGGAAACAGCCAGGCATGGTGACACATGCCTTTAATCCCAGGGAGTGGGGGCAGAAAAAGAAAGTTATATAAGGTGTGAAAACCAGGCACCAGAGTTAGTTAAGCATTTAGTTAGTTAAGCATTTGGTTGGTTTAGCGTTCAGGCTTTGGAGCAGCACAGTTCAGCTGAGAACCACTGGGATGAGGATACAGAAGCATCCAGTCTGAGGAAACAAGACCAGCTGAGGAACTGGTGAGGTGAGGAAACTGTGGCTTGTTCTGCTTCTCTGATCTTCCAGCATTCACCCCCAATAACTGGCCTCAGGTTTGATTTTATTAATAAGACTCTTTAAGATTCATGCTACACTCACATGCAGGCCTAATTCTTCCTACTCCTGATCAGGTACTAGTGGTAATCCAGATGTTGAAGAACTCTGAGAGACCCAGCATAGTTCTATATTGACAACAAAATTGTCTAGGATTTGAAGCCAGACTCATCGTGTTTCAATCTTTTTCCTACCACTAGCCAGTTGTAGAACCCTGGGAAAGCTAAATAAACTTCTTGAAGCCTCAGAGCACTGGCCTGTGATAATACTGGCCTTGGAGAATTATTTTAATTTAGTTGCATTCTTGGAACATGGTTTGTGTCATAGTAGATATTTAAATAGTAGTTTCATTTTTTTCTGGCATTATGTTTATATGTTTTTTTTTTTTTCTCTTGTGATGGGCATTTTAGCCATGTGCTATCTGTGACTGAGAAAATTCTAAACACCAGAGTGTCTACCTTCATGGAGTTAGCCTTTATGAGTGGTAAAATCTTTGTGAGGGATATGCTTCCTGTTTAGGAGTTCAGCAAGCATGTAAGGCTGTGAGTGACAAGCAGGAAGCAGGAAAGGACCCAACTGACCCAGTCACAGTGTGACCATCTGCTGTGTGTGATACCTGCACAAAGACAGGCAATCCTGAGCCCAGGCCAGTCACTGAGGACCTTCTCCATGCTCCCTAACCTTCACCAGTAACTCCAACCCCAAAGCTACCAACATTTTATTTTGCAAACATCATTTTATTACCATCACACTACTCTTGTGGGGTACTTTTTATTTTCCTTGTTTTACAGACGAAGAAGGTGAAGTTCAAAAGAGTTAAATGATTTATGTCCTTTGACCCATAAAGAAACCAATTGCCTTGTTATGGTTCTGTTCTCCACCTGTAGGCACCTGCACCAACCTGTACAGGTGTCCAAAAGTAGCCTCTGCTGCTGGGAAATTAGTCTGGTCAGAAGAGAAATCGGTCAACCAAGCTGAGAGAACAGAAGCAGGAAGTAATTGAAAACAGTAGTTAGTGAGTATCGTGCTAGTGAGCTACTGCGTATCTAGCACTTCAAGCATTTTTACTCCCATTAACTAATAATCTAATCCTTGCAACCATTGATGAAGTAAATGTCATCTTTTATGCATCAGGAAATAGGTTCAGAGACTTGAAGGTTGCCCAAAGTCACTCAGCTAGTAAGTATCCAGGCTGAGGTTTGAACTTTGACATTTTCCATCCAGAATATAGGTTCATTACCATTTTACCCTACTGTTTCTTCAGTTGTTTTTCTGTCAGGCTCTCCATGAACTAGCTCAGGAAAAGACTGTAGGTGGTAGAATTCAGAGGCTCTGAAGCTGTGAGCAGTTGGTGGTGGGCTCGTATTTTTATTTTACCCTTGGCAATGGTCCCTCAGAGATAAGCACTATGCTAAGATTAGGGGATCTCCAGGGAAATAAGAGAGGTGAAGGACCTGGATAGCTTCTGGAGAACTTGTTTAGAGAGGCAGGAAATAGACAGGAGGCATACCTGTCTGTCTGTCTGTCTGTCTATCCAGTGATTTTCTGGATAATGCTGTGAAGGATTTGATGTGGACAGGTTGGGACTCTTTTGGGTGGTTTAGTTGGACCAGAATGATGAAATTCTTAGGAAGGGGCATTGGATTCCCTGTTGGAAGGAATTTACCTCATGAAATCAGCTGAGGAGGTTAACAGGGCTGGGCCTTCTGAGATAGACACAGAGTAGGCTGTGGTGTGTTCAGAAGGGGGCAGGCCAGAGCATGTGTAGCCTTGGAGCCCTGGGCTGCAGTTTGGACTTTATTCTAAGAGCAGTGGGAAATGGTTGATTGGTTTTAAGCATGAATGTGACACAATCTGTTTTACGACTTTAAAAAAAGTCATTCTGGCACAATGCTTTGCTTGGCAGATAATAAATATTTGTATGACAACAACAAAGTTTACATTAGATAGTTAGAGGAAAAAACATTGAAATATTGAATATGCAGGCTCCTGAGTACATCTCTTTGGAGGAATTATTCATACAGAAAATGGACTAGTAGTAGAGAAAGAAAGCATCACTAAAGGGACACTGTCCTTTGGTAGAGTCCTTGGCTATGGTAATATAAATTTCATTCTTTGCTTCTTGGTAATTCCCTGTGAAAAAATAGCCTTGTAGCCACAGCCAGACTTTCTGGTTGATAACACTTTGTTATTCTATGGGAGAATTATTTTCTTCTTGGACCTATTTCCCTAAATATCACTGAGGAATTTCACCTGAGCTCCAGTATTGTCATCTCATTGTACAGCCAAGGAAACCAAGGCTCAGAAGGCTTCCCTGGCCTCCGTGAAGGGCATAAACTACTGTCAGATTCCCCTTAGGTTCAGCCTGCCCACAGTTCCTAGGCTCTAGCCACCATCCCTTACTTGTTGCTTTTAAAAAGTCACTCATTTATTGCCTCCTGCTTGCCATAGGATGGTAGCCCACAGACTGAATCCAGCTCCCAGACAAGTTTTGTTTGACTGCTGTATACTTGGGAAAAGGCACTTTTGAGTACTTCCAATACTTAAAAGTGAAGCAGTTTCTCCTGGAAGTCTAGATTTCCCACCTATCTGGGAAAAGAACAAAGCTGGCAGTTTCAGGCCCACACAACTGCAGGAGGATAGCTGGTCTGAGAAGGGCCTGCCCCGTTGGAGGGCTGGCATCCCTCCTGTCACAGCAGTCCCTACCCAGACTGTTAATCATTTCCCTTTCCAACCCTTCCTTGCAGGCATTTGTATTTGAGATCCAGGCTGTGGGAACTTGTTCAAGGAATCCATTATTACTTTTCCTATAACAAATGCTGAGCGCAATGGAAAGACTCTCCAGATGGTGAAGTCCTTGGTCATTGGCCGTGATTCCATGCCAGGTTCTTTTACACCTCTAGGTTTTTGCTGAGGTTTTTTCTTTCCTCCTGGCAAGCATATAATAATTTTCCCCTTTACTTGAATACATATTAATTGCCCAAGACTCAGATTCACCCTCTCCTGGAAGCCATTCTTGAGATCTCTATCTAGTGTTGACGAGGGTCCTGCTCTGTGTCCTGTGCAGCATCCTTTGTGTTATCCCTACCCTGGAAACTACTACAGTGCACTGTACCTGGTTTATCCACATGTTGCCTAGCAGCTAGAGCTTCACTGAGTAGCTCACAGTAACAACACAGTAAATACTTACAGACATGGAAATATGGGTGTATGCATCTAATTTGAATTATATCATTTTTGATGGCTGAGCATACCCACTCCAAAGTAAAGATCTGGTGCATACTCAATCCAAGTTTATTTTCTCTTTCCCATTTTGAAAAATGAAGAGTGGAAGATTATTGATCTGTTCCACCTGGGCTAATTCCTTGGCTTCAGATCTGTGATGCAAGTCTGAGGCTAATCTCCCAAGTGAAGTGGAGATTCTGGAATATGGGCTCTGTGGAGGAGATGAGGGTCCTCGGCCTCTCTTCTATGTCCTTGTACTCTGGCAGTGAATGCCCTCTTTTTAAGTTCTTCCCCTTTTCCTACAAGAGAAGCTAAAACTTTTCTGCTAATCAAAATGTCTTTATCTAGGATGCTTGTACCACAGCTCTGTGTAACAGGACCAGATACTGTAGCATTTAAACCTTGAATCTGATAGTGTCCATTATCCTGGAGTGTTTGCTATGGATTTTCTCCAGGGTTTTCTGCTGTAAGCCAGCCTCAAAGAAACAAACAGTATGGAGGCCAGAAACCTGTACCCTGAGCTCCTTCTCAAATTTACATATATGACTTACGCTATATAAGTTCTGTCTTAATTTTATAGTACAGCAGGATGATGGAAAAATGTACACTAGGAAAAATGTGTTTATTTGGTTACCTAGCAACATTGAAAAAATGCCAGCTATTACTATAATAGTTTTCTTTATGTATTTCACTTTATGGCTTATGGTAGGCTTTTTATCTGTATTCATTTCTTTTTATTTTTAAATAAGGGTTCAAATTTAATCCCTTTCTAATGTTATTTGCTTCCCAAAATCTTGTTTTTCTTTTTGTGTTTTCAATACATCCCAACTGAAGTTTCCCTTCTCTCTATCGTTCCTATTCCCTATCCACCTCCCTTCTTCCCCAGATTCTTTTCCCCTCAGAAAAGAGCAGGCCTCACAGGATATCCACCAAACATGGCTTAACAAGATACAAGACTGGGCACAAATCCCCACATTAAGACTGGACGAGGCAACCTAGCAGGAGGAAAAGGGTCCCAAGAGCAGACAGAAGAACCAGAGACAACTCCACTCCCACTGCCAGAGGTGTGGCAGTTAGCAACCATATCATATATGCAGGGGACCTAGCACATGCAGCCTCCATGATTGGCGTTTCTGCCTCTGTGGGCCCCTGTGAGTCCTACCCAGTGGAAATCTGTGGGCCTGCTATCCTTGTATCCTTGACCCCCTTCTGGCTCTCACATGTCTTCCTCCCCCTCTTTCATGGGGTTCTCTGAGCTCCAACGGGGAGGAACCTGATGGAGATCTCCAATTTGGGATCTGTCTCTGTCTAATGTTTGGCTGTGGGTCTCTGTATCTTCTCCCCTCAAGTTTGAGGAAAAGGTTTCAATGAAGTTCTTTTGGACTCTGTTTTGCTTTTCTGTGACACTGTATTTCTTCCTCATCTGGTTTACTGGATTCTTAGTTTTCTAGGAGGAAGGATCAGATCTCTCCATTCATACCTTACTCTTGAGTCCCCAGAGCTGAACCTGACTGACACTTGGCATTGGGAACACAGCGGATGTTTGTTGACCAGGCAACACTAAACTGTTACTCAGACCACATGCCCCGTTAGCTTGCTGCCTGGTTTCTTAACTGCTGGGCATGCATGTCCATTACTTCTAGCAATAGAGATTAGAGAAAGATGGCTGAACGCCCATGTGGCATGATTAGATGGTTTGTTTAGTTTAGTAAAAGTCTTTTCCCATAATAACTAAAACATGTCACACGTATTGGAAGAAGTCAGAAAGACATTTAGGAAGCAGTTGTTGTCTTGTTATTCATCAGCACATGAACTGTCACCTTGGGATTCTGGAGACCCAGGGCCAGGACATGTTCCTTTAGGCAAAAAAGGCAGAAGGCCAGAGTCCAAAATATAAAATGAAATAAAATTAAACGGAAGATTCTTCTGTAGGAGTAAGCCTCACTTTTCTGAACATCTTGGTTGGTTTTATTGCTCCCACCTCTTACCTTCACAATGAGAACCATTGTCTTGCCATGTAAGGATATATTCATTCATTCAGATTTAGATTTTTGCTCATTAACTACCCCATACAACACACTGAGCCTGATGGAGAGGCCAGGAGGGAGCCAGGCTTGTCCTGTACCTCAGTGAGCTCCCACTTCTAGGACCCAGAGCAAGAGGATATGAAAGACATTCATAAGATTTTTTTTAAATAGAAATTTTACACATACAGAGAAGTGGACATATTTTTTCAGTGAACACTCAGGTCCCACAGTTACCTGTTGCTTTCTTACTATGTATCCAAGCATCTGTACCTATGTACATCTTGCACTTTCTGACAGGGCTGGACATAACATCTGTGAAGCAGTTTGAAAGTTAAAAACCCTTTAAAGATACTGAATAAATTCTGCTTAAGATGTTGATCTTTTTTGACTACAGACATGATCAACACCTGCCTATGGCTTTATTCACTATGGACTGCTTTCTCATTTCGTTCCTGGGAACATCCAATGAGGAAAATGTTAGTACTGTCTCTGAAGATAAAGTTGCTATAGATGAAAGAAATAGATAGGCAATTAGTTGTGACCTTGCTATACTGGAATGCAGACCTGTATTTTCTATTAATATTTTCCAAGCCTCCCCAGCACCTCCCATGCCACCCTCAATCTCCATGGTAGAAATTTGACCTATGACCTTGTTTATGCTAAGCACCACTGTTTGCCTAGCCTGGGCTTCTGAATGTAAGACTTAGATTTAAACAAGAGACACAAGGGCTAGTTTGTCCAGCTCTAGCCTTAATCAGTCAAGGTACTTCTGTGTATTCTACAGATGAGACGATTAGAGAGCCACTTCTCATTATGTGTACATTTGGGTTTCCCATGTAACACATCTGTCTGATGTAAATTTTTAAGGTAAATAGGAGTTATAAAACAAAAAGCTATTGAAGTTTCCAAATTTTAGATCCTAAGTTTGACTCACATTTAGAGACTCATACTTGAGAGTAAGGTCTTAAGTTTCCTTGTACTCTATAAATTCCAGCCCAGAAACTCTTTTATGAGCCCCAGGACAATCTAAAAACCTCTTAGAAACCCTGCCTCTTCTCCTTTGCGCTCTTCCCAAATATGTGTAAATAGAAAGAACAAATGAATTGGTCCTTTGCCTCTTCTCAGTCCCCAGGGTCCTGAAGAGCTTCTACATCTGTGACCACACTTAAAGCTTGTCTTTGGGCATTGAGCTGTGGCTGCATTGCTGGTTGAATCTCAAGATTGATCAGGGACTCCTGTGAAATATACTGTTATCTTGCTGCCTGTCGGGGTGATGACTTGGGTAGAGCCTGTGCAGGAAAGTCTGATCTCAGTGGGAAATACTGTTGAACCCATAGCCACATCCCCCAAAAGTGCTGCTTCAATGTAGTCTCAGTGGTTGGTGTCTTCAGACTCAATGTCATTAGAAAGCTTCCTGAGTCAGGGCTCCACTGTACTACCTGGCCTGTTTCTTATTATAGCAGGGCTAAGGGGTCTAAACTATATGATGGATAGTTTTTCCCCTAGTAATGATGTGTTGAAGAGTATGGAAACTTATCCAAGTTAAAGCAAAGAAAGCAATTAGAAGATTGTCTCTCTTTTTACCAAACAATTATGTATATGTTCACAGTGTTCATAATTTTATTAGTAAAATAACTATTATTATTATTTTAAATTTTACTTAACCACTGATGAGTGACTTCTTCATGGACTAGCACCATGATTTTGGCATTTGAGAACAGCTGGTGCATATGATCTCTGGAGTCCTTCAGCGTTGGCATTTTGTGAACTCCAGAGAGATGTGGGGAGAATTAGAGGCCTCTTGCAGTTGTCTTGGTATGCAGCCGTGTGGTCTGGCCTTGACTGAGGGTCAGAGACATGTCCAGGGACCTTAGAGAGGGTGAAGAACCATTTAAGTATTTCTCAAGCATCTCCCCTGGGAAACAGCAGCTGGATGGTGGTTTTAGGAGGTGGGGCTCGGGTTCATGGCCAGGGTTTCTCTCCAGTCTTTCTTCCTATTGTCTACATGATCTCGGCAGCTCAGGCACCTGTGGCCCTGATGTTTGTATTTATGAAACTGAGCCCCTGGCAATATTGTGTATCAGAAGGGATATAGGAAACTATTGATTGCTTGTGGCAGTGATGCTAGCAAACCAGTTGATTATTGAAAAGAGAACTATTGGAATATACTTTTGATATGCTTGTTTCTGGATCCATTTAAGTAACATGAAAGTGAAGGGGGATAGGATTTACATTGTTCAGGAGGTAATCCCTTGACAAAAATTATGCTTGATCTCTACAGACAGCTTTTAGGAAAGAATGCACACATGTAATTTTTAGTAGATCTAGTAATTTATAAGCTTGTTAACACTATATAATAAAAGTTATAATAGTGATGTAGTTTTGGTTAGGTTTAAATTAGAGACATTCATTAGTAAGGGATATTCACATATATTCTAGAAAATTCTGTAAGCCATTTGAGCAGGAAAGCTGTCATTGAATATGTCCTTATTTTGATGGCATTAGTATATGTTGGAATGAAACTTTCATTTTCAAAATAAACTCTCATTAAGAAAAAATCTATTCTCCAAATAAAAAAAATTATAAAAGAATTTTCTCTTTTGAATTAATATTAAAGGTATGCTAATCATCTTTCGGTTTGTATACAAATTCATGGCTTACACCTTTAGTCACAGCACTTGGGAGGCAGAGGCAGAAGGATCTCTGTGAATTTGAGGTCAGGCTGATCTATAACAAGCAAATTCCAGGATATCCAGAGATATATAGTGAGACCCTGTCTAATATATATTAGATAGATTTCATATATATATATATATATATGTATATATATATATATAATCTAATATATATAATATAATACACATATACAAACACACACATGCACACACACACACACACACATATATAAATAATATTTTGGCTCATGCTTTTGAATGTTTCAACCTATGGCCAAGTGGCCATTGCTTTGGGGCCTGTGGCAAGGAAGCATATCATATAGGGAATGTGGTAGAGAAAACTGTTCACCTCCTGATAGTCAAGAGGTCAGAAGAGGGACTGGAGTGCTGGTTCAGTAGTTAAGTGTGGTTAATTCAGTTCCCAGCACAGATGTCAGCAGCTCACAACTGCCTGGAATTCTAGCTCCAGGGGAGCCCAGTGCTTCTGGCTTCCACAGCCACCTGCATGCTGATGCATACCCCCATCAAATATACATAGTTAAAATAAACTCTTTTTTTTAAATTATTTATTTATTTATTTGTTTAATCAAGGAAGAAGAAGAGTCTTGGGTCTCAATATTTCCTTTAGTAGCCAGCCTCTAATGCCCTAGCTTTCTCTTTTGAGGACCCAACTCCTTAAAGTCTCTCCACTTTATGAAAGAGTCATGGCCTGGTCACCATGCCTTTGTCTTTACTTTAATGGGCTTTTGTGAGGGCACTTACCCACACCACAGCAAAAATAATCAAGACATTCTGTAAAATGGGATCCCAAACAAGTCACTCTAAAAAGTAACTGTAGATTTTGACCTTTCTTCTTCAGACCTCGAAACAAGATAAAGAAAAGACCATTAGAAACTTATGGTAGGATATTGCCAAAATAACCCACAGACATTTGAACATGAAGCCCTCAGTTCCTATTTGAGCAGGTAAGATAGGCTGAGAGGGGCTTATGTACTGTAGCCACTGAGTGGTGGAGCTGGGGTTCTGTTTCAAGTTGTACTCAAGTTATGCACAGCTTATAGTTCAAAGGGCTCAGGAACAGGGAAGTTGTCCCGAGGATGAATTGGAGTTAGGTCATAAGTACTAGGAGTAGTGGAGTTCAGCAACAGTCTTCGGTGCTATCAGGCGAAATGAGACCTGCCAGGTGCAAAAGCACTGAGCTGGTCAAGGTTCCTGGAAGTCTGTATATGTAATTTGAGTTCCCTTTTGGAGCATCATGGGATAGATTCCATTTTCCCATTAGCCACAGTCAGAGAAAAACCAGCAGATGTTTGCCACTTACTACAAGGACATGAACCTGAGCAATCCAAGGAGGTGCTTTGAATACTCTCATGGCTGTAGCATCCTTTCTGAGCAGGCAAGACATTCTCCTTATCCCACACAATTTGAGAGTAGGCTAGACAGTGCTTTGAAGCGAAAGAGGAACGAGTTAGCCCCTCTCATCCACAGGGAGAGGAGTGAATACAAGATGGCGTCCTTTCCACCTTCTGAGGGGTGTCTGACTCGGAGACAGTGATGTCAGACATGACTTCATCCATCCAAGACCTTGTGTTGACTGAGAGCCAGGCAGGCTTCTGCCCTTCTCTCCCCATGTCTCACCGAGGACATTGTTGTGTTCCCACTGTTGCCCTCACACTTTCTTCTTTTCCTTCCTTTCTTTTCTTTTTTTAACACTCTCTCATTGCTTTTCACTTACTCTTCCTGCCCTTCTGTTTACATCTCATGCTTAACCTCTTCTTTCTCCTTACCCGTTCCTCCCTTTGTCTTTTTTGTCCATTTGCTTTTGTCTTTATTTTGTCTCCAACTTAATCTCCTTTGTTCCTTTTCTCTCTATAGATCTTCTATTTTACCTCCATTTTCCCTTTTTTTTTCTGCTCTCTGTCCTCTTCCTTTGTCAGAAATGCATGTGGGAACTGGTCCTCTTTCCTCTTGACTGTTCCTTCTGGGATCTCCATCAGGTGCTTGCTGTCCCACTTGGCCTGAAGCTGCATGCACAATCATCCATCCCTCAGGGAGGGATGGCGGCTCCCGTCCCTTTCTGACTGCTTGCTGATTTTAGGAGAAGGCCTTCTGACTAACCCTCTCTCAGTTCCTTCTCCTTGTTTATGGGTTCAGTTTAATGGTCCCTTTTCACTGTTGCCCATGCCCCTGACATGGTCTGCACTCCCCTCCACCTCCCCTTCCTCACATTTTACCTTCCCTTCATAGGAGAGCCAACATTACCATGTATGTGATCCTTTTCCTCTCTCTCCTACTCATGACACTGTCTTTCCTTTATGGCCATACAGATTCTATGCTTCATAAAGTAGGTGTTTCAGAACTCGTGCAGTCATCTGGTGTATTTCATATGCAGAGTCTTTGTTCTTCCTAGCCCACTTCAGATTTGGTCATCAGGGACTGGAGAAATGGCTCATTGGCTACGAGCACTGGCTTCTCTTCCAGAGATTTCTAGCACCTTTATGGAATCGCACAACCAATTTAGCTCTAGCCCTGGGGAGCTTCCATTTTCTGGACTCCGCAGTCACTTCACATTTGTGATGCAGCACAGATGTACAAAATACATACAATAAAAATAAAGGAAAAAATTTAAATGATTAAAAAAATGTAATCATCTCCAACTTCCTCTTTAGCTGTACCTCTCAGTTCCGGCATAGCCTTCAGAGCCAGA
This sequence comes from Onychomys torridus, assembly GCF_903995425.1. Taxonomy (NCBI): domain Eukaryota; kingdom Metazoa; phylum Chordata; class Mammalia; order Rodentia; family Cricetidae; genus Onychomys; species Onychomys torridus. Next base: position 112,428,889 of record NC_050444.1, read on the forward strand.
AGCAAGGGTGTACACTTATCTCTAATGCCACTTCATAGGTTCCTGGTTTTGACAACCTATGTAATTACTCTTTATTTCAATTTCATGTCCTGTAATATCCCTGAATATCTTAATAGTGCATTTGTTGTAGGGCTGCTGAGGGACCACATAAGCAAGTATGTCAACTGCCTAGAGCAACAATTAGTATGCAGGGAGCACTTCTGAAATGATTAGTTATTTTGAATACTAGTTCTACCACATTTTCCCATCTTTGGAGTCTGGCTATTCTTAACTTGATTATGTTATTAACAGTTCTCCTAGTCTCCCAGTCACCTAATACATATGGATCTTATGACCTTCATTTATAGCAGTGTTTAAGTCATGATATTGTAATCTGGGTTCATTCCGTGAGGCTATACCCGTGTTTTGTGCTCATTTTGGCACACACTGAGTAAACATTCCTTCACAGCCCTGGCTATTCTCATGTTCTATGAGGAACCCCTCTCTCCCTTGCTAAACTCTTAGCTCATTTTTAGGAAGAGACTGTAATTTATTAACCTGTATCTTTAGAGTTATTATCATGTATTTCCACCCCCCAAACATACTGGCAATGAAACAGATTCTGACAGCCTTGGCTGATGCCTAGCCATGTGCTAGGGATTCTGGGGAAAGATGTAAGCTGGGATTGTTTGACCTTAGACACAAAGTCCTTGTAAAGTTGTTACTTTCTTCAAGGACCCTTGAAAAACCATGCAAGATGTATTCCTAGAAGAGACATTTTCAGCGTGGTCGGATAGCTGTGGAGCCATCATGGGTGGGGCCGGGGGTGTTTGGCATTCTCATTTACTACTTTTCCTTGAGCAATGAAGTAACTTATCAGTTGTGGCCTTTGTGTATGCCTAGTGGGAAATGATGGTCGAGCACTCTAACTCTTGCATACAGGAACAAGTAAGGCTGTATATGCCCAAGTAAGCATTCACAGAATGCTTAAGAATGCCCACCCTTTAAGGGTTGAGGATGAATAAGGTTCAAGTGGAAGGATCTTTGGGAAAGAAGGGTATGTGTTTGAGCTTGATGGGAATGGCACCTGGTATCCTCAGATGTCCTAGGCCCTCCAATCTAATGCAGCTCTTTTCTCACAGCAGTCCCCCTCTATCAGTTGGCGCTTGGCAGCCATATAGTGGTGCTGCACTGACCCAGGAACCCATGCCAGGAAATGAATGAATCCATTTTCCAATTAAAATGAAACTTCTCCAAAAGACCTACTCACCCGGAGAAGAGAATTTATCTTCCTGGCAGTCAGGCTTGGCTAGAATATATTTCTGCTCCTGAAACAGACTGAGAAAAGCCATTAACTTGAATGGGGGGAAGAAAACAACGGAAACTAGGACGGTACTTATTCATTCATGCATCCATTCATCCCTTATTTTCATTCCCACAAACTGTTATTTAGTTAGTGTATCTCTGTTCATTCAGTCCCTTCTTCTTTCATTCAGCTAGCATTACTCATCATCTATGCATCATATACAATTTTAGATCCTAGGCATAGATTGCAATAAAACCATAGTTCTGTCTTTAATGAGATTCAGTGAAATGAGAAGGACAGACAGTGAATAGCTGATGGGAGGAGCAGGGGTAGGGACATTCACCAGGCTTTAAAAGTATGATAGTTAGTTTTAATTTCCAATTTGATGCAAACGAGAATCACCTGGAGAGTTTTACTTGAGGATTGTCTGGGTTACAATGGCCTTTGGACATGTCTGTGTGTGTTGTGTGTGTGGGGGGTGTCTTGATTGTTAATTGTGTTCTGAGCCCTGCCCTGAATATGGGCGGTAGCATTTCATGGGCTGGGTCCTAGACTGTATGAGTGAAGAAAGCTAGCTGAGCAAAAGCAGCAAGGAAGGATGTGCTTGTTCTCTTTGCTCTCATTGTAGATGTGATTTGATGAGCCTTGACTTTGCCAAAATGATAGACTATAACTTGGGATTATTAGCCAAATAAACCCTTTCTGCCTGTGTTACTTTTTTTATTTTTTATTTTTCGAGACAGGGTTTCTCTGTGTAGCTTTGCGCCTTTCCTGGATCTCGCTCTATAGACCAAGCTGGTCTTGAACTCACAGAGATCCGCCTGCCTCTGCCTCCCTAGTGCTGGGATTAAAGGCATGCGCCACCACCGCCCAGCCTGCTTGTGTTACTTTTTGTCAGGATATTTTATCATAGCAACAGAAATGAAACTAGAGCAATAGGTACATACAGTGTTGGACCATCCAGCTCAGCTTTCGTGCAGTTTCATGGAGTTCTCAATGATGAATGCATCTGAATACATCTGTTTATGCACATGCATACATGGTTGGTTTTGTTTCTCTAAAATGCTCCGACTTACACTCAGATGCAAGAGAGAAACCTGTTCATGAATTAACTGAGATTTGGATAGAAAGGATAACTGGATATAAGGATTCACAGATAACCAGAAACAGAAAAAGACGTCTTTGGCTAACAGACTTAAAATTAAGGAGGAGGAAGCTATTTTGGGGACGATAACAGGTTTTCTATATTGGAATCTTGGGAGGTGAGTGCAACATCCAAGAGACACATCTGAGGAGAGTTTGAGTTGGAATTGGATTCAATTGGTTTTACTATGAAGTTTCTTGGAGTCAAAGAATTAATTGAGATCTTTCAGTGAGCATCTAAACAGTGAGATAAGTGGTTGTGGCCACCACCCTTTGGGGCATCCATATTTTAAGATTCACTAAAGAAAGAGGCTCTTAAAGGAGACAGGAAAGCAGTGAGGAGAAGGACATGAGGATCCAGCATGAAATATTGAGTTGATCTCTCATTTTCCTACGTGTCCACACCTTCTCTATTGTTGTCTATTCCAAGACTTTATGTTTCCAAAGCCTCTTGAATTCAGGGCTCTCTTGCTCCTCCATAGTAAGGGCACTGATCCATACTTTTGCCCTCTAGGTGATAGGCATCTCTCCTGTCCTGGAATTTCTCCATTAAATAAATGAAAAACTTTTGGGGAAGTGGAAGGCTGAATTAGCACTGGTTGGGTGTTAAAGATGCAAAGTCTGGTTTTTCACTCACTTGTCATGTGATTGTGGTCCCTTTCAGGCATTCGTTTTGTATTCTGTGAAGTAAAGGTTGCATTTCTTGCTTCCTTGCCTTATAGGATTGTACAGATTTTATAAAAGCTTTCATATCAAGTCTTCGAAGACTGCAAAGGTGGATAACAGCATTGAGAGACTCTTGTTGACTTATATAATTTGCACACTATCCCTTGAGATAGATGATAGTACTATGGGATTTGAAGGAATAGTTTTAGAGATACTGTTTTTTCTAAAGGAGCACAGCTGCGAGGTTTTAAGGACAGTAGTCAAACTCAGGGTTGCCAGATGTTGTATTTCTTAGATCCTGAACTGCAATCTTATTTCCAAATATACATGGTAGTGTCACATTCAAGAGCCAAGTAATCATTGATGAATCTGTCAGTTGCCATGAGATGGTAATGCTCTTATGATTAGGAAGTTAACTGTAGTGTGGATTAGTAGTTTACCTCTCTGTACAATACCTCTAAGGTAGACGAGGGAGGAGAGAATGCCTATAAATAAAGCTTGCGAAAATATACAGCTTGTACAATAGAATTATTTTCATTGACAGGACAAATCCTTTTCTAGTTGGGATTATCTCCTGAACTCAGGTCTTTGTTGCTGGATGTTCTCATCAGCAGTAGCTAGATAAAGTCTATTTAATCTTTAGGTTCCAAATAAGGTCTCCTTCCTGTGGAGCATGTGTTAGCCAGCCCAGGCCCAAAGCCCCCTCTTCCTTCTGAACCCTGTCTCTGATTAGTCATTAGAGACAGATATATGACCACACAAAATGCTGTGATAAAGTTATGAGGCTGACTCACCAGGCTTTGGTATCAGACTCATTACATTATTGTCATACATCATATTTTTAATTACCTTTCCTTTGCTCATATCTTTCTCCAGCTCCAGTGTCTAGCTTTAAATTCGTTACATCTCTGGAAGCTTTTTTTCATGTTTTCCTCTATGAGTTACACTTGTCCTTTGCCCTCTGGAAGAAGTCTGTCGTTTTTAAGATGGATTTGGGCATATGTGTGTAGAATCAGTATAATCATTTACAGTGATGGAAGAGAGACTCTCAGCAAAGGTCCATGTGAGCTGGGTTTGCATCAAGGATAGAAGATTGAGAAGGAGAACAAGTAGGGAGGTCAAACTATAGAGAGGCAAGAGCCCAAACAGAGGCATGGAACCAGAAGAGCAGAATGAGTTCAGGAACTTAGGGGGAAAAAAGATAGCAAGGGTAGAGTGAAGGTTACCAGAGAATCCTGGAAGATGATCCTAGAAGGAAACCCTAGGAATCTATGAGTGAGCTGGAGTCAGATAGAGGCTCAGGACTGAGAGTGCCTGGGCTCTAGGCCACAAGAAACTGTTGAACATTTTCAACAAAGGAATGAATTGTTAGATCTTAGCTTTTAGAAAGATGCCTCTGGTGCCACAAATCCCAGTTTATTTGCCTGTCTGCCTTGACGCATTGTTAGTGTTTGCTCCCTGTCTGTCAATGGGAGTCTGCAACACACAATGGTTTCTTTCATCCCAGGAAGGTATTGGTTGGACTTCTGACCTGCTGCATGTTTTCAGCATCATTTTCTATTAAGAATGACATTGAGGATTGGGCTTCCTGAAATATCTCACCTCTCTGGGCTGCCAGCCCATGTTCAAATTTCAAAACTTGAATATCGAGTCAGGGTAAAGTTTTTTTTCCCCCTATGGGTAGTTCTAGAAAATATGATCAGTATGGAATTTGGGATGTGCAGGCAGGATCATTTATTGTATATGAAGTTAGGGAGTTTGGGTCCCTCTATTTCCTATATTCCACAGATAACCCAGATAGAATCTCTTTCTAATTAATAATAAACTAAACCCAATTTTCTCATGTAGCCCCTGCATCCTGGTGCCCTTTCTATAACTGTCTTATTCCCCATAATCTCCCTCAGCATTTGGAAGAAGCTGAAACCCCACACCTTCTAGAGATACCACAGCAGGATCAGGATGACTCTCCTTTGCTCAAGGCTCTCCTCTTGAATCTTAGGCATAACTTTTCTGTGCCTCCCCTTCTCAGAGACCCAAAGCTATGTGAGTTTTGAGTAGTAGCCTCTTCCCAAGAAATGCTATGGTTTTATGAAGTAATAAATGAGAGGGGGTAAGCTGTTCTCCTTGGTGGAATGTAAAATCTTGAGTGCCAGTTCATATACCCCAAATCACTGCTGAGTCTTTGTTTCTTGAAAAGACTAATTTTTGTTAGTTCCTTGGTATCTGGAGGACAGAATGACTTAACCTTTTCAGCATCTGAAGCTCCTACTTGATGAGACACAACTGAAGTTGACCTGTGTGGAGAGCTTGCCCTCTGTGCTCTCTAACCTTTGCTCATGTGTGGAGGTTTGCTTAAGTCCATAGAAGTTAAGTAAGTCACCCAAGATTGAAATGGGAAACTCTGAAATATTTTTGGAAGAGTTTAGAGCTGTTGTTGTTTTCCACTCATGTAAAGAATGGCAGAAGCTTCATCAAGACATTTCCTAAAGCCTCAGTCCCACAGCTATGCTAGGAACAATGCAAGAAGTGAGCACTCACCTTAGAGAAGACACCTTGGGTAACTTAGGGGCAAGCTCTTGGAGTCTAACCCTCAGTTCCTACATCTTTAGGTATGAATATTATATATTGCCTTCTCCTTTTTGAATTACCTCAAGAATCAAGGGAGATAGAGTATGGGGACAGTGTTGCACATTGTGGAAGGAACAGGGCGGTCACTGACCTGAGGTAGGTTCACTGGGCACAAGAAGATAATTAATTCAGCAAGTCTTTGATTGGGACTTCACTGACTGGGAGGATGAAGGACAAAGAAATTTCCATGTAGGACTAGGTAAAAATCTATCTTCATGGACCACTACGATAATTGATGGCAAAACACTTGTATATCCCATAGCTCAATGGGAGAATTTTATGGGAGCCTCTGAGCCAGCCAGTCTAACAATTGTCAGGTATCCAGATACATCCCTGTCACCCAGACACTTCTTCCTTTTGTTGGCCAATTCACAGATTTTGCATTTGTAGAGAAAGCAGGGAATATTTGTTCATTTCTCTTCCATGACCATCAGCATTCTTTCTAAATTTCTCTTATTTTTTGAATTTATAATATAATGACATAATTTCTCCCTTCTATTTCCTTCCTTCAAAACCTCTCATATAACCTTCCTTTCTTTCAAATTCATGGCTTATTTTTTTTCATTAAGTGTTTCTACATACATACATGTGTATATGTATTCCTAAATACATAAACACAACCTGCTCAGTCTATATCATGTTACTTGTAAAGATGCCTGATGCTTTCCAGCGTGTTGGTTCTGGTTCTTCATTCTATGCTGAGGATAACTGAGGTCTCTGGTTTTGATCCATAAAGCTGGTCTGACCTCAGGAGGAAATGCTCACTCCTACCCCAGGACATTGCCAAAAGCCTTGAAGCTCCCTCAGAGATGTTGTCTGGGATATCTTTGTCCACAGCAGCCATTGGTGCGGATCCAGGCGGAAGACTCATCATATAGGGTCATTGGTAGCCCTACATAAACCATAACAGAAGCAGTTGTTTCCTCCGCTCTGGATGATTGTTTGCCTTGACTAGAAGTACTGGTTGATCTGTAGGGGTTTGGCAGTTGGGTATGGTGACTGGCCCTGCATAGTTGGAACTAAGGAAGGAGACTGCCTTTTCCCTGCTCTATTTTCTGTCATCTTTACATTCTTCCCTTGAGATATTTCATCATTTCCAGGTCACCGCATATCTAGTTTCATTTATAGGCAGAACTTGATTGGCTTCATTTCAACTTCGATTTTAAAATCCTGGGAGAAGAAATGTGTTTAGCTTAGCTAAGTCACATGTCTATTGCTGGTTTAATCAAGTGCTTATCCTGAAAGGACTAGAGGTATGTGGTGTCCACTCAGCAGCTGAGAGTCTACTCAGTCTGCTGGAGGAGAGGTATCCTGGTGACCAAGGCAGATGAAACTGTTGACCTCACAGTGCTTCCAGAGCAGGAGAAATGAAGGATGTTACCCTAATAATCATGTGTGTGTAGGTGTGGAATCGGTCATAACCTTAAGTAGGAAATCTTGTAAACTTACTCCGGAGATTAGTTGTAGGGTTACCCTAAAGGACAGGAGGACATAAGTCCTGGGAAGGAGCAGAGTAGTAAGTGTGGAGTGAATTGTCCAGACAGAATTGGTAGGAAAAAGAAAAGCCCACCAGCAAGAAAAAAAAAAAAATCTGGCTTTTTGGTAATATGGAATCAAATAAATGTCTAAAGATGTTCCAGCACTTGCTTGATTTGACTGTGTCCTGGCTTAGGGTGCAACTTCCTTGAATTGCCTTTAGTACTAGTTGGTATGTGGGGAATTTACATAGCAAGGCACATTTAGATTCCTTGAGTCCTTAGTACAGTTTCTCTCCAGTGCAGAGCTGTTTAATTTCTTACTCTTACATCCTCTTGCCTTTTCCAAGAAGCTGGGCTGTGTATCCACAGAGTGTGCCTTCTCCCTGTCCAGGTTGCAAAAGGGGAAAAGGGGAGATTATGATCATTTTTGGAAGGATCAATAATTGCTATGTTTTCTTTCCTATATAAATACTACTTTTATACCACACTCCCACAGCCCTTGGACAGATGTTTTCATGAACATTATTGGCTCTGTTTTTGTTTTGAAAAATTTGAAACATTTTTGAAAGAGGAGAGGAGTTAGGAAAAAAATCTCATAATTGATTCTAATATATATTTAATTTGGCAGAACTTGAGAGAGACTTGCTGGGACAAGGCGGGACATTTCTTTGATCTCCCAGACTTCTTATCATGGAAAGCAACAGGTGTCACAGCACGGTATGTTAATTACATGTTGGATTTTATTTGTGTTCTTCCAATCCCGGGTGTCTGTATATATATTGCTTTCTTAACTCCCTTTGACTGGATGCACTGTTTTTACATCTGCATGTGATTTTGCATACTTGAAACATCTTGAATCTATCTTCTGCCTCCACTGCACATGCTCAAGTACCATTGTTCCCTATCTTGCTGGAAATGTGAGTATCCAAGGTGAATGCCATTCATTAAAATTGGATACATTTGAAGGAGATGTTAAAATTCACAGACTACTACAACTCTTTCTGAAGGTGTCTTCTAAGTGGAAAATTAAAGAAAGAAAAAATATACTGTAGAATGAGGGTAGGAAATACATGTAAGGAGGAGGATGTTAACTGAGTGCATGTATTATGAACTTACATCACTTTTTATGGAAATATACTAGTATTATCCCAAACTACAGCAGTAACTATGTTAAGTCAGCAGTTACATTTGAGTAACTTACAAATTTTAAAAATAAACTCTGTACCACATGAGAGTACCTTTACAAAATACTCATTTACTGTGATGTAGTGGCTGCTGTAAGTGGGTAAGAAGAGAGAGCTAGACATGAAACCTCAACATGACAAAGGGATGGTCATTTTGACCTCATCTTCAAAGTATAATTGTTGGACTTTAGTTTGAGACCATCAGTACCCAAGTAATGACATGGAGACTTATTATTAGTTATGAAAGCCTGGCCTTTAGCTTGTTCCCAACTAGCTCATATAACTTAAATTAACCTGTTTCTATTTATCTACATTATGCCATGGGGCTTTTTACCTCTCCTCCATTCTGTGAATCCAACTTACTGCAAGTCTTGCTGCAGTCTCTTGCTCCTCGATGCAACCCCCCCCCCCAGTTCCCCACTCCGCCCAGAAGTCCCCCCAACTTCTTCTGCCTAGCTATTGGCCATTCAGCTTTCTATTAAACCAATCACACCAATGCATCCTCACACAGTGTATGGATATCCCACAACATCAAAGGGATGTGTGAAAATGATGGGTCTTCTGACTTGAGAAGAAATCAGGATCTAGACCATGCAACCTCTGAGGACAAGAAGCAGCTAGAAAGAACAGAGATGGCTGTATAAGCTGAAACAGATGCTCCCGAATGGATTAGGTAGGCAGACATCATAGCTAAAAGTCAGCACCTTCAGAGGGGCAGATCCTCCTCCTTTCCTTAGTTAAGCTCAGGAAGAGCAAGAGCAGCAACAGCTCCTTTTCTGCTTGTTCTACTTGCTAGGGTTGGGACCTTTCCTTGGGGTAAGCTGATAAGGGTGATAGTTCGGCACAGGGGTCCCCAGAAAGAGATAACAAAGGATGCATTCCACAGGTACTTCATTCTTTATGTCAACCTCCCTCTGTCACCCCAGGGGAAGGATCATTAGTTAGAGGTTCCTCAGAGTGGAGCTGGTCGATGTGCATATGATAATGACCATGGCAATTCTTAGTTCTCCACCCTGCTTAAGAGAGAAGGCTGGAGATCTGCACTTGGCCCTAAACAGTACAACTAGTCACATTGAAGTCCACTGTGGAGGGCAGTGTATGGGTGATGTCCTCGTCCTCAGCATTGCTTTTTTTGGTTTGGCATTGTCTAAAGCTATTTCTGGGAGGGCCTTTGCTTAGTTGTTCTTTCCACTTTTATGCAGTAGTGAACAAAACATTATATTATTTTAGCCAAATAGGTCTGTTAACCAAATCACTGCTATTAAGTTCTGTGTTAGCAGGGCTGAAAATGAAACCAAGATGGCGTAGCATCTGGGACCATGGCTTGCTACTGCCACTGCCACCTCTCCCTTTTTGTCCTCTTCCTTCTCCTCCCTCCTCCCCATCTCTCCTTCTCTCCCTCCCTCTTTCCTCCTCTCACCCTTACCCCCAACTTTCTCCCTCTCAGTTCAGCTCAAGTCTTTTGAGTTTCTCACTGGATTTTCCCAATGACGTTGGGTGTTGAGCATACTCATTTCCTGTTAATTCTGAGACCAGTGGATGGGCCTTCATATGCTAGCCCTGACTAAAATGAATTCCATGACATGGCATGATTACATAAACTATGATCACACTGGGATGTGTGCTTGTTAGTAGTTGTATGACCATAGGCATATCTCTTCTCTTTTTTGGGTGTTACTATCTGTACTTTTAAGTTGGGGTCATTTTCCAGTGCGGGCTTGTGAAAGTCCTTTTGAAACTCTTTTCCGAACTAGCTCGCTCGTAACAAGCACCTGAATCATTCATTGCATTATTTGTGTGGTAAGTGTGTTTGTGAACCTTTGTGTGGAGGTCTAAATTTGAAGTTGAGTGTTTTCCTTGATGGTTCTCTATTTTTATTTGTTGAGACAGAGTCTCTTGCTTGTTAGTTCTGGCTTGTTAGTTTTAAAATAATTGACTGTCTAGTTCTCTCTTTCTGGCAGAGTCTTTACATTAGGTTCCAGTGCATAGAGGTCCCAGAGGTCTTACCGTGTTCCATCTACAGTAAATAAGTTGTCTCCCCAGGCCTACTGTGCTCTGCTCATCTGTGATTCCTCTTGTAGTCAAGTGAGAGTTACGGCGGGTGAATATGCAGTATGTACCATTAAATACCCAGGCATTTGCAAACAGAAAGTCCCTACTGTCTGTCCCATCTCCTAGAACAGGGGAGATGAGGCTTGAAATGGAATGTGTCAATGCCAAAAGAACTCTGGGCAACAGAGCAGGAACTTGGCACCCTACAAGTCAAGGAGAGGTTCAGATTTGGTGTTCATTTGGCTCATTCATGTGTTTGTTTTGGGTGGCTTTGATGAAGTGAGTGCCAAAAAAGCTAGAGGGTTGTTTTTCTTTTTTTGTTATTGCAGGCTAACAAGGATTGAATTTCACCTGGCCTAAAGGTTACAAACTTGTTTTTGGCAATAACAGTGTAAGAAGGTCCTGCTTCCTTCTTCCTCCTTCTCTCCCCTGAAATAAAGTAGAATTTTGTTGTTTTCTTCCAAAATGCACTGAGGGAATCAATACTGGGCCTGTGATTGATTTGTAATTCATGTCTACCCTTTCTACTTTATTAATGAGAAGTTACTGCTACTTTAATAATAATAAAGATAAATGATTATCCTTTATCAAGGGCCTTTCTTTTATCTACGGTAAGCATATTGACAAATGTTAACTCCATTGGTACTCAACAGCCATCTGTTCAAGCAGGTGGTGTTAGTACTATTTTGCAATTTAAGAATTGAAATTGAATGTGTTACTAATTTGCCACATTCTTGCCACTGAGTGGGTCAACTGTTCAGATCGTGAGAGATGGTTAGTCAGAAATGTGAATAATAAAATTGTTCATAATCAGACAAAAACATATTCATATGCATTCATATATTTGTATGTATATATCCTCTAAAGAGATTTGGGGTACTTTTGGTAAATGAGATAAAAACAGGGCTGTATGTATAGCCATCAGTCACTGGATCAATGCACAGTACAAAAGAAAACAAACACCAAAGCAGTGATTAAAACATTTAAAAAGTCAGAATAAAGCGAAAATATTAATACAATGACTGAGTTGATGTTGAAAACTTTGTAGAAGAATCTGTTTCTTTATAATTTTGATAATTTTGTTTGTAAGCTTCCGGGAGGCCAGAATGAAAAGGGACCATGGCCAGCCTGATAGAAGTGATGAATATATGTGCTGTCTGGAGACCTGAACCTTGTCTAACTTAGTGGATCTGAGAGAGAACTTCCCTACATTATTAAAGGTTCATGATAATCCATAAATTATTTATAAGTATGTTCTATTAATTCCATTATAATTTCAAATAAGCACTTAAAATAGTTTTAGGTTTACAAGAACATAGTGAATATGCAAAGAGTTCTCAGATGCCAGATTCCCTGTAACTAATAAATTAATATACGCTATGTTTGTTATAAAAACAGATGTTGATATGTTATCATTAACTATGTTCTTTGGCCAAATTTCTTGATATAGTGGTATGTGACACTATTCTTGGGAGATATGCGCAAATGGCTACTCCCTCAGATAGGGAACCAACAGCAGACCAAAACACAGATACCACCAAAGTCCAACTGATGAACCAGTGAGTTTGTTGCTAGGTACTTAGAAGAATGTGGGTGATGGATTACTTACAGGAACGCAAATCACTCCAAGATAGCTACATCACAAAACTCACCCCAGATGGGTGTCAGCTCACCAAATCTGAACAATTTACAGGCAACTTGACAGGTTGGAGAGTGTCTCTTTCAGGCAGCTCAGCTGGTTTCTGCCTTTTTGCTGGTCTGAATGTCTTAGGTATTTAGCAATATCTCTCAGCAGTCCTTACTGCTTATATACACTTGGAGAGGGAGAGTCATAGTAAACCTGGTCAGTTTCAGGGGCTTCCTGAAGCCTTTGCATTGTTTTTTAAGGTTAAGGAGCTTCCCTACAGGATAGAATGTTTCACTTCTCCTTCGGACATCCTGCATCATGAGCTTCCCTCCAAGGTAGAAGGTTTTATAGAGGTAGAATTGCTATATGACACCTTCGTTTTTAACCTAAATGGCCTTTCTTGGTCCGACAATACTGTATTGTTTGGGCACATCTTTTTTAGCTTCCTTTGGCTGTCCTAGTTTATCAGACTTTCTTTGTTTTGATAATCTTGCTATCTTTGAAGCATGTATGTAGTTAGAGTTTTCTTGCCTGGCCCAGTCAGGACAAATCTCTCTTACCCGCCAGTCCCAACCAAGAAAGCACACAGAAACTTACATTGTTTAGAAACTGTATGGCCGTGGCAGGCTTCTTGTTATCTACTTCTTCTATCTTAAATTAACCCATTTCTGTTAGTCTATACTTTGCCACATGCCTTCTGGCTTACCGGTGTCTTTACATGTTGCTTTTCATGGCGGCAGCTGGCGGTGTCTCTCCCCAACCTTCTACTTCCCAGAATTCTCTCTTGTCTTGCCTATACTTCCTGCCTGGCCACTGGCCAATCAGAACTTCATTTACACAGAGCGATATCCACAGCACATGTAGGTCCTGAAGATTGTGGGATTCTCCCTTTTAGAATTTACCTTATGTTTTTCTCTAGAGGGAGAGAAACTCTATGGATAGAGTCTGTTCTGGGGAGGTAACAGAGCATTGTCATCACTGTCAATTCTATCTGTCGCCCTGTTGGCGCTTGCCTCACCAGCTCTGTCTTGTGTTGTACTCTTTGGGATGGCTTCACAGTACACAGCCCACACTTAGAGAGTGAAGTATTTTCCTTTAACTCCTTGGAGGGCAGAGAAGCTGCCTATATCATTATGAATTATTTTGTGCTGGAGAATGGTCTTTTAAGTTCACTTGTTTTTATTGACTTGAGCCAGAAGAAGTGGATGATTAGGCTTTTCAGGTGCAAGAGACAATGTGTGTTTCATTCAGAGGTTATGTGCTGCATTTTCGGGGACGTTTGTGTACTCTAAGGGAAAATGGGGCTGAATTTTCTAGAACTTCGATTTTGTTTTCTTTTGTATTTGTGTACTTTTATTTTCTTCTCACTTCTACAATATTATAAAATTCTGTGTAGGTTCTCACTGAATAGTCTTTCTCCTATTTTAAAAAGATGAAACTATGGTCTTTAGGAACTGGATGTGGTAACTCATGCCAGTAAATCAAGTCCTTGGGAGACTGAGCCAGGAGGATTGCCATGAGTTCAAGGCCCGCCTGAACTACACAGTGAGCTCCAGGCTAGCCTGTGGTATAGGATGAGATTCTACCTCAAAACACTAAGAATAACAATAACAAAAACCCTGTAATCTCCTTTAAAATAATATCAACAATTTTCCTAATTCGATTAGTTCTCTGTGTCTCTGTGCATTGGGTTAATAAAGGATATTATTGTATTATTTGTTTTCCCATGATTTCTTACTTAATTTGTCAGGAGATGGTTGTGGTTGGACTATTGATATGTAGTCATTTTATAACACAATTTCCAGCAGCTCAAAGGTAGCAGCATTATTTATAATCTTACTCCAGTTTTTCATTTAATAATACCTTATTTCCGCTATCAGTATTAGGGGAAAATAATACCCACGTAATATTCTAATTAGTTGGTATACCTATATCCAATGTCAATTTTTTAGGTTTAATATAGATGATAATAATTTGTATCCTGAAGTGACCCCATGGCCCAGATGCTGAAGGCTTGGTCTATGGTCTGGGTGCTGAAGGGGAAGGGTAAAACCTGTTGGGGGTGGAACCTAGTAAAAGACAGGTAGCTGTCCCTTTAGCAGGGATATTGTGGTGCTTTCTCTCTCTTTGTTTCCCTGTATTCCATGAGATAAGCAGATTGCCCACGATGTGCTTCTACTTTGGTGTGTAGCAATGGCACAGGCCTACAGCCCATGGGGATAAGCAGCTACAGACTGTAACTTCTGAAACCGTGAACCAAAATAAGCCTTTTCCTTCCACCAATGAATGACCTCGTTTATGTTGTCATAGTAAGAAAAAGCTAACCATCGCAGGGATCTTTTTTGAATTCACATTTTCTTATTAAATGCGACCTGATCACCCCACAGCACCAACCTTCTGTGTAACTGCAGGGCCATTTATCACTTAAGGCAGCTAAAATTAGTCTTCATTGTTGGAACCTCTTGTAGGTAGGTATCCTGCTGTTGAAGGTTTTGAGTGTCACATTGGGATTCTGACTGATAGCAACATCATATAAAGAACATAGGCTAAGGTATGAAAAGCTACCCCATTTGTTATTTTAGAAAATACCTGCTTACCTCAAATGTATAGAACTTTGATATCCTGGGTAGATAATAAAGCTCAGAAGTTCATACATATATGTATGCTACTGGGCAGGGTGGGAGACTACACATACCACCTCCACCTTACTTACATATTGGACCACGCTTAGCAGTCTGGATACAGACCTGCTAATGTGTCCCTACCCAATAGCATGGAAGTGATCTGGCCACACTGGGGCATAGGAAGAAGCTTACTGATGTCTAGGCATGTATTACCACCTTGTCTTTAACATAGTGACTCAGAATGTGGCCTAATATGGTCTCTAGTTTCTCGGTGATCAGTTAAATTTTCTTATTCTCTTGTAGAAAAGTATGAAGATAGGGTATGAGGTCATTTCTGTATGCTGGTGCTACATAGAGGGTGCACAGCTTGGGTGGAAATATCCTCCACTCTATGAAGGAAACGCTTCCACACTGAGGTCTGTCTCTAGTGGTGTGTTGCAGTCTGCAATTTTTTCTTAGTACTTGTCTTCCTGTCTTCTTTTTGCATTTGCATATCTGAGATAAGACATTATAATGAAAATAAATTTATCTTATTATCTTTATTGAGATGTAATTGGCATACTATGCAATTTGTCCATTTAAAGTATACAGTTCAATGGCTTGGGTATATTTAATTATTCTATGGCATATAATTTCCCTAGTATATGCTATAGTGGTACTGATTATATTCACAGTGTTGTATAAAATGTCACCATTGTTTCTAGAATCTGTTTATCATGACAAACAAAAACTGTCATTGAAATCTCCTATTGCAGCTTTTACCAGCCCCCATTAACCTTCAATCTATTTTCTGTCTGTATACATCTGCCTGTTCTAGATAGTCTGTACACATTATTGGCCCTTTTATGTCTGTATTCTTTTGCTTAATGACATTTCCCAGGTTTATGCTCACTGTTATATATGCTTGAGTCCTCCTCTTTTATGACTAGACAGTAATATTCAGTTTCACACACACTGCATTTGCTTATCCCTTCATCTCTTGGAACACTTGCTCGGTTTCTACCTGTTGGCTCTTAAGAGTGATGATGCAGTGGATGTTGGCAATTTAGTTTGTTGTTTGTTGCTCTAATCTGGGACTAGATAATCTGTAAGTAAAAGACAATGTCTTTTAGTTCACAGTTCAAATCATTTACTCAGCTTCTGGTTAGGGCCTCCTGCTGTGTCAACCATATAAAAGAGCTCATGTGAGAAAGAGTGGAAGCTGACTTACTGCGTAAGATCCTGTTCTGTTGGTCTCTGAATCAGTCCCTAGTCTTAGTAGGACTAACCCATTATCAAAAAGACATCAGTCAGTTCTTGAGAGTGCTGCCTCTCTGGCCCACCTTCCCACTAAGATCCTCTCTCTTAGAGACTGCTATCTCTCAGTACTGTGACTAAGAACCAGGCTCCCAGCTCATGAACCTTTGGGACCAACAATGTCCAAAATGTGACAATTAGTTCATAAGGATCTGTTCAAGTACCCGCTTTTAGTTCTTTGAAGTATCATCTTGGAGTTGAAGCTGGTTTATGCAGAAATTCTGTGTGTAGCTTTTTCAAGGAGCCAGCTTTCTACTGGCAGCTAAGGAGAATTCCAGTTTCCTCACATTCTTGGCAGCACCTGTTTTCTCTCCTATCTTTAAAGAAGAATAGCCATTACGATCAGTGTAAAGTGGTCTCTTGTTGTGATTTAATAGTCTTTTTAAATCTTAGTGCTCTCTGGTTCAAAATGAAATTGACTGAATTTTGTTCATGGTCATGGGTAGGATAGGAGGTTTTGGATAGACCTTGAAGGCAGAAGCAGGTATTCACAATCTGTTCTGTGCTGATGCATTTTGATTTGCATTGTTTTATGGTTTTATTGAGGGATGATTTCTCAGAACAGTGCTAGATAAAACAGCCCTTCTAAGTTCTAGGAAGAATGATTCAGTCTTCTCCAATCAGCTTATTCTTGAATATAGTTAATAATGCTGAGAAATGACCTGTAAATATGAAATTTCATTTACCCTTATTTTTGGAAGATAAGGAAGATGTTTCTACTCTCTTCAGAAGATGTATAGCCCTGTGTCTTCACTCATGAGTAATAGAAACAATTAAAAATTAAAAATAGCAAAGCTATAAAGGTTGATTCTCTCCTATAAATAAATCTAGAGAAAGTCTTTGGACTATTGTAAGGGTCCCATGAAGTCATTACGGATATTAATTCTTTTACTGTTTTTATTTCTCTATCTTCAACTCTGAATTCATGCTTGAGATCACTTCATGGTATAGGATGTCTTTGTTGTGTCCATGATGAAAGGATGGCAGGGGTACATATGGTGTGCCACACAGCTGAGCTAGTCTTATATAAATGATCTTCCTGAAAGATCTGTGTAACACTAGTATTTATATATCATTGATCAGCACCTAGTTAGGTTTATGGTCAAAACTAGCCAGAGAGAGGCTGAAATGTAGGATTTTAGCCTGGTACCTTTCTACACAAATAAACTTGGAGTTTTCTTACTACTAAAGAAAAAAAGGACAGTTGCTATTGGACAGGTTAAAAAGACAATTACAAAACTATCAATTCTCAGTAAGTTGCATTGACCAGTGTCCTAGATATAAATTTATAGTATTTTGATCATAATCACAGAGAACGGTGTGTGTGGTGCTTATGGAGAAGATGATAATGTCTGTAACAACCTTAGCTCAGTTTCTGTTATTCCTTCATCCACTCATCCATTTTGATCTGTAGTAACAGAGTACCCATGAGATACTAATTAAGCAGTTGGAAGCTGCACATTTATTGAACTCTTAAAATCCATATAAGTAATGGAGCCAGTGGCTTCAGAGATGGCCTAATGGGTAAGAACATGTGTTTTTCTTGCAGAGGACCTTAGTTTCCATTACCCATGTTGGGTAGCTCACAACTACCTATAACTTCAGCTTTAGAGGGTCCAGTGCCTTCCTCTAACCTCCATGGTCCTGCACTCATGGGCACATACCTCTACACAGACACATAGTTAAAATTATTTTAAAATCTTTTGGAACATGAAGTGGAGTCAAATGATCTTTAGCTCAAATTGTTCACTGATACTATTCACCTGGGTGGCCTTGCAGACATATTTAATCCCCACTAATCCACTTCCTCTTACTGAAAGACAAAGCATCAGTTTGTTTTACATAGGAAATACAATGCAATGGATAGGATCTCTGGCAGCTTTATCTCACATCTTGGTATACGACAAGGAACACCTCTATTTGTCCTTACTTTAGGTCAAATTTATTTACTTATTTTAGTATTATATTAAGGCAAATTCAAACTCAACTAAGTATCTCATGTGAGGGAGCAAAGTGTGAACCTTTGAGAAACCAAATAAACTTGTTTGATGCTCCCACCAAGCCCTCCAATTTGGAAGTTCTGTCTTAGTGTCTTTATTGAGGCATTGAATGAAAATAATCCAGTACATCAGAGCTATTGTGACTGTGAAGACATAAATGCAGATTCCTTTTGCCAGATAGCTCAGGGGCTTAAAGTCTAGCAAGAATAAGAAAACAGTCTATACTGGGCCAGACAGGGGTGTTGGGGAATATTATTTTAAAGTGTGTTATTTTTGTTTATGTTACATTTGTTTAACTATGTGAAGCTGTGTTACTTTGCCTGTCTAAAACACCTGATAGTCTAATAAAGAACTGAATGGCCAATGGCAAGGCCAGAGAAAGGATAGGCAGGGCTGGCAGGCAGAATATATAGAAGGAGAAATCTGGGGAAAGAGATCTAGGAGCCAGAGAAGTAAAAGGACTCCAGGGGCCATCCACCCAGCTACACAGCAAGCCATGGAGTAAGAGTAAGATTTACAGATGTAAGAGAACAGGAAAAGCCCAGAGGCAAAAGGTAGATGGGATAATTTTAAGTTAAGAAAAGCTGGCTAGAACTAAGCCAAGCTAAGGCCAGGCTTTTATAATTAAGTATAATCTTCCATGTGTGATTTATTTGGGAACTGGGTGGCAGGCCCCCGTAAAAATAGTAAAAAAAACCCCAACAACACAGGGGCAGGAAGCGCAGTGAGTATTAAATGTCATGCCTTCTCATCCATGCCGAAGAAAGCCCAGGTTCTTGAGAACTTCAGTTTTACTGATGTCCTATGTAGATACAGGCATCTCTTCATTTCTGTGGGCACATGGAAGCAGGGAGGTCAAGGTAGCTTCTTTCAGTGTTTAGAAGTAGAGCCAATCCTGATGGCAAAAGTTGAGTAAGCATCCTCATATTTGCCTTGCGGTAGAGTTACCGTGTGTGCCTGCAGTGACAGTGAGTTACACCCTTTGTGGAGACCTACGAGTCTGACAGTTTCTGGTTTCTAAGGTTCTTCCTCAGGTTCTCTGCTGCATACATCTAAGACATAAATTGTGTGTGGTTGAAAGTTGATGGCCAGCATGACGGTCATTTCCCAACTGAGCCACCCTATAGCTTTTCCTCTACTTAACCCTTTATCTTTTTTATTTTTTTTAGAGCTGAGAACCGAACCCAGGGCCCTGCACTTGCTAGGCAAGCACTCTACCACTGAGCTAAATCCCCAACCCCAGCCCTTTATCTTTTGAGGCGTTGAATCATCTTTAGAATTTATTTCCATTTGCTCTTTTAATTTGGTAAAGTGGGGCAATTTTAGAATTTGGTTCCTCATTTACAAATAGGTGTGATGGTATAGTCTCTGTTGACAA
Organism: Onychomys torridus; assembly: GCF_903995425.1. NCBI lineage: Eukaryota > Metazoa > Chordata > Mammalia > Rodentia > Cricetidae > Onychomys > Onychomys torridus. The sequence goes on from NC_050444.1 coordinate 112,448,250, forward strand.
TGTTGGAACTGTGAACCAGATCCTGAAAGCAAAAGTATTTACCTTGAGGGTGACACCTTTGGATTATGATGTTCTTATTATTTTATTCTGGTAGCTTTCAGACTCTGCCAGTGTAATTACAGGTATCAGCATCTCATGCTGGAGTCCATGACGTAGCAAGGTTCCCACAGTGATGGGACACAGGATGCAGAAACGATGTGGCTGGGAGCTCTAAGGACTTATCTGGTACCATGGGTCCTGACTTTCAGTTTCCTAGTCTGTGAGCTGCAGGTGAGATGGTCTGGTGAGGTGGCTTTGACCAGCTTCCCTTTGGGTTTTTCTTAGGCTCTTTCCCTTGGGAATAGCTCATTAAGTCCAATCTAAGAATTAGACCTCTGGGATCCACACTCCTGTGGAAGTTCTGAACCTTCCTTCTCTTCTTTTTCTTCCTCTTCTGCTTAGTTCCTTTTTTAAAAATTAATATATCATCTTTTTGCTATGTTCATTTTCCTTTTCTCTCAAAGGCCTTTGAAGAAAATTTTTAAATGTTATTAAGAAACTGCTGTCAGGAAACCCTTTGTTCTAAAGTCATTTAGAAGATTGCTTTCAGTTTTGTTAATGCAAAAAAAAAAAAAAAAAAGTCAACCTGTATTGTTAAAATGTGCCAAACACTGCATTCATTAATGAAAACTGTCAGCTTTGTTTATTGCCCAGGTCTTATTCCTTTCAGAATTTGAGCCGTCTCCCCAGGCTTTCTAAACAATCTTCAGCTCATCCATTCCCCCAGGTTCCTTACAGTTTTAAACCTTTCTGTTTCTTATCTAGCAAGGTAGTCTGTCATTTAATGTATTCCACGGGCCATATTCACCTGTTTCTACTGCCTTTTACCTCTTCCCCAAACTCCATCCTTGCTGTAGATTCTGTATAAATTGAGCTGGAGATAGTTTCAAAGAGGTGCTCCAGCTTTTCATTAACATTGGCAACCCATCTGCTTGGGGTTTTGCTCTGCAGTCTCTGGAAGTCAGGTTGGCTAGAGTGGGGCGGGGAAGGAGGGTCTGAACTAGATGTGTTCCTGGCGGCTAGCCCTGGAGACTTAGAGCTCTGAGCCAACCATGAAGTCATTTTTGAATTTAAGGAGACTCACTAATCCAAGGCAGTGCCTCTTAATTTGACATAGGAAAAGCTGCATGATAAGCAACTCTCACTAGGAGCTCTGTGAAGCTGGGTGATCTTAAGTCTAGATTGTGCTGAGGAAACATGGTGAAGGATAGGTTTCTTTTCTGCTGTTTGCAACCTCTCCTTTCTCCCCTGTCTTTTCTTCCTTACTTCTTTGGCCAGTTTAGCCCTGAAGTCTGGCCTCTGCAGTGGCTTGATGTGAAATTTGAGAAACATATGTAGTTTTCTATTTCAGGAAAGTGATCTCAGGGATTGAATGTGGCTTTTTTTTTTTTTTTTTTTTTTTTTTTTTTTTTGGCTGTTAAGCTCTGATCTTGCCCAGTGTGGTTTTTTTTTTTTTTTTTTTTTTTTTTTTTGATGATGGGAAAGAGGCTTCGAAGTGCTTTTTATCAGAATTTCATGCAATAAAACTTTAGGATTGCTTTTTTTACCTTGGCCCCCTATTCCCTCCCAGACCCCCAGCACAGTGTCATCTGTTCTGTTGAAGTGGGAAGAAACACACATTGTTCCCATTACAATGGCTTCATTGCTACTTGCACACACTGAGAAAAAACGGCCACTGTGTCTATCCATCACAAAAGCTATTTTAACTTTAGTTCAGTGGAGGACTGGGGGTCTGTGTACTGTTTTACCGAAAGGAAAAGAGATCCTTTAGGGGAAAGTCTGCCTTTGTTTTGTTTTGGAAAAGAGACAGACTCCTGGCATTTCAGTTAGAACCATCCCCCTGTGAGCTCTGCAGAAGCTCCCTGAGTGTCTGCAGCAGAATAAGGCGTGGCCCAGGCTTCTGAGGAGCATATCAGCCAGTGATGAGGACAGGGCTGTACAAGTAGGGGTCTCTCCATTAATGTGAATTGCTTCATAAACACAGTGGTGTGCTTTTCTGTCTGGATATCCAGAGAATGGCTGCTGAATTAACAGGCAATAATGGACTGTAATGGAAGTTACCACAGGACGTGCTAGGGTGGAGAGTGACAGCCCTGTCTACATCAGACTGGATGGGCTTAAGGGGAAGGCAGAGGAGAAAGCCAATGGAAGGTTTAGCTGAGGGAAGGGAGCTACATTCTGGGATATTAAGCATTTGCCCTAGGTGGTCCTGATAGTGTGCCAAGGATGTGTTCTGGATCACAGAGCTGCTAAGGAACAGAGGCTGGGTCCACACCTAGGAATGCCTCTTACTGTGATCTTTCTTGCAGGGAAGAAAGGAGGAAATTTCTAGTTCTTTTTATACTATGCTCAAGTTTACTTCCTTTGATGTCTTGTAGTAAATTGCCTCTAAGCCCAACATCTTCTCTCCTGGTTGTTGAAACCATTTGGAAAGGTTTAAGGGATTGTCTGGCCATGGTGCAGGTGGCATTCAGTGAAACAAATGCAGAACTTAAACATCATATTGTACAGTCAGTTGTTGGTGAGGGAAGGTTTGGCAAATATCCAAGTTGGAGTCAGAGCCCTTCTGTACACGCATTTCTGATCTCTGACTAAAGGTACCTGTATCCTCAAAGCTAGGGTGATTTTGTTTCTTTTCTTTTTTATTACAAATAAATATTCATTCTTATCCTTGGTTTTCTGTTCATAATCCGGTATTTCCTTTTTTTAAAGAGCCTCCACATACAAGTTTCTAGTCCTAAAAATCCTGACTTTGGGGTTGGGGATTTAACTGGGTTGGGGATTTAGCTCAGTGATAGAGCACTCGCCTAGCAAGCGTAAGGTCCTGGGTTTGATCCTCAGCTCAAAAAAAAAAAAAAAAAAAAAAATCCTGACTTTGCTTTTGGGGAAGTGTTGTGAAAGCATCCTTCGTGAGAGGAAGGACGTGGGCTCAGGGATGAGCAGAGTTTGGATGCTGGAGTGAAAAACCACCAAACAACTTCACTGTCTTTGCACTTTATTTCCCTGTTTCTCATTATTGCTTTGTTTGCAGGTTGGGAGAGATCATGTATAGAAAGCTTTCAGTCCAATAGGATGAGGACTGAATGCATGCTGGTTGCCTTCATAGCTCTTATTGTCAAATAAGGCTCAGGTGGCTGGTGCTTGACAAGAAGGTTAGACATAGAAACATTAACCTTTAAGAGGTTGTCACTGCACTGACATCATGAGATCTACATTTAAACCTACTTGAGAGACAGTGAGGTGGCTCAGCGGGTAAAGGTATTTGCTGTCAAGACTGATGACTAAATTTGATCTTGTGAACCTATGTGATGGAAGGAGAGAACCAACATCTTCCTGCAAGTTGTCCTCTGAGTTCCACACATGGGCCATAGTGATGGTGACTCTCCCCAATAAGTAGATAAATAAGTAAATAAATAAATAAATAAATTTAATAAAAAATTAAAACCAACGCTATGTATTTGTTTCCCTGCTGTCTGTGTTGATCAGCTTTTTGTTACTCTAGTAAACCTCTGAGTTAGTTTATAAAGAGAAAAGATTGATTTGGGCTCACATGAGCAGTTTGCCCTGTTCATTTGGAGTGTAGCAAGGCAGCATATTAGGGTGTCAGGAGAAAACTGTTTGCATCACAGCTGATATGTGAAGGAGAGAAATGAGTTAAAGACTTCCATCTCATAGGAGTTTCCCCCACTGCTTCCTAGTGCTAAGTTAGAAGCCAAACCGTTAAACACATGGGCCTTTAGGAAACATTTAAGTTTTAAACTGTACCTCCATTTCTGAGCACTATGCACATAGCTTCAAATACACTTTTCATAGCACCCAAACTGAGCTGCTTTAGTTTCCCCACATTAAATACAAACATTTCTGTCATGTCAGACATTCCCCAGGCTTGGGCAAGGTAGCCTTTGTATGTCTTGTCTTTATGCACACCGTTTTTCTCCTGAGAAGGTTATTTGCCCCTTCTACATGGTCATCTGTTGATCATCCTTAAAGATCCACCGTAGAAATTAGGTTGTTTGTGAAGTCATTCAAACTGCACAGGGTGGTTAGAGACATGTCTTATATTTTTGATCTTGAATTCCTCCCCTCCCCTGCCAGACCTATGTGTTAAATGCTTGGTCCCTCAGGGAGGCTCTTTTGAGAGATGATCAATGTTTAAAGGGTTGACACTAGTGTGAGGTCTTCAGGTCGTGGGGCTGCATCCTCAAAGGCAATAGTGATTAAGGGCCTTGCTCTGCCATGCACTCCTACCACGGTGGCCTGCCTGCCTTGTAGCTGATCACACTGATATCAGATCTTCTCTTTGTGTAATATTCCATGCACTTCTTTGTATGGTGAAGAGCTGACTGACTCTCCCTCTCCATTGTTCCTGTAGTTCTAGCCTTTCTTACACTGTACTGTGATTACTTCCTGACATACTTCATCTTGAAGCTCAGAAACTCACTGGATGATTTGTTCTGATTTGTTCCCCTTCATTGCTGTTTATTCAATGTGCATGGCATCCATTAGACAACCTGGACCAGCAGGTTCCTGAGATGGAGGACTAGAGGGGATCAGAAATAGTAACAAAAATAGGAAAGTTGGCGGGCCTTGCCCAACCTATGTCTTATGTGAAACAGTCCCCTCCCTCCTTCCCTCCTTTCCTTCTTTCCTCCCTCCCTCCCTCCCTCCTTCCCTCCCTCCTTTCCTTCCTTTTTCCTTCCTCCCTTCCTTTCTTCTTTACTTCCTTCCTTCCTCCCTCTCTTCCTTCCTCTCTTTTTCTAAAGAAGAACAGCATCTTATATACTGTTTGCATGGAAAAATAGGACAGAGTCAGCAGAAAGCTATTACACAATGGAACAAAGCATGATAATCAATGATGTACAGAAGGAACATAGGTTATCTCAGATGTGCACCGTGGCCTTGGGATTGATAACCATTATCCTTTGGGAGGAAGGGTTGGCTTCTTAGGGTTCAGAGTCACAGGTTCCCCAAGGCCCTGGCCCTAAGCCATGACTGGCCTTGCCAGTCCTGCTCCTGGTTTTATGGTTCCTTGTCCATACATCTGTGCCTAGGTAAGGCCTTGGATTGGCTTGGCTCCCAACAGTTAGATGCTGAGAAATTTGGAAGGATAGCTTGGAAAGAGTTGTTCTTTTATATTATTATATTTAAGAGACATACTTTTATTCCAGATAAGCTATGTGGTATATAGGTTACATAGAATTATATTTTGCCATCGTGGATTTTCCAACTGAAGAAATGTTTTGAAAGCCTGACTGGTCTCCCACTTGGGATGGCTGTAGTGTATCTTTGTTTTGCTACTTTAATTATCAAATCAAGCAGACAGTATTTTTAAACAGCTTCTATGTGTATCTTCCTTGTTATTCTATAATGTGTGTGCAAGGACTATACAGCTCTGTCCCCAATTGCTGTCATATTAGGATTTGGTGACACACATACCACACTTTTGGTGATGGTGCTATTAGAGTGTAATTCCTGGAGCTGAACCTTTCCTACTGCCTAGCATGTGTTTGTAGTTAAGCTGAGGTTTTCATAAGACATATAATTAAAAGAAAATTAGTACCTTTCAAAATAATAAAAGCTATTGTAAGCTCAGGTTAATTTCTTATGAGAAGAACATAGTAAGGAATTTAGTGTAGTCAGAGTGCACAGTGTCTCTAAAGTGTGTAGTGGTAGAGTGATGGCCCAGGCCTTCACATGAACTCATTCAGTGTGAGTCAGTGGCTCATCAAGAGCAGCTGCATTCAGGGTGAGCACTCTACAGAGGTACACCATTTGTCTTCTGTAGTGCATGTGTGCATGTGTGCATATGTATGTATGTATGTATGTATGTATGTATGTATGTATGCACATGTGCACACTCATTTGTGTTTCTATGTTTAAATGTGTTTAGGCATACACATCCTTGCCACTGTGTTATAGTGGACTCTAATATTCTATATAATGAGAGGCTATACAAAATTATAGCTTAGGAATTCTCAGTTCTACCACACAGTGTAGATATAAAATGAGCTATCACATCTTGGTTTATACAAGTATACTCTGTGATATTTGTTACCTAACAATGCATGTTGTGAAATGCATTTTTTATTGTTAAACAATGCAATCAATAACTTTAGTGCTTTATGTTACTATTTACTTGTGTTAATGTCTACTAGGCACAGATGTATTTTAGATATACTTCATTTTTCTCAACATCGTTGTGTTATATAGTATATAACACACATCTCTCTCTCTCTCTTTCTCTCGCTCTCGCTCTCTCTCTCTCTCGATAGATAGATAGATAGAATTTTCTATTATTATTATATCAGAATATAGTATGCTTTCTAGATAGGAAAACTCAGGCTCAAAGAAGGAACCTATCTGTGTTCACACAGTTAATGAGTCATAGAGCTGGGATTTGAATCCCAGAATTTAGGCTATTGACCATTATGGTATATGCTGCTTCTGATTGATACCTATTAACATTTTTAACTGATTATGAAAATAATCAAACTGAAATGTAGTTTTCCATGGTAAAGATTCATTATGTAAACATACACCCCAAGTTCACTGTTCTCTAAGTGTAGATCAGATCAGTCTCTATGTATCATGTGAAGATGTATTACTAATACACCTTCAATATCCTCACCTCTAGCCCACTGAATTAGAAATGCCCAGAAGTGGGACAGAATAGTCTGTTTTAGCAGATTTTCTGGGAGAGTTTGATGTCTATTAAAGTTTGAGACCTGTTTAAGACTCAATTATTTTCTCTGGCAATATACTTCTTCTGTATTCTTTAAAGAATTGCATGTTGGGGGAACCTCACTAGGAATTGTGTTATATTTGTGTGTGGAAACTTAGCTCTGTGGATGTTTGTTTCTAAGAATTTGGAAGTTTGGGTTTATCTGTCTTGATATGCTGTGGTTTCTTTTTTTTTTCCTCCTATCTGGGCTGATGGCTTTCAGGATCATGGAACTTAGAAAGTTCAAACCCTCCTGTATTCATATCAGCTGTCTCAGACTCCCCTCCATGGTGGTGAAGATAGACCTAATCACTATAGGGATTATAAAGGATAGGAAGTAGAAGTGCTAATAAATGGGGAACCAAACCTGTGCAGATCGTCATGTTTTTCAGCAGAGCCTCAGCCCTATTGACTGGTGGATAGTGTATATGAAAGACAAGAATTCCAAGCTTCCGACTGGACTTCAAACCAGGTACAGATTCTTTATGAAGTGTAAGAGTCTCTTCATTGTCAAATGGCGGTACACAGACCTGCTCACTGTAGGTCACATCATGAGTATTGTCAGATAGGTGAGAAACAGGTATGTGGTACTGCTTTGTGGGAGGAAAACTTAGAAGAGTTAGGTTTAGCCACTAGCATCTTTGCCAGAGAGTAGTTTAAGAAATAGATTTAGATTTTCCAAGCATTGAGGAATCCAGAATGCTCCATAATGGCTCATATTCCACAAAATGGAATTAATTATAGGAAGTCCAGTAGCAGAAAAAAACAAAAAACAAACAAACAAACAAAAAAACCCAGGAATCAGTTTCAACTCTTTATGTTTGAAATTTAGTTGTTTCAAGAAAGGTAATCTAAAAGTGGTTTAGATGTAATTTAGATGTAAGGTTTAAAGGGGTTAATTGATAAGCATCTTGACCTAATGACTCAAAATATTGATATAATTGTCAGAGAGGCATGGTATTTGTGCTTCTATTAACAAGGACCAACTGTTATATTGTGTGATACTTGAGTCTGCAAAAACTAACCTTTATTCCACTGGTATTCCATTGCATGACATACCATGGCTACTAATGTATGGGGTGGAATAGTATCATTTACTAAACTGAAAGTCAGGTAGCTTCAGATAAGAACACAGGAAGACTTCTTGAGTGCTAATGGCTACCAAAACAACTCAAGAATTTGGTGATTGTAGGAGTTTGGCCAGAAAGTATCCACAGAATCAAATCATGGGGAAAAAATGAGTGAGTAAGCACAAATAGACCAAAGGCAAGGCAGTACTAAGTAGACTCCACTGCAAGCAGAAGGTCTCAGAGGGAGGCTTTTCCATGGATGGTTGCTGATCTGTGGAGAGTGTGAGGTTCATTGATGTCTGTTTGCTGATGCCACACACCCCCTTCACAGGTTGACATTAATGGTGGGCCATGTACCACAAAAGATCAGGGCAATGTTCCAAGCCTTGCTTAAAAGATTACAGAGCTTCATTTTAATATTCTGCTTTTTGCTCATTCACAGAGAGCTTTAGAATCAGCTCATGTAAGACCTGGACTTCAAAGGGAGCTCATTCTTGTTTGACAACAGTTGCATCCATCTCACCGACTCTTTGACCTTTGAATAACATGCACTCAGGTCAGAGCTGTCAACTGTCTGTAAAAGAATCCATGCAGATCAAGGACTGGATAGTTTTTAAAGCACATCTAAAGAATGGGGCCTTGCTCATTTTGTTTTTCCAGGGTTGATTTTTGGGAAAAGCCAGCAGCTGCTGTAGTCTTAGTGAGATAGAATGTAGGAGAGTGGGAACTGGGCCTCGACTTACAGTGTGATTCTGTACCCTTTATTGCAAGATGTACATGAGGCTCTCAGCCATTCACATCAGCATTTTCCTCCAGCTGCATTTAATTTTATCTCATTCTGATTGATCATGATTATTTGACTATAAAAGTTTTTTAAAAAAAGTTCTGGAGAGATGGCTCAGCACTCAAAGCACTTGCTAGGAGGCAAGGGGACCAGAGTATGGATTCCAGAATCCACAGAAATGCCAGGTGGGCATGGTAGCTTGTTTATAATTTTAGTGCTAAAAGTCTGAGACATCTGATCAAGATGGCTAGTGAGACTAGCTTTATTGGTGAGTTCTGAGTTTTATGAAGAGACCCTGCCTCAAAGAGTAAGGTGGAGAGTAAGGAAGGAACATTCCTGAGTTTTCTTTTGTATGTTTCAAGTAGTTCTGATGCTCTTAAATTTTGTAGGAGAAAGTCTAGAAGTCTGGTTTGATTAGGCAGTGTCTGGCTGGCAAACTAGCATTACAGAATCAACAGTATAATTGCTTCTGTTTCTGTAGTATCGTAACAGTAATATCATCTTCCACTTATGTAGTCCTACCTTCTTAAGAATGCAAAGCAGTATCTTTTTCTGTATGAACTTCTGTTCCTCAAATACATCAATTCATCGTGAGATGTTGGATGTGATTTCAATGTGGTGATACTGTGGTTATCATATTATTGGAAATACTTACATTTGGGATAAATAGGACACGGCAGAATTTCTAGTAGCTGTTAACTAAGGGACATCTGTGTCACCATTTTTTTCATCTACACAGAAGGGTCAATAACAATCAGTACTTACTAGGGTTATTGTTGATGGTTGATTGTGTTAAAACATGTAGAACATTGACATGGTAATGCTGCCACATGCTGAAATCACAACAATGCCTTTTTGTACATTGTTTTTAATATCAGTCAGCTAAGTTTGAGTTGAAATGTCCCCTGTCTCTTGCTAATTGTACATTCTCTGTAATAACAGTAGTATTTCACATAACTATTATTGGTTGGATAATGACTTTTGTGTTTGACACTATATGGGCTCCTTTATCTGCATTGATTCTCATTTCATGCTTTAGCTTTCAGAACTAAATGGTTATATCCATTTTGTAGATGACCAAGCTAAGGTTTAGAGAAGAAACTTATCACAATAACAGAGTTAGACTGAGAGTCACAACTGATTTGCTGAAGCTTTTGGTTCCCTGCAAAGGCTCCTTAGAGCTAGATTGATTAATTGTAACAGGAACAACAATAGCGCCTTTTGAGGACTGCTGCTTGTCCTGTCACTTACTGGACATTCTTGACATGACACATAGTGATATTGTCATCTCCAGCTATCTGTCAGATCTTCCATATAAATGATCAGCATCTATTTCCTTCATCTATTTATTTATTCCTCCCTTAGCTTCCTACAATATGTGGGTTTTTTTTAAAAAAAAAATTTCAGTTAGAAACCTCATTTTCTATTATTCCTATCTTGCACGTGTTAGAAATGTGAAGAAAATTCTGAAGAAATTCCTGCCTTTCCAAGAATTTTAGACTCACACATATTATCTAGTATAGTGCATAACTGGTTACCTGTGTGTCTGTGCACCTTTATTTACCCTATGAGTGTAGGGGCACTAAGTCTGGATGCTTGTAGGAAAATCACAAATGTTCAATTCATGGGCTTTAATATGAAACCCTCTTGGCCCAAAAGTTTTGCTTTTCTGTTTGTTCTGAAAGTTGTTAAGGAAACTGGCTCAGCTAAAGCCAAGCATTTACGAATCAAATATGTTTGGATGATAGGGTGGAGTACTCTTTATACATTCATTTTTGGCACTCAAAAGCAACAGCAGTTTTAGACTGGGGTATAAAGATGTAATGTATTCCATGCAGTCTCAGCTTGCATTTCTTACCTTAGCAAATGGAAGCACTTTGTAACTTGGGCTTTGGACTCCACCCCTTTCTTTCCTTCTATAGTCAGATCTTCCATATACATGATCAGCATCTATTTCTTTCATCTGTTTTCTTTATTCCTCCCTTAGCTTCCTACAATATAGGCCCCACTCTTTCTACCTATCTCAGAGAAGAGCAGTGATTTCATACTGTGGTTATGTCTGAATATAGCCCCTAGGCACATCTGTTTACCTAGAACCACTGCCATCTACTTCATAGACTGAGAGCCTTGAGGGACTGTCCTGCTGGGCCATCTGCTTCATGGCCTTGGAGCCATGAGGGATTGTCATGCTGAGCCATGTTTTGAAGTCTGCATTCCAGTGATTGTTTAGTAGGAACAAAATACCAAAAATGGAACCTTCATTTTTCTTTAACACTTTCCTTTTTGTGCTCTTCATATTTTTATTACATTTATGTCAAGTTATTATCAACATTCTTTTACACAGTTTTAGAGTTCTTATTCTCTGTAACATAAAAAAAGCAATAATTTAATTTATCTTTAAAATGTGAAAAATTTATAAGTAGTAGCAGTAGTGAGTTCTCTCTTAGGTTTTATAGCCTTACCAGCCATGGGTTCTTAAGCAGGTTTGCAGTACCAGGCATGAATTCCCTTGTATTTGAATAGGCCTTATAGTCTAATTAGATTGCCACTGCTTATGCCCAAGATACAAATGCGACTATTTGACATAAGTAGATCACATAACAAAATGTTATATATAATTCTGTTATTTAATTTTATGTTACAATTATTAGACATAAACTGTGATATAAGGGTTAAAATGTAAGCCTGAGTTTTTAATAATACTTTATTTAATGTCACTTAACTTTTTTTCTAAAAGTCATACTAAAAAAAGCTGTTTTGCTCTGTTGTTTCTTTTCCAACTTGTCTAGCTAATGCTCTCTCATTGAAATTTGGCTGAACTCAAATTACTTTATGTTTCTTAATCATTGGTATATAGAACACACTATCATGGTAGATGTCCTGGTCTACTGGCTCTTACAGCCCTTCTGCCCCATTATCCATGTTGTTTCCTATACTTTAGGTATAGTAATTTTGTTGTAAATATGCCAGTTAGGGCTGTGCACATCCAAAGTTGTGTTTGTTCTCAGCATTTTGACCAGTTTTGGTTTTCTCTAATGTTGTCCATTTACTGCTGCAAAAAAGTTTCTTTGATGAGTGGTGAGATCTATACTTATCTGTACATATAAGGATAGTATTTAGACTACAGTTAGAACTCACTAGTTAAAGAAAGTAGCAGTAGTGAGTTCTCCCTTAGGTTTTGTAGCCTTACCAGCCATGGGTTCTTGAGCAGGTTTACAGTACCAGGCATGAATTCCCTTGTATTTGAATAGGCCTTATAGTCTAATTAGATTGCCACTGCTTATGCCCAAGATACAAATGCGACTATTGTACTTTTTTGGTGCATCTTGCCATTCTGGTCATTGTTGTGGTTTCCATGAAATCTCAACAATATAGTCACCTAAACAAATCCTGAAAAATGACATGCCAGTTGACATGCAGATGTGGATGAGAAGAATCTCACAAGGTGAGATGCACCACTAGATGTACAGCTACAGGCAATTAATGTACTGAGAGGTGAAATCAGTTCTCTAGGGACAAATCCCCCAATAGGTTATTCAATCCAAAGTGGTAGTGGTTAGCCCCAAACACACATACACGTGAGCAACAGTAAAGGGATTCAGCTTGTTGTAGTTGTAAATTTATATGTATATATAAACTGGTATGTAAGTTTAGTAGTTAAAATTATTAATATTTTCTATTTAGAATAGTACATGTGCATTTCAACTAACATGCATGTTTAACACATAACTTTCTTAGAATTATTGCCACCATATTAGATCTCAGTTGTTCATCTATATTTGGAAGTGAATATTGTATTTATATTATTGGAACTGTTGTAATGTGTAGATATGATGGACACCTTCAATGTCTGGTTGTCATTGAGATACTTAAAGTTGATGTTAGAATAGTTAATGCTTAAATAGTTAATAGTTAAAGATGACACTGACCATGTTATGGTTTTTGCTGAATACTGTTGCCATATATTCCTAATTGAATTTTGTTTTAGGAATGTAGAAAATGTTGAGAGGCTGAGATGTTAAGTGACTGTCCAAGGTCACATGTCTAGTAGTCTTGGTGGAAGTTAAATGATGAAACCTGGGCTTTTTATCCATGTTAGTCCTCCAAGCCACTCAGTGAGTATTCATGGATTACATGTCTCGGTCCTTCAATGACCTGAGTTTAATGATGGAGGTAAATATTGGAGTTTAAATTATGTTTCAGGAGACTGAGACTGGAGAAGAATAAGGGAGAGTATATGGGAACCAGCATGTCAATGAGGAGGCCCTGAGATTTATGTCCATATGTTCCCATGGCAGCTTGTCTTTATCCTTGTCGTGGGACATTCTGTTTAGTTTGGTGTGTTTGTATGTTTCTCTCTAGACTGTAAGCCTTTGGAGGACAGGAACAAAGTCAATTTCACCATTGCTTTTCCTCCCTCCCTCTCTTGCTCGTTCCCCTTCCTTCCCCATTTCTCTCCTGTCTCATAATGAACTCTAACTACATTCTCCAGGCTGATTTTGAACTCCTGGGCTTCGGACTACAGACCCAGCTTTCTAAGCAGTAGAGACGACAGGCATGCACCATCACATCACACCAGGCAATCTTTTCTCTTTAGTTCAGGAAAGGGTAATGAGTAGTTCTTTATTACATGCTGAATGATGAGTGAGTGAACTGCATCATCTGTATGAGTGAAGCTGGTACATAGGACATGGCAGACAGAGGTATAAATGTGAGTGAAGGTATGAAAATCACCCCTGTGTAGGAAATGGTCAGAAACATGGATTAGAAAGAGCAAGGCAATGTATTATAATCTTGCAAAGAGTTAAATTAGCCATGTGTGCTGATGCTCCATTGTCTTAGCTAGGGTTTCTATTGCTGTGAATACAAAAATAAAATAATAAAAAATTTTTAAAAAGATAAAATGCTTACCAAAAATGACTTTGGAGGAAATGCCTTTCTTTCTTTCCTTCCTTCCTTCCTTCCTTCCTTCCTTCCTTCCTTCCTTCCTTCCTTCCTTCCTTCCTTTCTTTTGTCTTGTACCTTGTAGTCCATCATCCAGGGAAGTCATGGCAGGAACTTGGAGGCAGGAGCTGATGAGAGGCCACGGAAGAGCACTGATGAGTGGCTTGCTCCTTTTGGCCTGCTTGGCCTGCTTTCTTAGGAACACTAACCTGGAGTGGCAATTCCCACAGTGAGCTGGGCCCTCCCACATCTAACATCAATCAAGAAAGTACCCCATTAATTTGATGGATGCATTTTCTCATCTGAGCTTCCTTCTTCCCAAATAACCCCAGCACTGTATCCAGTTGATAAAACACTAGCAGCACATCTGTGGTGAAAGTTCTGTTGTGTAGTTTTGGAGTGCAAGTGTTTCCTGAATACATGAGCTAAGGGTTGAGAGATAGCTGTATCATGACAACAAAAATCACTCTTCTTATATTCTACTTCTGCAGCTCATTAGCTGTGTGACAGTGAGCATGTCATCACTTCATTGTCCTACCCATCACATAGGCATTTGGTAGAGGTGCTTAATAAGGTAGTTAGCATTATTATGGTTTTTTTTTTTTTTTTTTTTTTTTGGTTGGAAGGTTTGAGGAATTTAAAGTATGGCTTGCAAAAGACCTAACACTCATCAGTACTTACTGCTCAGACTTCGATATAAAGTTAGCATTTAGGGAATAGAAGGCAGGGCCCCTGAGCTTTTAGGCAGAGTAGCAGCTCTGTGGTTTAGAATGGCTGGCAACTTGGAATAGAGCTGAGCTAGTGGTTGGGGCCTGGGGAGAGGGAAAGGCATATTTGAACAGGGAGACACAAGAGTAAGGAAGAGGCCTTGGTCTGATGGAGTTTTGAGCACAGAGCAGTCCTGGTGGTTCTGCTCTTATCTAAGAGGGCCTGACATGGAAGTGCTTGACTCTGAGACCTTCAACGCTGTGCTAGGATACAGACATCATAAACTGATCCAGATTTCCACGTGTGATAGAGTCTGCATCTACTGCTTTCTCTTGCTCTGTCTGGACAGGGTTCACCTTACTGCCTGTAGAAGTAAGGAAGGAGCTAACACATCATGACAGTCGAGAAGTAAAATGAGTTGCCAGTGCACTGACTGCTTCTGGAAGAATGTCACATTTGGTGTTTTGGTTTTTGTTTTGATTTGGGTGGCGGGTAATGATATTAAGTACCTTTGTTCTTTCCTTTCTTTCTATAAACCATTCCAGGGAAGGTAGCATTTGTCTAGCCTGACTGGCACAATACTAGGTTACAATGTGTGTGTGTGCCTCACTGTGCAGATGTAGAGAACCTGTCTGGTTCTCTAAACCTCACACATTTTGCAAAGTCCTGCTTTTAGGAGACCTTTAAAAGAAAGCACATTCCATCCAGATGTTAGCACTAGAATGCAAGTCTAGAAGATTCTAGATTCTGAAGTAACAAAGTGCCTAGAAGTGAACTCTCTCACGAATCACAAAACAAGAGGTGTCTGAGATAGGACCTGAAGGATGAGCAAGGCTGTACCAGTCGTTAAAGGGCCATTGCAGCACATGGCAGAATGGAGGTATTGCAAAGTCTTCAGCATAGGTCAGATATAGGTCACATGCCTAGGGCATGTAAAGAAAAGAAGTCAGGATCTTACTTGGTGTACTCAGGCTCTGGTCTGGGTGGGGTGGGTGTATCAAGACTGTAGCTGTAAACTCTGGCCTAATACTTGATACCAATGTAATCTTGGGCACGAACTTCAATTTTTCTGTCTTTTAGTTTCCTCATAATTATAGGAAATGCCTCACCAGGAGAACTTGAAGAACAATACAAAGCAAGTAGATCAGTACCTGACATAGCAGTTTTTGTTAATATTAATCATGATATGTCACTCTATAATTAATATCTAACAGTGACCAATAACCAGAAATTCAAACAAGGTATATGTTGCTGGGAACGGAATGCTTCTGGGACATGTATCTCATTGATAAGTGTTCATTAGGTATACTAAATAAATTAATTTCCCATTTTAGGTTTTAGTTCTATTTTTGTTCTTAGGCAGTATCTGTTCTCCAGAACCTCAAAGACTAGAGAGAAATAGACCAGGAAATAAATCACAGAATAAACTCCACAGGAGTGGACAGATACTTGGGCTGTGGGGATGGAGTGGTGCCATCCAGATTTTTGACACAGTCAGGGTCTTGAATCATCTGGAGAGTTATAGCAGCACCCTTGGTGCAGCTCTTCAGAGCAGCTGCATTGCAGAGTGGAGCTGAGGGAACACTGGTGCTGGGAATTGTCAGACCTCCCAGGCCAAGCTGCTGAGCCTCAGGATGCAAGCCAGGTAGATTTGAGTGAGTCTGTAGAGAGATTGAGTGAGGAGAAGGAGACCTGGCCTTCCAGACACTGGCTACACTAAGGGCGTGTCTCTGGACACCGTGTCCGCTGCATGTGTTGCCCCTGAGCCCCATGTGCACTGTGCCTGTAGCTGTGCTCCATGCCATCTTCAGCTGACTTATATGTAACACATGATGATGAGCATGTTTATATAACGTGTGGCTGGGGGCAGTCACGGAAGCCTGGGACTTCCCATTTCCATCCCATCTTCAAAATGCTTGTTAAGCAAAGGGTATAATTCATTTTATCAAACTGCTGAGATGTTGTGTCGGCCCCTTGAATCAAAGGCATTCCATGAGTGGTTTCTTTATTACAAGCCTTAAACTTTAATTAGAATTTGATTACAAGATCCCGAAGGCATGAGTGAGAAGAGCAGATGGGACAGCAAAAGTAGCTGAGAGAAGGAGGAGTCAAGAGTTTTGCCCGTTAACAGCACAAAGGGTGAGCAGGAGGCTGAATATGGGTAGGCTTTCTTTCTACTCTGATGCCCTTTCAAGTCTACAAGCAAGTTGTATTCTTGGTCCGAAGATGCAGAATCTTATAAATTAGGGTTTGTTTTGTTTTGTTGAGTTGTAGTTACCAGAATAGGACTATAAATAGAAAATGTGTTAGAGGAACCATAACAAAGTGTTGTGTTTCTTCTAGCATTTCTTGTGGCCTGTTCTACACAGTAGGGACTTAAATCATGGTCAGACTTGAACTAAAGGAGCTTGTGTCTTCTCATACGTGAGCATCAAATGAATGCTGGAGGGGGTTGTCTTAGGGATGGATGGGGAAGGTAATCCAGACTGAACAGGTCTATGGGAATGTGGGGTGTTCTGGGATGCTCATCGGTGCACCTCTGTGGCCCTAGCTGCACAGGACTTGGCTGTTTGCCCACAGGAGTCATTGTAAGGGAGCTTTGGAACATTCTGAACTGTCTGTCCTTCAGCCACACAATAAGGCGAGGCTGCACCTCCGCTCCGAGGCACGCTCAGGATGGTCTCCTGCTGGGATAAACAGTTCTTGTTGCTTCTGTTACCAGTTTTTCTTTTCTTATAGGAATTTTATATTTAGCATTCCTTCTCCCCTTAATTACAAGTAATTAAGAAAAAATATATAATAGAACATTAACTAGTTCAGTCCCTGCTAGGAACAACTTTTAATTTTTTTAACATCTGGATTGATAATTGATAGTATTTATCATTTTGATTGTAATAATTCACCAACTTGTTTAAATCATGTATAATCTCAGACTCACCTCCTTTGGTGCTTTGTAGTCATTTCTGCACATGTGCTCTCTTAGTTAGGGTTCCTACTGCAGGGGTAAAACACCATGACCAAAAGCAACATGGAGAGGAAAGGGTTTCTTTCAGTTTACACATCCACATCATAGTCCATCACTGAGGGAGGTCACAGCAGGAACTCAAACAGGTCATGGAGTCAGGCCTGATGCAGAGGCCATGGAGGGGTGCTGCTTATTGATTTGCTCCTCATGGCTTGTTCAGCCTTTTTTCTTATAGCACTCAGGACCACCCAACCAGGGATGGCACTACCCACAATGGGCTAGGCCCTCCCACATCAATCACTACTTATGGAAATGCCCCATAAGCTTTCAGACAGGCCAGTCTGGTGGGGGTGTTTTTCTCAGCTGGTGTCCTCTCTTTGACTCTTGCCTGTGTCAAGTTGATATAAAACTAACAGCACTCATGCTGAAAGAGATTGGCTCAGATTGCCCTACACCCATGTCCTCAGCTGAGGCCAAGAAGACAGCATAGGCCCCTCTCAGTTCTCTCTGCATGTAGCTGACCTTTTTGTGTCTATTAGTGCAGTGAATTCTCATTCTTATGTGTTTGGTGGTGATTTCACTGTTTAAAATGAAGTGCTGAGGGAACCTGGGGATTCTGAGTGCAAGATGGTTATAGAGTACTTATAGGATAACTCCATAATAGATGAACTTCATTATCTATGGGCAGGAGATAAGTGATTATTGGTTGTGAGTTCACTGTTAGTGGATCAAGAATTTAATTTATATGAAGCATTTTTAAACACAAGCACAGAAAATAAGGTTGTATTGATCGGTTGATTAAAATGTAAGAAGGATCTCAAAGGAACTCATTCCTTTGATTCTACTAGGAGCCACAGGTTGGCATTCCCTGTCCCCTGACTTGGCATTCTTGGAGACTGTTTGTATGTGAGTATTTATTATACATATTGAAAACTAGCTGCAACATGTTCTTTTGTATTTGTGTGTGTGTGTGTGTGTGTGTGTGTGTGTGTGTGTGTGTGCGTGTGCGTGCACGCACGTTATGCTTATATATTAATGTTGTGTTAGCACAGGATTCTAGATCTGGATTTTGTAAATTGTCAGTTATGTTGCCCTTTTGCCAATTTGTTCTTACATCTGTTTATCATTGTTACCCTGCTGTCTGCTGTGTTACAGGCTTGACCCTTTCTCTGGCATTTTGACATCAGTGAGAGATGGAAGGGCCAAGCAAAGAGAGAAGCCAGAGTCCTTCCCGCTCCTTCCTTCTGTCTTGGGAAGCACCACTGGCCGTGGTCACAGCTGGTTCTCCCGCTCTCTGTGTTCTGTCTTCTGTATTACCTGCATATTGAGCTCAAGTCATACGTTTTCCCATCACCCTTTCAGCAAACGTCTCGAAGCAGCTTCCTGCTGTTGCTAATCTCTTCAGTTTCTTCCCCCAAGTAAATCACGAGA
The DNA here is from genome assembly GCF_903995425.1 of Onychomys torridus. Classification (NCBI taxonomy): domain Eukaryota; kingdom Metazoa; phylum Chordata; class Mammalia; order Rodentia; family Cricetidae; genus Onychomys; species Onychomys torridus. The sequence goes on from NC_050444.1 coordinate 112,466,912, forward strand.
GTCAGAGGCCAAAGCAAGACAAAAAATGAAGGGATAGTAGCAAGAGTTCTCACCACACACATTTAAGAGACCAGGAAAGGAAAAATGGGTGGCTGAGACCAAGGCCTGAGAGGCCTGTGACACCACCTTGTAGGCACAGGTTAAGCAACTCTGATGCCAGGGATAGTTGGACAGCAGCCAGTTCCTCTCCCCCGGAGCCTGTTTGTCTGGACTACTATTCTTCTGAACCTGACAAGCTCAGGCACCGAGAGAAAAAACATCCATTCTGGTAATTATTCTGACAGGGCTCTAACAGTGCCTTCTTCCCAGGAATGTGTTTTCTTTTTCTGGTCTCTTTATTCTCCTTTTTACATTAGGGCCCTTTCTCCCCAGTGTGCGAGGTCCCTGTGGACTCTGTTGTATGCTTTCTGGACTTCCTGTGTTGGCACAGACCTTATTAAAAATGTATATTCCCTGAGACTCAGCTGCACCCCACCCCCAAATGTTGATTAACAGCATGGCCTTTGGAGCCAAAACATGATTTGAAGAACAACTGTACACATAGAGAATTTAATATTTATTTCCTGCTACACATAAATTGTTCCTCTTCCTTAACTAATGGCAATCACACAGCAAAGCTGTGTTTTTACCTTGCTGTGGTACTCTCCTGCCCAATACAGTGGAACACTTCTTTGTTCTCTTGTGGATACTGGGGGAGAAAGACTGTTCTGGCATAACATTCAGGGGGAGGCCAGTTGTGGGTCTACTGGTACAAAACACAGAAACTCTGGCCAGCACAGTGCTCCTGGTACCTGTAGGCCTCTGGGCTTGAGACACTGCTTGTTCTCTGAGATGGGAAGATGCTGCAACAGCATTTAGCCAGCTCCTGACCCCTGGTAGTTCTGCTGCCACAGAGAATTCTCTTCCCCTCCTCCTTTCATGCCTGTATTTGAGACTTTAAGCAACCTAGAATAAAATACACTAGGTTTGAGAACAGAAACACAGAGCTTAATCTTTACCAGGAGAATAAACAGAAGTGTTGCTCACATACTCTTTGCTGGCCCTTGTTAAGATTTTTTTGTTGATCTCGCTACAAAATAGCAGTAGTATGTCAAGGGCATGGAGCCAATGTTTTTCATACCTGAAACTTGGAGATATTTGGAGACACAGATACATATGCTCCAATATTCCCCTTTCCTCTTTTCCCTATATGTGTATATGGTTGGATAGAGACGTACATACATCTGTTAAAAACACGTGCTTATGTTTTATTTTATTAATGTTTCCACATCTTTTACTTTCTCTTCCTCTCCCCAGAACTGTGTGTCCTTATTTCAGACACAACCCCTGGAAAGGAGGCATAAAAACAAATGGCTGGCATGTGGGGACAGTCTTGCATTCCCTCAGACTCTCAGAGACTGGCTTATACTTGGGGTTTTCAGGCACTCTGAACAGGAACGTAATTTCACTTTGATTCCTGTTTGAAAATGAGCCTGTTGTTAAGCACATGAGAGCCACTGCTGGGCATTCTCAGGTTCATGAACTAGAACTCTCTGAATCATTTGATCTTATTTGCAACTTTAACCAAATCAGCCTTCACTGGGTTTTGGTTTTCCTATTTGGCTGCTTTTATTCTTGTAATCAGCCCAGTTTCTCTCAAATCTCTATTTTTCCCCATTCCTTTCCATCTAATCTCTCATTTGTCTTCAGATTTCCCTCCAGCTCAAACTGTATTTAATTCTAGCCTCTAAGAAGTATCTAAAGCTAATACTCATGCATGTTCAGGCACACGGGTGGAGGGGTTTGGGGAAGGGAAGAAGAGGAGAGAGGGAAGGAGGAATAGGGAGAAGGAGAACACTACTGTTTTTTCTGGAGATTAAACAGGTTTAGAATTTAGAATTCCATACACACTGATGGACGTTGTGGGACCATGTGGAAGGGGGATGTGAATTTTATAAAATATCAGCTCTCTCTACTTGCCCTTCATATGGACTTACTTCCGCTGTAAGAGGCCCAGGAGCTGAACTGTAGATAGTTTAGACAGGAAAGGACTGAAGGCATAAGTGCTTCCAGACCCTGGTGATGGAGCCTCAGATACTATCCAAGCTTTCCGGAAAGGAGAGGAGAGGAAAGGCCCAAGGAATATTCATGCAGCAGCCTCTCCCTCAGCTTGGTGGGTTGTTCTCACTGTGTATCCTCAGGACCATGGGAAATGCATTCCTATCTCAGTTAACACTCACAGGAATCCAGAGAAGAAGATAGTGCTGTTTCTCATTTATGACCTGACAGTGCAAACTTTGGCTGTTGTAGAAACAGAAGATCTAATCAGGATTACAGAGAATCTGGAGTAACTACCCAGCAGAGTGCTCTTCTCTTATCAACACCAGCTTCTTCCTGGTCTGTGTGGCCTTCTTTAGCTCAGTGAAAGGAAGTGACTAAGGTTTAAGAAAACTCTGTTGTGCTGAGCGCCATTTTGTGCAGTATGTATATATGGTGTATTCCCCTATTGAGAACCCCAGCTTAAAGAAGATATCTCCTTAGTGCCTAGAAAGCCATGTCATTCTATGGTCACTAGGGCACAGGGGCTGACAGATGTGAACTTAGAGGTGACTGGAGAATGTTTCCCATGAGCACTCTTAGCTGTGCCATTGGCACCAGATCCATAGTACTAGGTCAAAAAGAGTTGATAAAATGTAGTCTTTTCTACTCTCAATGCATTTCTTATAGAAGTGGGGTTTAAAGTAGAGAGAGGTACAGCTGATATTTTGGTTTTAATTTCTTTAGAAGCAAAGATAGTAACAGCAGTGATGTGAATGTAGTATCTATGAATATCACACAGCATCTCGTCTTTATGCATGTTTGTCTTTATGGCAACCCCATGACTATTTCTCAAGATTTATATCTGCATAAGTTTTTAGGGAAGTTGAGTCACTTGCCTATCCATGTCAGAACTAGTACTTGGAGGAGAAGGGATTTATATCTAAGACTTAATATAACACAAGTTTACAGCTTTTATTTCAGCTTATGGGACCTGAATCCCCAGAAGCAGATGTAGGGACTTTAAGGGGTACCTAAGGTGATTTATAGGAATCGAGGGACTGAGAATTAAAGAACACCCATTCCCATAATGAAGAAGTGATCCCCCTTTACATTGTCTTATAACCTTTCTTAATATTACCAAGGAGGAAATCTTGGTGATGATATGTCTTTTACAAATTTCCAAGGGAAACAGAATGACTTTATTCTCTGTATTTTTAGACCCTCTTCTTAAAATGCTGACATGTTTGTATATATAAAAGAGTGTATTGAACACACGTATAAAATATAAAGAATAGTATATGGACATGGATGTATTAAAACCTATTGAAAAGTTAGACAAACTTCAGGTAGATATCTTTCTCCATCTGCACGTCTTCTTCTCTTTCTCACTAACAACATCGTATACTGTTATGCCATTCATACACACCAGACCTTACTCATTGATGCCATGGTCCCTGGAATGTCTGGGACCACTCACAGTGCCCTTTGTCATCACACCTTCTTTATCTCCTTTTGTCTGGGATAGTTTCTTGGGCTTTACTTCACTTTCTTGACTGTGACCCTTTGAAGAGCTCTGTTGGATGCTTTACAGTTTCCCTCCTTTGGAGTTTGTTTGGTGTAAGCCCAGGCTCTGTGTGTTGCTGGGAAAAGCACAGAGGAAATGTGCTATTCATATTTCAGCAAAGCAAGAGGTGTAGTGCTGACTTACACTGCCCTGGGTTTGACAACTCTAGGCCTTTGTGTAAAGTTTGTCTTCTTCTTCTTCTTCTACTTCTTCTTCTTCTTCTTCTTCTTCTTCTTCTTCTTCTTCTTCTTCTTCTTCTTCTTCTTCTTCTTCCTTCTTCCTTCTTCCTTCTTCCTTCTTCTCCTTCTCCTTCTCCTTCTCCTTCTCCTTCTCCTCCTTCTCCTCCTCCTCCTCCTCCTCCTCCTCCTCCTCCTCCTCCTCCTCCTTTTTCTTCTTCTTCTTCTTTTTTTTTCTGGAGCTGAGGACCGAACCTAGGGCCTTGCGCTTGCTAAGCAAGCACTCTACCTTTGAGCTAAATCCCCAGCCCTAAAGTTTGTCTTCTAATCTCATCCCTGTAACGTTACTTTTCTTTCTTTGTGACTACTAATTACTATATGGGAAGATACTTTAGGATTGTGTAATCGTAATACTTCTTATCAGTCTTTTGCCCACTAATTTGAGCACCATTGTTAGTGCTGAAGCAGTTATGCCTGTGGGTTATACAGATGGTATTTTCTCTGTTTATCATCCTTCCAAACTTACTGACTAGATCTCTACCATGAATTGTATCGCCTTGCCTCACATCTATTTGTTCAATTACTTATTTGCATCAGGTTATATATATATATTATTATTCTGTTCTATGGGATATTATTCCACTGCTGTCATCATTTTGTTGTGTACATGGGCCAGGATTGAAAACCTCTTCATGTTAGCATTTCTGTCCTTTTTCAAGTCCTCATGTTTGGGGCACATCTCTGCTCTTTGGACCCACTGAGCACTGATTCTATCTTGTGCTTCCCTCTCAGGCCCTGAAAGAAGTATATTTTCACAGCTGTGTAGCCTTTCCCTCTGTCATTCTGTTGCTCACTATGATCTGAGCTCTACACACCCTGCATACCTCTAGGGTATGTACAGCAGAAGGCTCAAACTTCTGTTCTTGTAGAACCCACGAAGACATCAAATGGGAGGTACAGCCTATAGATAGGTGCTGACAGTCCTGGAGAAGGGTACCTGGGGGCTCCTGGAATGAGCCCAGTCAATTCCTAGAAGCAGGGTGCTTGGTTTTTCACAACTAGAAACTTAGATTCCTGTTTGTTTGGTTTTCCCACTATCTTAAGATTTTTTTTATATTGGTTCAACATTTTCTTTAGATCTCTGAGGGGGACCAAATGAAGAAGTCTGTATTCCAGATGTGCCCCTTAGCTTGCAACTTCTTCAAAATAGTCTTTCTGGGGTAACTGTATGTGGTTTAGTTTTCTGCTTTGTTTGTCAAAATCTAACTGGCCACTGTGCATTGGCATGGGGCTTTTTCAAAGTCACCTTCTGCTGCCAAGCCTCGGGTTCCAATTCTGTGCTAGCTTACCCTGTCTTGCCTGTAACAGTTTAACATTTTACTGAATCCGGGCTGATTCTTGATATCTGGCATACTGACAACAATGTCTCCAGAAGTCTACTTTAAATCTCATTTGATTATTCTGAACATTTTAAAAATTTCTCTTTCTACCCTAACCTTTATTTTGTCATTCACCCAGCTTTGGAAGCAATATAACTAAACCTTTGTCATTCTGCCTATTTTATACATGCAGAAATTAAGACTTGGGGAAAATTTTTAATTTATCAAGTTACATAGCACAATGGCCATTTGAACCCAGCAATGTTATTGTAGAGGCCACTCTCTTCATCTGTACAATATAACAGGAGTGTTTATCAGTGTTAATAACTGATTTTAATGACAAGCTTCCAAGAAAAGGCAGGGTTCATCAGCCAGAGTTCTTCCTAGAGTGGCTCATGGCTAATTTCTTCTCATGAGCTGATTTGACTGTGTCAATTTTCAGTTTTAGTACTACCAAGATCCTACATGATGCTTGTGGAAGGGGTTTTGAAAGCATCTTCCCTTACAGATTAGTAGCTCTTTCTTGTGTTAAATACTTTTGTGGGTGAAGTCAGCAGAGCCACAATGGCTGAAGTTCACACTGAGACACTGAGCATCATTTACAAATGTGGCCATGTAAGGGAGCCCATGTCTCTGAAAGTTAATGAATCTGACCTCTGCTCACGAAGGCAGGGACATGTTCTGTTTCTGGATGTGGTCCTAGAGGTCATCTGCTTCTGCTGGAGCCTTTGTTCAGCTGTCCCAGCAGATAGGCCTTGCCCAATCAACCCCCAGGAAGGGGATTCTGTGGGCCTTTTTTTCCTCTTATTTTTTACCAGTTGATGTTTTTTATTTTAATGCAAAGCACTGGCAACTGTCCTGGGATGACATGGCAGTGCCTGGTTGACAGTCTTGTTCTTTGCTTCCTTTTGAGGGTAATTTAGGTTTGGGATGATGGATTAAGTCGTGTGTGTGTGTGTGTGTGTGTGTGTGTGTGTGTGTGTGTGTGTGAGAGAGAGAGAGAGAGAGAGAGAGAGAGAGAGAGAGAGAGAGAGAGAGAGAGAAAGTAATCCTTGGTACTGAAGGTCTTAGTTCAATCAATACAACTAGAAGACTTTGTGAGGGTCCTTGGGAATTTTGACACCAAAAAGTGCAGTTGTTGTAGTTAAGAAAGTGTGGACCTTGGAATTGGACTTTTCTGGGTGTGAGCCCATAGGCTCATTTATCCGAGTCTGTTTGTTTGTTTGCTGTTAATTTTTAAAATGAGAGCAGTGATTCCCCTGTTGGTTCTCATGAAGGTTAATGAAATAATGCTTGTGGAGCCCTTTAGTCAAGTGTCTGGCACATAGTAAACACTCAGTGAATGGTAGTTATTACTGTTATTATTAGAATAGCTCTTTTATTACTTTATTGGCTTGTACACTGGTTCTTTAGTGAGCTCCAATTGTGCATTCTCCCAAAATAGCCACAAGTGGATAGAACTTTGATCTCTTGTCCAACTGTTGTTAAACTTTGCTTAATCAGCATTCCCCCCATTGCCTACTTCCTAATTAACTATTTATTAAACAAACATTTTTAATTTGGGGGATATTTTCTATGTGCCAAGGACTGCTTTAACCTTTGCACATATAAGAGTGGGCTGTGAGATTTCACTATTTTATTTCCTGTTTCAAACCAAGCCTGTATCATTGTTTTCTCATCTCTGCCCCCTGTCAGTCACCATGTTTTGGGTTGATACCTCCTGTGACCTGAAGATAGCACTGCCATGTATCAAGCTGACAGATGTCTGTCCTTAGTGTAAATCTTAATTGGATGCTAGCTCTCTTCTTCCTGGGGGACCTCGGCTTTTCTTTGGTCCATGAGTTGGGCTTCTCCAAAGACATTGTATAATGTGAGGAGGGGATGCTTTTGGGCTCATATGGGAAAGGCTGTAGATACAGCTGAACATTCCGTGGCATGCAGGACAGCCCCTGTCCCTGCATCATCAAAACCTATCTGCTCTAAATGTTGATGATGAGTTGAGAACCCATGCTTCAGTTCCCCAGATGGAGAGATGTGAGCTTGCTCCCTGGTGTCAGGAGGCCTTCTGAGAAAGGGCCAGGGGTAGAGTGTGCTTAGAAAGTAGAGCCACAGCCTCTGTGGCCAGTCATTTGATTTTGATTTGTTGGGAGGAAAGTAAGCAAGATGCAGAAAGAGGGGAGGTAGAGCCAGTAGGAACCACAGGTGTGAGAGAATCCGGCCTTGAACACCCAGCTTAAATCATGAATTGTGTAAGGTGAGGTGGCTACGCTGTCGAGAAATTACTTTTCTTGTTTGTACATATACTAGTGCAAAAACCTAGTAGATTCTGGTAGTTGTCACTCAGACTGTGCTTCTCAATCAAAAATCCCACTTGCTTACTAGTTAGGTCATCAAACTCTGAATGAGGAAATAAAAATATAAGAAGCATCCTTGGACCCTTTGCAAGGCAGAGCTGTACCTCACCCTGAAATCAAAGGTCCTGTCCTCCCATCTCCATCCTCACTCCAAATGTAGTGAACACAGTAGGAATCTCCGAGTCTGTCCTGGGGCCTGGATCTGAGTCCATTGTGAGCTATGTATATTTCTGAGGGTAGAGACCAAGGTGATGGAGTCAAGGAAACTACTCCCCTGAAGGCCTCACTCCTGGAGATGGTGGCCAGCCTGTGGTCCCTGGGAAGCCTTTGGCAGACAAGGGCCATGGAGAAGTTAGAGTTATCCTTTATTGGCAAGCCCTCCCCATTCCTAATGTGTCTCTGCCCTTGTTTGGTCACACATGTGAGCGTGTGCAAACACAGGTGCTCGTGTTACATTGCTTGCCGTGGTTGTCATCCCAATCTTGATCCTGCATCTGGTCTTTAGACATCTCCCCTTGTCACTCTTCCCCATCCACCTACACTTCCGGTTCCCTGGAGCACCCTAGGAGATTCTCTGCCTTAGGTTTTTAGAACATAATTTTTAAATTGGACTTTTTTTCTTTTGGCTCTTTCCATATTTTCAAAAAATTATCTGGCTTAGCTTTATGGAGTGGCATTAGAAATTGAGATTTGGGGTGTTTATTTTACACAATGCCAAGGAATAAGAATTTAAGAGTTTATAATTTTTAAATTTTGAATTGTAAAATATAACCCATTTTATCAAGAAACTTGTTCTAAAGTTTTCTGTGGGACTGTGGGTTTAACGAGTCTTTCTCTGTCCCACCAGCCAGCTCCCAAATAATGACATGGACACCTATTAATTGTAAAAACCTGGCCTTAGCTTAGGCTTTTTTCCAATTAGCTCTTATAACTTAAATTGACCCATTTTTATTAATATACATGCTGCCACATGGCTTGTGGCTTTCACCTCTCCTCCTGTATGTCTTGCTTCCTCTCCTCCTGGTGACTCACAGCAAAATCCCCTCTTCTCCCCAGATTCCTCTCTCTCTGCCTGGAAGTCCTGCCTGTCTTTCCTGCCTAGCTATAGGCCATTCATCCTGTTATTACCTCAATCACAGGGATATATTTTCACACAGTGTACAAATACCCCACAACATGTGGGTGTTACTTTTTGAGATCAGTTTGCTGTCTTGGGTTACCCATAGTCCTCTACTGTCTCCTTTGCAGGAAACTGTTTCCCACACCACTGCCCATGCCCACTCTCCCTGTGTACCTTTCCCTAACTCAGCAGCTCTAAGGAGCCAGGGATTTTTATTCTTGTCTCTAATAATGCAAGAGGGATGGCACTGCCGGGGTCAAATTCCTCCTTCCCCCTGTGAGAGATGGGTAGGGAGCATGGGAATTACAGAATCACGTGGCCTGAAGGTTTTGTCATGAGTGTCCAAAACAAAGGTAGGAAAGGGTGGAGGGAGAGGGGCAGTTGGGAGGCTGAGAAAGGTTGTAGACTGATGTCTGAAATAATGACATTATCCCCACAATATGAAAACATGGTAAAAGCATTCATAATTTTCTTCTAGCAAGTCTCACCTCAGAAGATTCCTCTGAGAGGCCTCCCCTAAGCCTCTACCTCACATGGCCACCTATACATCAATATGTTTGTGCTCTCATGCAGAAGTTTACTACTCTCCAGAAACACATTGCTTGCTTTTTTTTTTTTTTTTTTTTTTTCTGTCTGAACCCTTGAAATATAGTCTATGTTTCTTGAAGTCAATGGCCTGCATGCTTTCTCTCTTGTGCCCAGAAATGTGGTGAAAACTTTAGTTGGCAGTGGGAAGATGGCTTAGTTTGTAAAGTGTTCTGCTGTTCAAGCATCAGGACCTGGATTCAGATTCTGATACCTATGTAAAATATCAGGCATGGTGGTAGGCACCTATAATCCTAGCATTGGGGAGGTGGAGGCAGGAGGATTTCTTGAGCTTGCTGGCCAGTTGACTTCTTGGAATCAGTGAGTTTCAGATTCAGTTATAGAACCAAGCATTTGAGGAAGACATTAGATAATGACCTGTTGCCTCCACATGCGTGTATGTGCTTGAAGACACGGGCATTCACATAATACTAAATACACGCACACAAAGTGAATAAGTGAATGGATAAATAGATGATCAAGTCAATCCTTAGTCAACTTTGGTGACTGTGTGTTGAAAGGGTGGATGGAGACAGTTGTAGGGATTCAAAGAGCCGTGGATTAACTCTGAGGTTATGTATATACAGGCTTGGTGATTGCTTGCCTGATATTTATTTATTTTCAAAGCTCTTCTTAATGCCAGACATGTAATTGGAAGAAACAAAACCCTTGTAACAGATGGTACCACCTGCAATACAACTAAGTCTATTTTTTTTTTAAAGTTCTACCATCCTCTCCATGTCAGACATCAATCAACAAAGTTGTTGTTGTTGTTGTTTTAATTCTTCATTTAGAGGAAGGGGTACATTTAATATTCTGAGTCAGGCCAGGAAAGTCTGTAGCCACAGGGACAGCTGTAAAGTCAGGTCCATAGAGGGCACCCAGGGCAGGTGAGAAGGCGCCTCCCTGTCTGCCAACAGCAGCTGGGTACTAGCACTGCCCTCCCCAAAGACATTCAGTTGAAACCCGTATACTCTGGGATTCTTCCCAGCTGACCGAAGCAGATGCCTGTGGGCAGCCGAGAATCTGCTTGTGGCACTAGTGGCAGAGGTACTGCTTATTTATGACTCATGAGACAGGCGATGGCTGAGGGGCGAGTCAGTTGCCTTGTGCTCCCTTCCTCAGTGGGCATGATTCACTTTCCTCTAGCTTAGCTCTGGATGACTTCCCTGCCCTGGGAGCATTTCCTTTGTTTATGCTTCCAAGAGTCAGACTGGGGGCCAGGAATGCTTAAACCTCTACATCTTCCATTAAAGCATTTGAGATGCTTCCTTGTTCCCTCCCTTCACCTGCCACGGAGCGTGCCTGTTAGAATTTGATTACAAGCAATTTGCTAAGTGCAGCAGCTCCCCTGTGCAGCCCAAGGAGGGAGTCAAGGCTATCACAGTATCTTCCATCACTTTGCTAGGATTTACGGGCTGTTCAGAGAGGCAGAGTGGGTGGGTGGTAGAAGTGACCGTGCATGAGAGGGAGGCTGCTTCTGTTTGGGGATGGAATGGTTACTCTGTATACGAGCTCCTTGGCAAGTCATAGACCCTCAGTGGCCTTTGGCCTTCTCATCTCTAACAGGGGATGCTGAGTCTGGCCTGAGGACAGCAGATAAATTAATCAGCTCTTGTGAGTTGTGAATTGCTGTCTGGAGCACAATGGAGGGGATGATGAAGAATTCAGTTTCTACTAAGTGAGAAAGAGGAGTCAACTATTGATGTTTGCTAAGTGCATGGATGGGGGTGGGGTAGTAACTCTTGCCAAGTGTAATTGAATTCAGTGGTAACTTCTGCCTCAGTTATGCATCTGTTTTGAGGTGATTTTAGAGCAACTGTGTAGTATTTCTCAGTTGTAATTTCCAAGAACTCTGTTATGATGGTGAAGAACATCTATGTAGGCATTATTATATTTAACATTATATTATTTAAAATACTAATAGTGGGGCTTGAGAGATGCCTCAGTCAGTAAAGTGCTTGGTGACCAAGCATCAGCAACTGAGTTTGGATCCTCCACACTTAAATAAAAACCTGAGCATGGCAGTGATGTCCATAATCCCAGCACCAGGGAGCCAGAGATAGGACCATCTTTGGAGCTCTCTGGCCAACCAGCCTAGCCAAATCAGTGATCTTTGGGTTCAATGAGAGATCTTGTCTCAGAAAATAATGTGGAGAGCAACTGATAGAGATTCCTAATATCAACCTCTGGCTTCCACATCCACATATACACCACAGCACACCCATACAGGCATATTCATATTCTCTCTCTCTCTCTCTCTCTCTCTCTCTCTCTCTCTCTCTCACACACACACACACACACACACACACACACACACACACACACACACACACACAGAATTCCTCATAGACAGGGGACTAAGGGTCATAATGATTAAACAATTTGCCCAAGTAACTCAGCTGGTAATAGATAGAGCTGGGGTTCAAGTCTAGGCCTTTCTGTCTCCAGAGTCCCGTTGCTGAATGGCCACTGTGTTCTACTTCCAAATGAAAACATTCCTTAGTACAGATTAGCACTAAATTCCAGTGTCTTTGGCATTGCTTGTGGGTATTCTAGAATCAGAAAGGTGTGCCAAGGGTTCATTTGCTGCTGGTTGTTCTAACTCTTCTAAGTTTATGAAGTATTCTCAAAATAATATGAACATACACTGAGTGGCTAGTAACGTGTGAGCCACTGTACAGAATGCTTTACTGGAATGGACTCCTTTTACCTTTACCAGCTATGACTCTATCTTTCAGATAAGACTTAACTCTTAGGCAGTTTGTCCCAAGGTCATGCAGCCTGGTTTGGGTCAAGGCCTGGCCTACCTCTGGAGTTCATCAGGGTGGCTGTTGGGATGAGTGAGTCCTAAGTTAGAACACATGGCAGCTTTAGAAGAGCATGTAAGTCAGAAAGGGTCAGGTCTGTCTCCTCTGGGTCTGTTCGGTCCTATAGAATCTGGAGAACATCTTAGCTATACTTATTAGTGTCAAAAAGGGTGTGATCCAGCTGCTGTTTCTGTGCTGCTCTCTGCCTGGGTGAGTGCTCTCTGGGCTGGGAGTGTTGGGCAAGCCTGCAGAAACAGGCCAAAGTGAGACTGATCCCCAAGGCAGACCCCTCCACCCCTGACCCCCGCCACTACCATTTGTATGAAAGCAAAAGTACAGTTCAGTCAGATGCCTGCCTCACCACTTCATTGTGAAAGGTTAAGGTGAAGTGAGAAGACCAAGTGACCTGGGTCCTTTTGAGAAGTCATTCCCTTGGAGGCCCTTGTGAAATTCATGATAATAATTCTAGGATATTTTTGTTGTGGTGGTTGTTCCAGATTATCAATTTAGAGGTCAACAAATACATATATACATAGAGATTTAAAATTCATGTGACTACAGAAATCTTCAAAGAAGTGGAATATTGTTTCATACTTCACTGGTTTACTCACTTGATTGTTTTTCCTTGGATACATTTCTGCTGCTCTAGCCAATCATGTTCATTTGGTGCTGCTGATTTTATGAAACACATTCTGGGAATTTGATCAAAACAGACCTGAAAATACAATCCTCAAATTGCAAATATCAGAGAATATGGAGTTTGCTTTTCTAGGGCTGAAGTCATTTGCTAGCAGCCTGCTGTCTACTGTCTCTCCACTCCCTACCCTTATCCCCACTGCCCACTATGATCTCCATTCTCTTCTAGGTTTTCCTTCAGGGTGATTTTCTGACATAGACATGTATATTCATGCATACAAGCACACATGGGCATCTCTGATTGTGCTAATGAGTAAACTAAGTCAGCATCAGCTTGCTGGGCCCCAGACCTGTCTGCTTTGCATCCACACAGCTTGGGAAACCAGAGTTGTAAGTGAGTGACAGCAGGTGCAGATTTTGTTAGTGCCTTCTGATCTCAACCCATAGATCTTCCTTTGATTCTTTTCATCCAGCAACATTTTGTGAATTGTTTCCAATGAATTTTAAAGCTGCATGATCCTGTTTCAGAGCTGAAGGGAGATTTTCTCTTCACTGGCTAAATGGTACCCAAATAAAAACACTGTTTCTTGCCCCCTTCTCATTCCTTAAAAAGCAATAAGGAGTAAGCCCTAGGCTTAAGTGGCTGGGTCTAGTATCTTCAACTTTTTCTGTAAAGAGCTAATTTTCTTGTACCATTTTAGAAAAAGCCAAGAATTAACTGGCAAAGGATGAACCATAATTGGAGAGAAAATAATTCCTGGGGCTTTTCTGCCCTGTGATAACTAATTGGAGCCATTGCCAATTCTTACAGCGCTGTCCACACCCCCTTCTTTCCAAAACAAAATATTGCTCTGGGGTCTTGAAAGCGGTATCCAAATGTTCTGTGTGACACATTTTGATGCAAACTATCCCATATGCTGGCATTAGATCCATTTCATGTCTATTTGGTACAGAATCCCAGGACAGCAAGATGTTTTATATACTTAGAGATATGAATGACCTGTGCAGGTGTCAGATCTGTTTGTGGGCCCCATTTATAAACTTATTGCTGGGCCAGATAAGCGCTCTTTCAGGAAGTGGATCAAGTCTACATGGAAAATTATTTCAGACAAGTGTCCATTGTCTTCTTAACCTTTTTAAAGTTATTGTTTAATTTTTGTTTCCCAAATGCTTTTCTTTTCCAATATTTCTGTCATTGGGTAGACGGTAGATGCACGATGGATGCATGGATGCATAGGTGAATTATAGATGGGCCAGTTGGTTGATTTTATCTCTTGTTTACAACAAACATCAGTAGACCTCTTCCATTTATTACTGGAGGTTGGCAGAATATAGTTGACTATATACATAGGGCTATCACAGTACAAGAAATTGCCATGTATGCCTGCCTTTGAATTGAAATGCCACTGTACACTGATGGATTACCAACCTAAAAGTCAGTCCTGTACCTCCCTCCTGTTATCTGTAAATATGAATCTGATATTATGTAACTAATTGAGTTTTTTTTTTTTTTTTAGTGGTGTTCTACATCCTGTAGGAAATGAGCCCTCTGACATCCTGTAGGAAGTGAGTCAGTATGACATGCATGCCTCACTATGGCCTAGCTGCTCTCTGACTCGTCATTCTACTCCTTGCTGTTGCCCTGGGATACAGAATCCATGTGTGTGTTGATCTCCTATTCTTTATCACCTCTATCTTTTTGCTTATGTTATTTGTTCTGCAGTCATGGCTTCTATTCTATTGACTTTCACCTTTGATCTCTTCACTGTTATATGAGTAGGCTTATATTATCATAATAGCATTGACATATATAAAATTGCATGTCTCTTTTTCTGATAGTTTGTTAGAAAACACCTTCCACTAGGAAACTCTGAGGTTAGTGTGCTATATTGCTTTCCATCAATGTCTGAAGGAGACTGGTTTCATGATCTACCTCAGATGCCAGAACCCAAGGATGCTCAAGTCCCTTACATAAAATAGGACAATATTTGCCTGGAACTTACATACTCTATATTTTAAACCATCTCTATATTGCACATAATACCTAATAAAAGATAAAAACAATACAGAAATTATTGCTATAATTTTATACAGAATAATTATAAGGAAGAAGTCCATGTGTGTTCAGTATTCAGTGAAGACACAGTGGGAATTTTTTCAAATATTTCCCATTGAGGTTGTTTGGATCCACAATATGGAGTCCCTGAATATGGAAGATGGTCAGGTGTACTGTAATTGATGTGATACCTTTGTCTGCATGGTCCCAGCTGGGCTTTCAACACAGCTCCCTTTAGGTAGGAAAATGGAGAATGGATGAAGGAAGGACATGCCTTCTCCTCCTAGAGGCAGCACCTTACAAAGAAAACTGGGCTTAGTCTCTGTCCCTGCCTCCTGGCATGGAGACCCTGAAACCCTTGCATTTTCTGAGTGCTAGACACTCTCAGATCATCTTCTATTCTAATATTTGATAATTTCCCCCCATTTTATGACATTGAACTCCTTAATCACTTGGGATGCCCTTGGTGAGTAGGAGCATTGTTTATTTTAATGAGGCAATACAGTGTGGCCTTCTGGGTCATTTATAATGGGATCTACTGTCTGGAAAGTCTAAGCCATGGTTAGAATCTTGGAACTTTCAACTGTAACCTCCCCAGACCCCATCTTTCCGAAAGTGTTGAAGCAGCAGAAATTGTATTAATTGATCATTGTACATGATGAGGCCTCCCCTGACAAATAACCCTGTTAGAGGGAGTTTGAGAAGTTCCCAGGGTAGTGAGTGCATCATAGCTGGAGGCAGTATATTGAAGAGGACTGGATAGTCTGTGGCTTTCCTGTGTACCTTCTCCAATGTCCGTTTCTGTCAGGTTCTTCATTTGTATCTTTAAAATACCCAGATAAATGTAAATGAAGTGTTTTGCTGAGTTTTGTGAGTCACTATTATAAATTATAAGAACTGGGAAGAACGTTGGAAACTGAGTTCTAGCTGCTCATTCAGAAGTATGGAAGACCAATCCTTTCTGTTGACATCTGAATGGCATTAGTCTCAAAGAACTGCACTGTTGTTTTCTGTTGGCTTAATGGCTGCACCTTAATCCACAGTTATTTTAATTATTTTGGTCCCACTGGCACAAGCTCTGTGGCGGCCACCAAATATAGTTTTTAATTAAGTCTTTATCATTCTATTTACCAATAAAGACTTGGGAATCAGATGTTGAAGTGAAAACCTGCTAGGTCAGAGAAGCTGAGAAGCAACCAGCTGACCTTCCTTTCTGGCTGGAGACCCAGCAAGAGAGCATCTCTCCAGTCATCCCAAGCCAAAAAGACTGAGAAACTCCAAGTTCCTCCATTCACCTTCCTGTGTGTCTCTCTGTCTTCTTACCTTCTCTATGCTCTCTATGGCTAATTACTGTCAATAGATGCTGGCTCTGCTTCCTGATTCAAGGTTGATTTATTAACATTATCTTGGGTTTCACACTGCGATCAAATATCCCACAACACTGCACACTTAACCTGTGGGGTCTTCCTCAGCTATATGTAGGACCTTTAACATTGAGATATATGGTGTTCAGTTGGTGTCTGGAGAGACAAAGAATTTCTGTGAGAACACCCCATACCGTTTGGTGTCAAAACATTATGAGTAATGATTTCATGCTTCCTCTTAAGAAGAATACTACAAGAGTCATAAATGTATCTATTTCCCTGTCCATGCAGTCTCTCAGCCTTCTGGCACCCCAGTTCTGTAGACCTGATAGTAGCAGCAATGGCCACTGTAGTAGAATGTTACTTTTGTTTATGTTGTATTTGTTTAAGTCTGTGAAGCTATGTTACCATGCCTGTCTAAAACATGATGATCTAAGAACTAGCCAATAGCAAGGCAGGAGAAAGGATAGGTAGGGCTGGCAGGCAGAGAGAATATATAGAAGGAGAAATCTGGGAGAAGAGAGCTAGGAGCCAGAGAGGAGGAGGATTCCAGGGTCCAGTCACCCAGCTACATACACACACAGCAAGCTATGGAGTAAGAGTAAGATTTACAGAAACAAGAGAATGGCAAAAGCCCATAGGCAAAAGATAGATGTGTTAATTTAAGTTAAGAAAAGCTGGTTAGAAACTAAGCCAAGCTAAGGCCTGACATTCATAATTAAGAATAATCCTCCATGTGTGATTTATTTGGGAGTTGGTCCACTCACCCCACCCCCCAAAAATACCCAAAAAACAACAACAGGCCACAGTGGACTGGCATCCATCACAGCAGTAGGACGTGGATCAGGTCAGTGTTGTAATTCCCCATTCAGTCCAGAAGTTTGGGCAGAGAATACCTTTGAACCTAGGGTTCTCTTACTTCAAAGCCTGTCACCAGGGCTGCAATCCAGTCTCACTGAGTGGTAATTGTTTCATTATGGAGTTCTCTTTCCTACTAGATTCTGAGTACCTTATGAAAATGACTAGTTTACTGTGCATGTGTGGAGCTCAGCAGGAGAAGGGAAGGAGTTGGGAATCAGTAAGTATTTTGGATGTTTGAACTAGTACTATTGACACTTGGGACCAGGTATTCTTGGTTGTTGCAGGATGCTGAGCACCATTTCCTGCTGCTCTTTCTCCAGCTCCAGTCCAAAAACCTAAAAAGTGGTTTTGGGTGTTACCAGATGTTCCCTGGGAGGTGAAATCTCCCTATGAAGATCGTTGATTAAAATTCAGTGAAGGACAAACATAACAGAGTAGTGTTCACATTCCCCATGGGCATTTCTGAACCTGGTGGGCTGCTGAGCCCTCAGCACTGATGCGTCTTCCAGGCCTATGTTTATCTGGAGCAGAGGGTGGCCCAAGCTGCCCAGGTTGTCTTCTCCAGTTGCTGCAGTGGTCATGGTAAGCTAAGCCATCCCAGTGAATCCCAAGGAGACTGTGGGGCAGCTCCAATGGATTAGCTGGATGGCTTGGACTACCTGGTGAAGGCTCACCTTCACCATGGTGTGCCTTTGTGAATTTCCTGGTGTTGCAGGGCTACATCCTGTTCCCTGTTCTTCTGCTCCCTCTTTTTATTTTCACGTGTACCACTGTCAACACTTCAAGCATGGGAAAATCTCTGTTGGAAACCCAGTTCTCATTCTTTGCCTACTGCTGAAGCCAGGTTAGGATATGTTACCTTTGTGCTGGTTAGTGTCTGGATATCCTTTTTACTTTCATGGGTTGAGAGCTCTAACATGCTGGAAGGAGAAAACTTTATGGATGATGCCCTAAATCTGGTTAACTGTACAGTCTTGAAATGTCTTTATCAATGATGGCGAGAGGCAGTAATTCATGATCCAACATTTGTTAGCCATATCCTTTTTAAGTAGGTCTTCTTTGATTCTTTGTTTGTCTTTAACATGCAGTAACCTTCATGTCCTATCTACCTACCTAGCAGTAATACATGGACATAAATGTATGACTTCTGCCTAAGGCTTCTACTCTGTAGTGTAGTGTACTCTCCATATACCTTTTGTAACCAAGAAAACTAATACAATTATTCACAGGCTCTGTGTTATAAGTTACATTAAGGCATATACCTGTCTTTCTTTTCTCTAGTTCCCAGGACCTACAAGGTATTCAGTAAGTCATTGGTGAGTGACTGACTCTATGGAGAGATTGGAGAAGAGCACCCTTTGGCCAGCCCATTGTCAGGGATGGACCTGGGGAAAGACAGTTACTGTGTGTCTTACATGGGCATTTGTATTTGTTTCTTTCTCCTGACGTGTTTTAGGAATCACAAACTTACATGGCTGAGGTCAGATGTGGGCAGGGCATATTTAGCACTAAATAGATAGGAGACAAGACAGAGGAGGGGAGAGGACTCTTGAGATGGCGGAGGGCGTTCTCAGCTAGGTAAGCCTATTTCAGGTTGGTATAACAGAATGCCACAGAGAGAAGTGACTTAGTAACAAGAGAAATGTGTCCCTCCCAGGTCTGGAGGCTAGGAAATCAAGATCCAGGTACTGGCCAACTCTGTGCCCTAGTAATGCTTCTTTGCCTGTGGATACTGCATTTCTACAAGTCCTTACAAGTAGCACAACTACCTGTGCTTTCTAGAGTTGCCCTTTTAAAGGGAACTAGTCTCTGAGGATCTCGTCACTTCCCTTAGAGCACTACTTGAAAAAAAATATAGCCCTGAGGATTAGGTTACAGCATAGGAGTCAGAGCCACACAGGTACGGTCTTCTCACCAGACTGAAGCTGTTTGGTCATGTGTTTTAAGTTGGCCCCAGTCAAACAAAATGACTTTGGGTGGACTTAAAGGGTTAATTTACAACTCCTAATTGACTGAGTTCCTAGGATAATCTAACAGGTGCTTAGCCCATAGACATAAAACAGAGCCTGAGTCCAAGTAGTAATGGGCAGGACATGAACAGTGAGAGACAAGTGGCTAATAGGCACTGAGACCATAGTCAGGCACAGCCCTGTGTGCTTCAAAGATAACTGATGTTCTCAGAGCAGCCCTGTGTGGTGCAGGGGACATTCTGTCCCTTGGTTTATAAACGAGGACAGTGAGACAAAGAGGTTGAGTAGCTCCAGGTAAAGGATCTAGTTGCTGGCTCAATAACATGTAATATGCTACATTGCGTGATGAAAGGATGCACAGCAGCCCCCTTCAGTCTGTTTCTGTGCTAACCCTGCCCTGGTGCCTCCTTCATCCAGCAGCCTACATAACTAATTGAGGCACTCACCAAAGTCGATAAGATTTCAAGTCACCTTGGCACCATCTCCTTCACTAGCCTTAGGCATATTCTGTGCCTTCTGCTCAACTTGTGCTTAGCCAAAACTTGTGCCACCCTAGGTCTTGGTGATCACGTTCTTTTTTGACTGGCATGCATACAGATGCTTTCTCCTTCCCTCAACCTCAGGGTCTATGACATTTGTTCTCTTCACCTCCTGCCCAAAGGTGGCCTGCAGGTTATTCCTGCCCACTTGACTCTTTCCTTCCACATAGGTAAGCAGAGGCACAGCTGGAATTGGACCACAGCAGTATGTTTTTTTTTTTTTATCTGACCTTTCAACACCTCCAGTCCTATCTCCTACTGTCTTGCTTATACTCTTCAAGCCACACAGTCTGTGTCACCCCTACATGATCCCATGATCCTGCAGTTCCAGCTGAGCTGTGTGCCCTCCAGTCTCATGCTTGTATCTTTATTATCCTTCAAGTGTCAACTTGAGCCTTCCTCCTAAGATCTTCCCTTCAGTCCTTGCCCCAACCATGCCCTGTGCTGCATTTGCTACACTGGCCACACCATGACTGATTTCTGGTATTTCTATCCATGTCTTGGATTAGCTGCATGCTCATGTTATTTGTGTCTTCAGACCCAGGATGTTTAGGTGGAATTTGTCAAGGGAGTAAGAAGGCTGAATAAGCAGGTTAGTGAATGACTGGGCAAGAGTTCCTTCTATTTATGTTCTTTTACATCCCTTCTCTAGAAATCTCTCACAGGACAGGTTGTCTAGGCCTTGACTGTCTGTTGCTCTTTGTAGTGCTTACCCTGTGCCTGGAAACTGAACAAATTTGAGTGACAGAGTCACAACATAGGTTGAGTAGTACTGTGATTTATACTACACACACACACACACACACACACACACACACACACACACAGATATATATATATATAACACTAAATTCAGCCCTTCAGTGGTGCTCTTTGTTGACAACTATCAAAGTCCACCAACCTTGGAGAGAGGCTAGGAGAAACCTCACAGAATGCCAGCATTTTCAAGTGTGTCTGAGTTGCCCATGCTCTGTCATAGACCTTTTTCCAGACCCACCCCTAATTAGAACTGACTGTCAGCTGTTGCTGTCTGTCTCTGCAGAACAAAGCAGGATGTCATTCTTGAGGTCTTGCACTCCTCATCCTCTGTGCCTGGACTTGTGCCAAGACCTTCAAGGCTGCATTTTCTAATAGTGTGCCCTTCCCACAGCTCTTGAAAAAAAGGGCAGGCACAAGGGTTTTGCTATTTTGTTGTTTCAGGTACATTATGTTTCAATTTGTGCCAGGGGTGAAGGAATCTGCCGTGTCTACACCTAATTCTCTCCAGAGATTCAACTAGAAGGGAAAAATTTGTGCCAGAGATAAACCTCTTTCTCCCTGATGACTGACTTTCCATCCCAGAACCAAGCAATCTTTGAAGGTGGAGTCTTTGCCAGGCAGATAACTAACACTGTTTCACACCATCCATGCTCAGTCACAGTGATGCAGATGGTGGACCTTTCCAATATTGGTTTAACAAGGGAATGTAGTCACTGGCCCTTTTCTTCTTCTTCATTTTTTTTTCATAGTAAAAGTTTTTAAGGACTGATGATAACACTCGGTGGTATAGAGATTTGCTACTCCAGATGTGAGGACCTGGGTTCGCAAATATTGCAGCAACAGGTATTTATGACCTAACTTCATCCCTCCCTTCCTCTTTCCATTTTGTGTGCTACTGGAGAGACCAGGCCCCCAACATGTTGGATGAGCACTCACCACTGAGCTATTTCACCAGGTACTTTACTGACTTCTGGGTCCACTAACACCACTGCCACATAGTCTGTGCGCCTTGTGGTGAGTTGTGTTCCTTAAAGAGAGTCTGGCATACATGTTGATGTGACTAATGTTAGTGAATAATTATGACTGTACAACGCTTATTCAATTACTTAGTTTATTGAATTATTTCCTATTGCCTACATTGTTGTGAGACAAAAATCAGCTGTGACAAAGTGCTTAAGGGGTGCTGGCCTCACAACCTATGCTGTCTCTTCTTTTAATCATCATGGTTGTCCTTTTCTTCCTCTCCTCTCCTCTTCGCTGGACAATGCTTGTCTTGTAACCTCTACTTAGATGTTAGCTCCGTGAACAATCCCTCTCTGAGCACTCTCATTGTAAAACTTTGTATTGCTCTACACTTTCTACACGTGTACATGTATGCACCCATGTGTTCAGTACTGGCTGCTCCTTCCT
This sequence comes from Onychomys torridus, assembly GCF_903995425.1. Lineage (NCBI taxonomy): Eukaryota > Metazoa > Chordata > Mammalia > Rodentia > Cricetidae > Onychomys > Onychomys torridus. The sequence continues at coordinate 112,488,514 of NC_050444.1, forward strand.
CACCCTGCATGCGGGAGACAGATTTCCATTTCTTCCCTTCTTTCTCTTCTGTGATCAGCACACAACAGGCTTTTGGGTAGATTCAAGCTGAGGTCAGCATTTTGTGGCTTTTGTGTCATCAGATCTTTTTATTATTTGTATTGCGTATTGTGGATAATTTTAAGTATGTACAATAGCAAATGAATGGACGTAATATATTCTGCACCCATTGACATGTAGTGCCAATGGATCTAGTAAGCACTTTTGGGAGAGGAGTGAGCGAAATAACTCATACTGGACTGATATAACCTGTTCAGATGCAGGTGCTCCACACGAAGGCATCTGGATACACATGTGAATGGTAGTGATTGTGATTTCTCTCAGGGACTGTTGTGGGGTATGCATCTTCATCCACATGTCCTGTTTTGTAGTTTTAACATAAATATCACTAGAATATAAATAATTCAAATCTTGTCATACTAGAGGAGCATAAAGCTAGAGAGAACTAGCCATGTTTCCTAGTAATATCAAGAGTATGAGTAGGGTTAGGAGGGAAATCTACCCTTTCTACCCATTCTCTGCCCCAGAGAGAAATATCAATTTCTAGAAGAAGTGGTCGTTGGGTGTAGAGATTTTCCACAAGGCTTGATGTATGGATTTCTTGAGAGGTCTCTAGTAACTATGTTTGTCCATTTGCATGAGTGTTTAAATGTGGCCAGTTAAAAGGAAGAGCTGTGACTACCACTAATAATAGTGGGTGTTTGGGGAGGACTTGTCTGGGGCAGAGGCTCTGCTGCGTGGTCCTTTTGAATAGTATTTTTATTCCTAACAACATGGTGTTAGGTCCAATGTCATTGTCCCCACTTTAGATTGGAGAAATTAGAGATGCTGGAGATTCATTCCCATGTCCAATCAGATAACACATGGCCAGGCTGGAGCTGTAGGGCCACCCTTTCCTACTCAGCATCCAACATACCTGTGACATTGGAGATAGTTTTCCTTGGAACCTTATTGGCATTCTCCTTTATTTCATTATACAACCAAGAATGTTTCACACACACTGCAGCAAGAGCAGGTTTTAAGGTTTAGGCATATCAGATACAGTTTTTATTTTATTTTATTTTCATTTATTTTTTCAGAATTTTATACATGAGCAGTGTATTTACATCATTTCCACCCCTTCCCATCTAATTCTCCCCGTGTTCTCCCAGGTCTCCCTCAAATTCATGACATTATTTGATTATTATTGTTAAACATATCTATATCTATCTCTCTCTCTCTCTCTCTATATATATATATATATATACGTGTATATATATATATATATATATATATATATATATATATATATATATATATATATATATATATACACACACACGTATATATGTATGTGCATATAAATAACCATCTATGAATAAATGAGTCCATTTAGTGTTACTCCTATGTGCATGTGTTTAGGGCTGACCACTTAGGATGGTATCATCTGTCAGTGAGCTTATCCTGGGAGAAGACTGATTCTCCTCTCAGCAGACATTGATTTCCTAAAGCTCTTCATCTAGGGGTGGGGCCTGTAAGATTACCCCATCTACATGGCATGCCGACTGGACTTTTCATTATGTAAGTCTTGTTTAGGCAGCCATATTATTGAGATTTCACGGGTTCTTCCCTGTCATGTCGAGAAGACAGTGCTTTGCGGCAGCTGTTCTCTTCCTCTGGCTCTTAGTCTTTCAGCTCTCTCTTTCATGTTTTCCTGGGACCTGGGGGCAAGAATTGGGTTGTAGATGTACCACCTGGGGTTAGGCATTCCACTCTCACTTACTCTTTGCAGGTTGACCAGTTGTGGAGCATTCTAACAGTTTCCATCTGCTGCAAAAGTAAGTTTCTTTAACGAGGGATGAGAATAATACTTATCTGTGGGTATTAGGGTAAGTATTTAGATTTTTTAAATTGAATTGGTTTAGGAAAATGGCAGTAGTAGGTTCTCTCCTAGGGTTTGTGATATCTCTAGCCACAGGTAGTTAGCTAGGTTTACAGTACCAGCCATGAATTCCCTCCAATTTAGTGGGACTTAAGTCCAATTAGACAGCTGCTGGCTAGCCACTATTGTACACTGGGAGTACCCTACCAGGCTGGACATTGTTGGGATTCAAAGACTTTTCTGCTATGGAGGGATATTGATTGTTTCTCTCCGGTAGCAGCTTACATGGCATCTTGAGATACTATGAGAGACAGTCCCCAGATAGGAGGCTTCTCTGTCCCTATGAGAGACAGTCCCCAGATAGGAGGCTTCTCTGTCAGTTCCAGCCATAGTCCTTCAAATCCTGGTTGTTAACTAAGGGCAGTGAGAATAGCTTGTGTTGTTTGGGGAGTCTTTTGATCTACCCACTGACAACTCAAAGGGGGTTTTCCATGCTTGGCACTAGCATTTTTGTTAAATAGTCCTTGGCTTTTGGAGGAAGCATTAACACCACCTCATGTGTCATAACTACATATGACTTTCTCTCTCTCTCACTCTCTAATATGTATGTGTGTACATGCAGGTGTGTGCATTTTAAAGTAAGTTTATAAAATAATACACTTCTCTATGGCTTTTTCAAACACTTCTAGTATTATTTATCTTTCTTCCTCTATATTACCCTCCCCAGTTAAAGTCTCCCACATTTTCCCATTTCTCCTTTTATAGCACCCATGTCCTATTATACCCCTCTGCACAGAAACAGCCAGTTTTACAGTATAGGCACATCACTATATTTTTTTAAGTGACCAGTATTAGTGTTTCTTTGCTTCTGATTTAGAAAGGTTTTCAGTGTCAGATACTTATAGTGACAGCATTTATAAATATTCCCTGAAAGCTACAGTCCATATTTCTATTTTTTCCCTAGGCAAAAACAAAACAAAACAAAAAACTCCATGGGATGCATTATAGTGGATACCAAATTATGTATTGTATGTACGTTTCTTAGTTATGATTTTACTGCTGTGATGAGAAAACATGGCCAGGGCAACTCTTATAAAGGAAAACATTTAATTGGGGCTGCCTTACTGTTCAGAGGTTTAGTTCATTACTGTCATGAGGGAAGCATCTCAGCATGCAGGCAGACATGCTGCTTGAGAAGGAGCTGAGGGTTCTACTTCTGGAACATCAGGCTGCAGGAAGAAAACTGAGATACATTTATTCCAATAAGGCCACACTTCTGCAAATAAGGCCACACCTCCGAAGAGTGCCACTCCTTATGGGCGTATGGGGGCCATTTTTATTCAAATTACCACAATATGTTTGGTACCTATCAGCTAATTGCTTAAATTATAGCTTTTCAATACTATGAATTCTGTTTTATTAATTATACTATAATGCAGTAAAACTTATTCTACATGAGTAGGATGATCATTGGACATGAATTTATTTTGCCACGGGGATAATTATCTTTTGTTTCACATTTAGAGATTCACATATTGAGTCATTTGTATGATCCTAAACAGCATTCAAGTACTCCTATGTCCTCAATACAAATAGGCTTGCTCATATCAAATGAAGCCATTTTCTGTTACAGCATGATTCAGATAGGCATATATCTGTGTCTCTGTTTATAAAGTTTATAACTGATTAAGAGGCAAATGTTAAAACTTCATAATTTAATCAGTTTTTTTCCTCTGGACTCCTCACAGTTCCTGAGTGCCTGACTGGTTTGTTCCTCTTTTTCACTTCATGAGTATCTGGGCTTCACAATGTTGCATATTGTGTCTCACTTGTACCATAGAGATTTACAGGTTTATCTTCTCTCCTGTGGACTGAGGGCTAGACCTCATCTCTGTGCAGCAGACACCCTTTGAAGAGTTTGCTCTTCACAGTCATTCAATAGATTTGGCAACTTAGATTGTCTAATGGGTTGCAACGGAAACTTGCATTTTTACTTAAAGGTCATAAATTAGGTGCTGTCTATGAATTGGAAAATCTCAGAAATATTTTCTTTAAATATGTTCTTTGGTTGAAATTGAAGAGGTTAGCAGTAGGTAAAATGAACCACAGGATCTCTGAGCCAGGATAATGTATTTACTAATAGAAACACTATAAATCATCTGTGTTATCCAGTCCTCTCCATTCAAACCAGATATTTTTCAAGCCACATTGAAATGATGGGTTCTCTTTTCATTAGAGCCCCACATAGAAGGTCAGCAAGATAGCCCAGTAAATAAAGATGCAGGCTACCGAGGCTGGTGCCCAGAGTTCAATTTCTGGGACTCACATGGTGGAAGAGTATTGGAAGAAGATAATCCACTCCTGCAAGGTGTTCTCTGGCCATCACATTGGCAGGGTTGTATTACAGACACACACAGACACACAGATACACACACACACACACACACACACACACACACACAGAGAGAGAGAGAGAGAGAGAGAGAGAGAGAGAGAGAGAGAGAGAGAGAGAGACACACACAGACACACAGACACACAGACACACAGACACACAGACACACCGAGAGAGACAGAGACAGAGAGAGAGAGACAGAGACAGAGAAACAATAAAAAGACCTTCCTAACAGCCATCTTACTTTTTCAGAGTTTTTTCTAGTCCTATCAACAGGTTCCTCCAGAATTCACCCTGCCTTACTATAATTTATGCCCATTGGTTTCATAAAAAGGAAAAAAAAGATTCTTTCAGCTAGAAGATATTTTGCTTCCTAAAGTTAGATACTCCATTATTCCACATCCTTCTCTTCCCAGACACAGTTCTCACCTTGTTGCCCATATTTCCTTTTGCTCTTGATTTCTGGTCCATTGGACACTATTCTCTCAACTTACTGGTCTTTGCCTAAAATAACTTGTGCTGGACATGATTAGCATACTGTCATCGGTTTCAGATGTACATGAGATACATGACCAGTCAGTCTAGCTGGCTTGTGGGTCACTGGAATACCATGACCCCATGTGATAGGTGGAGGCATCTTTTGAACCTGCCATCAGTCATTCACTTCTCAGTTTCTCCAGTTGCTTAATTTATGAGATGGGATGTGTTTGTTATATACTGCTGTACAAGGTTCCAAAGAAACAAAAATGGCGCTGAAGGGGAACTGAGTGAATTTGGGCTTGTGTATTTTCCCTCAGATCTGGTTTATGAATAAGCCTTACGAGTCGTCTCAATTATAAAAACACATGGTAATCCTAGGGGAAATTGTAAGAGGAGTGTGGCACACAGCAAGTGCACTTTTACCTTTTCATATGGCTTTTCACTTAAGAGGCTCCAGAAAGCGCCTTTCTGTAGGTTATTAGAAAGATATGGAGCAGGCAGCCTCTTCTCCAGTGAAGTGTTTTTGTTTTTGTTTTATTTATTTACATTTGAGCAGAAACTTCTTATTCATCTTTGTTGGTGGCTTTGTTTGTTTTTAAAATGAATCATCGAAGACGACATCATGCATCAATGGGAGTTCAATTGTGAGCCCCAGTTCAGCTCATAGAGCAGACTGCCATGCAGGAATGGAGTAGCTATTTATATATGTGGCTGTAGTTAAAAAAAACAAAAAACAAAAAAACTGCTTGAAATTCCACGAACCTTTAACATCTGTTTGCCAGCCTTCAGAGGAATCCCAACATGCTGAATATACTGCCTGTGCTTGGGTGCAGTATAGAGTAGGGGAAGAGTGGCCACATAGTGGTAAGGGCTAATGACAGGAATCAGTGATAGCACATGGGGACAGGTCAATCAGTCCTGAATCAAATTCCAAAGGAATTGACACCCAAAGGTGATGGGATTTATCAAGATTAATACCTTGGGTATTGGACATACAGTTGGATACAAAGATTAAGACTTTGTGTCTGGTTAATTTTGGCCAGTGGTGTTTATTTGTAAGTCTTTTAATTAAATAAAGTTTAAAAATTAGTTTTAAAAGATTTATCAAGATTGTAAGGAGATACAGGTGTTTCTGGTATGTATAACCAGGTCTATGGTGGCGCTGATTTCAGAGAGCCATGCAGAATGATGCTCATTTGTTTAAGCCCGAAAATAGGCAAGCTGTTTCTGGCTTAGTACTGATTTTGGGCATCTGTACCAGAACCATGGTTTTTGTTTTCATTTTTCTATGATATTTATCTATTGATGTGCCTAGAACTTAGAGGGAGTTGGTATCCCAGCCTTCTCAACTCCTTTCAGGCTTTGTATATCTATGTTAAAAAAAAATCTCCCTACATTGATTTTTATTTGTTTTGTTTTATGTCTTGTTATGTAGCCCAGGCTGACATGGGACTCACTGTCCTCCTGCCTCAGCTGTTTGAGGACTGAGATTATGGACAGCACACTTGATCTTACATTGCTTTCTGTGTATCTTTTCACGTGTTATTTCCCCCATGTTCTTCTGAACTATTCAAGGGGTGAACTTTATATCTATAGTATAATGTTCCACAGCAACAAAAGTATGTTTGGGAGTTAATGAATCCTCAGGGAGTGGCTAGAACATTCTGGGTGGATTTACCACTGAGTGGGCCAAGGGAGTAGAACATGGACCCAACATTGATTAACAGGTTGAAAACATGAACTAAAAGCTCAATTTTCAGTTCAGTTTTGTGTTGGGTTGAAAAAGCTGAGTATGGTTGCTCATGCCATTTCATTTCATTCAGATTCTAGGCATCAGACGAAAAACAGTTCATTTCTCTGTAGTAGCCTTAGTCATGTATTCAAACAAATATTATTATTTTTATTAAAAAATTTCATTCCTTATCATTTTCATTCTCAGCGGTAACTAGGTGACGATGATTTTGATACTGATAAACACAGTGAGGACAAAATCAGTACTTTTTGTTGGACCTGTAGTATATGAATTTCTATAGCACTGGTGAATGCATTTGTGAAATAAATGCTTCATATAGCTCTCTTCATATATTGGGGGCAGGGGGGGCAGAGGATACCTCAGTAATGACAGCATCATCATATCCAATCCAAACCCTGCCCTCTGCCCATGCTAAGTAGCAACTTTCTGTAATAGCAGGGGCCAGTTATTCCATCTCCCATCTGGAGCCAAGAATGAGAACAGGTACCCTACTTGAATCACATCCTCTAGCTTTGTCACCTGGTGCACAGCTCTTTCATCCTGAGGACTCTTCAGCTAAGCTTCCTTAATATGTGTAGGTGGAATTAGTTGCCTTTCAGTCATTCCATGTGGACATCTTATGTTCTCCCTGTGAAATCCTCCCCAGTTGTGTTCAAAGTCTGTTCTTAGTGCCCTTTGAAGAGTTGTTAAGGACTTGGACTTGAAAGCTGAGTGCAAATATAAGCCTTGCATATTAGTAGATCTTAGGGTGTTCTCGTCCCCTGACTGATTGCTCAGAGAAGTAATGCCAGTTTCTCCCATGTTAATGGCCCAGTCCCAGAATTAGCTGTGTTTTGGGCATTAGTGGGAAATGTGGCTGGACCTTTCTTATGAATAACTAACATAGCTTTCCCCAGTTTCTGTACCTTGATATCTAGAGAACTTTGAAAACTTAGCTTTAAGGTCATTTTTATGTCTCCTCCTCTTCTTTTACATTTTGATTTTTTTAAAGTTTAATTTGTTTTCTTAATTTCTTAAAGATAATACATTGTACTGGCTATGAAAACTTTGAATGAATCACCAACTGGTATGTAAAGCTGATTTTTTTTTCAGCTTCAACTCTGTCATAATTTGTGGTAGATTAGGGAATGAAACATAATTGATAAAGAAAGTATAAAATCCTGACCAGAACTCTGTTGCTTCAGAATAGCCATTCTAACATATAGAAATTCACAGAAATGTACAGTCTGGGGCTGAGCAAGTGTTTCCATAAATTAGCAGTATGATATTTTTATTTGTGAGTAAATTTGAATAAAGTGATTTTAATTTTTTTTATGGGAACTTCAAGTTCATAGTTGTAATTCATCAGCTTTTCCAATGTTTTTGCTTCCTTGTCTTGCTTCTTAATCTGACTTTGCCCGTTGTGTCTGAGAAATGTTGATCTGTAATAAAAACTTCCAGATCTGAGAGCTTAGGAAGTAGAGAGCTCCTGGGATACCAGAGCAACTGGCACTGTAACATAAGGGCCCTGGCATCACCATAGTGATCTCCTATGCTTCTTGTGGCCATCATGATAGCCACCAGAGCCACCTAGAGGACAGAGCGGGCAGGAAAGTTGTGCTTCCAACATGTTTGCAGCATGAGAGAAACACACCGCCACTTTAGAGTGCAACTCCAGTTGAGGATGAAGACAGGGCGCAGAAAGTCTGCCAAACACTCCGAGGGGTTTTGAGTTTCACATCTTGTTGCTGTCATTGGGAAAATGATGGCCGGTTTGGACATTGAGTATGAAGTAAGTCACCCTGTCTTTCAGCACCTGAAAGGCAGATTTATGTGTTTATACAATTTGTGAGGCCCTGTACAGAATTGTAGAACAGAGTGCTTATTACTAAGTGCTCCTGTGAAGACAATTCTGGATTTCTGAGAAAGGATTTTTGTTGTTGTAGTTCATGCGTTTATATTGAAGAAGATTCTCAGTTTAGGTGATGTTTGTTGGAACATCTTTTTAGAAATTAAAAGTGGTCTCATATCCAATAGAATTAAACTTTCTGGGCCACATGAAAGTGGGCATTTAAACCTGCCCCTTCTAATCCTCTGCCAGGAATCTTACCACATAATCCTAAATGTCCTTTTATAAGGCCTTGATTTCTCTTGCTTTCCCTTCTTCCTAATCAGTTGTTTTAGAATAGTTTAGATGTTTCCTCAGGCCTTTCATATAGATATGTGAACTATAGATATATTTATAGTACCTCAATCCTTTATTTCTCAAGGAGAAAGTTTGGAGTACCATTAGGACTGAAGACTGGTGCAAGATGAAAGTTTATTATTGCACCCCCATTACTACTGTTGATATACACCAAATTATCCCATAACAGTTGACATTGGAACTCATAAAAAGTATGGGTAAGTTCTCTTTGGGATTCAGGCTGAACAGGAATGTGTGTCCTCAGTTTCTGGGGATCACTCTAGGACATAGTGATGGTTGTGAGCAGATCTTAGTGTCAATATCCAGCATGTCAGGACAGACCTTTTAGATGAAGCAGAGTATAGGACCTGAAGACAAGGATTCAGAGTGATAAATCTTCAGATTGTCACTCACAGCAGCTTCTGATCCAAGAAAAACAGTGTAAGCCTTAGTTATTGAGCTCCAAACTTCAATTCCTACAACAGCGGAGCTAGATCAAAGACATGGTAAACCCACGAAACCAGAGTCAGGTGCCCTGAGGATTCTGCCATCACAGAGCATAGCCATAGGCCCTCAGTGGAAACCATTGGCCTTGTGGACCTGCTTCTTACTGAAGAAGTCTAATGTGGGGCTTAGACACTTGTCTTTCCATGTCCTTTGATGCTATTTTCTCTGTACACAACCTATACATTTCTTCCATTGTACTTAACCTGCACAGTATTTGTTAGATCTGTGATTGAGTCACTCATGGATTCCTCTCTTCTGCAGGTCTCTCAGAGCTCCACAGATGATTTGGAGGTTAATATTGATTGTCAATTTGACAAGATCTAGGATTACCCATAAGACAACACCTAGGAACCCCATGAGGGATTGTCTAGTTTGGGTTAGCCTCTAGCCATACCCATGAAAGACAGTATTGACTAGGTTCATTGAAGTGATAAGGCCCACCCTAAAAATGTGTGGTACCCTGGATTACATAAAAAGGACAAAGCTAAATGCCAGCATCCATAGGTCCTTGCTGCCTCAAGCTCCTGTCACCAGGACTTCACATCTATGTTGTACTTTACCCTTGAACTGGGAGCTAAAACAAGCCCTTTCTCCCCTAAGTTGCTTTTGTCAAAGTATTTTTATCACAACAGGAAAAATGCTAAGCTAAAGGAAGACATATTGCCTGTTTGGAATATAAAAGTGCTTAAAGGATTTTTAAGAGCGGGGGGATGGAAGGAAGCCAATGTCTCCTTCTTCTCTTCTCTGTAGGGTGAAGGGCTCAGATGGGAAGTTTGCACCATGAGTTGTGGGTTGTGCAGTCATGTACTGTCTTGCTTCCAGCTTTTGCATATTCAGCTCTTCCATTTGGATGGCCTCCCCACTCCTACTCTTCTCCTCCCATGCACACTCCTTTATCGTGCTGGCATCCTTTTAAAGAGATATATTTATTTTATTATATACATATGAGTGTTTTGCTTGTATGTAGATAAGTATATTGGGTGCATGCTTGGTATGCATGGATGCCAGAATAGGGTGCTGGATCCACTGGATCTGGAGTTATGGATGGTTGTGAGCTGCCATATCAGTGCTGGAATCCAAACTTGGGTCCTCTGGAAGAGCAGTGAGTGCTCTTAACTATTACCCCATCTCTCCAGCTCTCTTTAGGCATTTTAATGCCTGGCTGCATACTGTGAGGCCTGGGTGACTTTGAAGCCATTTGCTGCCTTTCCATGATTGGTTTTCATTGTTTACTCTTAATTCTTAATATGTTGGCTTTACAATAACTCTGAAAATAAATATTCATTTCCCCCTTTTTAAAAACTGAAACAAAGTTGGGACTTAATAAAGATAGTTGATTATAAGCTTAGGTATGAGAGGTTGAGAGAAGCAAAGGTACTCAGAGGAAAGGAAGCCACACCTAAGTGCACCAGTATAGACCCTTTAAAGAAGTGTCCAGAAAGTAAGACGTACCAAAGAATGGGAGATCCAGTTTCACCCTTGAGGGATCATCTCATTGTTGTCCTTGGCTATGGTGCACATCTCCTTCCTGAACACCTTCAGTTTTATGCTTTTGGTTAGAGAACCTTTCCATGAACTCAAGGCAGCCAATTCTTTGCTCTGTATAGCTGTTCAGTTTGGTTTCATATTTTTTCCTTATTAAGACAAAAAGAGGGCTGGGTGTAAGGTCAGGCGTAAGGCAGTTGACTGGGACAGTCAAGGCCCAGGGCTCAATCCCCAGTGTGCATGAACATTTCACGTTTGTGTGTGCATACAGACCTAAGGAGACATAGAAAAGGTAAACAAAGAACAAGCACAGCATCAGAATTACTGTTCTCTTTCATGTCTTGTTTTGTCTTCTCAGTGTCTTATAAGTACCTTCTCCTAGATGCTCCTCAATGAACACACAGTTAACAACAGCAGAACTGCTTCTGTGTATGTGCTTGTGGCACATATATGCCATGCCTTGCATGTGGATCAGAGAACAACCTATAGAAATTGGTTCTCTCCTTCACCCTGTGGATTCCAGGGATGGAACTCAGAGTCAGCAGGCTTGGCAGCACTCACCTTTCTTTACCCATGATCCATTTCTCTGGCCTCAAAAGTAGCCTTTAATTTTGCCCTACTCTTTCCTGATGGATTCAATGGAGTTGCTGCACCTTGCTGAGCCTGTTTCCTTTTCTGTCACATGAGGCTGTGGTACTATTGTCTCTAGGTTATTGTGAGGTTTACTAGACCACACAGACTGTGCATAGTGCCTTATACAGGGATTCTACCCTTCTTTTCTTGTCTATTGCTTTTCATATTACCCCTAATTAATATCATTTAAATTTTTCTGAGGCAAATCCAAATCCATGCACCCAAGAATTTCACTCAGATTTTGGAAATTTTGTTAACAGCTTTTGATTTTTTGTTTTTGACGGTGAGATGTCTCTCTGAGAGCATGGGAAAGCTACCTCAACTTATTTATTCAGGTCTTTTCATGTTGTCATGGCCACATTTGAGCTGTTACCAGCACGTCTAACTGAAAAGGCAACTTAATATTGCCCTGCACTTGTATTATTATGTTCTGTCAGGAGCCTGTCAGCAAGTGTTGATGAAGTGCAGAGCCAGCAGTAACAAGCCTGAGCTCTGACAGCTCACTAACAGAAGTAGCTCCAATTGGTGCAGTGGCGTTTCTTCAGAATGAAGTCCCTCTTGTCACTTGGCTGATGTGATTAGTGGTCCAGACTGAGTCATTATTATATCTCCCCTTGAGCGATATCTTCAGTGCTGGCAATTCAGTCTTTTGTATGCCTTGAAAAAAACAGAGCCATCCCAGGCCTATGAAGTACCAAAGGCTGCAGCCAGGAATATCTTGGTAATTTATCCCCACCCTTAACTCTAATTATTCTGTTTTTCACTGCCTTGCTCAATTGAGACTCTCCAGGTTCTACATTCCCCAAGCAGAGAACAAAAGGTTTCCCCTGAGAGTGGGGCCTGGCAATGTGGGCGGCGCAGTGAACTGTGTATAAATCATGCAGCACTATGGCTGGCTTCCTTTGCAAAGTCTGGCTGGAGAAATGCCGGAGAATGACCAGGCCCCTGGAACTGCGCTGACCTATTCTTCTGAGGCTGCCTTGCTCTGGGTGAATCAGGAGAGCAAGAAGGTCCCCTTCTTTTAGCTGAGGCTGCCTCAAGTTCTGCAAGAACTGCCAGTGTGTTCAGTCTTTGTATCTGAGTTTGTCCAGGAGACAAACTCAGTCTAGGAAAACATAATGGAGGATGGTTGTAACAGGTGCCTGCCATTTAGCTTTGCTTCTCCTCCTTCATTTTAGTCCTCCCACTGGAGTGTGTTAGCTGGACTGTCCTTTCCGATTTCTTAATTAACCTTACTTTCACGAGGCTGGCACACTACCTGCTGCACTAACACAACTTTACTTTTAAAAAGTGCAATATTATTTATTAGTTCTTTGAGAAGTTAATGTTTTGATCCTATTCACTCCAACCCTCTCCCTAACTCCTCCCAGATCTACCTCCACCTCCCTGCCCTTCCCAATGTTGTTTCCTTTTGAAAAATATAACTCATAATGCCCTTCATGTGTTGCCCACATATTCCTAGGTATGGGGCCTTCCACCACAGTGCTGAGGCCACACCCTTAAAAAATAGCTTCTCTTGCCCCCCAGAAGTCATCACTGTCCACAGCTCCTCAGTTAAGGGCCCTAGCTAATGATCCCTTCACCCTCTATGCCAATGTGTTGACTAGGTTGAACTTGTGCAGACAACACAGGTAATGTGCATGAGTGTAGCCATCCTGTCATGTCCAGAACATGCTTCTTCTCACTGTAGTCTTCTCTGGCCTCCGGCCCTGCCCCCTTTCTGTGTTGTCCCATTTGTAGATGACTGCTCCACTGGTACTCTACGCTTTGACCAGTTGTGAGCTTCTGCACTATCCACTATCCATTGCACAAAGATTCTCTGATGATGTCTGAGGGCTGCACTGATCTATGAGTTTAGAGACATGAATTTGGATGAAGGTTTGATACTCTGTCCATAGCAATATAATAGTAGTGGGTTCAACCAAGGGTCTGTGTGCTCCTCAGCCATGAGTAACCTTCCTTTTTTTTGTTCTGTTTAGTGACTATTTTTAATGTGGTACGTGTGTGTGTGTGTGTGTGTGTGTGTGTGTGTGTGTGTGTGTGTATGCATATATGTTGTTTTGCTTTGATGTGATAACATTCTGCCAAAATAAATCTTAAGTGTGTAGTTTGGCAGCCAGAGCTCTGGGATCTGGGTTGAGAAGGAGCTTGAGGGCTGTCTTCCAGTCACAGATCCTTAATCTGTTTCTGGTCAAGGTGCTTTCACCCTTAACTGAGCCTTGTTCTCTGCTCTCTTTGAGGATTTCTGGCAGTCATCTCTTTTAGGGTGTGGGAGATACTTTATGGTCCCTCTCCCTGACCTCATGGACTTTGCATGTGGGTACTTGCATCTTGGTATTCACCAGAGGCTGCTGGCTACTCTCATGTCGGCTTCTGGAGCTTCCTTCTATACTTGTTTGAAGTTCTGTGGTGCCAGAGGTCCAGTTGCCTCCAGTTCTTCTGCTTCTGTCTTCTCAGCCACATGAGTTGCTGTGATTTCCATGGAGCCTGTCCTCCTGCGGTATGGTCCAGCTACATGTCTCTGTAGAAAAGAAGACACTATTTTCCTTCCAGAATCTCAGGGGTAGCTTTCCTGTTACCTTCCCACTGATCTTTATGGCAGGGAGTGAAAGTCAGCATCTGTTCTTCCATTCTTGTTCTTGTTTGCTACATTGTGAGTTTTTATCTTGATGTAATGTTGTATGTCCTGCAATATGCAGAGATCATTTTTCTCCCCTTTAATAAAATGATGTGGTAACACACCCATCTGTCTTCTGTCACTAAAACATCCTTGAATATTGCTCATATGTATTTTTTTCTTTTTTTTTTTTTTTTTTGTTTTTTTTTTTGTTTTCAAGACAGGATTTGTCCATGTAGCAGCCCTGACTATCCTGCTTTGTACACCAGGCTGGCTGCTTCGAACTCACAGAGATATGCCTGCCTTTGACTCCTCAGTGCTGAGATTAAAGGCATGTGCCACCACAGCCTGGCTAGCCTGTATGTATTTTTTTTACATGTAAACAATTAAATTTGCTTGTATCTTTCATAAACATATCCTATGTTTTCTGTGTCTTATGCTGCTGTTATTTGGATTTTGTTACACATTGTCTTAGCTTTAGTAATAAACTAAGGTGTCATTCTTCCAGAGTCTGAAGCACTTGGGCGTGGCCTCTTCAGTGAATGTTAGACTTCCAACAACCACCTGGACTTAAACAGTGTTATTGGAGGGGCGATTTTAAACTCTTGACTCAATTGCTCTTAACTCCATTAAAGTTTTCTAGTGTCTGTTTGGTAAATTCTGTTTTTCTGCCAAATTATTGATTTGTCTAAATTTCTACAACTCTATAGTGTTGTTCATGTTATTCTTTGGTCTTTTTTCTGTTAATGTTTGCCTTCTCCATGGTTATAAACCCTGTTTTCATCTGTGATATTTGTTAGTTTTAGTCCCCATCTCTGTTTCCTGTCTTCCCCTAACCGTGTTTTCACATCAATTCACTGAATTTTCATCTCCACTTCATTTTAATCTTTCAGTTTCATCTATTACTGTTTTTCATAATTTTCCAAGTTGGCTGATTAGGTTGTTATTTTTCAGGCTTCTTTTCCAATAAAAACCCATGGTTAAACATCACTTATGCAATTCAGTACTTGCATATAAAGTTTTTTCCTCTCCTCCTATACAAATATTTAAAACTGAGCTTGTTCATTGTATTTATGCCCTTTATTTTCACAGTAGAGAGAATTATAATTACTCTTATGGTTTACACATTTCTTTAAATACTGGGAGTGCAATAACATATTTCAATATAGCTATGTTTTTCATTTCTGTGAGGTATTATTATATATTTTGTGTGTTTGCAAATGTGTATATATGCATGTGTGTGAAGGTGCCTTGTGTGTGTATACGGGCATGTATGTGAATGTGTGTAAAGACCAGAGATCGACCTCATGTGCCATTGTAGACTCTGCCCTCTTACCTTTTTTGAGAAAAAGCCTCTTTGGGCTGGAGTTCACTGATTAGTCTTGTCTGGCTGCTGGCTGGGCAGTGAGTGCCCAGGCTCTCTATTTGTCTTTGTTGACCCAGTGCTTGTATGTCACATTTAAAAATGTTGTTGGGGCCAGTGAAATGCCTCAGTGGGTAAAACTGTTTGATGTGCAATCTTGACAATATGAGATTAATCCCTGAAACCCACATAAAGTTAGGAAAAGTTGTCCTCTGACCTCTACATATGTGCTGTGGTGCATGCTTACCCTCACTCCTACCCAAACATCATACACATGGACACACAACAATGATTAAAGTAAATGAATAGGAGCTGGAGAGGTCGCACAGTAGCTACAAGCTTATTCTGCTTTTGTAAAGAACTCAAGTTCAGTTCCTAGCACCCATGGTGGACAGCTTGCCAGCTCCTGTAACTCCAACTGTAGGGGGATTTTGATGTTTCTGGCCTCTGTGAGCCCTAGCTCAGACTTGTGCCTACCCACACAGACACGCAAAAATATACATAATTAAAAATAATAAAAATAATTTTGAAAAATAAATTTTAATATTTAAAAGATTATATCTTATTTTTTGTAAAAGCATTTTAGAAAAAAGAACTATCATATTGAAAAATATATATTAGAAATATTTAGCTTACTTCTAACACTATTTTAATTTTTCTTTTTTTTAACATTGATGCCATTCATTTTTGGTATAATCCTATAGTTACTGTCTTTATTCCCTCTTATTTTTATTTTAAATTTATATTATTTCACTCTCCTGTATTTATTCTATGCGGTTACTTTTGCTTCACTAGTTTCATTTCCCCCTTCATTTTCTATTATTTCTTGTGATTTTCAGGATTTTGATCAACCTTTCATTTCCATTAGTGACTACACCCTCACTTTTTTATATCCAGTATTAGGTAGTAAGAAAACTTAGTCTTCCCTGGTAGGTGAGAGCTGGCCCTGAAGTCAGGAGAATGAGAAAACTAGCCCTGGCCCACACCACCTGCAGCACACAGGAGAGTGGGCTCTATACCCTGCCTGAGCACACTAGAGCTGACCCTGTTTTCAGGGTCTTCCGTGAGCCAGCCCTGAGGGCATGAGAGCAGGAGAGCTGATGCTACAACCCTCTTTTATTCCCCCACAGCAATCAGGAGAAAAGACCCTTCACCTTGCCTGGACAAAGCAGTAGAGCCAGCCCTGGCCAATGTAAGTAAGGGAGACCCAGAACCGAGGGCCCTAGAGCAGAACTGTCCCCTGCTCCTTGTTGTAGGCTGCATTGGGTGAACTGTCTGAGGCAGTGCTGGAGAACATGCCTATTTAGTGACAATGAGGGAAAGCTAGTGAGCTGACCAACCCAGCTACTACCCAGGCCCTGGAGTTAGGGCCGTGAGTTGGCCCACTCCAGCATCCACTGAATCTATGTTTAGATGGTCCTACAGATTCCATACAGCAAGATCTCCATGACACAGGACAACAGGATATCCAAGAGGAGCCCCAGTGAGAGCCCATTATGGGTGGTATAAGAGAAACCAGAGGCCTCAAGCCAGATCAATGACTCTAGGCAATGAACAATTGCAATTAAAGATAAGTGGACTAAAGGGTAAACTGTGTGACTCAAGGAGTCATGCGATACCATTCTTTTTGTTGTTGGTTTTGTTTTTATTTTTGTGTTGTTTTGTTTTGTTTTGTTTTTTTCTTTTAAATTTGGTTTTAATTTATGGAGGAGTTTACAAGGGCAGAGGGCAGATGCAAGGGGACAGGGAGATAAGTGGGCTTGTAATGCATGATGTGAAATCCACAAAGAATCAATAAAAGTTAGAAAAAAAACTTTGTCTTCCCAAGGAAGAGCACATCAATTAGTTTTTCAGCGAAACATACATACAAGTAACATTATACAGACTGAGCAGGTTGTATTTAGGCATATATATGTGTGTGTGTATATATTCATATACATGTATGCATGTAACAACAATTAATAATTAAAAAAGAACACATTTTAAAGATAGCAAGGAAGAGGTATGTGGAGGGTTTGGAGAGAGGAAAGGGAACGGGGAAATGATGTAATATTATAATCTGAAAAAATTAATGAGTTAAAAAACAAAGACCCTTGGCCAGGTGCTGGCATTTTGAATTGATTAAAATTCCCATGCCCCTTAAATATGAGAAACTTCCTTTTAATGACCAACTTGTTCTATGGTTTCATTTTTTATATTACTTTATTTTATTTTTGCAATGATAATTTAACTAAAACATTTAACCTTTCCCTTTCTTCCCTTCAAACCTGCCCATATACCTCTCCCCTTTCTCTAAGTTCTTGGCCTCTTTTTCATGAATACTTACTGCATATATATATATTTGAACATAACCTATTCAGTCTGTACAATGTTACTTGTTTGTGTGTTTGTAGGGCTAACCATTTGTCACTGGACAACCAACTGGTGTGTTGTTCCCTGAAAAAGACCATCTCTCCTCTCTTGGCTTTCTCAAGTGCCTATAGTGCTTTGTATAGGGTTGGGGCCTCATGGGCTTTTCTGTTTGGCATGTCTGTTGGTGTTGTCCCTGTTCACCTCATGTTTGGACAGTCTTGGAGAGGACTTTATCTGCATAGCTTCTGACGTTACCAGGAGACAGTCTCATAGCACAGTCCTTGCTCCTCTGGCTCTCTCAGTCTTTCCACACCATCTTCTGTAGTGTTCCCTGAGTCTTAGGTCTGTGAATGTTCTGTAGCTGTATCCCTTGGGACTGGGCTCCAAACTGCATTGGGTTGATTTTCGTTTCTGTTGTGGTCTTTGTCTGTTGTAAAGAGAAGTTTCCTCATTGAGGGGTGAAGACTATACTTCTCTATGGGTATAAGGACTCATGTTACAGATCATTGTTAGGGATTATGTTGATTTAGTAAATTAGTGGTTGTAATTTCACCCACTAACCATGACTTTGCTAGCAATGAGTAGGTAACTAGGTTTCCAGTACCATTTCCCTCTTGTTTAGCATGTCTTAAGTCCAATCAGAGAGTTGTTGATTTCCACCACAGTATGTCTGCCACTACTGCATACTTAGGGTTATCACGCCATGCTGGTGATTGATGTGGTTCATAGGCATCATTGCTTGGTAGGACTGTTGGTTGGTTGCTTCCTTCCTTCAGAAGCTTGCATGGGTGAGGACTTTCTGGTCAGTTCTAGCCCAGGGGTCTCTTAGTCCTGTGTCTAAAGTACATGGTGTATTCAGCAATGGGACTTACCTTCCACCAAGAGTAACAGAAACAGGCTATATGTTTAGGAATTCCCTTGGACAGTTCTGACCAACAACTCAAAAGAGGGCTTCTCATATCTGGGGTTGGGATTTTGTTATGTGGTTTTTGTCTCTGGAGGGACTGCTGTCAGCCCTGTGGTATTTTGAGACAGCAACATAAACTAAAACATGCCCCTTACTTAACCTCTGACTTTGAGGCTTTACCTAATTTTTTTCAGTTCCAGGCCTTCCCTTGGATTTTACTTGTAATACAGCATGCCTGTTGTGCTTTCAGAAAACTCAAAATTACAAACATTGTTTATATTATCATCATCTGTTTAGACTAAATCTGTTTTGCACAGATGTATGTGTTGAAGCACATACAAATAAACATTCATTCTTATGTGTGTGCACATATAACTATACATATTTGGAGAAAGAAAGATGATATGAACAACATAAAAGTGAATCAGTCATTCTATTCCTCTTGTTTCTCTTCTCTCTGCTGACATAGCTACTCTGAACCAGGGCATAATGTGTGTGTTTTCTCAAGCATTGTCCTCAGAAAGCCTATGTGGGTACTTTACTTTTTTAAACGCTTGTATGTTGAAAATGTTTTCCTTTTCCCATGACAGCTGAATAATATTTTGTCTGGGTGTAGGATTCTTGGATCAGCCTTTCTTGGTGATCTGTACATTATTTCCATGTTTTCTGCATTCCAGGGTTGTAGATGAGATTTCCATAGCTTCTTTGGGGCCCTTTGGTTTTGTATGCAACTTCGTATTGCTGTCTTGCAGCATGTAATTTTATGTTTACTCTTGAAATTCAAGTATTTCCTGAACTTAATGAGAACTTTTAATCTGCAGGCTTAAGTTTCACCTTGGTACAGTATAAAAAGAGCCTAGTACTGCATGTATTTGTTTATAGTATCTTCCTCATCTGTTCTTACTTTTATTTTTTTAGCTTTAAAAAAATCCCTTTTGGGATTCCTATAATTCTTGTTATGATCCTTGCTATGCCCCACCCCTTGCTATGGCTCTCCCCTTGCTATGCCCCGCCCCTTGCTATGGCCCTCCCCTTGCTATGGGCTTCCCCTTGCTATGCCCCTCCCTTGCTATGCCCCGCCCCTTGCTATGCCCCTCCCCTTGCTATGCCCCGCCCTTGCTATGCCCCGCCCCTTGCTATTCTCATCTTTGTGTCTTTCCCCCTTCCTATAAGCCCCTGCTTTACCTGCTATTCCAAGGGCATCGAACTGATTTCTACTCCTGCCAGTGGTAGTTCATCTGTAGAAAACTTAATATTTACTGTTACCAGCACTAGTGGGTGCATGGCCATACATGTGTGTGCATTTGTGTTTGTGTTGGAAGAGACATGCATTTGACATAGCTCACATGTGGAACCTGAAGGACTACTTGTTTGCATCATTTCTGCCCTCCACCTTTATGTGGGTTCTGAGAATCACACTCAAGTTATCAGGTTTGCACAGCAGGTGTTTTTACCAGCTGAGCTGTCATGCTAACCAGACAACCTAAACTTTAAATTTTAATTTTGAGTTACTTTTTTTTCTTCTAAGAAATCTTTCTAGTATTTTCCTTCTCATCTCTTGTGGTTTTCATCATGGTTGTGTTTTCCAAATAGTTTCATGATTTCTTCTTCAATATTTCTGCCTCTTTTGGATGTTCTAGACATCATCTCTCAAGTGCCCTTGCTCCCTTATACATATCACCATGCCCAGCTATAGGTACCATTTTATCTGGTGTTGCATTGTGTTATTTTGATATACTGATGGATCTATGTTTTTGGTATTTGTGTACATTTTAGGGTCGTTTGGCATTAAAAAACAAACAAACAAACAAACAAAAAAAACCTCCATAAGAAAGATACAGAATTCCTGTCCTGACATTTTGGATGACTGTGAGGAAACTGGCCAGTAGTTAAGAGGCCCAGGAGGGCAGGTTGCCCAGTAAAATAATTTGAGGGTTGTCAAAGCCTAGATTTTAGTAGAAGCTTCTGGGCAAGTCACACTATTTATTCTGCTATTAGTACCTTGTCTTTTTTCACTGATAAGATAAATCCTAGCTCTCTTCTAGAGAGCCACTGAGAGCCTGTGACCTTAGATGCACTCTTTAAACATTACTGATTTTGCTGCATCAGGGATATCCTAGTAATCTTTCAAGTAATTCTAAAGAGATTCAAATAAAATGGACCAGCTATGCATAGTAGCAAATGTCTATAATCCTAGTATGCAGGAGACTAAGGCTGGAATATGGCTATGAGTTTGAGGCTAGCCTTGGCTATAATGTAAGTTGCAACTGAGTTGGAGAGACAGAAAAAATGGGGAGAGAGAAAGAAGGAGATAGAGAGACAGAGCTTAGTTATACTTGAGTAAGCTATATATACAGAATGGGTTTTCAGAGGAGTCTGTATCCATAAAACATCTGACTCCTGGTTCAGTCATTTTCTTCCAACAAATATTATCTGACTAGTATCCAAATTTACTGTAATAAATAAAGGATTACTATTCTTTTCTTGATTGAGAAAAAATACATTTGGCCTAATTTACTTATATTGTGAATTAATAATGCTCAGCTGCAAACCACCATCAAGTTTTAATTGTTGAACCCAATGGTCATTTATTTGGCTCTTGGGCAGATTATTGACTCTGAGTCCTGGTGGGTGGTCCTCACCTCAACCAGACTCATAACTACTTAATCCTAACTGACACAAAACAATCTATAGGTGCGATGGAGATCTGATTAAGCTGATCCTTGCCGTCTTTTCAGTTCTCTGATACCATACATGAGCTAGCTCAGCAGGAGTTCCTTATGGAAATGATGATGGTTCAAGAGAACAAGGCAAAAAAAAACCAAAGTATCTTTGAATTTAGACCAGTAACTGGCATGCAATCATTTCTGCGTCATTCTTTACCAAAATGCAATCTTGAATCTTTACCCCAAATCTAGAAGAAGTAAAGGAGGCCCTTTGGATAATATAGGGGTACTCCACTGCCAAGGTACATAGCAAAGGGTGTGACTATGTAGAGGTGTAAAGACTGAGACCTTGTCACCTTCCCTGAGCTGTTTAGAGCTACAGTGTAATAACTTTAGCTTGCCGGGAATATTAAATAAGGACAAAGTGTATGGCTTTGAGGTCAAAGGAAACTTTCACAGAGGAGTAACAGTGAACTGGATTGTAATGAAGAGTTGAAGTTTACCAAGTGGACAGAAATGAGGACAGCAGCGATGGTTAACTAAGGTGGAAGTTACTGCCAAAGTACAGGTAGAGGAGTCTCTGAATGTTGATGGGGTGTGGGACAGTGAAGAGTTGGCCCATGTGCTTATGCCATTGGAAACAATCCCTTGACCTTGTCTTTTGCTCATAGCATTGTTCTTTCCAATAAAATATTAGAGCCCCAAGAAATTTCTGATGTCATTCTAGGGGGTGTTGAACTGCCATGTACTAGAGAGCGTGCCTCATAACTGGCTCCCGCCTTCGTCCATTAGGGAAAAAAGGTGGCCTTGCTTAAGTCAAGGGAATGAGTTAGCACATACACATTGTTTGTGATGCTGTAAACACTCCTTGGATGTTTTTTTTGCTGCTGAGCACAACTGGACCTGTTCTGCTGTCTATGCCACATATGCACCAATCTTTAATGATAAATGTCTGTTGCTTACTTTCAAGTTAGAACTTAGTAAATTGTTCCCTCCTCTGTGAAGCCTACCTTGATACTTCCCAACCTAAACACCCCACTAGATTGCATCAGATTTTCCCACTAAAGTCTCTTGTTTTTCTATGTACTTTTGTTAGAAAACATGGCTATTTGTTAGTCTAGGATTTTATGTATAATTGTTCAAGGAATGTCTGTATCCCCAGTTACACTTTTTGCTTCTGGGATAGCAAAGGACTGGGTCTTGTGTAGACTGCTTACCACTAAGGTCTACCATAGCACCAGGGTCATAGTAGCCACTAAACCAACTGAGGGAATGGTTCTCTATGACTGAATGTGTTCTATCAAGACTTGGGGTCCAGGAAATGGGTTTTGGTTTATCCTTAAAACAGCATGGTGGTGACCTCTTTTCATTTGCCACATACTTGTGGCAATATAAAAATATATTTTTAATGATTCTATTCAATAAGTATTCATTATGGATAGATATACACCTTCATGAAGTAGGTACTAGGGATACAGAGAAAAGCAGGATATTTTGTAAAGAAAAGGTGGCTCTTTTAGTGGGAGAGATAGAGAATAGAATAAGCGTACAGTTACAATGGTCAGTATAAGACATGGATATGTCCAGACTAGGTTTTTTGTTCAACATGCCCTCTCCTGGGGCTTTCTGCAGAGAGACAGTCTAAGATGACTTATGATAATTAACTAGGAATCAGATGGATGGTGGGAAGACCATTCTAGGATGAGTAAAGGGAAGTGAGAAAGAAAGGCTAAATGCAGGAGAGTACCGATGACTTAGTAATGCACAAGCAAGAATGCAGGGATGGGAATGGCTAAGAACAAATAGAGGCAGACACAGATATGTCACAAAGAGTTCACGGGAAGGTTGATATTACAGGTTTGTGGACAAAATATGGAGAATAAATTGAAGAAATACCTATGAAAAAGCGGTTAATTACAGTGTGATAAAGGTCATGATATATGGTATACTCTATGGGCATGGATGTAGATCAGTGGTACAGTGCTTACCTGACACACATAAGGCTCTGAATTTGATCTCTATCACTAGCTACATATATGAGTGTGTGTGTGTGTGTGTGTGTGTGTGTGTGTGTGTGTGTGTATTTTTAAATGTATATTATTTTCTGAGAGGTAAGAAAAGGAATATTTAAGCAAAAATTAGAGTTTCATCTTAGGTTAAAATAAGAGTTTGAGCCATCAGGATGAAGAAGGTGGGGAGAGGCCTCTAAGCTGCTAGTGGTGGAGCAGAGGCAAAGAAGAATGCAAGAACATGATACTCTCAAAGACATAAGGGTTATTTTAAAAGAATAATATAGAATATTAAGGGCAACATCGAGAAATGAAGCTGAAGGGAAAATACATCTAGTATTGAAGTGTCGATTTGGATTACAGTGACATATTGTTTACTTTATAGGAGATATTTAAAAGAAACATTTTTATTGTAGAGAACTTGGAAGGTATATAAAAATAGATGACATCAAGACTCCTGTGAATTCCTGTGTCTGCTCCAATGGCCAGCAGCCCAGGCCAATCCTCTTCATCCATCCAGAGCACCATTCACTTCCTCTTATTGTGTTATTTTTGAAACATGCTCCAAATGCCATGCCATTTCATATATGAATATTTTATATGCTGAATGATAGAGCAATTTTAATATAGCCGTACCAATATTACATTTAAATTTGAGGCATTTACTCAGTTTCAAATAACTAATATTTATTATAATTCATAATTATCCCACATGTGTCAAATAAATGTAGATGCAAGTGCAAATATTCACATACTACCTCTCTCCAATTTTCTAGGTCTCTCTGTTCCTTGGTCTGCAAATGGACGTACTCAGCAGAGAAAGGCTGGGATGACAGCTTCTGGAAGATGATTGGTTTGGAAGATCTCATTGGTGATAATTACAGCAAAATAGGTAAAAGAATGGGAAATCCAAAGAGTGTCATTCATATGGATATACAAGGATATTTGTGATTTTTTTGTTTGAATTTAAATTATGAGAACTCAATCCAGTTCTTTTCAAGACTAGGTTTATCAGAATATGTCAGCTGTGATGGATAAACCATGTCTTTAGGCCGTAGTTTTCTGACTTGTTCAAATTGTATGGAAATATAAATTGTGAACATGTGTCTGGAAGTACAGAACCCATAGTGGAGCTAACTCCGGATGATCGTGCATAGAGCAGCCAGGGATGACATCATCAGGGGTAGGATGACATCATCAGTGGTCATTTCCAGAAGTGGGAAAATAATTTCATGAATTTGTCTCAAGAAACAACACAAAAGAAGAAAAGTAAAAAGTAGAATGGAAAGGCCAGAATTAGAAGAATCAAGAACAAGACAGAAAGTAGGTTGTGAGCCAATGATTGCTGAGTCACAGACACCCAACTTGATGTGGCACTAACTAGATGGGACAGCTCTGAGTGGCTGGTAGGTGTTTACCTGCTGAAAGAGTTTCAGTGTCAGGTAAATATAATTATGACAGATTAGCCTTTAACATTTACAGGGTCATTTCAAAGGGAGGTGTTTATGTCCTATAGTTACTACTTAGTATTCTGGTAAGTCGTTATTTAGGTCATATGTGCTTAGTTAGAAATCCTTCTTAATTTATTTAATATGCTGACTAAGAATTGTAACAAGATCTAAAAGTGTACTGATTATGAAAGACAGCTCATTTGTCTCTAAGGGAAGAAAAAAGAAATAAGTGGCTATTACTGCAATTCTGTTGAGCTCTCAACAGTTCCCAGCCAGTAAAATGGAAGAATCAAAATGACCTAAGAAACATGATGCACATTGTTTTGGAGGCAACATAACCTCACTTCTGATTACCTCTTGTTGACCAGCACACATTCAGTAGACCCCGTTGTGCTACAGATCTGATTAGAAAAGGTAATTTTTATTGGCTGGGTAGCCATGTGCCTGTGTATGTTCCTATTGAAATGTGTCAGTTGTTCTTCTAAGTTGGTAGACAGCAAGTGATATTTGCTGCAGCTTTTGACCCCTGTAGTTGACTATTGCAGACCAACCTACTTTTCTGCAGTGGAATACTCATGATTGCTCTATGAAAAACTCCATGGAGAATACAAGTAAGCACCTACACTGCTAGCCATGGTGTGCAGTCTGTGAGCTCCTCTTCTAGTAGCTAGCTCTGGAACAAGGGCGCGGAGCCAAAACAGTAAGCAGAAGTGTGCTGGCCGCTGCGATATCTGTGGCTCAGCCAAAGCCACCCAAAGATCTGGGCTGGTAGAGAAGGCCTGGAGCTTGGGATAGGGAAGAAAGGAAGAAAGCTCATCAGCTGACTTCTAGGTCCCCGGTTAGGTGGTTTACATTCTGTGGTGATATTTTATTTGTGCACCCCAATAAAGCTTATCTGAGGATCACAGAAAAAAAGCTAGCCACTATATTAAACATACAAGTCAGACAATGGTAGCAGATGCCTTTAATCCTAGCATTCGAGAGGCAGAGATTCATCTGGATCTCTGTGAGTTCAAGGCCACACTGGGAACAGAGCTAGGCATGGTGGCACATGCCTTTAATTCCCAGCACTAGTTAACCATAGAAGTCTGGAGGTCTGTACAGACAGACAGGAAGTGATAGAGCTGGGCAGAAAGAGGAAGTGATAGAGCTGGGCAAAGAGAGGAAGTGAGATGGCAGGGCACAGAAAGGATATAGGCATGAGTATACAGGAAGTAGCTCTCTCCTCGGCTGAGGATTTTCCAGCAGTAAGAACGTGGCTGGCTTTTTTCTGCTTCTCTGGAACTCTCAGTTTTCACCCCAATATCTGGCTCTGGGTGATTTATTTATTTATTTATTTTTGGTTTTTTGAGACAGGGTTTCTCTGTGTAGTTTTGCACCTTTTCCTTGAACTCACTTGGTAGCCCAGGCTAGCTGGCCTCAAACTCACAGAGATCCACCTGGCTCTGCCTCCAGAGTGCTGGGATTAAAGGCATGTGCCATCACCGTCCAGCTCTGGGTGTTTTATTAATAAGACCATTCAGCAATTTGTGTTACATCTGCAACATACATTGTCCTCATAAAACTGTTAATTTAATATTCCTGTTTTACAGATAGGAAACTTGAGATTTAGTTCTTTTAACTACTTTCAAGGTTCATAGTTTGTATCAGCATTTCCTTTGTTTCCTTTGGACATTCTAGCCTGAGGGAGCTGATACAGTGCTACAACCGGCCTTTGGTAGGGTTAGTCAGCACTAGAATGCTCAGCATTCAAACCCAACTTGAACTACACTGGGACAAGCATCCATACCTGGGTCAGGGTGAGATACAGTAGAATCCATCTGAGGAGTGATCCTATTTCCTCTCACTGCTTTATATTCCACATGCCTTGTTTCACATAGGTTAGATTGCTTATAGATACGAATCAGAGGTTAATAACCAATAAGCGTGAACAGAAGCTCTAAGTCAGCCGGCATCACTACACTGTACTGGAACACAAATGGTCACTTTAGTTATCTGAGTCATTTTGAAAATAAGTATTGCCTCCCACCCCCAAAACGGTTAGTTTCTTCCTGAATTTTCCCATGGCAAATTAAACGAAGTATGCATTGATGACCTGTGTACACGTCTTGATTATCTATTAGACTGAATTTGTTTATACAACATTTCATTGTTTACCCTTGGATATCTCATCCTATCCTTAGGACATGCTTATTACTGTATTGGAATTACTGTGTGATTGGTGAGTGAGTAAGCTGAACTGATGATATTAGTAGCTTAGTGTTTCCAGCTTTTAAAAGCTGTAAAGGATATCTACTGGTCTTAATAGTATCTTAGGTGACTTAGATCCACCTTAAATTCTTACTTTTTTTGTGTGTGTGTGGAGCTGAGGATTGAACCCAGGGCCTTACACAAGCACTCTATCACTGAGCTAAATCCCCAAACCCTTTACTTTGTAATTATGTTGGTATTTTTCTTATTTTTTCCTAATCTTGTACATGATGCATGTTCAATTAGTATATTAGTTCTTCTAGTAGAGTGATAATTACAAAAATATTCATTAAAAGCCCATAATGTTAACCTAGCCGAAAATTTCCAGAGTAACTTTACTAGATTTTGCCTGTTTAGTTAATGGATTTTTAATAGATGTCAGAAGGACTCATATCATGAACTAGAATTTGTCCTACACAAATTAAAACTCAACCATTTGTCAGAATCAATTGTAGGATATTTCTTTTGATTTTCTTTTCTGGTTGAGCTTGGAGTCAGTGTGAACACAAAGCATAAGACATTTAAGAGGAAAGTCTGAATTTCAGAAATTCCTCTGGAAGCTTCTTCCAGATTCTTTCACAGTTCTTGGAACTATGAAAGATGAGTCTCGGAAGCATTCTGTCAAATATTAAGCACTTCTTGTGGTCTCATTGCCCGTCAAGATGTGGGCAATATAGCACAAAACCTTTTAGCAGATTTGAGCATCAAGTGCTGTATATTTGAGCATTAATACAATTACCATAATTTTCTCCATGTGCAGCTTTTAGCCAAGTCTTTACCAGCCTTCTTTGGCTCAGGCTGTAAATAAATGCTTTCCCTGAAAACTGAACACCTCAGCAATGGAGAGTCTTATGGAGGAATGCTTTTGAAATAAATTATTTATGAAGTGTAAGTTAGTGATCAAATATGATATTTATATGGTGCATCTCAAGGACGAGGCAAAAAATGGTTCATGGTTGGTTTGGTTATGGAACATTGTGGAAGATAAGGAAAATAATTTTGTGAGTTAAAAGAATGTAATCGAAAATGTATTTAGAGACTGTTGTTTTAAAGTTGTGACTGATGGAGAAAGTGCAACCCACTCTATCTGTCCCCCTTCCTCCCTCTTCTCATCTTTCTCCCTTCCTGGCATGTTTCTTTTCTTTCTTTTTTAAAGAGGGGATTATCCACCCATAGTCTAATAAAATGATCAGTGTCAGTAAAGTTTGACCTTTCATTTCAGGCAAATCATTCCCAGGTCACCTCTTTAATCCCAAGCATCTATCCAAAGCAGGCAGGCAGGAAGACATCAGCAGGGGGTGGGTCCTTAGGAAGAGAAACAGCATCCCACCTGTTCTAATCGATTATCCAGGCTCCCTTTCACAAATCTCAGTTGCTCTTTTATTTCCTGGGAAAAGCATTTTACTGTATTTACTGGAGAAGACCATGCCTTGAAAATTATTGGATCAGCATAACTGAATTGTTGCGAGATTATTTGCACTTTAGTGTTGTGTTATGTCAAAAGATTCTGTGTACTAGCTTACAGATCATTCATTTTTGAGATCAGGGAAGCCTGGCAGTGAACAAATGTAGGGACCAGGTGGAGTTGCTGACTGAACTGAGAAACAGGAACAAAGACAAATGTGGAGAAAGAGACCTTCCTGAGGGAAAGGAGGGTGCCATTTTATTAAACTGGTTTTCTTTTGTCAATAACACCATATTTTAAGTATTTTTACATTGTGGGTACAATCCCCTAGCATAGAGTAAGTACTGATGAAATGCCTGATGAATGAGTGAATGAAGGGCTTGATAAAGAATATCTTCATAGCTTTAGTTATTCCAAAAGCTTTATGGAATTTCTATCATTTCTTTGAGGTAAACGATGGTTCTAGATGATCTAGTAGATTTACTTCACAAAGGCAGTACTCACAGAGATCTTCACAAACATCTCCAGGAAGGGACTCCAGGAAGACCAATAAGCTGAAACCTGAGGCTACTCCTTCAGAGACCTTTCCAGGATAGGAATGATTTTAACAACAAACAAGTTTAGGAAGGTTGTAACCTTTACTTTTCTGTAGAGTAACATAAATCCTGCAGCAACTGACACAGTGGTTTAAATATTTTTGCACTGTAGGTTCAAATTTTTAAGTAAAGACTACTGATGAATGACAAGTACATGTTTGAGATGTGAGATGCCACAACTCCCCACTGTCTGCTCGGAGTTCTAACTAGAATGGAATAGTTCTGGAACTCACCTGAGGAACTGGCAGTCTTGGCTTTGGTCGGAGTGAATGTCAGAGCTTGTGGGTCCTTTGCCTCTGCTTTCAATCTGGCTAGATACTAGGCTCTTCATGACACTGACCCACCCACTCTCTGGCAATCTACAAAGCTAAAGCGAAGAGGAAGCAGATCTAATTACATTTTTTTCTCATACATGATTCATTTGATTTGCTTGGTTCAGAGGATGAGTGAGCCTACCCCCTTGAGTGTAGGTGAAGACACCCACAATAAGCCTGTCTTGATGTTGTGTCCAGGATGCAATTGGACCTGGCAGAGCCATATAGGCATTAGATAAGGGATTCTTCTTTTGGATGGAATTAGTGAGTGATGGGAAGTCAGAAATGGGAGTGTTCATATGCAAGAGACCAGAGAAGATCCCCTTGTGGTAATATTCTTCAAGGTTTTCTACTAGCAATATGAGTCACGACTAGTGTGGTGATCCTGAATCCTATGATGCTGTTCATAGTTGTGGGGCTTATAAATCCTTCTTAAGCTCCTAATATACCCTGTTTTAAGTGTTCCCATTAGAATGGGGCATGCTACCAAGGACTTGTCCATTTGTTTATTAAAGGCTTGCTTTTCATTTGGTATTCACAAGCTATGTGATTTGTGGTCAACACTCTGTCTTTCAAGGGCTCCTTTCAGCCTGTTGCTGCCACTCTATCTTGGTGATTTGTTATTTTTGGTGAAGTTTATATTAATATGCATTGGGAAGCCTGGAGAGTCTTTAGCCACAGTTACTTCCAGCCTCTTATTGGCTATATGGGACATGTTACACTGTTTCTCTCCTATGTCCAAAAGGAGGTCATCAACTGTCCCAGACTTTGCCTTCCCAGTACCTTCTGAGCCTTTGATCTTACTGCATTTTTTATTACTTTTCTTCTTCCTACCCATCTTGTGTAACTATGTCTTTCTAATTGTTAAAGAAAAGGAAATATCCTCTGAATATTATATGGACTAATTTTACCCTTTCAAGTCTGTCTTCTGCCTGAGGGAATGACTTAGAGTCATGATCTATGTAATAATATATGTATGCAACTAGCCATCACTTTGTTTGCCTCACATGTGTTGGGCACTAGACTAAGTATGCAAAATACAAAAGGAACCTCACCCATTTGCTTGGAGATCTCTTATCTACTCAGGCAGATATGGATTAAATATATAAATTTATGCTATCAAGATTTTTAATAAGAGGGATGGGAAGATGGCCCAGCAGTGTGTACCATTCTTGCAGCAGACCCACGAGTTCAGTTACCAGCACCTACATTGGGCAGCTCACCACTACTTGTAATTATAGCTCCTATTGGTTCCAACATATCTGGCTTCTGAGGTCACTTAAACTTATGTGCACATATTTCCACACAGACACACTCTTTACATATAGTTTAAAATTATTTTTAAAATCTTAAAAAAAGGACATTTAATGTGTGTTGTGATACTCCTGTCCCTAGTACCATGGAGAAGCAGTGTAAGACCTGTTGATGTTGGTGGTGATACCAAGGATGTCTTCTCAGGAGGTGGTACTGGAAAACTGACTGAAAAATATGAGTGCCCTTTAGTAAGAAAAGAAGGGGATGCCTTCTACAGCAGAAGAAATAGCACATGCAGAGGCATGGAGGCATGAAAGAATGGGGGTCTCTTCAAATTGGTAGAGAGGATAGGAGAGGGGACAAGGGACTGATATCTCGTAGGACTTCTACCATTTCTTGAAGATGGGCCACTGGTAAGAGTCTCATCATAGCAAAATTTGCTTCAATGCCTTGTTTTACTCGGGAGGCAGAGGCAGGAGGATCTCTGTGAGTTCGAGGCCAGCCTGGGCTACAGAGTGAGTTCCAGGAAAGGCGCAAAGCTACAGAGAGAAACCCTGTCTTGAAAAACCAAAGAGAGAGAGAGAGAGAGAGAGAGAGAGAGAGAGAGAGAGAGAGAGAGAGAGAGGATCTAATTACTTCTTATGCCAATCCACAAATAAAATGGAAGGCAACAAGGGCCACTGTGTGTGTTTGAAGCTTCTGTGAAGGCGAGTGTTTGTCTATGTCCTGTCACCATTTTTTTTTCTGTAATCACATGCAATACCCACTTTCCTTTCTATAAATGTCTGTTGTGAAGTGTGAAGATAAAGTGTGATCTCAGGTGTCACGGGACATGGTTTATGCAGCCCATAGTAATGTTAGCTGTTAACATTTTTAAGTGTGCCTTTGAACCTGGTGGACAGGATCACTCACTTCCCAACCTTCTTCCAACACTGCACTCCCACCCTCTAGGTTCCCAGAAATACCATTTCAGCTACTGTCCCTTCCAGGAACAGCCCCAGAGAGCCAGAAGGACAAGGGAGCAGTGATGACCACATCATGATGTGATAATGGCAAGTAATGGGTTTTAGAGGCTTTCTGGGTCCGCACTGTTCCTCTCTACAGTTTGGCATCTGGAAGATGATTGGAAATCCTCAGCAGGAAGGTTAACTCTCAAGTTGCCTGTAGCTGGAGAGCTTTTCTCCAGGTGCCACTTGCCACGTAACTTGTGGCTTACCTGTACCTTATATCTCTCTTGTCATGGTGGCAGCTGGCAGCTCTCTCTGCCTCAGCCTTCCTGTTCCCAGAATTCTCTTCTCTGCTTGTCCCACCTAAACTTCCTGCCTGGCTACTGGCCAATCAGTGTTTTATTTTAACCAATCAGAGCAACACATTTGACATACTTGAACATCCCACAGCAGTTGCCTTCATCCTTCCAAAGAATCAGTGGAGATCAGAGGTCGAAGGAACAATAAAGATCTTATTTCAGTGCCCTCAACTTATAGATAAGAACCGAGACTCAAAGATGTGTGCTCAATTTTCTTGATAAGAAATCATGCCTATTACATCCTCACTGGCCACCACCACCAAGTGCATGTCCCTGTGACTTTCACTATTCTGTGCCAGCTCTCCTGTTTGAGGTTTTCAACCATGTTGTCTATTAATGCAGTCTTAAGCGTTGTCAGATGGATGGGAAGAACCACTCATCAAGAATGTAATTTAGGTCACCTGACACCAGAGGCCTTCCTCAGCAATGTCATGTTTTGCCCAAGTAGCCAAGGAGATTAATCAGTCTCCTAACATGACTGGCTGATGTAGAAAAACAAGAATAATTAAGTGATATATTAGTTATTTCCTAATTTAAGGGTGCTCCTTATGACCAGATTTAGGGGGTCTTCATCTCAGTTCTGACTCTGCCACCTATGAGCCATGCAAGCTCTGCCATATTCAGCTTGAGCTTTTTGAACATGCAGAGATTGGGAAATATGAAGAAAATAATGCAGGTGAAACTCCTATCATATGACAGTTTTCTAGCACATATTGTTATTATTATAAGAACTCTCCATTCCTCTAAGCTTGAATGCCTCCATATGACAGGTCATATATGCTAAAGATAGTACTCTGGAATAATTCCAGTAATTATTGCCAAAATTTAAATTTGGGAAGTGCTTTTTACTAAACTCCCCTTGAGAATCACATAACCTTTTTCCAAGCAAGGTATAAGACAGTTAGACCCTGAGAGGTCATCTTAGCTTACAGGGTTGCTTAAATTCTTCAGTTACATATGTCTGGTGATTTTTTTAAATGTTCTTATTTGATTGATTTATCATGAACTGAAGAGCATATAGCCATAGGCAAATTAAAAGTTCAAATTATTTTGGTGATAATTAAGGAAAATAATCCATGATTAATGTTCCTACAATATTTTACAACTTTTAAAGAATATTTTCTCTGTGTTATTTATTTTTCCTTCAAACTTTCAAAGTGAGTTTAATTTCTGTTTCATTTTGGGGAAATCCAGAAATCATGAGCTTTCAAGTGAGAAAGGCTTTGGATCAAATCCCAGATACACCACTGACTGGCTGTATAAAATGAGTAAGTTGCCAACCTGCTCTGTAATTTGGTTTCTTCATTTGTAATGATACTTGAAGGGCTGTAATGGACAAGGATGATGCATGTGTGATGACTTATGGAAAGGACTCAATAAAAAGCACCTAATTAACCAACACAGCATTCAATAGCATATACAAAGGTGTGGTACAAATAGATCCATCACTGGACTGCTGTCAGGCCCAATCCAGTGAGGATGAAACCCTTAAAGAACTTTGATAATTGTATTCAGAAGAGGAACACTACAGGAAGTGGGCTCATGGTGTGCAAGATAAGGTTATATTAATGATTGAATAATCTTTTGTTTCCTTCTTAGCTCTAACTCACTGACTCAATGTGTTGTGCTCTGTTAGACTCCGAGAACAAACAAACCAAAGGCCACAAGGTTTCTCACTTCCTAGAGCTTGCTTCTGTAGGATTGGAGCATTATAAATCACTACAGTGCCTCTGTGGTAAATATTATAAAAATAGGCTGATGGGACTGTGAGGAATGTATGTTTATGTGATTGATAGATGTCTGAAGAAGTTCTGCTTAAACTAAACTGGGACTCATTCAGATGATGAATGAATGGGTGAGAAGAGTGGTCAGACAGAGGGATTAGCAACGAGAGAGAGAGAGAGAGAGAGAGAGAGAAGAGAAGAGAAGAGAAGAGAAGAGAAGAGAAGAGAAGAGAAGAGAAGAGAAGAGAAGAGAGAGACCATGGGAGGCCAGTGTGGCTACAAATCATGCTCTAAGAAAAGTGGCTTCATTAAGACCAAAGGTTACTGAGAAAGATGAAACTTAGATGATTTTGTCCATCTTAGCTTTGTATAGTCACACTCAGTTATATATCCTTAACTAAAAGAATAAACTGAAGATGCAATCTTGTACTATGTGAAAGTAAAACTGAATTGCTACTAAGATACAGAATATGGTCATTATTATCCCAGTTGCCCAAAATTTTGAGTCCCTAAAGCTATTATATATGTATATTTGATTATTAAAAATTAGGTAGTGGGGAGGAACAAAAAGCACCAAGGTTATTTGGTGAAGACTCAAGCAATCATATTATTTTATATTTACCTAAAATTATATGTAATATATATATATATATATTATTATACACACATATTGTTATTATTATATATAAAATGAAGTTATACCACTTGGGTTGGCCTAAGACTCTGACCACGTATTACCTAACAAAATCCCCAGTACCAGGCATGAGAAACCTCCTTCCTAGTTGTTGATCAGGGCACTCCAAGTGACTCCCCAAACAATCTAGGCTTGCTATTGACCTTGATTACCTCTCAGAGGTTGAAGGCAAGTCCCTGTTGCTGAAGACACCAACACTTAGTACACACGACTCAGATTATTTAAGCTGGATCTAACCTGAAAGCCTCTTTCCTATAAGCTAGCTTCCATAGTACCAGAAAATACTAATTTGCCAAGAGAAGGAAGCAATCAGTAGTTCCATCCAGCTGTGACACTTACGAACCACAACACTGCTCAGCATGGCAAGATATCCCTAAAGGTACAATAGTCACACTCATATCTTAGAGATAACCAGCAGCTGTCTAATTAGACTTAAGGTCCACTAAACAGGAAGAAAATCATATCTGTTATCGTAAACCTAGCCAAATCCTCAGGGCTAGTGGGGTCATGGATCTTAGAAGAGCATCTACAGAAAACTGTAATTGTCACTTATCATCGAAGAAGCCTCTCTTTACAGCAAATGGAGGCCATTACAGAAAACCACAATGGTACACAATGTAGCTAGCCATCAGCAGAGACTAGCCCCAGTGAATATATCTGCAACAGAAGTCCTGTACCTGAGGCTCAGGGTACATCATGGCAGATGAGGCATCAAAATTGTAAGAGTCAGAGGACCAGATATTTTGCTGTGAGACTGGCTTCCTAAACAACACCTGAACAATGACAATATCAGTAGACATGCTAATTCAGAAAGGAGAAAATCTCATGGAGTCCCACCCCTAGACAAAGTACATTTAACAAATGACTGCCGGGAGAGGGAGATTAGCTTCTTCCAGGGATGAGCCTCATAATCTCTTTTCTCATACAAAGTGGTCAGCCCTAAAATCATAACATGTAAGGAACAAAATGAACTCAGCAGGTAATATTTATATGTATTGCATATATGTGTAACAGTTATAATCAAAATAGGCCATGAATTTGAGAGGGCAATGCAGACAGAGGAACATGGAAAGGTGTAAGACAATTGCTAAATGGTCTTATTATTATTATTATATAATATTATATAATAATAATAATAATAATAGTAATAATAATAATAATAAAAACCAACTCAGAGCCAGCTATTGGGGTAAAAACTGAGAGATCAGGGAAGCAGAAAGAAGCTAGCCATGTTCTTACTGCTAGAAACCCTCAGCCAAAAAGAGGGATACTTCCTACATACTCACACCTATATCCTTTCTGTCCCTGCCATCTTACTTCCTCTCTCCACCCAGCTACATCACTTCCTTTTTCTGCCCAGCTCTGTCACTTCCTGTCTGTCTGTACAAACCTCCAGACCTCCATGGTTAGTGCTGGGAATTAAAGGCACGTGCCACCATGCCTGGCTCTGTTCCCAGTGTGGCCTTGAAATCAAAGAGGTCCAGATGGATCTCTGCCTCCTGAATGCTAGGACTAAAGGCATGTGCTACCACTGCCTAACTTCTATGTTTAATATAGTGGCTGGCTTTTTTTTTTATAAGCTTTATCGGGGTACACAAATAAAATATCACCACAGAAGGGGATAGAGGGTTATTTTTTTTAAAACCAGGAATATATGTATAGTCACATCTTTTTGTTTAAAATACAGGGAATGGAAAAATGCAGCATTTCTGTGGTTCATATGTTTGTAGACTTAATAGTTATTTGCTTGACTAGAGTGTTTGGTTCCTAAGGACCAATAAAACAAACAGATGTTTATGTGTTATGTATCAATCACTTCTAGGTATTTTGTTAATACTAATTTACCCA
Organism: Onychomys torridus; assembly: GCF_903995425.1. Taxonomy (NCBI): domain Eukaryota; kingdom Metazoa; phylum Chordata; class Mammalia; order Rodentia; family Cricetidae; genus Onychomys; species Onychomys torridus. The sequence continues at coordinate 112,524,584 of NC_050444.1, forward strand.
TCTCCCTAACCGGTCTTGGTAGATAAGATTGTATCATTCCACTGATGAGGAAACTAAATCATAGGTGGTTCTGATCAAGGTCATAGGGTAAAAGAACAACAGCTGAGTCTGTTCTGGAGTCTACTAGGCCTAACCTCAATGCTCAGCTCAAGATCAGGAAGAACCCAGATTGCATTGGAAGTCATGTGCACTATTCTGTGGCTCACATTTATAAAAGCCACAGGGGTGGGGTAGGGAGTGTTATGTTTACAAGAGCAGGGCCCTGGATGTAGTAGTCAGTTTGAGAAACTATTGAACAGTCTGGGGTTCTCTTATCTTCTGAAATTGCCTTTCCTAGTCAAGCATGTTAGTCATGCAGCAGGATTATAGTCCCAGTTTACCTGACACTGGAGCCCCTTGGTGCTGATTGGCAGAGACTATTCACCTTTGCTTACGCCTCCTTTTTCTGAGTACCACAGCAGAAGCTGAAGCGATAAATGGCTTTTGACATTCAGGAAAGAAGGAAGGGAAAAATGCCTTGAAAGACTACACATGTTTCAATTGAATTAAATTAGACAATTCAGCTTGTTTCTCCTTTTCCTGATGGGTCTGGCATAGGACTTACATTTAGATCCTACGCACAGCAGACCCCATGACATCTTTGTCATCCATTTAGAGGTGGGTTAATCCTGTGTTCTTGAGAGGCTTCCCCTATACATGGCTACCTTTCAGCATTGCATGCGAAACATCATCACTCTTCTGCCTCACTTTTCTTGGTCACAAAGATGGTAAGTGGTGACCTTGGTTCCTGAGGTGACCTACCCCCTGACTCCATGGTTCTTCTGTGGTTTCCCTCACCACAGTTCTGTGAGTTTTGACTTCTGCATACCAATGACCTTTTCAGTTTCTCAGCACAGACCAACCTTTCTGAGAATCCACATCAGAGGGCTGCTGTGGTGGGGTTGCCAGGTCACTGGTTGACTAATGACTTTTTCTAAGGCCTGCTGGCAGGCACTGCCTTGCCTTGAACCCTATTGATCCAGAAGGTTGCCTGCCACTCAGACAGCCTCTGCAGGTCCTGGGAGGTAATGAGTCACAAACCCACCTTCTCTGTGACCCATCTGTTCTTGTGGTAAGCAGAATGAAGATGATCTCTTTGTGGCATCATGAAACCTAGAAAGACATTAAAATTCTGTTAAATTTTCATACCCTCTTAGCTGTTGAAATGTACAGTGTATTAGGAGGGGGCATGCAAAATCCCACTATCAGTGTTCTTCCCCGCTGCTCTTACTTCAGAGGCTACTTAAGGGACAAGGTAATGATTTTATGAGGTTTATTAATACTTCATGCTCTGCTTCTCTCCTCCTACCATTTTCTTTCAAGGACTTTGTAACTTGGCTTTAAACTGAAGCAAAGCAACTGCCAGGGGGTTGTTAAGAGGCAGATTCTGCGGGGTCTTGCTTGTTCTGTTATGGGCGCCGTGCATGAAGGTCTGTAGTTGACTCGCTTGCTGCTGGGGGAAAACAGCATTTGGTTTTCAGATGTACTTTGAGGTAACGGTTGTGGAGCCAGAGTTTGCAACTTGACCCTGTGATGTAGTATCAAACAAGTTATGTAACCTGTGAGGGGCCATAAGGAAAGAACTATATTTACCTAGGAACTTCAATGACTTCACATAAAGCCCTACTTTTAATATTCAACCAATATGTTTGCATTATTTATCCTTCCCTTTCCACCCTCCCATTCCTCCCATTCCTCCCATGTCCAACCTAAATTCATGGATTCTTTTTTTTTCAACCATTGTTATGTATACACATGAACAAATCAACATATAAAATATAAGCTACTGAGTCCTTATATATATTTCTAGGGCAGGCCACTCAGTATTGGATAATCACTCAGGAGACTAGTCCCCAGGAAGGATTAAGTCTCTCTCAGCAGTTTTTGATTGCCTGAGGCTCTTTATCTAGCAGTGGGACCTTTGGAGATTTCTCCTGTCTGCATTATGATAGTAACTGTTATTCAGATTGTTTAAGTCTTGTTTAGGCAGACATGTTGTTGAGATTTCATGGATATAGTTTTCTCTATAATAGCTAGAAGGAAGTCTCACAGCAGACTTGATGGTCCTCTGGATCTCACAATCGTTCCACCTCATCTTCAGTGATGTTTCCTGAGACAAGAGCAGGTTTTTTGTTTTTGTTTTTGTTTTTTGTATGTTTATCAGTTGGGGATAGGCACCACATAGTCAGCTGTTCCCGGCATTTTAACAGTTGTGGCTTTGTATAATGGTCTCCAGCTGTTGCTAAAAGAAGCTTCTTTGATGATAGGTGCGATTTATACTTATCTGTAGGTATATAGATAAATATTTAGAATACAGTTAGGAATTACACTGGTATGGTGGTATTGTGTTCCCCAAAATACTGTGCACTCTAATAAACTTATCTGGGGTCAGAGACAGAACAGCCACAATATTAAACATAGAGGTTAGGCAGTGGCATTCACACCTTTAATCCTAGCATTCCAGAGGCAGAAATCCCTCTGGATCTCTGAGAGTTCAAGGCCACATTGGAAATAGCCAGGCATGGTGACACACGCTTTTAATCCCAAGAAGTGAGCCTTTAATCCCAGGGAGTTATGGCAAAACAAGAAAGATATATAAGGTGTGAAGACCAGAAACTAGAAGCATTTGGCTGGTTAAGATTTTAGGCTTTAAGCAGCACAGTTTAGCTGAGATTCATTCTGGATGAGGACTGAGAGGCTTCCAGTCTGAGGAAACAGGACCAGTTGAGGAATTGGCAAGGTGAAGTGGCTGTGGCTTGTTCTGCTTCTCTGATCTTCCAGCATTTACCCCAATACCTGGCTCCAGGTTTGGTTTTATTAATAAGACCTGTTAAGATTCCTGCTACAGACTGGTTTAGTAAAAGGGAGCTTGTAGGTTTTCTAAGATCTGTGGCCTCACAAACCATGTGTAGTTGGCTAGGTTTATAGTACTAAGCATGATTTCCCTCCTGTTAAGCAGACCTTGGGTGCAATTAGATAGCTGTAAGTTATCACCAAGATATAAATGCCACTATTGCACTTGTATGGATGTCTTACCATGCAGGTCTTTGGTGTGGTTTATAGGCATCATAGCTGGGTAAGATTTGATTTCATTTATCTCTTAGCAGCTTGCATATCACCTTTGGTACTGTGATAATTAGTCCTCAATTAAGAGGCTATGTAAAGCCCTCTTAATGTGGGCTTGATGGGATAGATATTGTCTGGTATGAGAACCCAACCAATCATTAATTTCTCTGTTTTTTATAGTTATCATATTGAGCAATTTTCAAAATGCCCCTTAACCCCTTTGTTTCATGGAGTATGTAAAGCAAATTGGAAACTTATTTGTAGTGGGCTTTGGAGCACTAATAAACTTATCTCACTTAATTTTATTTCTGTCTTTGGTTTCATTTACTCTTTAATCTTTTGTCTCATATTATCTCTGTTTTCTTGTTACGAGCTGCCTAAAGCATCCTCTTCAGCAGGTGGTAAGCACATAGAACAGTTTAGAACATATGGACGCTCAATAGCTATCTGGTAAATGACTGAAAAAAGGTAGAGAAGAGCCACACAGCTGTCCTAGAGGAGAAGTAAGACAGGTAAAAGGGGAGAGTGATGAGTTTGTGCCTTCATAAGGAGTACAGTGCTGGTCTATGCTGGGGAAGTAGGTAAGGATGGAGTTAGCAGTGTGGCTGGTATTGTATGCTGTGTGTGTTTGTGATCACCTTTAGAGAGGGAGAGAAGTGGGTGTTAGAAAGTTTGAGGAATTCCAATCCATGCAGTTATCTGTGAAAGCTGTCGATATAGTCAGGCCATGAATGTTTAAAATAGGGAGGAAGCATCTGCATGGCCTTAAGAGGAGGAAGGACAGGACTAAAACTGTGCATTTATACCATGACTTGGGGGCTCTACTATATATGATCCAGAACACTACAGACTAAGATATTTATGAAGAACAGTACTCCATGTCTCCTAGTTTTAGAGACAATCTGCTGGTGTCTGATATTGGTCCACTTGCTGTGTTCTCACATGGTAAAAAGCAGAATGGCGAGAGAGAAAGCAAACCCAATACTCCAAACTGTTTACATGTGTGCATTAATGAACTCATGAAGGTACAGCCTCACAACCTCAATATCTCCCAAGAAGCCCACCTCCCATCACTTTCTCTGGAGATCAAGTTTACAACTTATCAGTTTTAGTGGCCATATTCAGAAGCTTCAGTGAAAGCTACTTTATTATAATAGCAGGGCGGAAGATAAGAATTGAGGAGTAAATGCTGTTTGTTGCAACAGCCACAACTAACATTTAGGGAACGTTCACTAGATGCTGTGTCAAGAACTTATTATGAATTACCACTGCACAACAACCTAATGAGAAATGTAGTGACCATACTCCCTTTCCCTTTTACAAAAGAGAAACTTGAGGCATGAAGAAGTTAACCATCTGAAGTCACACAATCGCTAGTGATTGCATCAATGTTCAAGCTAAGATGATCAAGTCAGACACCATTTTGGAGCAAGAATATTTACACAGCACTGAAGAAACTTGGCTGTCAAGAAAAGAAATAGAAGTGGCATGGTCACCCTAGGAGGATGACTATTCAAAATAGATGGAGTCCACCATTGCTTGTTTGATTGACAAAAGAGAATTGCTTGACATTGTTTTATTGCTAATGGGAAGTATCTGTCAGTGCTGCTGGGATGTGGACACTAGAGAGAGAAAGGACAATCAGAATCTAAAGAACTCAGAGGAGGAAGGAATCATTTTCAGCATGTAGACACCATATTCAGTTAATGAAGAAAGTAGATATGATGTGAAGCCAGGAAGCAGGGAGTAGTGTTCCCTTCACAAAGAGAGCTTCTGTTTTTGTGAATGAGAGTAAGGCAGCAATCTGAGGGTCTGATAGAGAAGCAAAGGCATCAAGATGTAGAGAAATGGAGAAGATGTAAATGGAAGTTCAGACACCCAGGGAGCAAGGAGGTTAAGAGAACATAGAGACAGCAGGGTGTAGTCAGAAGATTTCCTGTGTTCTGGCCTACAGTGGGGACAAATCTCTCCCATTTGCATCCCCCAAGTAAACACACACAGAGTCTTATATTAATTATAACTGCTTGGCCATGGCTCAAGCCTTTTGCTAGCTAGCTCTTATATCTTAAATTAGCCCATAACTATTAATCTATGTATTGCCACATGTTCCATGGCTTTACATGTGTTCCAATACATGTTTCTCCTTAGGCAGCTCACTGGCATGTAGTCCCACCCTCCCACCCTGGCCTTCTTCCTCTCTAATTTCCCACCTGCCTCTAAGCTGCCTTGCCATAGGCCAAACAGCTTTATTTATCAACCAATCAGAGCAACAATTATTTGCAGCATACAGAAAGACATTCCCCCATCAGCAGGGTGATGAAAATCTGGCAGGAAGGCAGTTCCCTTTGAGTCTGCCTGGGGTCTTGAATTTTCTCCAGCATTCTGATTGCAAGTAGATAGGAAAAAGTAGTTCTTTGTTTTGCTTTGTTCTGTTTGGTTAATCATTGGGAGCAGTGGCTTCCATCCTGTTCTGCAAGCCCTTGGTACGCCTTTTCTCTTCAACCACTGTATCTAACCCAGTATGAGATGCTGTTTTTGTGGGCTATACTCCAGGAACACTAAACGCCTGAGAATGACGTCAAGTCTGTTTTGCTCTAGTCTCCCACTTTGTGTCCTCCAGAGCTTTTCACTGGTAGGAACTTGCTGCCTCTGACCCATTCTGCACACAACAGCTAGTGCACCTTTGATAATGACTTCCTAGTCTAGGTTTCTCAAGTCTTTCCATTGCTTTTAGGAGGCCTGGAGGGGTGGGGTGGGCCCTCAACAGTGTCACCATTGTCCTCTAGTCACTGTTCTCTCCACTCCCTGAACTCCCCTGTCTTCATACAGCATCTCCCTTGTGGCTCTATGGTCTTGCTTCCAGTGCTGAATCCTTTGGCAAAAGGACAAGGGCAAGGCCAAAAATTTGCATGTTAACTGAGCCTGCTTTCCTTCTCAGGAGGTCACTTCTGACACCTTGTCTCGTCGTATCTCTCATGGCCACAACTACCACTGTCTCAGGTTATACCTAAGAAAATGCAAGGCTCTTGGAGGTCAGTTTGCAGTCTCCAAATGTAATGAGAATCATGTAATTTAAAGAAAGGGAGAGCAAGATGTGGATTAGGTGGGCAAATTGGAGACTCTTGGGAGTCAGCAGCCAGTTGGCCTCAGGATGCTGCTGTCTGATGAGCTATCCATATGGTGGACTCTGGCCACAGGTTCCCCAGGACATATTTCCATGGGCTTGGTTCAAATTATACTCCTCAGTATACAATGTTAACACTTTTGACTTTGAATTTATATAGCTAGCAGACTAAGATAGTGAAGTGAACAGACTTCTCACTTGGTTATACAGAGACTTTCCAAGGGTTTACTGCCCTGTTATATCTCAGCCTTGGGAATATGAAGAAACACGTGTTTCCCCATGGGAACACATGTGCTGGGTTCTGTTTCATGGAGAATATCATAAAGATTGATAGAAAAAAATCTGTTTTATAGGCTCCTATTTCCTGATGTATATTCTAGCTCAGGCCTTTGCTAACTACTTATTGGCCAGGGTGGTTGATTTATTTCCCCATACCCCCCCCCCCCCCCACACACACACACTGTGTTAGTACAGGAAAAACATTGACTTCCATAGTCAGATGCTGAACAAGGTGTTTACTCTTGTAGATACACTAAACTATTCAGAAAATTCAGGTCCTAGGGGTACAGACCAAGGGTTACAGAGCTCCAAGCAAGTGTTTTGTTGATGGCCATGTTTACTGAGATCCCTTTCTCACCAGCTGAGTCCTCTTCTGATGGTTTAGGTCTCCCAGGAATCATTTTCCAAAACAGCTTGATGTTAGAACTTCCTGTAGGCTTGTCAGGCGCTTGTCTAAGTGAAGGCTGTAGCCTTTGGGCTCTGAAGTTCTCACCACAGGCACAGAAATGTGAATCATGGACAAACGCTATCATACTTGAGTGTATTGGTTTGACTGGCTGAGACAGGGTTGTGCTATGTAAGTCCTGGCTGATTTTGAACTTGCAGTGATCTCCATGTCTTTGCTTCTACAGTGCTAGAATTAGAGATGTAAAACATCTCTAATTTCCAGCAAGTTCTTGCTTTTCAAAACAGCCTTGCTTATTTAAGGTACTGATTATATACATATCTGTTTCTCAGAGAATTAATTTTCTCAGAGAATTGTAGTTTTATTGCATATGTGTAATGTACAGTTGATAAACATATATATATACACATATATTATATGTCTTATTAGATACAGTATCTATTTTTTTCTTTTTTTTTTTTTTGGTTTTTTGAGACAGGGTTTCTCTGTGTAGCTTTGTGCCTTTCCTGGATCTCGCTCTATAGACCAGGCTGGCCTCGAACACACAGAGATCCACCTGGCTCTGCCTCCCAGTGCTGGGATTAAAGGCGTGCTCCACCACCACCCCGGCAATAACAGCATCTATTTAAGTACAAGGAAATTGTATTGTTTTTCTCAACTTACAGATAAAGAAACTGCAGCTCAGTGAGGTGAAACATCACTAAGCCAAAAAGTGCTAAATTTAGCATATTTAACTAAAATGTATAAAAATGATTCTGGGAAAACAACTAAGTTTCCTTTGGGGACCTCTATTTTCCTTTATAAACTGAAGGGACTGTATTTGCTCTTCAGTTCTCAAATTAGGGCCAATATAAGAACTCCCCAGAGAACATACATCATAAAACTCCTTGCTACCCATCTCCTCCTTAAAATTTGTGAATCAGGAGTTCTGAATGGGACAAGAGAAATGATATTTCTATCAAGTCCCCAGGTAACACCTGTAAGCACATCTGGAGATGCCCAGTTCTCAGATTCCTCCCAGCTGTTCTCGACAGCAGCAGCAGCAATAGCAAGCACCTCACTTCCTCAGTCCCCTGCATCAAGGGATCAAAAATACACCAGAGAATGATGTTCCAACAAATCTAGTCTGGCCAGATTTAACACTTCAGGGAAGCTCAACATTGCTGCTAATGAAAATGTTCCTACTGTAACAGTTTTCCTGTTGTTTTAATCAGTATGTGTTGAGTGTAGCATGGGAGAGCATTACAGATCTCCAGCATCTGCACTGTGGTTGCACACTTGGTCTCCGTCTGTGAAGTGCTCATAGGCTGTGGAGAAAGTGATCATCTGTAGTGTTGTCATTGAAGGAGACTCAGGAAAACGTGCCTCTTCTCTGAGACTTGTGATGATAACTTTGAATTTTATCTAAGATGGGTTGATTTCCACTGTGGTCTTCAGTTATAGAATTGTTTTGTTTTGACTTTTATTCTTTTCTTTTTGATTTGTGTTTTGCTGTTTAGAGTCATCAAGCATCATTTCACTTAACTTTGTCAAGTCTAAGGATGGCCTTTCTGTTCTAAGTGAAACCTTGACTTTCCTAAAATTTGCATTTCATTTTTAGCATGTGAAGAAAGCTTGAATCAAAAGCAGGAGCAGACAACTCTCATCTAAAGCAATTTCTTCACTATTATTCCAATTTCCATGAAATTAGAAGTCCTAGGGAGATGAATTCAAATAGTCACTTCCATCCTGAGCCTTGCCCCTAGCAATTTGGCTTTTTTAAAGAATGAAAGATGCAGGAATCTTAGTGTTTGCTATAAAAAGAGAATGGAAGGAAATAGCATAGTGAGAAGGCTAGCACTACTGTTTAAAAATTTAATTCAAAAATTTGTCAAGAATTTCATACAAGAGTTTGTATTTACATTGTGTCTACTCCTTCCTCTCCTCCAACATCTTCCATGCCCACCACTCCTGACCTCTTCTTTTTTAGTTATTTTTGTACCATTATATACACGCACACACATACAAACACACCCCCAACCCCACACTCTCCTGAATCCCTTTAGTGTTGCTCATACGTACTTGTATTTAGGGATTATCACTTGGGATTAGGTAACCTATTAGGAGCTTGGCCCTATATAAGACTGATTCTTCATCTCTCAGAAGCTATCAATTACCAGGAGCTCTTCATGTAGGAATGAGCCCCTTTGAGAGTTCTTCCATCTACTTTGGTGGGTCTAGTAGTGTTGTCATTATACAGATCTTATTTTGTTGTTGTTGTTTTTGAGACAGGGTTTCTCTGTGTAGCTTGGGAGCCTGTCCTGGAACTCACTCTGTATCCCAGGCTGGCCTCGAACTCAGAGATCCACCTGCTACTGCCTCCCAAGTGCTGGGATTAAAGGCATGCGCTGCTGCCGCCGCCGCCGCTGCCACCAACACCCAGATACAAGTCTTATTTAGATGACTGTATTTTTGAGATTTCATGGGTGCAGCTTCCCTGTCATGTATAGAAAACACTATCCCACAGAAAGCATCCTGGTCCTCTAGCTCTTAAATATTCTTTTTTTTTTTTTTTTTGCCTCCTCTTAAGTGCTGTTTCTTTGAGCCTTCCATGTTGGGGTTATATTGTAGATATATCAGTGGGGGTTGAGCATCTTGTGATTTTTTTTGTTCCCTGCATCTTGATGAGTATGTATTTCTGTGGTAGTCTCCATCTGCTGCCGCTGCTGTGGGAACCACACTTATCTGTGGGAATGTACTTAGAAATTGTAGTAGTTTAAGATTCTTGAGTATTCCTTATGTCTAGTCACCACTGTCCAACATTTTACATGAGTTAATGAGTTATCAGATTAATGCCCTAGTGAACAGAGATGTGGGTATTATTAGTATTTCTGTTTTACCTGTGGAAACGGGGGGGGGGGGGGTTAGACAATTGAATCAGCTTCTCAGAGTCACTTGATGGAGGACAGGCCTGCCTGCCTAGAAAAGCTCATGATTGTTATTAGCAAATACATCTCCAGTCATTGCAGCCCTTGCATTTTTCATAGGATGCTCTGACTCACTTGGCTTCCTGGTTTCCTGACTCATCACACTAAGCAGGGTCAAATTCAGTGTATCTTGAGTACTCTTTCCTGGATGCCTTTCCTGCCCTACTTTCCAGAATGTTCTACCTGCACCATTGTCTTCCTTTTTTCCATAGGCCAAATGGGACATACCTTCTCAAGGATATCCACTACTTCTGAATCTGGTAAGCTTGTCAAGAGTAAACAGATGCAGTCAGTGGTTCCATGTTAGTTAAAGGGACTTTGCATCATAAATATGATTTTTTATGAGTCTCGTTATACATCCTTGTGATTAGAAAATGCATTGGTAGTAATGTCTGGACAAAAAGGTCTCTACCATCTGCATTATTTTAAAAGACCTTGTGATTAGAAAATGCATTGGTAGTAATGTCTGGACAAAAAGGTCTCTACCATCTGCATTATTTTAAAAGACCTTGTGATTAGAAAATGCATTGGTAGTAATGTCTGGACAAAAAGGTCTCTACCATCTGCATTATTTTAAAAGACCTTGTGATTAGAAAATGCATTGGTAGTATTGTTTGGACAAAAAGGTCTCTACCATCTGCATTATTTTAAAAGTTTTGGTAATAAAACTTGAATAATTGATAACTCATAGCTAATAGAAAGTAAATAACATGTTTTCAAACAAAATTTACCATGATAGTGATGAATGTATGGGGCTTTATTTTCTAAAAGCCTGTACAAAATGTTCTGTGAACCTGTTGGTATGGAGGCTCAGCCTTTTTTTTTTTTCTTGGCCTAACATTCTTCTACTCTTCAAAGAGTTGGTGGTTTTATTTTTTTTCAAGCTCCTTAAAATGGTTCAAAAGTCTTGGCTAGCAAACACCTTTTTAAAAAAATCAATTTTCCAATAATTTAGAGTGAATCAGACCCATATAGCTACATTTCCCTTCAGAGGGCTATGCTTTCAAAATGATTAAAGTTAGACAGCTGCATAGATCCTGAGGAAATGTGCTTGGAAGTGTTCTGTGATTTGTTATGGACCCTGAAGCTTTGATAAAATGAAACAGAACTCAAATCAGCTCCCCCACTTCACCACAGCCATGGCAGTGGTGTGGAGATACTGAATACCCATACAAGCTGTACTGGCATCCCCTTTTCTACCCAAACTCAGGTTTAGCTGAGCACAAGGCTCTTTAAGGTCTGCATTCTACAGCTTCCTCCACATCTAAGTTTTGGTCAGTGAGATGTAAGCAGGCAGGCCCCAAAGGGTTTCTAACTAAGACTGTGACTGCTTCCTTTCCTCCCATGGTCCTGAGTCAGGTGGCTGAAGATGCAGCATCTACTTGGAGTCAGGAGATCGATGGTCAGACCCCAGGGGAGATGAAATGCTGAGGTTCTTGAAAGTCACCATACTATGCTTAAATTCTCTGTGTCTGGACTTCCTTGGAAGAAATTTATTTCTATGATTTCTTTCTTTCTTTTTTTTTAAGGCACAGTTTGGTGGATTTATACCTGCATTTTATCCTACTAATTAATAAAAATTGTGACTCACCAAGTTTGGGGAAAACAATAAATGAGGTAGTAGGTTGAGCTGCCACAGTTGAATAGCTCTTATACTACAGGAAGATTAGAGCCGTCACAGCTCATGGAGCTTCCACGACAGTCTTCTAAGGCACCATTATCCTCATTTTATAGATTGTCTAACAGATGCACAGAGGTTGCATCGGTTGCCAAGATTTACACATCCAAGTCAAAAGTTGAAGCCAGTCATTTTAGCGCTCTCTCTCTCTCTCTCTCTCTCTCTCTCTCTCTCTCTCTCTCTCTGTATTTATTCATTTATTTTTCAAATAGGGTTTCTCTCTGTAGCCCTGGCTGTCCTGCAACTCTCTTTGTAGACCAGACTGGCCTCAAACTCAGAGATCTACCTGCCTCTGCCTCCCAAGTGGATTAAATTCATGTGCTCCTACTGCCAATTCTAGTTTCTTTAACTTTGACCAGTTGCCTTTGAAAGCAATTTGACGGTTTAAAAGAAGATGCTCTTAACCCCTAGCTTTTCACCATATACATATGCATACTTACCCCTATGCTTTATCACTAAGTACATGAGTGACTTCTGCCTAAGAGGTTGTGCTTCAAAGAGGCTGTGGTAGCACTCGACATTCTTGTTAGTTACCATGTGCCTAGCTCCATGCTAGGCACACACATGTGTTCATAATACCTTTGTCCAGAAGGAGGCCACAGATTGTTTGGGGAGGCAGGACCTGACACTTATCAAAAGGTAAGAAACAGTGAGAGGAAATAGAGAACAATTATGTTACCGTGTCCAGAAAAGTGCATGGTACCAAACATTTGGCTAGGAATGAACAAAAGCTTCTGGAAATGTAGTGGTGATACATGATCAGCTTCCCTGTAAGCACAAGAAATAAGTGTTGTAAATCACAAAAGGAGGTACTTTGGGGTCTGAAGGACCAATGAAAACACTAGGTGTTGTTTCGGGGTGGTTGAGTTGGTAAATGAAGGAGCCTTGAAGGTCTGATATTTTGTGAAGTTTGTGTGCAACTTAGGCTCTCCCTACTTGCTCTTTCTCTGCCCAAGGATCTGTTCATAAACCACAGGGCAAGCTTCTATGCTTTAGCTCACACACAGACATCACTCAGCTAGCCACTCTCCCAGCCTCTCTTTCTAGTCAAGTTCTCATCCTTCTGCATGTGAATAAAATGTCCCTACATAGTGAGTAGACTCTCCAGTGCCATCCATATCTCACGTCCAATCCAGTTGACATAGGGGTTTGATTCTATGGTCAGTGCATATTATGAAAATTTCACTAGACATAATTATCCTTGAAAATATCCTTGGGAACAGTGGAAACTGATAAACTGTCTCCATTAAAACCAGCACAGGCAATCATTTTAATGTAGACATAAGTGGGATGTGTGTGTGTGTGTGTGTGTGTGTGTGTGTGTGTGTGTGCGTGTGTGTGTGTGTATACATACTTTTTAAATGGAAAATGGATAGCCTATTTGGGAGTCTAGGTTGAGTGAAAATAATCTAGGCCTATTGTAGCTTTCTAGGTTATGTACCCAAGAAGTGTCATGAATATGAACCATGGTATAAACAGCACTCTTTGGGGCTGTTCACTCACACAGAACTGTACACCATGGACCTATTTTGAATATGTAGCAAGAGGGAAAAAATGAATGTATTTGAAACTGAAGCTAACAGGATATTTGCATCTTATTCCAGGACTGAGCTCCCTGAAGGGACTGAGCTCCCTGAAGGATGGTGAAGTCATGTGTGTTACTCATATTCATTTTACTTCTTCAATGCCATGTATCACTGATTTGGGATGGTGCTTCTATGTGCGAACTACAGCTCTACTTCAATCCCTGTTATTCATCACATTTTTGTTTTTCTTTCATTGTTTGCAGGTACAAATTTGATGTTTCTTTTTAGATTACTCATTCGACTAGGGCAAGGGCTATGTCCCCTCTTATGACCTACTGGGTCCCAACCCCTAAACAGTGTTGACACACAGTCTTCCCATGCAGCCTTTTCCATGCAAACACTAATGGGGCTTTCCATTAGCCTGCTGCCTTTAGGACATTACCAAACCTCTGTGAGTCCTATGGCTGCCTGCCAAGGCTTATCTTGCAGCATGGTGGAAGTGTAGCCTGCCTGCACTGCTCCTTACAGATGATACCCAAGCCATACCTGATCATTATCCAGATACTTGATAGCTTAGGACCATCTTGGCTCATGGCCACCTCATTAAAGTTGCATTTCCAGCAGCACTCATCTCAATGCCCTATTCTCTGTTTTGGTTTCTATTGCAGCAGCAGCAGCAGCAGCAGAAACTTCTTTTTTTTTTTTTTCAAAAAAAGTGCAAAAGTAGGGTCCTGTGAGGTGGCTCAGGGGTCAAAGCCTTTGCTCTATGTAGACTTGATGACTTGTAAGTTTGATCCCAAGAACCATAGAAAGGTAGAAGCAGAGAACTAACTCCACAAAGTTGTTCTCTGATTTCTGCATACATGCCATTTTATACGTGTGCCCACACCCCTATACTACACAGCAATACTAATAAATTGATTTTAATTGAAGAATATTTTTAAACTATATTCTGATCATGTTTGCTCCTCCTAGACTCCCTCATTTCTCCACCTACCCAACTCCATGCCCTTCCTCTCTCTTTAAAAAAACAGAAAACAACCAACAAAACCCAAGAAACACACATATACACACTTCCCACAAAAACAAAAATGGAAACCAAAATATATAAGCAAAAGACCAATAATACAAAAAAGTACCTAAACAAAGCAATATGAGACAAAAAGTGCAAAAATACCATTGATTTCCTTTTGTGCTGGCCAGCTAACTACTTCTCGCTATGGGACCTACTCTCTGGTTAATATACCCAGTGAGACTCCATTGGAGAAAACTAATTTTTCCTTTGACAGTGAATACTCGTTGCAGATAGCTTCTTGGTGAGGGGTAGGAGACCATGTGTCTACTTGCTCACCTCAACACTGCAACCCTGTATGGCTTGAATATGCAGGCTCTGTATACTGCCATGGTCTCTGAGTTCATATGTGCATCAGTCCTGTTGAGTCTGGAAGACACTGCTTCCTTGGAGTCATTCATCTCCTCTGGCTCTTAAAATCTTCCTGCCTCCTCTTCTGCATAGATCTAGATCCATGAGCCCTTAGGGGAAGGGTTTGATGAAGACACCTCATTTAGGACTGAGTGCTCCAAAGTCTCTCACTCTACATATTGTCCAGTTGTGGGTCTTGTGTGAGTTCCCATCTACTGCAAGAGGAAACTCTTCTGATGATGGCTGAGTGAGGCACTGATCTATGAGTATAACAGAATGTCATTGAGTCTTGTTGTTGCTACATTTGTTGATAGTAGAAAAGTATCATTTATTTTTTTTCTCTAGGCCTATGGTATCTAGTCTCAGGTTCTTGGCTATGTGAACAGTGTCAAGCAGGGGTTCTGACCCATGGAGTGGGCCTTAAATCCAGAGGGGTTGGTTTCTTCCACAGCATGTGCCACCATTGCACAGGAATATCTCACAGGTCTCTGTTGTAGGTGGCAGAGTTTGTATCTGGGCTGGTGATTGCCTTTCACCTCTGGTAGCGTGCAGAATACCTTCCACAAATGCTAGTCAATAGGGGTTGAGCCCGTAGTGAGGCACCAGCTGGACTTTTCCATATTCAGTGGGTTGTGTAAGTGTTGTCTTCAGTGATACGGCCTTATCAATTCCTGGAGAGCAACCAATAGCTTTGGCAATAACCTTTTATGTTTGGTGATTTCCACTGTGACTCCTTTGGCCAACAACTCAACAAGAGGAAACCCATTGCTAGTATTGGAGATTTCCCTTGGTGGAATAAGGGATTCTATCCCCCATTATTTGGTGACTCTAGGTAAATAAAACTTTAAAATAAAATTTAAAAGTTGAAAGATAAGATCAGGGAAAGAAAATTCAGAAGATATATTAAAGCAGAAGAACTATCATCACTCTAATATCCTCACATTAATTCACTTTGCGTTTTTTTTCCATATCAGTTTATCTGAGTCAAAACCCTACTTTATATGCTATCTTGTAGCCTGAAGTTTTTTTGTTTGTTTTGTTTTGTTTGTTTTTGGGGGGTTCAAGACAGGGTTTCTCTGTGTAGCTTTGCGCCTTTCCTGAAACTTGCTTTGGAGACCAGGCTGGCCTCCAACTCACAGAAATCTGCCTGCCTCTTCCTCCCAAGTGCTGGGATTAAAGGTGTGCGCCACCACCGCCTGGCTAATAGCTTGAAGTTTTAAAGTAACATTGCTACATTTTCATGTTTACATTTTTCCATTATGATTTTTATGAGCCTTATTTAATAGCACACAATCTCATCAACTAGTCCTAACATATTTTTTGTTGTTGTTTTGAGACAGTGTTCTAGGCCCTGGCTGTCCTAGAACTCACTATGCAGACTAGGCTGGCCTTGGTCTCACAGACATCCAACCTGCTTCTGAGTGCTGGGGTTAAAGGCATGTGCCACTATGACTGGCGGCTTTGTGACATTTTAAGGACTGAAGGTTAAATAGCGCATTTAATTATCTCTCTAGTGTATAGATGTTATTTTACAAGTACACATGAAATCATTGCATAGAGGTTCTTTACTCATCCTCATCATATGTAAACACAGATGGCTAGTGATGGAAATCACAGGTAAAAATACACTTTAAAATAGTTTTTATTTCTGATTATACCTAATATTAACTTATTATAAGATACCTACGGAATAGAAAACATAAACAAAAGCATTTCATGTAACATCCCCCCAAGAAATGTCCACATTTTTTGTATATTTTCTTTCTGTCTCTTTTTAATATATGTTCAAATATAAGATGTGCTATATAGGTATGTAATACATATATAGTCATGTCATAAAACTCCTTTTTTAATTTGTTGTATAATATAATGATTTGATTAGCAACATTATACCTGCACTCATCTTTTTTTCTGGATTTTTATTTGTATATTTTACATTTCTTTGTTTCTTTTTATTGAATTTTGTTTGTAATTATTTCTGTAAAAATTGAAGGTTTTTCAAGGTATTTATCTATGTTCCTTTGTCTATAGTTCATGTGGTTTTTTTAAACGATTTAATTTTATTTTATATGTATGAATGTTTTGCATGTGTGAATATGTATGCCCTGTAAGCATGCCTGGTACCCGCAAGGCCAGAGGAAGGCATCAGATCTCCTGGAACTGGAGTTCAGGATGATTGGCAGCTAGAACCTAGGTCCTCTGCAAAGCAACAAGTGCTCTTAACTGCTGAGCCATCTCACAAGCTCCTCATGTGATCTATTAATGTGAATTCCAGGTATAATTTTTATTTTGAGACAGGGTTTCTCTATGTAGCTTTGGCACCTTTCCTGGAACTCACTTTGTAGGCCAGGCTGGCCTCGAACTCACAGTGATCCACCTGTCTCTGCCTTCCAAGTGCTGAGATTAAATATAAATATAATAGGTCACTTCCTATTTCTGGAGTCAAAGACCAGCCATGTCACTTTCTGGGGCCATATCCTTCTAAGTTCTGCAACTGCAAGAATCATTGGTATATTTAGAATGGTAAAGATAAATATAATATTAAAAAGCTCAGAATCGTTGGTGAGCCAGTTACTATAAAGCTTCCACTTTCCCACTGTCATTTTAACACAACTGTTGTTCATTCATTGGTGGGAGGTATTAGCTGATACTCATGGCAATTCATGTCTTAAGACTTTTTCCCTTTCTGTATAGTCAGTCTTGTTTTCTGTTTCTTGAGCTTTCAGTTAGTTTTTTAGCCTGTGTGATTATTTAGATTTCTTCTGTGCATCTGGTTCCCTCCAGATAGTCAGGTGTTGAGAACAGGGTGCTAGCTAGCTGCTGAGGATATCTCTACGTACATGACACGGTGACCTTTGTTCCTGTGGCTGATCTTGATGTCTTATGAGTAAGGAAATCCACCAGCATCTTTGGTTCTCTTCTTTTCATTGGAGTCTCAGAGAAAGCTTCCAGTCTTCCTGTGTCCAGTAGCAGGGATGTAAGCCTGACTGCTATAGCACAGGGAAGAGACTTGGTGGTTGTAAGTTTAGTTTGAAAACTTGGCTTCATTCTTCCATTTCATTTTAATTTCCCTTCTCTCAATGCTTTCTATCCACTATCCAGAATCCTTCCATTTCTCCCCTTTTAGGTGGATTAATCAGCAGACTTTTATCAGATAAGAGAAGCCAGGTTCGGGAATTATCAAGCCGTTATTGAGCCCATCCTTTCTATTAAGCAAGCTTGTCTTCTTGATTTCAGGCCCTCTTTACTCTTACGTCTGGCTGTCTCATTACCAAAAACGCTTAAGCTTTTCACTGTTTTTCATAGCAAACAGAGTTTCATTTAGTTTTCCTCACAGCCAACATGGGATTCAGCTCTTCAGTATTAGTTAATTTCCATCACCATCATTCAACATTGTGCTGTCCCAACTTTCAGATGTTCCTGTTACTATTAGTTTGTCTCACAAGTTTGGCGTGATTGGTTTGCATTTTTAGAAGCAATATCCCTTAGACTTCGCACCCACTGAAATAGCTCCCATCAAAAGTCAAACAAAATAAAATACAAAATAGGTGCTGGTGTGGTGAAGTAGGCAAATTAGCTTTGTGCCATACTAGTGGAATATAAAATGGTCCTGATGCCATGGAAACTGCAAAGCAGCTCCTCAAAGAGGGTAAATAGAACTCCACATGATCCAGTATCCTTTCTCCAGGTATATGCTCAAATAAGTGAGAACAGGGGCTCATAGCTAGCTCATAGAGGTATTTTTCCAGCTGTGTTCATTGCATCATTTATAATAGCCAAAAGTTGAAAGGAGTCCATGGATCCATCAATGGGAGATGGACAAACAGAAAGTGGCACATAAATGCAATGAAGCACTATTCACCCCTCAGAAGCAAAGAATTCTGCAATATACTATAACTTGGATGAACCTTTATATTAAGCAACATTATATAAGAGGATATATGCCAGACATGAAAGGAAAAATACTAGATGAGACCACCTAAAAGAAGTACTACTGTTGTTTCAGTGTATTTTCCCCAAATTCATGAATTTCCAGTGTGGCCCCCAAATTTGTATGGGAGTGGTATTTGGAGATGGGACCTTTGGGATATAATGAGGATCTGATGAGGTCATGAGGGTCAGTGGCCCCTGCACCGTTAAAACCTCATAAGAAGAGACTGGTGCTAACCTGCTTGCTGTGTCTCTCACCCTTTGGTACCTCTTGATTCCAACACCATAGTTTTTAACTGAACAGCTTCTACAGCTGTGCGTTAGACAAGCTGTCATTCCTTATTTGTAAATTACCCAGCCTGTGGCCTTTGGCTACAACACAAAAAACCCTACTAAAACCATTGTCTTCGCTGTGTTAGTCAGCCTTCCCCCACTATAACAAATATGTGAGGTAGTCATCCTACAAAGAGAAGACGTTTCTTTTGTTTCCCAGTTTGTGAGGCTGTAGCCCATGGTCAGCTGTACTGCTGTGGTGGGACTGTGGTAAGGGCAGGCAACGCAAGGCACTTGGGAGCACCTGGTGGAGGAAAGATGCCTCTCTCGTGGATGGGAAGCAGAAGAGAAGGGGGTGGGATTTCTAGCCCTTTCATCGGTCTGCCTCCAGTGGCCTAAAGACTTCCCAGTAGGCTTTGCTCTTGTATTTCCTAACCATCTCCCAATAATTAGCTGCCTGTCAGGAGATCCAAAGTATGTGTTTTGAATGGACTAGTTCACAGAGACAAAACGTAAAATGCCCGGGTGGTGGCGGCACACGCCTTTAATCCTAGAACTTGGGAGGAAGAGGCAGGCGTATCTCTGTGAGTTTGAGGCCAGCCTGGGCTACAGAGTTCCAGGACAGGCTCCAAAGCTACACAGGGAAACCCTGTCTTGAAAAACCAAAAAAAAAAAAAAAAAAAAAAAAGTAAAATAATGATGTGGGACAGGGGAAAACTGAGGTGCTAAGTTAGTATCCGATGGATATAGTTTCAGTTTTGCCAGATAAATGTGTCCTGGAGATGGATGAAAGTAGCCGTTTGTCAAACTGTGAGTGTACTTCATACTACTGGACCAGATCAGCAATGAAAATGGTAACTTTATATTATGTATATTTTAGCACTGTTTTTCTTAAGGAAGTGATTAATTCTGTTTTAATTGTGTTTGGCTCTCTTCTTTGAGGAAATGGAGACTAATAGTTGTATTCAATCTGTTTGTTACTTAAACTATAAGTCTATTATTATCTGGTAGGTGAAGAGATGGAAACTTTTTGAAGTTAAATCACACCCTGATCACAGAGGAAGTCACTGGTAGCTAGGATTTGGTCTAGTCTGAAGGAAGCCTAGACTCTCATCCTCCTGCCTGCTAGAAAACTCACTTTCATAGCTGATGAGTATTCAGTAAGCCCTGACTTCCAGAATTCTTGCAGGTAAGCAATAAGAAGGACAGCTAAGGTTATATTGCTGCACCATATGAGGTGGGCAGCCTGGATAGTATGTACATAAACACACAATGGCCAATACTGATGGGAATAAAGCTGTCTGGAATGTGGGTGGAAAAGGCTTTTCTAAGGAAGACACTTCTGCATTGAGACTCCATTGTGAAGATAGTTTCAACAATGGGACACATCAGCAAGAGTGTTCCTCAGAGAAGCTATGGTAAACATAAAGGACAAGAAATGGGAATCTGTCTGATGTTTGAACCACTATAGCATAATGTGATGAGAGAGGGGGAAAATGGGGTGGAGTAAGAGACTTAAGAATGTAGATCCATACATCCTTAAGTTCAGGAACCCAGTGTTCTCTGAATATAATCAGGAGCCACTGTGATGCTTTGCAGAAGACAAATGATGATCCCACTTTTAACATCCAGTTGACTTTCCCTTTGTAGACTCCAGCAATGCATGCTTACACACTGTTGCTCACAAGGAAAATTAGAGTCTGGTGAAGAATGGAGGGCAGAGGTCGTCATTACAATAGAGCAGTATGTCAGTCCAGAACCAGTAGTGACATTAGGGGAAAATAAATGCCCATGGTGATACAGTTGAGACTGGGGGATTCCTATCCTTGTTTTCTTAGCCTGTTGTTGCATACCAGAATATTAACGTCTCAGAATGGCATAGTGCTCTTGAAACCTATCTGAATTCTTTCAGCTTGGTATTTCTGTTTTGTTTACGTTAAGAGCTGACCTCCATCAATGCATAAATGTGTTTTTGAACAAGTGTGCAAAATGCTCTGGCAAGTGCTAAATGTTCATATGGTTATACATATCTGAGGGTATGGGGCAGGTGGGCATTTGGGTAACCTTGTTGGATGCAGTGATCTCAACATTGCCTCCTAGTGGGTGGGGAGAAGATGGCCATGTGAATGAGCACAGAAGGATATCCACAGAGGAAAAACAGCCTTGAGTTCAGACACGGAGAACCTCAAGGCCCATTTATCAAACCTAGGCTAGTGAGTTTGTAAGCTTCAAGCAGGAAGAGAAAGGGACATTGGTGAGGTTCCTTTTTTTTTTTTTTTTTTCATCTTAGCCTTACCAATTTTTAAAAAAGATAGAGAGCAGTATGTGACCCTTCAAGTTGAAAGCTTCTAGGAACTGCTGATTCCACTGTGCAGGAGGGCCTGGTTCTCTGCCTGGTCTTCTCCAGTGGCTCAGCTATCTGTCTGGACCTCTGTCCTCTGAATGTTTCACACTCCTAGAAGCCCTCTCTAGGAAGAGCAGGCAGAGCCCACATGTATGATAGTGTATCAATTGGCTCTGCCTTCCTGAAAGTTGGTTCTTCCTAACACACTCATGGCTCTGCTGACACAGCATGGCTCTTTTTGTCTTCTTATTGTTTCATAGTATTCTCCTACTGACACCCCACTTTACCCTGCATTTTCTTCTAGACTTCTTTAGATCTGACTTTTGCATAATTAGAGGCCTTCACATTTATCTGTGAAAAGGTATGTTCATGCACAGCAAAACTCAGGGAACAGGAGCTCCTGAGACTCCAGGGGTGGAAGCTAAAGGTCCTGTGTGGGAAGAGGGCGGTACAGACTCCTTGGCCCCGTCTTGTGCGCCTTCCTATGCCATATAAGACAAGTTCACAAAGCTTAGCTTTGTGTCACTGTCACTAGGTGACTAATGAGAGAACCTCTCCCTAGTCACAGTGCCAAAGGGCTTCTGTTATTTTCAGTTTTCTTAAAAAATACGCCATTAATTATTTTAGAAATAAAGGGAAGAAGGCTGGAGAGTTGCTAGCTTCAAGTCACTCAGTTGGTCAGGGACGAGGCCATTATTTACATGGAGCTTGCATGTGCAAAGCTCACACTTCCATACACAATTCCAACAAATGTTCTAATTGCTGAAGTGTATTTTCTGGGAATTTTTGCTGGCTTTCGCTGATGCATTAAGATTTTGGTGGGATCTTTTCAAAGTACAGATACTAGAAGCCCACTTCGTAACTGCTGGTGAGAAGTCAGAGATGAGGCCCAGTGATTTGAGTTCTCCAAAACTCGTAGGGGACTTCAAGCTGGAGGCTGGTGATAGGGGCTCTAGCTCAGAGTTTTTGCTTTAGGGGCTGAGGGTGGGGCCTGAGCAGGAATATTTCTTAAAACTTTTCAAGTGATTCTCAGGGATGGCAAGGATGGAGCTGTTGTACTTGCTGTTGTAACACTGGTCTAATAGAGCAGATGAAAAATAAGTGGCTAAAAGAGAAAAATAGGTTTAATGTTCCCAGCATCCCTCTGTTTCTGCTCTTCCTCATTTCTGCCCCTCTTCCTTTCCTCCTCTTTTGACCATGAGGTTTGTTTAGGTTATCACCAAACACTTTTGTTAGCCAATAGGAAAAGAGATACATTGGAATAGGATTTGGGTTTAATCATCTGGTATCAGTTGTTAGCATTCAGGCACTATGCTGGCCTGCACAGGGTCCTCACCTGCAGCCACTAAGAGCATTCCCTGCACACATGCACTTGCTAACATTCAGGCAAGTACGCTAGCCAGCCCGGGGTCCTATGACTGCTACTTCCTTATGTAGTGTGCAAGGGCTACGTCTCTATGTGGTCTCTCTGTGCATGTGCTAAACCCCCTTTAGAAATGAGCTCTACCTGTTCCAATCTTTCTTTCCTGCCCTCTCTGTCCAGACATTGTGTGTGCACCTTTCCCCTTCTCTTTTCTAGATAAAGAAAAGTTTTACTACTTACCAAGCTCTATGCTGTTCCTCCAGATGAAGAGATGAGCTTCTTATAGCTGCCTCCAAAGTTTAATAACTTGGACTTCATTTATCTTCTTTCCTTCTACTCACTGTATCCGATCTAAAGGCTTCATGCTCATTCCTTTATTATATATATATATTATACACACACACACACACACACACACACACACACACACACACACACACATATATATATATATATATATATATATATATATATATATATATATATTTGTTTGTTTTATGTGTATGAGTGTCCCCCCTTCATGTATGTCGTATGAATTCATGCCTGGACCTGAGGGAGCCAGAAACAAGGTGTCCAATTCCCCCATTTGACTTATAAAAGACACTTTGGGACTCCTATTTACCTCTGGGGAGGACAGAAAGATCATCCAAATTCCTGTTCTTTATCTTAGAAGTGGTTCACTGAAATAATTATTGTCACAAATCAATTAGAACAAAATGTGTAAAATTTTGTCCTTGTCCTGCATCCTGAACTCTGTCTATTCTTTATCTGAACTTAAGTCAGCTTATAGCCCTGTGCTAGTCAGAGATCTCAAAGAACAGAAGCAGGGGTGTGAGTATGTGTGGCAGGGGTGAAGGGGGGCTTATTATAATGAATTATCTCATGCAATTCTGGAGGCTAGCAAGGCCCTGGAGTTGCTGGTTTAGGGCCAGCCCACATGGAAAGGCCTGGGGATCAGGGAGCCCATCCTAGAGCTCCAGTACAGTGTCAGCAGACTCCAGTGAGACACAGGAAGAGCAGTGCTTAAAGTTCAAAGGCCTGAAAAACACTAACCAGTTGGTAGGCCACCAGGCAGGGAGTATGTCTTCTTCTGGGAAGTGTAAACCTCCTCAGGACTTCACTGATTAATTGAAAAAGGGCCATTTACACCTCAGGTGTGAACATAAGACTCACCCAAAAATACCTTACCGGAATACTCAGAATATTGTTTGATCAAATAGCTAGACGCCGTGTACCCAACCAAGTTTCTCAGTTCCCCCTGATCGGAGGCAGACAAGTATGAATCATTCTCACTAGCCTATCACAGGACTCTCTCCCCTCATCTCTTAGCCTGTTTATTCCTTTTTGTGAGGGTCAGCTTTCTACTCCAGGGAAAACACACCTAAGAGAAGCCAAAGGAAGAGAGATTTGATCTGGCTCACAGTTTCAGAGAGGCCAGTGCACAGTTGTTTGATGGTGCTTTGGGTTAAGTGGCAACATAAAACATTGTGGTAGGAAGTGTGTGATGGAACACAGCTGCTTACCTCCTGACTGGTAGGATCCAGAGAGAGCAGAAGGGGCCATTATTACCTTTACATCCATACCTAGAAAACCTAACTTCCTTCTATTGGGCCACAACTATGAAAGGTTACCACACCTCCAGACGGCATGTGACCAAGAATAGGGGCCTTTGGAAACCATTGAAAATCTAAACCTTAGTATTCCATGTGAAAGAAGAGATCCTTTGCCTAACCTTGGGATTTCATGGTCAGATTATTCCTTCTCCCTTATAGTATATTTTAGAATAAAGTCTGTTCTGAGTCTGGATTGCTTTTGCTTTTAATTTGACAGAAAAAAAGTTAAGTATCCATTTCTCAGACATGGTAAAATATGGCATATCCAAATCTTAGGGTATGATAGATATTCTCGCTCTTTCCCTCCTCCCCTCCCTTCCCCTGTGTGTTATGTACATGTTTTTGTATGAGTGTGTGAGCGCATATATGTGCATATAGGCATGTAAAAGGCAGAGGTAAAAAATCTCTTCTCATTCTCTCTCTACCTTATTTTTTGAGAGTGAACCTGGAGCTCACCAAGCATCTAGACTGTCTGGCAAACAAGCCCTGAGGTTCTTCCTTTCTCTGTTCTCTAGCACTGAGATTATAGATGTGCACCCTGTCAATGCTAGTTCTTTCTTTAAAATCTGGATGGTGGTGATCAAGCTTACTTCATAATTGCCTAGTAATCGCTTTACCAATAAAGTCATCTCTATAGCACCAATGTGATACATTTTCTAAAAGAAAATGTGATACTTGCTGATGAGGAAAGACATCTGTTGAGCTTAAAACACAGACTTGAAGGTTGTATAAACATATTAACTCTTCTATGTAGACTTGATAAGGAATATCTTAATATTTTGGGAGAACATTAATATTTTGGAAGAGAATTGTGTGGTGCTTTCTCATATTGTGTTTCTAGTTATCTCTGTGAGGGGAACATTTAAAGGGAAGGAATTTTTTCTGTTTTAGTTCTTTATGTTTGTATTTTCTATAATGAAGTCTTACTGCGTCGAACTTCATGTTCTGTACATTTGCCTTTTAAAAGTCAGTTCTGTTGTTTATGCTAGGGCTTGGCTGACTTCTCTTGTGGGTGTCCAACCTTGAGTTCCTCCCAAAGGATGTACAACCCCAAATAGTGACTCTTAGCTCCTTTCCCTCCCCTCCCCTTCTCTTTGTCTCCTCCTCCTCCTCCTCCTCCTCCCTCCTCCTCCTCCTCCTCTTTCTCCTGATCTTTAAAGCTTTCACTCCTTTAATAAGATCATTTAGAAAATCAGCTACACATTACTTAAGAATCTTCTTTGTTACATTTCCATGGACTCAATAGATTTAACCACAATATTCTGATTTAATGCTGACTTGGCCAATCCTCCCTCTGTACTGGAGGGCAGATGTTCTTGACCTGGAGTCAGGTCACTGTCTTCTGCTTTCCACTGTCTGCAGAAGCCTAATGGGGGGTCTATTTACAACTGAAATCAGCATTCCTTCTCTAACGCCTCCAGATGGACAGTCAGATGGCACAAATTAGGTTCTCAGGTTCTAGAATTGAACCTCAGTGTCTCAGCCCGAGTCTGGATCCTTGGGATGGGAGAGCTAATGCCTACATCAGCCTTCAGGTATCTCCCTCTCTGCTTAAGCAGAGCAGAATTAGACTGTGGCTCCAGATGCTTCCATTCATGGGAGGAAGGATTCTGGTTGTTGGAGAAAAAGTTTAAAAACTACATTCATAGTCAATTTCTTCATATAACTGACTTGTTTCTGGATTCTCATCAGATCAAAATAAGTAAAGAAACAACTGTCTGTCAGGAGAAGTAAACAATGGCCAGCTTGGCACTTTTGTCTTTATGTTCAATATTTATTTTCAGCCTGCCTTTTGAAACATGATGGCTGTTACATTCAAGCAAGTTTCATAACAACAGCTTCTCTTGGTATCCTGTGTGCTCCGAGTCCCCTTTGTCGTATTCATACATCTGCCCCATGCTTAAGGAGTTCACATTAAGCCTCTCATGTCTCCAGTACTGTTTCTGTACTGTTCAGTTTTGCCAACTAAGCTTGACTGAAGAGAGACACATTGTTGTCTACTTTTCATCAACTGTCCAGTAAAATGGTTGGTTGTCAGGACAACAGCATAGAAAGTAGGTCATTGATAACCACATGGATTCTTTAAACAAACAAACTTGACTGGGGAAAATTCCAGCATATAAATGCGATAAAGGTTAAAGAAAAGGAAAAGTTCCAGACACACACCCTTCCTCTTACAAACTTGGCATTTCTTTGTAAGAATCAGTTGCCACTGGGGTTGTTCATGATTGTATTGACTGTGCTGAGAAAACACATAGTCTGTGTTGAACAGTAGGCTTGTCATAACACACACACACACACACACACACACACACACACACACACACACACTTCATTCTTGATAGAGAACCTGAGGGATAAGCAGGCACTTTGTTCCCCCATAGTCATAGTATCAGACACAAGAAGCACCCAGGACAACTGTAGGGATAAGTGCTTTGCATCTTGATAGTGGCCCTTATAGACAGGTTTTAAGATGTTTATCTGAGTTTAGAGGGCTCGAGGCTCTGAAAGTTGGGGCACTCAGGCAAAGCCAGATCAAACTGACTGCTGAAATCACGGTCTTCATAACAGCACTCTGGCTCCCTGTCAAAAATGTGAGGAGTGGGGCTTTAAAAAGAGCACTCTAAGATGAAATATATACTTTTCGAAACAATAGCAGAAAACCTTTTCAGGGGTAAAATAGTTGGAAAAAAAGGAATAATATGTAGTTTAGTGTTCATTGAAAATAAGCAATTAATCCTGCCCTCTGGGGGTGAATTTAGTCTAGCTTATTTGCACATGAAAGTACAAGACTGGCTTCCTCTCTATGAAAGTAAGACATCTGGTTGGAAAGTGAAAAATTTGGTCAATTACCTGAATCGTGTTTGGTCTACATGATAGAAAAGCCCCAGATGTCTTGAAATCACCAGATGTTTGGCCTTGTTCAGTTCCCACCAGCCCTGATGACTGGCCCTCTCCTGTGAGAGTTGCTGCTTGGTGTCCCATAGAACCAGCCATTGTTAGGAGATTGGTATCCTGTGTGAACCAGCAGTGTGCAAACAGGAGTCTAGACTGCTCACCCACACTGGCACCTGACAAAATGTTCACTGGGCTATGTAGAGTCAGCAAATGGGATCACCAATAGGAACACAGTTATTTTCAAAGAGTATCCTTTATTTTGAGATAAATCATCTTCCTGTCTTTTTTAGTGATCAATCTGTCCAATAATGTTTGTAAATTGTTTATAAAAACAAGTATTGTGGGGTTTTTTTGTTTGTAAAAACAAGTCATTGGGACAAAAGTTTGAAGTGGAGAAACCTAGGTCTGTCTGAGGTTTCTTTATGTAATGCTGACTGAACTGTGAAGAAGCAACAAATCAAAGTAGTGAAACCCTTGTCAAAAATGGCAGCCAAAACCATTCTCTCCAGACTCTGCCTTTTCTTAGGTATGGGATACTCCCCGCAGATGAACTGTTGCAGAGCTCTAGAAAGCCATAGTCATTGGACAGTCCAGTGTTTTGTTGACAAAATAACAATATTTCCTTTTGAAACCAGCATTTAGTGCTTAAAATAATTCTAAAGATAACACTTTCTACACTCATTCTTAAAACATTTCATTCTAAAGTCAGACCATAGAGAGACAACCTGAATTCCATCACTGTGAATATTTTAACACCTTTGATGGTTTCTGCAGCTTGTGCTTATGACCCCGAAAGCATCTATCTCATAATGCACTAACATCATAGAACCTCAAGCTTTTCAGACTCAGCCAGAATGAACTAACTATATGACCTCCTTGTGCTAGGCAGTATCTAACAAGCCAGCACATTAGCTGGTCTTTTGGTGTGTGTGTGTGTGTGTGTGTGTGTGTGTGTGTGTGTGTGTGTGTGTGTGTGAGAGAGAGAGAGAGAGAGAGAGAGAGAGATGTCAGCAAATATACTTCTTTGGCATTATCTTGATGAATTATCATGACCCCTCTGGGAGAAAAATAGCATTATTTTAGCATTCTTATAAGCATGGAAGTTTGCAAGAGAAAGCAATCCCTTGCACAAGGTCATAAACCCTGAGAATAGTAAGGCCATGGACTCCATCAAAACCTGGATATTACCTAACCTGAACTCCACAAGTTATCCTAACCTGCCTGCCTGGGACAATACAGTTGAAAGAGCTGTGCCCTCCAGCCGTTATCATTGAAATTAGAAGAGTTAGGTGCAAGGAAATCAGCCCTTGTGTAGGAAGAACAGAATGATGTAATTCCAGACACCCTGCTGTGGGGTTCTAGAGGAAAGAGGGATTAATTAGGATCTACCTAGGGAAGGGTTTTAGGAGGTAGCCTTAGGCTAGGGGAGAGCAAAATAGGTCATCAGCAATTATCTAGAGAATTAGGTCATCCTGAGTGTCAGAGCTGATGATTTCGAGCTAAAAAGACTACAGCTATGCTCTGAATAGTGCAGCACTGCCTCCCACACCTCTGGAATCTATTGAATTCTGCCAACTATTCTAGACTCCATGTGACTTATGGCCCTGGCTTAGGTGAGCTTCCTTCTTCATGTTGGGAAGGGAACAGAGTAGCATATGTAACCGTGGGTATAGAAAGTTGCAGAAGCCTTGTGACTCGGGAGCCCTGTGTTTAGTCTGGACTCTGCTCCTATAACTGTTTAACCCCTAGAGAGCCAGTTCCCCATCTGGCTTCCTGGTCTCTAAGGGCCAGTCTAGGAAAGGAGAAGGTAGAGTGTTTCAGTGTGTTAGAATTTTATGGCCCTTGTGATTTTGTTCCAATACACAGCCTTCCAAGGGTGCCTTGCTTTTCTGTCCACCACAGTTCATACCTAACCTGTTCTCCCAAATTGCATGGTAAGTTGGGCAAATCCCAGGCTTTAGAGTCAAACATTTAAATCCTGATGCTGATCCAGTCCTTGAATGAAATCCTTCATTCTTTACTCCCTAGGAAACTGAACAAATTTTGAAATTGTCTTGTGCATGTTTTTCTAGTCTATAATATAATAAACTCTAATATTTAGACCTTAAGTTACAGAACCTAATTCTATTGCTTTCCAAAAGAATTTGCCTGCCACTGACTTGTTACTTGGATGGAAAATTATACCAACAGAAATGTTCCAAGAATAGTTACCAAAGGCTCATAGACTTGAGTAATTACCTGTTGAAATACAAGTTGTATATACTGCTCTTTAGCTCACTGACCTATTGCAGTAACTAGTTGCTAATTGGACTCTTGGAACAGGCTTGTCCAGCTGAGAGGACTTAGAGCTGTATTTTTCAAGAGCATGGGATCTGTAGTCTCTTGCTGGCATAGCCTTCTTTGTGCCTAGGGAGAGGTGGCAGCATGCTGTATGCCATTGGCTGGATATATGCATTGCTCTTGATGTGCTCCATTGTCCTGACTTAGAGATGTTTGAGTGGAGCACTGGTGGGGTTATAGTAGGTGCTTTACTTCTGATAGCATCCAGGATTAAGAGTTAAATTTATTGCTCTTCTCTTTATTATCTTTCTACTGATACTCAGCATATGTGGGCATGTATAGGCGTGTAACTTTAACCTTTTTGTCCAAGTTGGTTGATCTGACTCTTACAGTCTCTTTTTTAAAAAAAGTATAAATTTTATTAAGACATTACTTTAAATATATTATTTATACACTTGGGAATGAGGGAAAACAAATGTGAAGAGAAATAAAATAGCTATGAACTATTCTCTTTCTACTGGGAGACATAGAACCTAGCATAGGAAAACAACATGTAAGGGTTATTCAAAAGTGGATTTAAAGTATAGGGTGTGTAGTGGTTTGAATAGGTATGGCTCTCATAGACTCATGTGTTTGAATGCTTGGCCTGTAGGGAGTGGCACTATTATAAAGTGTAGCCTTGTTGGAATAGGTGTGGCCTTGTTGGAGGAAGTGGGTCACTGTAGGGGTGGGCTTTGAGGTCTCATATATGTTGAAGCCATACCCAGAATAGGATAGTTTGCTTCCTATTGCCTGCCAGTCAAGATGTATAACTCTCAGCTACATCTCCAGCACCAGGTGTGCTTGCACACTGCCTTGCTTCCCATCAGGATGATAATGGACTAAACCTCTGAAACTATAAGCCAGGCCCAGTTAAAAGTTTTCCTTTATAAAAATTGTCATTGTAGTTGTGTCTCTTCACAGCAATAGAAACCCTAACTAAGACAGGGTGTGTTTATATATTAATACCAAGTGTAGATCTGAGTACAAAGTCAAGGATCTTAGTAGTTACCAAACAGTCCAAACCATGGAGTACTTATAAGGTGTATTAAGTAACAGATGTAATCCAGAAGTGGTATTAGAAAGGACTGGTATCTGATACAAAGATCTCCTCTATCTTCATCCTTGATCTATATTCTACTCTGGGACAGTGCATGGCACCCAGTAGAAGTCTACTCACCATTTCTTTGTGAGTGATAAAGAATGTCATACAGTTGGATGTGAAATCGGTAATGGAAATGGAATTTAATTTCTAGTTACAAGGACTTGATTTCTGGGAGGCAGCACATCATAAGCTGTCCTTGAACAAGTGGCAGAAGAAGGCTAGATTTGGGTTTCTTAGGAATTCTCTGGCTGACTGAATTATTCTGTACAAATGTAGCTCCATTTCAGGAGCCAGAATGACTGGAATCTTCTTGGCCATCTTTTACCAGTTCCACCAGATCTAGAAAATCCCCAGCGCTGACCTACTCATGTGATCTAAGTCTGACTAGACCTTAACATTCTCTGGAGCCATCCAAGCATGTTCCATGTCTATTTGAGACACCATACTTATCAACTGCCACTGAATGGTTTTTCAGTATCTCCAGCATAGTGTTTGAGAATTATATGTTCTCGGTTTTGTTTTCACTTTTAAGTCAGATTAAAAGTAGTAGCTTGTTGGAAAGAATTCCAGGACTCTCTCCACTGGCAGGGCAACATGCCCTTTAGCACAGTCTTGGACACAATCTGCATGACCTGTTAGCTTTGCCCAACCGAGCTGGTACTAGCATTCCATAGCCAAGCACAAGGAAACAGGGTCCCATGCCACCCACGCCCAAACCTCTCTGACATTTCCGTGGGCCTGGAGCCAATTCCCCCCATGAGTTTCATCTCCCTCTCAGAATACAAAGGAACACTGAACCTTCCAGTTAATTCAACACCCTCCCCCCTTCCTGGAGAGGGTAACAGTTCTGTTGACCATTATAATGCATCT
The DNA here is from genome assembly GCF_903995425.1 of Onychomys torridus. Taxonomy (NCBI): domain Eukaryota; kingdom Metazoa; phylum Chordata; class Mammalia; order Rodentia; family Cricetidae; genus Onychomys; species Onychomys torridus. The sequence continues at coordinate 112,555,806 of NC_050444.1, forward strand.
TCTGTCTCCCAGCAATCCACAGAGTCATTAATTTCTGCTGCTGACATCAGGAAAGAGGATTATGTGTGTGTCTGAAACTGTTCCCAGAGTGCTCATTAGTCATAGATAATTGAAAAACTGGTAGGGGAAGGTTTGGTGTAATAAGAGCCCCTGCTTAAGAAGAGGGACTGCAGCCACCTGATAATTGTAGGCTCCAGCTTTGACCACTCAGGCCAAATCTATCCATTCAGATGGGAATTCATGGAGCCCAGGAGTCCTCAGGGCCATCTGACATCCCAAGGTGAGCATGTATACTCAGCCAGATCAGAGCATAGGTGAATTGCACATGGATTTCTCTCCTGTCTTCAGCCTGAAGAACAGAACTTGAAAACAATGAAGGGAATCTGCTTTCATTTTGTTTTTATTTAAACTTAAGCTAACTTGGTCCGATTTAAACACATAAATAAGGTCGAGATGTGGAAGCCACACAAATGGTTCAGGAGAATACCTCACAATACATCCTCATCTGTGCTGTAATAGTAATCAGTGTTTTGTTTTGTTTTTTTTTCCAGAGAATTTCTGGAAGTATATCTGCTTAAATGTTTGTAGTCTTTAAAAGAATCACAAATGTGATCATCAGATGAGCACTATTCTACATCCTGGCTTGTCCCTTAGTTTATCTTAGACTTCCTCCTAGATTCATACCTTAATTCTTCCTCATGTATTATAATGACTATATAGGATTTTGCTGGATAGGTGTGTGTTTTGTTTATTCGTTTGCTTTCTTTTTTAAATGTCAGACCAGAACAGAAACATGTTTAAAACTATTATACAAGAAGTGTTTGTTCAAAGAAGCACAATAGAACCCACAGGTTAATAGAAAGCACATATTCACCCACACCCCCATTGGAAACATTTCCTGTGTTTACCTCCTAGGAATGTAGTTTTATAAATTCATCTACCTCCATTGTTATTTTTTTTTACAATGAAGTCATATTCTGCATACTAGCTCACAGCCTGCATTTTTCACTTGTTTGGGTGTTTGAAAGATAAAATGTTTCCCATGCTAGCCTTTCTTCACATTGTAGGTTTATCTTTTTAAAAACCAAATTTGAGTGTCAAGAGTGGGTAGGACCTCACTGCTTTGCTGTCTGCAGCCCTGTGTTGCTCTCTCATAGGCTAGTCCTATTCCCCATTCTTCTCCTAGTACCCATTTCGCTGATAGACTGGATACCTCAACTCCTGGCCCCTCTGGGCTCCCTACTGTAGTTGGAAGTTTCCCTGAATCCCTCCTGGTCTGAAGCCACTCAGACCCAACTAAACACACGGAGGCTTATATTAATGATGAACTGTTTGGCCATTAGCTCAGGCTTGTTACTGACTAGCTCTTACATTTAAATTAATCCATTATTCTTATTTAGCCACATGTCTTGGTACCTTTTCTCAGTTCTGCCTTTACATCTTGCTTCCTCTGTGTTTGGCTGGCAACTCCTTACTCTGCCTTTCTCTTTGCAGAATTCTTTTAGTCTCTTCGCCCCACCTATACTTCCTATCTGGCGACTGGCCAATCAGTGTTTTATTAAACCAGTGTACAACCTACCGTGAACACCATTTGTTTTGATAGAGCCACTTCCTGGAACATTCTAATTCTAGTATAATAACATCTATTTTCCATCTTTGGGAGTCATTCCAACCCTTGCCCAGGTGTTATCTCTACCTTGAAGATTTCATCCATTTTCTGAGGCCAATGTAAGGGGCCCTCCTCAGTTCCGTAGGCATATCATATGCTTTGTACCTTTTTCATATTTTCTACACAGTTCTGTATCTTAATTTCCCATCCTCTTAGTTCCAGACTTCAGTGTGAATCTTTTGAAGTCTTAGGGACCTCTTTCACTTATTTACCAACAAGAACTTGGCACAAGATAGGTGAAAACTGGTGTAGACCATCTTCTAAGCATTGTTTCTAAAGGGTTTGTGAACCACATGAGTGAGTAGTTTTATGAAGCATGGAAGAAATTGCAGATGTGGAGCTAGTGACATCTTGATTAGCTCTGGGAAGGGCAATGCTGTGGTTTATTAAATTTTACGGTGAATGAAAACTTTTGGGAAAAGTTATCAGATGGCATCTAATAGTCCTAAACCCTCTAAGATGCTTCTAGCTGAGAGAATGAAGATGTGGGCAATTTCTTTTCTCACAATATGTATTTCGACCTTCCTGTCTTATGCTGTGTCCTTCTGGTTTGGATAAACAAAGTTGCTTCATGTTTGGGGTCAGAGAGATGATGCCTAAGGGCTGTGGTTCCAATTTAAGGAGGGATACTCATCATGATGAACATTAGTTTTTATTCCTAGAACACTAGCCTCAGAAACCTGGCTCAGTGCCATGGGCTAAATTCTTTAGGGACAAAGCAGAGACAGATATGGAATGAATTATTGAGTGAGAATGGTTATCTGTGAAAGTGGGAGACCCTAGTTCAAAATCAACTTGGCCAGCAAAGCAGAGTGTTATAGAGTGAAGTGTAGATGAATTTCTAATTGGTCTCATTAAATAAAAGACATGGAGCTAGGAATTTGGGTTAAAGCCTTAGAGAGATCAGGGAAATATGGAAAGCCACCAGCTAACCTCACCTCACCAACTCCGTAGCTTCCAAAGAGCAATTTCCTGTCTACCCAGGCTCATATGCCTTGATTTTCTGCCCTCTCATTGGTTCTTAGCCCAGCTACCTCACTTCCTCTTCCTACACAGCTCTGTCACTGTCTGTCTGTATAGATCTCCAGGTCTCTATGGTTGGTACTGGGATTAAAGATGTGTGTCACCAAGTTTGCTTCTGTTCGCTAGTGTGGCCTTGAACACACAGAGATCCTGCCTGCTAAGGGATTAAGGGTGTATGCTTCCTGACTTCTTTGATTACTTAAAATGGCTGGCCTTTCCCCCCTCATCTCCAGGCAAGCTTTATTTATTAATGCACAAATAAAATATAACCACATTTCAGCACAAATAAAATATCACCACAGTGAAGGGCACCTGCCAGCCTTCCTCCTCCTTCACTGAGTCACAGGATGGGGGCCACAGAGAAAGCATCTGTAGCTGAGGTTCCCTGGGGCTTGAGGCTGGCAGCTGGCCACTCTCAGTACCCTCAATCTTTTTAACTAGTCAACTTTTCCTTTCTTGATAAGGGAATTCAAGCCATGGCATCTTCTCCTCCTCCATTCTTCCTACATTAAAACTACCACAATGAGCAGTTATTTCTTTCTCCAAAAAATCTCTCATGTCTTTTCTGTTCCTTCATTCCAATTACTCTTACCTTAATGGCAACTCTTTTTGATGACTGAAGAGCTTCACTGCTGTTTTCTTCCATAATGTGAAGCATATCCTCTCCTAAAATGTTGCTAGAATAAGCATCTGAAAACACAAATCCAGCCACCACTCTCTCTTGCATCATCTCTTCAATGGGATCCAGTGACGTCAGTGCTGAGGCCCAAGCACTGCAGTGCTGTTGCAAGGCCTCCTTCTTTAACCATCTCTGACCCCCGCCTGCTGCTTCCAACCCAGCCTGTGCTCCACACCCTTTATCCAACCCTGGACCAACTGCCCATGGTACTTCCTCTCTATCCTGGTTCTTGTTCAAGATGATATACCTATGGAGAGACCTCCCTGACATGTGTACACTGACACCAGGTCTGCTGCTAGCCCAGGACTCTGCTCACAGTCATCTGCAGCCACTTTTCACAGGGCAGATTCATTCATTTACCAACTAAGCCTTTATTTCTAAATCTCCCCAGCAAAAAGAGGTTTTCCATGCTAATTGCACTCTTGTCTAAAACTGTCCATAGAAGTTACTCCTTTGAAGTTGTAGAGCTTGGAGATGAATCTCTACTGAGTCTCTATTTTTACTTTCTTATAGAAATCAAACCTAAAAATACCTCCATACGTAGGATCTCCAAATGGTGCTAGTTTTAAAATGTACAATAATGCTTGTTTTAGAAATACTCCTCTTGATCCCCTCATTTATTCAAAGCATGTTTGAGAAAAATTCAGGCTTTGATGTTGTAATGCAAGATTTGATGTCAGAGGAAAACTTAAGGCCTACCTTCAACTCTTAAGCTGTGTTGCTGCAGGAAATTTACTGTTCTAAACATTTCAATTTCCTGACATCTACCTGTGAGATGGGGACAAAATGGATACTATGTCCCCTTCATTGATGTGTTAGCAAAATGAAGTGACAAAGGCCATGCTATGTTCTTAGCACAGTGCAGAGATGAGAAGAGAGACTGTTCAGATTCTCGAGGCCAGCTCTTCCACAGTTCTTATGTCCTGGGGATTCAGCTCAGACCAGTGGTCTGCCTTCTTCTACCCCTGTGTTTGTGCATCTGAACTGTGTTCACTAGACTAGCACAATTCACTAGACATAGCACATGACCAACACAAGGGACTTTTTAAACTCTTCTAGTCCTCAAGATAAAGTAAAAAGAAAAAAAATTAGATGAATTCATTCTGATATGACTTATTTAACTTTATTATATAATTTATTATTATATAATTATCATTTCAATATACAGTTTAATTCTTTTTGCTGTGCTTAAGAATAAATCCAGAATCCCATCTACACTAGGCAAGCACAATATCACTGAACCATATCCCCCGACTTGCATAAAATTAGTAGTGAGATATTTTACATTCACTTTTTCAGACTGAACGAATCTTTGGTGTATGTTCTGTGTTTCTTACCAAACACAACTCAGACACTAGATTTCCACTGGAAATGCTTTCTTTTCTTAAATGAATGCTGGCAAAGTAAATTTGCACACTCAGATTATTCCAAACACACTTTGCTTTTCAGAACACAAATTCAATGTGTTTTAAATTTTAAATGTAAATTAATTAAAATCAGTATTGAATGAAGAAGATCTAAAACCCACCACAGTGATGTCAGTCTTTTAGGCTAACCTGTTTCAGAGTTAGTTTAGATAGTTTATTGTTTTAAATATATTTAAATATGGATGGGGTGCTTTATTTCCACTTAGAGGTGACTGTTAGAGCCACTTACTGTCTTCATTTACCGCACATATGTGCATGTGCGTGTGTGTGCCTGTGTGTGTGTGTGTGTGTGTGTGTGTGTGTGTGTGTGTGGGCGTGTGTGCACTGAAAACCTAAAGGCACCTCTACCCAACCCTAGAGCTCCCTAAACAAGTATAAGTGATGCTTTCATGCTCAAAATGTTCATAACACACATTTAGAATCCTAGAATCCTGAGGCTCAATAGAGATTGTAGTATACATATGGTCTAAGTCTTACACAGTCCCTGTAAGGCAACAATACTTATAGAATATTTTTCATAGTAGAAGGGGTCAGCTTCTGTTAAACACCTGACAACAGACAGATCATTTCGTTTTCTTTTGCCTCTCATGGTTTTCTGTGTTCTTATCTCATCTTCCTAACTAGGTTGAAAACAAGAACTGCCTTTTACAGCCCGGCAGTGCCCACACAAAGCTAGACAATCAATAAATTATTAACCAAAGGCCTGCCCAACTGCAAGACTTCAAGGTCACTCGAAATATCAGGGTCACTGCATTGCAAAATTCTAAAGAATTGTTTCTGTGCAAGCAGTAGCCTCATAGAATCCCCCAAGGTTTCAACTGGACTATCTCAAAATGTAAGAAATTCTTTCTTGGAACAACATATTTCCTTCCCTTACCTGACAATAGGAAGCAACTACAGAAGTCACATTTCTGCTTCTTTTGAAGCATGTGTTTGCATGCATATCAAAGACATATACTAAAGGCACAAAATGAGCAAAGAGGTGTTTCATGGCTGTATGGTTTTTGTCTCTGTGAAGTTGAGAAAATGCAGACAAGGGGGATGGAGCAAAAAGGTTCCCTTAAGAAAACCCTCTGTTCACTTCAGAGTATTCCAAACTGATGAGTGTTTGTTTTCTCTCATGTCTACCCAGGAAATCTTGTGCTGCCCCCTGGAACTTCTCTTGGAAGTGGACTCACACCAGAGGCAGCCAAAGAGCTGGGTCTTCCTCCGGGAATTGCTGTGGCAGCCTCTCTCATTGATGCCCATGCAGGAGGACTAGGTAACCTCTTCTTCCCCGCCCAGCACCAGCTCTATAGGTTCTCTGGGTTCTCTGGGCAAACAGAATGGTACCAAGAACCCAGAATACTTCTTTCTGTTTGCACAGCAAAGGTCAAGGGCTGATGATTTAAGGTGTAATAATGAAACATCTTTATGTAGATAGGCATTTGAATAGAATTAGAAAACTTTTGATTAAAATAAAATATATAAAGTATTAATTTCTTAATACATAATAATATGAAATTAATCTAGATAGTTCACTAGCTTACTGAGCGACAACATATATTCACTTCCATCTACAGTGTGTGATGGTAGAATACTTTCATGTATTCTTTTTTTACAAATGGTAGTGTAAAATCTTTATAAGCATAATATATTTATTTAATAAAATATTTGGCTTTTTTCCTAAATCCAATTACTTGATGGAAGCCTTGATTTAATTTCCTGTATAACTTTCAAGTTTTCAGTTCTTGCATTTATTTATTCATTTTTCAAAAACCCATTGACTACTTTCCACACTCTCTAGCCTGGTGCTAAGGGATGGTGGATTTAAAACAGAGCCTGGGCTGGTGTTAGAACTCAGTGGTAAAGCACTTGCCCAGTTTGTACAAGATGTGCAGTTCAATTCTCAGCACCTTAAAACTACGTAAGTGAAATGAAATAAAATAAAACAAAACCACCTTCTCCTCCCAAATTTTAATGGAAAACATACAATGACACAAAGAACAATAGATAGTTAAATGTGGTGGTTCTGTTCTCGTCTTCATCTCAACTGCACGTTCCTTCTTTGACCACTATGATTCTCAGGCTCTCTCAGTTTTACTATGGTCATGTATTTTCCTATCCTTCCAGTACAACAACATTTGTTTCAAATTATGGCTTGTAATCTGTAAGGCAAATGTACCAAGCTGTGACATTGAACTTTCAGAATAGAATGGTATAGTAGAGCAGAGCAGAACACAACAGAGTGTGTGTCTTGCACAGTATGGGTAGGCACTGTGTTGTTAGCCTGTTTCTGCTTGTGAGTATTGTGTATGTGTATACCAGGCCATGGCTAAAATGAATTTCTCATAATGGATTAAGCTCACAAGCCTTTAGTCAAGTCTGGTGACACACGTGTGTCCTTTCAGCTACTTGAGAGGTGAGGCAAGAATTCAGCCAGCTGGGTGGCATAGTAAGACTCCAATTCTTAATTGCTGAGTCATACTTTACCTTAGAGTAGCTGTTCTCACAGACTACCCTTTCATGGTGTTGCTTAAGACCATTGGAAAACACAGATATTTATATTATAATTCATAACAGTAGCAAAGTTACCTTTATAAAGTAACAATGAAAGTAATTGCATGGTTGGGGGTCACCATAACATGAAGAACTGTATTAAAGGGTTAGGACGCATTAGGCAGGTTGAGAATCACTGCCTTTAAGTCCAGAGCTATCTCTTAAGGACTTGCATAGATTGTTTTTCCAGATCTCATTCCATTACATGTCTGTCTTGGCACATGTGTTATCTGCCTAGAAATGACTGTTATAATCTCAACCTACTTTACTCTGCTGTAGCAGCATCCCTGAGGCCACAGATACTGAGAGTATAGATTTATTCCTACAGTTCTGTAGCCTGGAAGTTCAAGGTCAAGAGACTCACATCTAGTAAAGTTCTGTCTGTGTTAGAAAGTGGAAGGGCAAGTGAGCATGTTTTTGTTTTGTTTTGTTTTGTTTTTGTTTTTCCAGACAGGGTTTCCCTGTGTAGCTTTGCTTTGCGCCTCTCCTGGAACTCACTTGGTAGACCAGGCTGGCCTCGAACTCACAGAGATCTGCCTGGCTCTGCCTCCTCCACCACCACCACCACCACCACCACCACCACCACCACCACCACCACCACCACCACCACCCGGCCAAGTGAACATTTTTGCACATGAATGAGAAAGGAGGTTGCTTTCATTGGGAATCCTCTCATTAATATATTATCCCCCTGCCGCCTTGAACACCTCCTACAGCTCCCACCTCTCAGCATTGTCGCAAATGGGGAGGCTTTCCGGGTAGGTAACCCCTCCAATGTGAAGGTCAATAAAAGCTTCATCCTTTACAGGGTGTTCAGTGGAGCAGTCAGATTTAGAAATTCTGTAAATTGTGCTCCTTTTTGTCATATTTATTTATTTGAAGAAATGAACACATTATGTTAATAATTTTATGATTGTTCTGATTGTCTTTTCTACCAGACAGAGAATTTCTTGAGAACAAGGACACCTTGTTATTAATCTCATATTCCTAGTGGTGAACATTGCATTGTGTTTTATAGGTTGCTGATAAATGCATTGAGTAAAGTCACATTAAACTTTAGAGGGAAGGTTAATCTGTTTCCTGATGTGTGGCATGGATGACACTCATCAGTCTGAGAGCTCTGTCCCTGTTCATCTTTCTGTTCTCAGGCTCTGGCCCAGAGAAAGAATAAACAACAGGACTGCACATGGAATAGCAGGGTGACTCGTGGTGTGGCTCTGACCACAGGCAGGGTTGTTTCTTTCCAGCACCTCCCAATGGGAGCAGTGCTTCTGGATAGAATGTCATGCTTTGAAGCACAGGCAAAGACGGAGCTGGAGGTGTAGACAGACATGGAGTGTTCCTGTCTTAGTTACCCTGACCACGCAGATCATGGAGGTGCTCAGGGAAACTTCCTTCATCATCTTTTGCAATTTCCCCTAGGGTGACAGTCTCAACCATTTGCCTCACCCAGGTGACAAACACTTGGCGGGGGCCTTGTATTGGGGAGCCGCAGGCACCGTGGGTTTCCTTGTCAGCTTCCCTGGCCTCCCTAAGGACATGCCAAAACACACCTTCTTATTTCTGCCCAGGACATTTTGTACTGTCCAAGAGGGGGAAACTCCCAGATGACCCCCATTTGTTGTTTAAATACAGAGCTCACTGATAGAACTTTTATTTCCAGAAGCTTTGGCTTACATGTTTTGTGGCCCAGTTATCTCACACTAATGAGTTCCACACCTATTAAAAGTAAATTTGTGAAGTAGAAATATAGAATAAATTTCTGGATTCCTAAAGGACAGAACTCAGGTGCCCGTGCTGACTGGAGAGGGCCGGGGAAGGGGTTCTCTTTGCTAAGGGATAGGAAGACTTACTGATAATTCTGATCAAGTTTTGTCCTTACAGATTCTTACCCTGCCCCCTTTCCCCATCACCTGTTAGGATATCTGGGAAGGTAAAGAGGCCTGGAAGCAATAATTATGCTCACTTTCCACCTTGTGTCTGTCATGTTGGGGTTCAGAGGAGAACAGAGGCCAGAGAGGCCTGAACAACCATTTGATCACAGATAGACTACAGATGAATATCAAATGTGTACAACCTGTCTGTGCTGGGTCTGGACACTGGAGATTGTCAGCAGTGAACAAACCAGACAAGGACCATTCCTTCTGGGGAGATTTCTATTGTTCTCCCTACTCTACATTTATGTAGCTTCCTGGTATTGGTTTGAGATAGCAGATCTCCTGACTGGGCTACATTCTTGTTCTGCCTACAAGCAGGCTACCTCTTCATCTTCTGTTTTCTCTTTTATGGGAAGAGCTAGCAATGGCCCTTCGTGGTTTTCCTGTGAAAACCAGTGTTATATACATCACACATGTGCATAGACACAGACCCATACATGCACACACATGCTCACACACACAGAGAGACACACAGACACACTCACTCGCTCACTCTCCCAGATGTGCATTATTTCTCAGCAGAACTCTCTTCTCTTCTCTGTGGATAGACAGGCATAAAAGAAGAACCATGGCTCTGACTCCACTGTATCCCCAGAAGGTGCCCTCATTTTCCTCCTCATGTCCTCCTAAAGAATGTGGGATTCAGCACTCTAACAACCTACACAGGTTTCAGTCAGAAACAGCTTTAAGAGCTGATTGGGTAAATTTGGTACTCAGTGACCCCAAATGTCATTGTAAGAGCCTAGCTTTGGAGGGAGAGTGGTATGCCATCCAGGCCTCTCACAGCACTGCTGTAACAACTATGGGCATGTCATATGCTGGCCTGACAGGATCAGCAATGGACCCCACATTCTGAGAAGTAGGAAGGGTCACCTCTCAGCTGAAATATCCCATGGACTCTCATTCCCAGAGACAGCCTGGGATGAGAAGATAAGGATCAAAGAGCAGCACAACTCAATTCATGAGTTTTCCAGCTCTGGAAACAGAGGAGGAAGGACTTTGTGGGAATGAAAAGCCAAAGATAAAAGAACATTTTGTTCTTAAGGGACTGGTTCGTGAGTTCTCCAGCAGCCAGCCAGCAGATAGGAGTAGTTTTGTTTGCACTTTGTGGGGGTGGTTCTGGCCAGGGCTCCTGCTGCTGGTATTTTTCTAGCTTGTAAAAATAGCATTAACTTTGTTCCAGGTCTGTCCTTGGCTCCAGCGCCCCAACTGTCCTGAAAGGAAATAACAACCTCATTTCTTTCTTGGGCCCCCTTTCCTTTCAGTGGCTCTCTTCCGCTATCAGACAAACTCTGACTATCCATCAAAGCTTGAAGATGCTGCCATCTTCTTTGGGAAGCCTTCCTTGACTCCCAGGCTAAATGAATCCCTCCTTTGTCTGTGTTCTTGCTGTATCTTATGTTTGCTGCTTTGTATGTCAACATCATCTCATTTACTCTTGTGAAAGTTCTTGTCATATTCTGTCATTTCATCCTGAGTGGTTAGAGTCATAGTAGGTAAATGAAAGAATCACATTTCCTCACTAGTGGATACTACTTCAGCTAAGAGGCAGCTGTCTTTGTATGGGAGCTGTATCTGGTTCAGATCTTCAGGAGAAAGCATTAAGTCTAAGCAATTCCTCAGCTAATCCTAGATGTCTGGAAATCTCCACAATTTCTGTTTATACTCACACTAGCCTGTTTTGGTCAAAATCAAACTTTTTTTTGCTAAGTTGAGCACAACTTTTTAATTACTGACATTGGATTCTCTGTTAGATGTTGTATTGTCTTAAACTGCTCATCTGAATTGCAGTGCTGAAAAAAATAAGAACTAACTTCCTTCCTTCCTTCTCTTCTTCTTCTCCTCCTCCTCCTCCTCCTCCTCCTCCTCCTTCTTCTTCTTCTTCTTCTTCTTCTTTTAATAGCAGAAGAATTCTTTTAGCCAGTCTTAGAAAAAGAACTTCTGGTCCTTGCCTTGCTAGAACAACACAGTTTCTTCCAGTGACCAACCAACCATGCCAGTTTCTTATCTCACTATTTTCTATGTTCTGGAAGAGACAGTAGGTAAGCAACAGATTCTAGTAATGTGATTTGAGGAGTGCTTATTTATAATTAATATGCACACATGGATATGAGATGTGGCCTGTTTGATGACAAACATTCTTGCAAGCAATGATCTCTTATATTTGTAAACTTTAGACTGAAGAAGCACAATTCTGCTCAATGTAGAAACACTCCTCACAGCAACTTTGTTCTTTAATGGGTCAGATATGTGAATCCTTATTTGGCCGTGGGAGCACCTGCAACTCAGAGTTGACTTATGGACCTAAGAATAGACATCTACTTGTTGTCTTACCTGTTATCTATTTGTTATCTCACACTTAGTACAGGAAGAAGCTCTTTACATGCTGCTCTTCTTTTATGTTTGCCAAATGAGACAACAGTGCCTCATATAACCGCTTAACTTTGTCAGAAACTACATGTCAAGGTGGAGGATTGTGATTAAGCCCGTCTGGTCCAATTCCATGACTCACACTTATCACTGTGTGATGTGGAATGATGGACCTATTAATATATGGTTGGTCTACTTTTGAATCTGTCATCTAGAATAGCTAAATAAGTAACAAATCTTGAGAAAATCCTTTCAGCAAGTATACTGCTAAGCAGCTTTACTAGCTGATGAAGAAGGAAGGTGAATGGGAAAAAGCAGTAGAGTTTTGGGAGTTTTGGAAAATTGCAGTAAACAGGCAAGTAAGTACAGTAATTACAGTTATTTGTGCTAAATGTGGAAGGCTTTGGTAAAACATAAAATAGTCTCAAAATTGAGACAGGAAATTACAGGAGCATCCCTGGGTAAGTGATGCCTAGAACTGTGCTCACAGCAGGCCATGCCATTATTATTTTCTTGCAAAGTAGAATGTGTTTGTTCAGTCACTTTTAAACTTTGAGTATTATTTCTAATAATACATTGATAATATAGGCATCTTTAATAAGAACCACAATTCTTAGTACTACATGACCATTTCCTTCCTGTCTTCTATGGCTCCTGACTCTGCCTAGTGCTTCATATACTTTATTTTTACCTTTTAATATCAATCATAGTAGGTAAAGATTAGTTCTCATGTTGTGAGGCACAAAGTAACATTTCCAGAATCCCATAGCTAGTGTCTTAGCTAGCTTTGCACTTGAGATTAGGTCTGTAGCTCATATTATTTTCTCTAGGCTAGTGGATCTCAAACAGGGGTGACTTTAGTCACCTGCAGTGCACTTAGCACAGAGTTATCACTCCTGAGGAGGGGGAAATATCACTGGTGTGTGGGAAAATGAAGCCAGAGATGTTGCTAGCCACACTGCATGCTCAGGTTAATCCCTGCAATAAAGAATCACCCAGCCATGGACTTCACCAGTATCGTGGCTGAGAAGGCTTGCTTTGTCTCAAAACAACTACAATGATAATATGTCCCATTATCAATCCAGCTTCTTTCTGTAAAAGCAAGAAATAAGCCAAAATAATGGTTTTACTAATGTGGTACTTTTGAAAAGTAATATCCTTAGACATAAACTTCTCAATAAAAACAGGTGATAAAAAGAAATGGAAGTAGAGATTGAGGAGTCAGGATTGACATGGCGTCCTCAGCACCTGGCCTCCTGACATGGAGCTTCTATAACAGTTGGCCTTCTTCCCATGCACACATGCTTTCTCCCCCTTTCCTTTACGCCCATGCTTCACTGCTGAGTGTAGCTCCTTCTCCTCACCTAGACATTCCTACTCAGTCATCAGCAAACAGTCAAAATACAATGTTACCTCTGCTATAACTTCTCTAAATCCCACCCTTCAAAGAGAATTAGTTGCCCTCTCTGATGTTTCTTCTGTATATATTCTACCCATTTCAGCTTTCTTTTGTGTGCATGCCATCCAACATGGATCCTGTTGACATAGCTATGAAAGGGTTTTGTGAGCTTGCAAGTTCCTAAATCCAGAAAGAGGGACTTTGAAATGTAGATTTCAGGTCTTATTGGCTCATGATGCTGAATCTAGCTTTGTGTTCACAAAATATCACCTGTAACCCAGAGGAGCCAAAATACAGAGACACATGGCACCAAGGACATGAGTTCAGAGAAGGTGTGATGTTCAACTGACAGGTGGGCAGGTGAGACCAGAGCTGAGTGGTCCAGACTCTGAGCAAGAACTGGAAACAACAGGAAGCTTTTTCAAAGGGCCCCTAAAAAGACAGGCAGTCCACAGAAATGGAAGGGATCCCAGGCACTGATAAAGCCATATGTGGAGTCTGGAAGGAGAAAGGCTGTGCCAGGCCCCGAGCAGATAGCAAATGCACAGCTTCAGGGAGTTTCTGGGGATGATCAGAAACAGAAGGAAGAATGTGTTAATATGGTTTCAGGATTGTGGTTTTAAGCTGAGGTTTGATTTCATGAGAATCACTTGTTGCATGAGATCTCAGCAGCTATATGAGAGTGGTAGGCACATACATGGTAGAGGGGCACAGGGGTCATTTAGGGCTGGAAAATTTGGGTATTTCTGTTCCCACACTCCCCAGGACTTTCTAGAGGAGCTGCAGAGGACTGGCTTGAGCCAGGTGACCAGTCTCTTACCTGTAGACAGAAAGCTGGGAGAGATCCAGGCCTCAGGCCTGCAGCCAGTTCCTCTAGCCACATAATTCAGTACGTGAACCGTGACTCTGCCATGAAATCATAATGTTTGCAGTTTGATATATACACACTCCTCTTTGGATAATGAGTTATCATACAGTTTGGGAACAAAAAGGCTTCCAAAAGCGTTTCTATACTAAATTCTCTCATTTGCAGAGGAGAAAACCAAGGCTCAGAGACGCAATGCGGTGTTGCCCAAGGCTGTACTAGAAAGTTATAGTCAAAGCTGGATTGAAGATCTGTGTGTTCTCTTTTGGCTTGGCAGGGCAGCCAGGGCTCTGCTCCATTATGTAACACCATTTCCCAATAGGAAAAAAGACAGAGTCCTGGTATGTTATTCCATTCCTTACCATAGATCCTATGTAATGGCTGTAGACTATGTCACAGCTGGCCATTAAACAGGTAAATTAGTTTTTCTAAGCTATACATGAATAAGTTCTTTGTTTTGTTGTTGAAATCTACAGAGCTCTAAAATGTCTCCTGCCAAGCTGTCAATAATCAAAACACATGGTGAACAGCTTCCTCTGAAGAGCTCAGCCTTCTTATTTTCATTTCACCTATAACTCACTGAACATATACTCTGTGCCGAGTGTTTGGTTAGGGCCTTTAACAGTCACTGTGTCAGCTTGAAACCACTCTGAGCTCCCATTGTTTTCTGCATCCAGTGTTCAAGGGAATCAAGGTTTATTAGCTTGCTCATTGTAATGTTTTTTAATTAATTAATTTATTTTATATCTTGAACTTCATTTTCCCTTCCCTCCTCTCTATCCCTTCCCTTCCCCCTCCTCGTTGTGTCCCCCCACCACCACCACCACCAGTCCACTTGTCCTCTTTTTCTGTTTAGAAACAAGCAGGCCTCTCTTGGGTATCAACAAAGAATGGCACATCAGGTTGCAGTAAGACTAAGCACCTTCCCTTGTATTAAGGCTGGGCAAGGCAATCCAGTATGAGGAGAAGTAGATTCTCAAGAGTCAGGCAAAGCATCAGGAATAGCCCCTGCTCCCATTGTTAGGAGTCCCACAAGTAGACCAAGCTGCACAGCTGTCACACATATGTAGAGGGCCTAGGTAGGTCCTATGCAGGTTTCCTTGTTGTTGGTTCAGACTCTCTGAGTACCTATGAGCCAGGTTAGTTGATTCTGTGGGTTTTCTTGTGATGCCCTTGACTTGTCTGGCTCCTATAATCCTTCCTTCCTCTCTTTAGCAGGATTCCTCAGGCTCAGGCTAATGTTTGGCTGTGGATCTCTGCATCTGTTTCTATCAGTTTCTGGACGAAGGTTCTCTGATGATGATTGAGGTAGTCACCAATCTGATCACAGGAGAGGACAGTTCAGGTTTTGCATCTATAATTGTTAGGAGTCTTAGCTGGGGTCATCTTTGTAGATTCTTGTATCAGGTTTCGAGCTGACCTTGAAATGCCCCCCTTTCCAGTCATCTCTTTCAGTACTCTCCTGTAGAGACCCACAGAGGTTTCTTTGTGAGAACTTACTCAGGGTATGAGCATCTGAGGTTGCTTTACCCAGCAGGGCTGCAAAAGGGGATGATTTGACCACGAGCATGGTTACCAGGTGTCTGGAAGGGACTGCACTTGGCTGTGCAGTGTGCTTTGATCTAGCAAGGGAGAGGTCTTTTGCCCCACCCCTTGACATTGTTATAAAAAGTCCTTTTGAAGAGGCAGAAGGGGCCATTGGATTGTGATCCAGGTCTTCCCGAAACTATCTTGTGTTTGTCTTTATCCTCTTTGCTATCTTTCTATTTAAAAGTTTCTTATCCCTCTCTTCTCCTCATAGGAACCCTTTAAAAGGTGGGAGCTGGCCTCCCACACTCTCCCCGTCCACTCTAACCCCATCCCTCAAGTTCCCATCCTTACCCTCCCCCAGTCCACCTAGGAGATCTCTTCTGTTTCCCCTTCCCAGGGAGATCCATGCATTCCCTCTTGGGCTCTCCTTGTTCCCTAGCCTCTCTGGGTGTGTGGACTATAGCATAGTTATCCTTTACTCAATCTAGATGCCCCTCATCTGAAGAATGTTTAAAGAAAACATGGTATGTTCGCATAATAGAGTATTACTAAGCCATTAAAAACACTGACATCAGGAAATTTAAAGGCAAATGAATGGAACTAGAAAAAAAAATCCTGCTGAGTGAGGTAACCCAGACTCAGAAAGACAAACATGGTATATACTCACTCATAAGTGGATATTAGTTGTAAAGTAAAGAATAATCATTGTCATGTTTTAATGCATGATCCTGTTAGGTCCTGTGCTGAGGATATCCTTCTCTCAGTCCTGTGGTTTTCTATCCTTGTGAATAATTTATGAATACATATGTGTATTGGTATGTCCATGCCTTTACTTACATCAGTCCACACTGGTGTTCCAATCAGGGTAGTAATCATAGTCAACTTACTTTGGAGCAAGTGCATTTCTAGATGTATTTATGAATGAGAAAGTTGAGGCATGGAGCATGGAAGTTAGTTTGATAGAGGCATTCTAAGCAACCCAAAGGCCCAGATTCTGTCATATGAGGTTTGTTAGACAAGTCTACAAATAGGGAACAGTAATATTAATTTTGTTAATATTTATGCCAGCTTTATTTGTATAGTATCTTGCTGTCTTCAAACCACCATCCCAGGAACAAGGAAGAGTTGTTTCCTTTTAGCAGCTTAGAAAATTGATACTCCAGGAAGCAAATGAATTAGCCAAAGTTAGAGAACCAGGAGTGCTTGCATTCAGACAAGCCCCATCTGTGTGCCCTGCCATGTATTTGCGTCAATCTTGCCACAATCTCTGCATCAAACAGGGAACAAGCTGTGCACAGCACATTGAGTGGAATGTCTTGACCCAGTGTGAGTGAGTGGCTGTGGCCAGAGCCCTCTGCAGCACACCTCTCACCTTGTCATCAGCCCCAGCACCTTGTCTGCTCTCTGAGAGGAGCCATATCCAGAGGGCTGCAGTTAGTGGTTCACTTGTGGGTATGTGGCTGGAAAGATGAGCTGTTGCTTTCCATTGCTGAGCTTAGCAATGAAACTAAAAAGAACAGAACCCAACCTGGTTCTGGCACCTACCTGTTAGGGGATGCCACTCTCTTTGGGGCCTGGCCTTCCAGGCCATACTTGTGCCATTAACCCTTTCTCAGGCTTCAGAAGTGCAACACATACTCTACATGCTGCCCCAGAGCATTCCTGTTTACTTTGGTCCACACCAGCAGCCAATGGTGGGAAAATGCATGTGTGTATCAACTGCCTACATGGACTGCTCGCCACTCCCTTAGGACCTCTCAGTAGTCCTGCTTCGTTTTCTTGTTTTCAATTTTCTCTTAACTATGCATTCAGATATGTGTGTAGATACTGTATTGTAAATGCAGCATCTGACAAAAGAGAAAATGGCTTTTGAAATTCCCCATCCTACCTCAGTGCCTTGTAAGAAGCCAAGGGAGTTTGTTGGAATATAGGGAAACCTCTAGACTCAAGTTCTATCACCCAACTGCACTCCCTTTCCATGGTGCTGACCACTTTGTGTACTACTCTACTATGCATCAGAATTTGGCTCTGAAGCCAGTAAGAATTGGAAGTGAGGAGGTAACACAGTGGAGTAGTTAAGGACTCACAACTACTCAAGCCCAGAGTCACAGGTAGATGTTGGCCCCTTAGGAAAACATTTGACATTTCATGCTTTGGTTTTGCTACCTGTGGAATAGGAACAATAACAGTAGCTACCTTATAGAGATGTTTAATGACTAAGTAGGGGGCAGAGCTGCATGCAAAGGCTACCTGTCACTCTCCAAGGTGATGAAGGTGTGGGAGAGGAGAGGGAGTGAATTCACTGGCTTGCCTGGAATAAGTTAGAACATCACCTAGGATGAAAAATTGGGATCTGCACATCAAGAAGCAGGAGCAGCACATACCAAGAGCCTGGAAATATAAAAAGGCCTGGTATAGATAAGGAGTGTTTCAGCATGGCAAGCTTCCATTGTGCCTGAGAGGCAAGTAGAATGAACCAGTTTGGAAGATAGCCTGAGTGACGGACACAGTTTGCGCTATGCAGCCAAGGCCTGGGGTCATATCCCTTCACTGCTCCATGCCTCCCTTCTCCTTCTGTCAGTGGGGTGAGAATAGTACCTCCCGGGACAACTGTACAGATGCCTCTCCTAACACACTGGGAGGTCTCAGCCGGCTTAGCCATGCCAGTCTGGAAGTTGCATGTGGAAAGCTTGGAAATCTGAGCCAAAGAGGTCGGATGTTAAATGAATCTGAATGAACTCTCTCTGTTTTGGTAGCTTCTTCGGCATTGACTGTGACATGAGCAATATGGGGAATGTTGTACGTGGAGCATGTTCTTTGGAGGTGCAGTCATCCATTCTAATACCAGCAATGAGACTGAAAGCAAGGGTAAATGCAGGGGGAAATGCCATCTCATTTTGAGCTTGGAGCAAAATACACTTGTGGAGTAGCAGATCTGCCAGTCTATGAATGCAGAGGTGACCATCCCAGCCAATGCTTAGTGCCTGACATAGCACCACCCTTGCCTGGTCTGCAGGATGGTGTCTTGCAAGAAGACTGAGTTTTCTTGTCTCTCACTTCCAGCTCTCAGCAGTCGAGAGTAGGCAGTGTTGGTCCTCACCATCCATAGTCCCACCTCTGTTCCCACCATTCTCTTTTGGGGATGGAACTTTCTCTGTTCCTTTTTCCTCATCCTTTAGCTCCTCACCTTATTATCTCTTAGTGTTTTTCCAATTCAAGCAGAAAATGTAGAGATAATTCACGGTTGTTATTGTGTGAGCTGGTGACTAGCTTTGCAGAGCTGTAAGGGTATCTGGACTCATACTTAATGTTCCTATCTTCATTTTGTGGGTGACAATGACAAATTACTACCCTCCCCCCATGACTTCCCTCTGCTCCTGTCTTACTTGGAAATTACTGTTTACTGGAGGTAGAGACTAGAAAATGCCTGGGGGGACAGCAGGAGAAATCAGTTCTTTAGATAACTCCCAGTTAGTCATAGTAAATGATCAATATGGATAAGAAAAAAAAAGAGAAAGAAAGAGTATATTTTTACTTAAACTCAAAACAACTCACAGGAGCTTATCTGATTTCTAGCTTTATTTACTTATTATAAAATTTTCTACACTTGAGTATATGTCTGATCACCTGCTATATTTGAAAATATAATGCCTCCCACAGGTTCATATTTGGAAACCTTAGTCTCTGCAGGGTGGTATTATTGAGGACAGCCTGGAAGCTTTGTGAGACAGGGCCTAGCTAGAAATAATAGGTTACTGGGTTAGGAACTCAGGAGCATATTAGTCCTGGCAGCTTCCGGTCTTACTCTTTACTTCCTGGCCCACTACAATGAGAACCAACCTGCCCCTTCCCCACCCCCATGGCCTCCTTGCAATAAACTAAACCCCATAAAACTGTGAGCCAAAATAAATCTATCTTCTTTTGGGTTGTCTGTGTCAATAATTTGGTCAGAGACAGAAACATAATTAATATATCATCCAAGTTGTTTCAAGCCCAGGCCTAGTCAGCACAGATCAAGGTGGAACTGGGGCCTTACTATCTTCATGTATCAGCTCCCACATGGACCTTACGGTCTTCACCTAGGTACTTTATAAGACAGCAGGAGCTGGAGCCAGCTGCAGCTGATCACCTTAAAAGTTTTGTGCATCTTCAGCCTTGGTGCAGTGGGAAGGGGCTTGGACCTGCCTAGGCTCAATGTGCTGGGCTCTGCTGACTCCCCATGGGAGACATCGATTTTGGGGATATGGGAATGTGGGGTGGCTCGGAGAATAGGGCTGGGGGTAGGAGGAGGGAGGAGGGGGGAATCTATGGATAGTATGTGGAGTGAGCAGAAAATTTCTTAATAAAGAAAAATTTGAAAAAAGTTTTGTGCATCTTGAAAAGACAACAGGTAACAGGAAGATTGCATTTTATCATCTGTGTTTCAGAGGTGGAGCATGCAGGGGTCTTCTGTCTGTTGCACTAATGTGATGTGGGCACTCCCTCAATGACAGCAACCTGGGGGCTCTGGTGTGTCTGACTGAAGCACTGCAAAGTATTCAACTTCAAACATGCCCATGTTATCCACCTTTTCTGTATTTGATTTTTAAAATATATTCAAACACCTAAAGATTTGACGTTTTTGTCAAATCAAAGCCTCTATTCTTTTGTCTTAAGAGGATATGTTATGCTTTCAATCCATATTGCTGCAGGTTCCTATGCTTAATGTAGCTTAGGGAGTTAAAAGTGTGTCAGCCTGTGACTCCCCACCTTGAAGCCCTGCAGGGCTATCTCCTACCACTATTGTTAATGAGTGAAAACTTCCCACACCTTCTATCAACAGGGCTCTCACGGCTGAAACTTGTAAAGAAAAACCCACAAAATTGGATTCTGTGAAATATATCAAATATCCCCAAATAAAATGACTCTTCAAAGGAATTCATATATATCGTCTGCCATGCTGTGATGTAACATTATTACCCAGACTAATGCATGTGGCCCAATAATTCTTTCCACTTGTGTATATCCCCATCACTAAGTATAAGACATAGACAATAATATTTAAACACCGAAATATACAATGGCATTCCTGCTGTCTCCCCAACTTGCACTGTGAGCTTCTTCTGGGCAATGGTATCTGTTTATATTCTTAAACCCAGTAATGACTTCAGTAAATGAATGAATATATACATGCATGAATGAGTTTGCTGAGAAGCATGCTAAATACTGGACCCATTTAAGGTGCAAACACAATAATAAAAAATATTGAGACTTGTGGATTAAGGTTCTAGAAATACAAAGATGCTGACATTCCTTGATAAATCTCAGTGTAACAGAAATGTGCTGAGGAGACCATATGTATAACTGATACCCACTCCAGTGCTCGCTCAAAGGTAACATTCTAATGAGAACTCCCTCATATTAGCCATCCTGCTCCCTCTGGGAGGTGGGAAGGAGTAAGTATCATTTGAATTGAACCTAGGCTAAAGGATGTTCTCTCCACAAAAAGTAATAGAAGGCAAGGGATTCTGGACAGAGAGAATAATATAATGTACATATAGAAGTGGGGTTGGGAAATACAAGCTAGCACTGTCCCTGGACATCTCCGAGGGATTCCTTCCTATAGAGCTGTAAAAATCATAGAGGTAGAGACAGCTTGGGAGCCATTGAGGACCATGCCGGACCATGCTGAAAAGTTTGGCTTTTCCCCTCTCCTCTCCTCAGGTCCTGGCAAGTCATTGGTGATGTTGTTAAGACACTCTTCTGTAATTCAGATTCATATATGTTTTGGTTTGGTTTGGTTTGTTTGTTTTGAAACAGGATCTAACTCCAGGTCATCCCAGGCTACAATTCTGCATCAGTTTTCTCAGTGCTGGGATTAGAGTTATTAATTACCATATCCAGTAAAGGCTTCATATATGGATGGACACACACACACACACACACACACACACACACACACACACACACATACATATATAAAACACATCCACATGTGTGTGTGCATAAAGGGTTTGTTTAAAACAAGCTGTGGTAATGGATCTTGAAAGGAAGATAGGGAATTTGACATCTCCTTAGCACAGATCCATGGATTGGAGAAGAATTATTTAAGATTCTGGATGTTCTTTTTATTCTTCTATCTCCTTCTGTTTGACTATCACTAAACTAAATATATAAAATTATCTTTCTTTTTATTGTAAATGGTTCTTCTGTCATGCTTTACAGAAAATACTAGCAATGACAGCCCCAGCCTTGTCAGAGTGATTCCAAGTCCAGCTTTCATTCCCACCTTTTGTCTTTGGTAGAGATACCCAGAGAATGAGTCCCCTTAAAGCAGAGCTCTGCTTCCTGAAGTTAAATTAGCAAGCAAAGGTGACTTTTGGAAGTTGAAAAAGTGCCTGTTGCAGGGTCTACACTCTACAGGAGTATCCAAGGACCATTCTTGGGCTTAGCAATTTGGGTAAAACATGTTGTTTCTAGCAAGGCAAGCTGTAACTAGGCACTCACTAGTCTTCTGTAAACACAAAGCACTGTGCTGGACACCAAAGCTATGGGTGTACATGAGCCCACTTCCTTCACCTCAAGGAAAGGAAAAGTGGTTAAAACAGATGGGTTATTCATTGCTATGAGGATTGTCAAATAAAAGTATGCAGGAGGCATTATATGGGTCTCAGTTCATCTTGCCTGATCACGGCAATGAGACACCAATTCCTTTGGGGAAAAAAAAAAGGTGCTCTGTTTTCTCCTTAAGGTGAGTTAGAGGGAATAAAAAGAAGAGGTAGTTCAGTTGGGAGAAAGGCTAGGAGAGAAGTAGGGATGGGACAGCATGCCCTACTACCCAGAAGCCCCATTGAGTATTTCACAACAATTGTGCTGTTAAGTGTGAACATTGATGTGGAAATGTGGGGGGATACAGGTAAGGAACACTTCTTTGAAGTGCTTACATGTAATTTTAAGGAGTTTAGGATTTTTATTCTGAGATAATAGTTTTTAAACAGATACTTGGAAGGCTGGGAGGTCAATAGATTAGCAGTGAGCACCAAGTAGGAGATTTTAAAGGCTATAACCAAGACAGTACCTTGAGAGTAGAAAGGAGGAAAGAGTTAAGATTTTTAAAAGAGGCTAAAGAGCAGTTGTAATCATCATTAGGGTCAGAAGGACTACAGATATTCTTCTCTGCAGCAGGAACAATAGCATGATTGTCTTTGACAGAAATAAGCAGAAGCTATGGTTTAAATCTCAAGCCTACCATTGCCAGTAATGTGACTCCACAGGATGCTTTGTTAAGTCTAGCTTTTCAAAGGTCAGATGATGAAGGTCAAAGGTCATGTTTTTCTTTCATTCATGTATGCATATATATTTTGTATGCTAAAATTTTCCTGCTCTTAAAATACTATTATTGGAATAAAGGTGATCATAAATACAAAGTATTTTTATTCATCCATTGGAGAGTTTATTGAGCATTTTTTGTTTCTGACAAGATTAGGCTATCCTCCAGTACCTGTGAATCAAAAAGCTGCACACATATAGCTAATGCTGCATGTATGTGCACCACATGTGTATGCTTGTGCGTGTGTGTGTGTGTGTGTGTGTGTGTGTGTGTGTGTGTGTTTGTGTGTGTGTGTGTGTGGTAAAACATACCCTGTTAGAAGGCTTATTGTAAAAGACTTAGGGACCAAGATCAGAAAAGAGCCTAGAGCTGAGCTTGACATCTCTAGATTTCTACATTCATCATTTGGTTCAGATGTTGAAAAATTAAAAACCTTTCTGGGCTGGTGGCAACTGGAAGATAAAATTTTGGATGTATGCATCAAGAGCAAGATAAAATACTCCAAACTTTCTAGGTTTTTAGCTTGGATCCAGGAGTAAGGGTAGAGGAGCCAGCAACAAGTTTCAGAGGCTGAAGTCCAACTCTGAATGGACTCAACCCCTGATTAAAATCAGTTAATCTGTCCTCACTTTGGCAAAATTCAATAAGCAAAATCTATCCTTTCTAGAGGACAATAAGACCAAGACTCAACTTATATTACAAGTTTTCATGTGTATTTTGTGCTTTCAGTTAAAATTAAATAATAATATGATATATGAGGATTTTTCAAAATTCATACTTAGACAAGATATTAGCAGTTATAGGCATAATAAAGTAGAAATTGAAATATCTGTAATTAATACATTCTAGAAACTTAAGAAAAATTTGGAGGGTTCAGCACAGAGCTGAGATCTATGTGAAGAAATGGGAATTTTGTAACTGAAAATAAAAATAGTGGAAAATAAGAATTAGGGGCACCTAATGGCTACTGGCAGAGAAAGAACTAGCCTTGCTAGGAATAAGCCCCCTGATTAGTTATCCAATACCAAGTAGTCAGCCCTGAAATATATATACATATATGTGTGTGTGTGTATGTATGTATATATACACATACATATACGTATATATATATATATATATATTATATATAATGCAAGCAACATTAAACCCCACAGTTTATTTGTATATGTATATGTCTCTCTATATATTATAATAATAAAAGAGACCATGAATTTAAGAGAAATAAGGGGGAAGACATGGGAAGGAGGCATGAAAGAGGTTGGAGAGAGGAAAAGGAAGAGAGAAATGGTATAACTATATTTTAATTAAAATGTAAAAATTTGAAGAGAATTAAATAGGTAGGATAAAGAAAACAACACACAATGCAGCATACAAAAAACAAATAAGTGAAACAAAGCATAAATCAGAAAAAAGGTTGTCTCCATTGCAACATAATATACAAAAGGATGGAAAATACATAAAATACACAGAGAAGTATGAGATATGGAGATAGGTAAAACACTAATAGCTGAATAGTTGGACTCCCAGGATGAAGGATAGAAGTAAAGTGGGAGCAATATTTGAAGAGATAACTGCCAACAAGTTTTCCCAACTTGTTTAGAATTATTACACCCTTCAAAAATCAACTAATGTAATTTGTTATTAAAAAATAAAAGAAAGATTCTGATATATTAATAGTTGTCTAAATGATGCTTTTGATAAAACTTAGTACATATTCATTACATAAAAAAATGTCTTGACAAAGTAAAAACAGAACTTCTTTATTCTGATTAAAGATATCTACACAAAAAAAATCATAAGGCATATACCATTTTGAAAATGTTGCCACTCCCAATATATCTACTATGCATCATGTTGAAAGTCCTAGCCAATGCAACAGGTTAAAAAAATTTGAAATACAAATTTTAGAAAGAAAGTTGACTTCATATACAATTATATACATTTAGAAAATCAAAGGAATCTATAAATAAAGTATAAATAAAATTTAACAAGATAGTAATTTAACAGGATTGCTATTGCAAAAGAATATAAAATTCAGTTTTACTCTATGATCAGAAACATCTACTTAGAAAATAACACATTTTCAATAATATGATTTACAGTATTATCAAATACATAGAAATCATGATGTGAAAGACACGATGCAAGAAGATCTAAGGCATTATTGAATATAACAGTGTCATAAGTAAATATTGAAAGACTCAGTGGCGAATTTGACAGTTCTTCCAAAGTGTTCTGTAGATTCAGTCCACTCCAATTCAGACTGTAGTAAATTTGTGTGTTAAGAGCTGGAAATCAGAAGCCACCCTAAATCTTAAATGGAAAAAGACAATGATAAGACAACCATAAAAATAAATATACAACTGCCAAACATCAAGCTTCTACAGAATACTTGAGAGGAGAGTAATTAGGGAGTCCAGAACCAAACATTCATCTTTGGGCAGTTTCCTGGTTACAGTGCTGGTCCTGCAGAGCTGTGACGAAGGTATGGTATTTTAAAAGAAATAGTGATAATTGGATATCAAAGTGGAAAAATTAATTTTGTCATCTTACTCACGCCTAAAATAAAAAGTAAATTCCATGTAGATTATATACCTAAATATGAAGTGTGAAATACAAAGGTTGTGATTAGTAGAAGATGATCTTTATGATTCTGAGATTAGCAGATACTCCTTAATAGGACACCAGAGTTGGTTCAACCATAAAGGGAAGGTTTGCAATTTAGGCTACATTAAAGTTTAGAATTTTCATCAAAAAGAAAATGCAAGCCTCACATAATTTCAGTACCTGCAGCATAGGACTTGTATCAAGAGTATGTAAGACTTTCTGTATACATAAAACAAGGGCATGCTAACCAGAAGTGGCTGGAAAATACTGGATGGGCTGGAGATGGGTCAGTGGTTAAGATCAGTACTTGCTCTTCCTGAGGCTCTGGGTTCTGTTCTCAGCACCACATGGCAGCTCACAAACATCTGCAACTCCAGTTCCAGGGAGTCTGACTCCATCTTCTGGCCTCTGCCTGTAGCAGACATTTGACACATAAAATTATCTGCAAGTACAACATCCATACATATAAAAAGTAAAAGGATTCTTGAAATTAAAGTATACCTGCTGGCCTACCACAGTTGGTCCTACTAGTTGATAGGCATATGGTAGGAAGAGGGTAGGATATGGATGAGGAAAAGCCCGGGCTAGCTTAGAGGGTGATGCCCACTGACATCACAGTACCTGCTATGGGACCAGTGCAGTTAACAGCCCTGTAGCAAGTGTTACTTCTTATCTCCCTAGCCCCTGGTAGATCCCCCAGGAGTCTTGCTCCAAAGAGCAGGAAAGTAGCACTGACCTGGTCACATTCTAGGTTTGCCTTATGTGTGTGGGAGGGGGCTTTAAGAAGATTGAAGTTATCTTTTTTAAATCATTTAAAATTTTCTTCACTTATAAAGGAGATTCTGAACATAATATTTCCTTTTGTTAATAACTCATGCTTATCAGTCTTGTATGGTAGGAGTAGAAAGTAACACTGATTTCTGATAGAAATACCAAATTTAGTGGGAGAATCGGCCAAAGATGAGTGAAAAAGAAGATGGATATACAACATGTACCAAAGAGAAATGTGGGTCCAGAAGCCATGCACAAAATAGATATCATTCCAACAGCATCCCTAAGGGTTGCAAAGAAGGATGCTCTCTGGAGCCAGACTGCTGACCTCCGATTCTATGCCATCACATCCTCTCTTGGCTATTGCTGGTGATTACTCACTGGGTATAATATTTTAATCTCCAAGATGAAACATAACAGCAGTTATGATGATTGAATAACTTAATTTAGATGAAGTGCTTAGATCTGTAGCTAGCACCGGTAAATGGTACACAAGAACCAGCTGTGGTGGTGCTGATGATGGTGTTGGTGGTAATGTGGTAGTGGCAATGAAGAAGATGATAGTGGTAAGGGCTGCAGCAAGAAAGCTGAGGCTCTTGTCTTTCTGCAGCACTTGGGGTGAGTAGAGGACACCTCTCCTGTCCCAAGGTCTGAGGACCTCAGAAATGCGGTCCAAGGACCGCATGGCAGGTACAAGTTAGCTGCTCCTATAAGAAGGCTAGTTTGAGAGTCTCCTGAAGGCACTTTCAGTCCACCTCTGCAGAGAGGTGAGAGTCTGGGGCTCCCAAGTGGGGGCAGCTCATGGAAGACAGTAGTTACACTTCTGAAAGCATTGTTTCCCTGCAGCTGGGCTCAGTAAATGGGTGTGGAGTTGAAGCTTATGGACAAATAAGGAGAGAGAGTTGTCAGGGCCTAGGACCCAATGTGAACCACTGCCCCTCTGTCTGAACAAGCCCTCCCTCATTCTCTCTTACTTTTCACTTGTAAACATTCCCCTGCACTTTACAGAGAGTCCGGGCTCAGGAAAATCATTCATGCCTAAAATCACAGTCAATGGTAATATCTAGAAGTTTCTCCCTCAAATCCAGTGATCCTGTGGAGCCAGGCAGGATGTAGGGCAAAGAGAGAAGGTGGGCATTAGAGGCAGGTACAGAGGTAGAGCCTTCTGGGATGGCCGACTCTTGGAGTCTATCTTTTCAGTGCAGTTCTTGAGACAACATGCCAGTGCTTTCCTTTGGAGACTATAATTCTCCTTTTCCTCCCCTTTTCTGTACTGTTTATTTACCTAAGCTTTTAATCTTTTTTTGAAGCTCTTTCAGCCACATGTCCTTCATTGAGCTACAACTCTGGGCCTTTATCCTCTTCAATCCGGCTGGCCCGCATGCCTCTTCATTCCCAGCCCTGCCGCCTGACTCTTATGGGTGAGGGTCACCTTACACTCCCACCCCCATTCTCCTGGGAATGGGGAAATAAGGGTAGAATCAAAACCCAGTCTCAGGGTCTGTTTTTCTTTTCAGTTCCTTTATTGTCTGAAGCTTGGGGCCAGGCGTGATTAATCAGTCTAGGTGGAGTGGAGCCCTTGACACTCTCCAGGGGAACTCCCAGCCTTAGAGAAACTTGGCCTGATTTTGGCTCTTAGACTACATTCCTAGCTTTGGCCTGTCAATGTTCAACTAACCCCACAAAACCTTTAGAAGTTTGTGAAGGAACCGAAATCCATACCAAGCAAGGAGGAGCAGTCAGAGGGAGCTGGCCTAATTATCGTCTTTTTCTTTGAAATGTCAGCCCTCTTTTATTAGCTCGTGTGCTAAGGAATCTATCTAAACCTTCCCATGTCCACTTGGGGGCCTCCTGATGTGTCTTAGGGTGCTTTGTCTGGACTACTGGTTCCTTTTTCCAGCTCCCGGAAGAGAAACTCACATAATCTTAGAAATGAAACAGTTTTTCCACTGGCAAGAGAAATTTTGCAAGAGAAAACCAGTGTCTGCTCTTCCCAGGAGAGAATATTAATAGCCATATGTCACGGGTTCAGGGCTGTGTATCTCAAACAAAGTGACAGACTATTTGAGCTTGCCCAGGACTGAGGTTCTGTACATAATGATGTGGAAGGAAGAAGAATATGTTTTCTTCACCTACCTTGAGCTTGTGTCAGAAGCCCCTGTAGCACAAGACAGATAACAGATGTGATGTGGGAGCCTTCCTAAGGCCATGAAGACCCAAAGAAACAGTTCTCTGAGTACTTTAGGCAAGGTTTTGCAAAGAGAGAAGTGGGAAGCCTGAGAGTACAAGAAGTATGGCCCAGCAGCACTGAACCAGGGGCAGCTCTGTGAGACCTGTTGAGAGGCTTCTCTGTGAGCCTTTCTCCCTAGAGAAAAGAATGTGATTTGCCTCTCAAGGACACTTCTCATGTGAAGGCCTAATGACCTGCCTCAAGGTCTGGGTCAGAAATTCCAAGGTTTTTTTCTCCGGCCTCCTGGAGATGAAAGTGGGGTTGCTTCTTCCTTCTGAGTTTTCTCCAGTTAACTTCAGCACAAAATATTCAGGACACCAGTGCAGCATATAGGGAGGTAGCATTTCCTATACTACATTGAACACAAATATTGAGAATAATGGCCTAATAAAGTAGATGGCAGTATTGTAAGCCTATAACTGAGAAACCTGGGGCTCCAAGAGGTGAGTTTGTGTGTAGAGGTGAACCCAGCGAACTGAAGGTAGACATCAGACCAAGACCCCTTTTATCCTCAAACTCTTCCCTACTAACTGACAGACTTCTGTAGCAGGAATCTTAAAAGTTCTTATTAATAAAATCAAACCTGAGGCCAGTTATTGGGGTGAATGCTGGAAGATCAGAGACACAGAACAAACCACAGCTATCTCACCTTGCTAGTTCCTCAGGTGATCCTGTTTCCTCAGGCTGGAAGCTTCTGAGTCCTCATCCCAATGGCTCTCAGCTGAACTGTGCTGCTCCAAAGCCTGAATGCTAAACTAGCCAAATGTTTAACTAACTAAATGCTTAACTTAGTTCCTGGTCCTCACGCCTTATATACCTTTCTGCTTTCTGCTATCACTCCCTGGGATTAAAGACTGAATTTCTGGGATTAAAGGCGTGTGTCACCTGCCTAGCTGTTTCTAAAGTGGCCTTGAACTCAGAGATCCAGCTAGATCTGCCTCCCAAGTGCTGGGATTAAAGGTGTGTACCACCACCGCCCAACTTCTGCTATGGCTTGCTCTGACCCATTTTCTAGCCATCATTTCTGGCTTTGTTCTAGTGGCTGTCTGTTCTCTGACCCCAGATAAGTTTATTTCGGGGAACACACAATATTTCAGGGAACACACCACCACAGACTCCTTCCTACCGCATTTGGCTCTGGAGATCCACTGGCTGTCCTAGAGAGGTCAAATTTGGAGGCCCCACCCTCCCCTGAGACTTAGCTCATTGACTGCCTGTTTTGTCCATATCTCTTGGTGTACCTTCCACACCTAGTAGACTGGAATCTTGCAGAATAAAGGAAAGAACTTCTAGCTTTAGTTTTCTAGCACTTGATACTGGATGTCTGGATTGTTGTTAGGGATCCTTAAGTAATTGTATTAGCCAGTTCATTTGTAAGATGTTAACAGTCAACTGAATGAGTTGCAGTTTTGAATCTATTTAAGAACATATTCCATAGTAAACATTTGTAGTACTTAGATCAATTCTTTTATTTTTGTTTGTTTTTTTAATTAAAAAGTAAGTAAGTAATTTTTGTGACTTAACTTGGATAGGGTTGGATATCAACTTGACACTTCACTGTGTATGACCCTGTAAGTCTTTCATGAAGGTATGGATGATGATGAGTACATGTACCTGTCACTTGGATGTCCTGTGGAGATTAGGGAGAAATCTAACTTTTGCTTTTTCTTTACTAGGGATTTTTCTAGTGTTATTTAAGTCTCATATTTCCAAGCTATTACACATTAGCCAGCCTTTGAGATTTGATCTCTCTGGGTAGAGATGAGGAACAAAGAAATAAGACCCAAATCTGAGGGTCTGTTCTTTGTTTTCTATTTCCTCAGCCACCATTAGGCCTTAGTATTGGTTTCCTTTTAGTTCAAATTGCAGAAGAGTCTGTCAATAAGACGAAAATGATTAACACCATCACAATTTGAATTGCAGTTTATATGATGCCTTGTGTAATTGTGGCTTTTGCACATATAAATACCTTTTGGGGTTACTCTTCTAATGTTAATGTTTACAACAATAGCCTGAATTGTGGCACTATCTGGTATCTCATCTTCCGTATTCCCTCCCTCCACCCCCTGAATTATTCCGTCATGAATTGTATATGAAGGACAGCAAGCAGGTGTTCTTGTCCATCATAAGCTGGAGTAAATCTGGCACTATTTCCATCAAGCTGAAGTAAGTGTATGAGCTGCCCTGCCAAGCCCTGTTTCCAACACTAAGAGTGCAGAGCTGTGGTGGTAGCAGGAAGAAAGATGAATGTGTAGAGGAAACTGTCCCAGGCATTGTTCCCCCATGGGATCTTCCTGGAAGCCCACAGGTTACCAACGATTATCTTTCTGATCTGACATGACAGTTCAGGAAACTGAGGCATGGGAAGGTTATAAGATTTCACTCATTTGTAAGACTTGAAACCATGCCATCTAATCTCATAGCTCCCTTCTTAATCACTATACCCAAGGGGCTCAGATATCTCTGTAAGACTTACTATCCTGCAGGCCCTGAAGAAGATGAGAGAGTAGAATGGGGTGATGGTATTGTCAAGGGGTATGAAATCTCCCTAGACTTAGATCATAGGACTTTAAAAAATTCAACTATACTTTTTGAGAACTTTGTACATGAATATTACTTCTATATCATTCCCTCCCTTTCTTTCTCCTCCCCTCCAACTCCTCCCATTTCCCCACTTCTCCCAAATTCATGACCTTTTAATTATTATTGCTCATATGTATATATATATATGTATATATATATTTATATATATATATTTATATACATAAACATGGATATGAAAATCTAATGAATGACTGAATCCATTTTACATTGCTCACATATATTTGAACATGAACGTCTTTTAATATATAAACTTAGTTTAGGATTTGTGTTTGGTGAATTCTAGAACACACTTCTTTCAAAGTCAAGACAGTGCTTTAGGAACACTGACTGTAGCTGGTGCTCAGCATATATTGGTCTCACGGTGAACAATGTAGCCTTACTCTGGTGCATAGTGACAGCAAATTCTTAAAGACACTTTGTTCAAATATGCCTTCTGGGACTACTATCATTATAAGTGACTAAAAGGAAAGAGGTGTTTGTAAGTACTATAAATTAGTGTAGGGTGGGCTAAGTGGGAGCCAGATAGATTTGGATAAGCCACCCAACTCTCCTGTTGTTAATAGTGATTATCTTGAAAAAATTACTTCCAGAACCTTTTTCTGAAGTTGGAAAGATGGCTCAGTAGTTGAGAGCACATGCAGCTTTTGAAAGGAGTTCATATCTTAGCACCTGCCTCAGAATGCTCACACATGCCTATAACTCTACCTCCATTGGAACTCTTGCCCTGATTTGGCCTCCACACATACCTGCATGCTTGTGGGATCTCCCCTACCCCCTGCACGCGCACACACACACACACACACACACACACACACACTTAAAAATAAATCTTGAAAAATAAACCTCAAGATATTGCTATACAATTTCTATTTGCAAAGTTTTAGGCACAAAACAATCTTCCAATAATCAAAAGAAGCTTTATTCTTTATAAGTGTTTTTTTGACAATTTTTTGAAAGGTCGGGTATGAAGTTCTGTTAATTTTACTGTTGTGTATGACAAATCTTTTTATTTTAATCTTTTTTCATAAAATTTCAAAACAGTTGTCCATGATGAATGTGCTATTGTCATCAAAAAAGTACCTTAAGAATATATATGACTTGTTCCTACAAGTCATCCATTCATTAGCAACAATAGAAAAAAATTATAAACCCCTATATGGTCAATTCTATATACAATCATTACATGTTAATTAAAGGAAAGGTTTTTCTTGGTCTCACATTGGTCATCATCTAGCAGAGAAAGACAGCTGTAAAAATAAATAAAAGAATCAGTACAATGACAGAGGCTCAGAGTCAGCCGTTAGGGCACAAAAGATGTCCTGCCTAGCTGGCTTTTTTGGCAGATGCAGAGGGATGTGATCCAGAAAGGTTTCTGATGCTGAAAGGGATGCTTTGGAATGGATTCATGGTCCCAGGTAGATTGTTGTTGAGTGAGGAGTAATGAAGGATAGGCTACTTTACACATAGGGAGCAGTGTGAGGAAATGCTCAATGACAGAGACATTTCTCATTCAAACCAGCACAGGGTACATGCTCCAGGATCTGTGAAAGACTGCAGGAAAAGCTCAGACACTCATCTAGCTCCTCAACTGTATGGCTCTCATTTGATGAGAACCAGTGTGCTTTCTGTACCTATCCATCCCCACAGCACTTCTGTAAATTTGTATTATTATCAAGGTCTTCCAAAGTGGAAACTAAGGTTCTGTATCTGTATTTCAAAGCATTACCCAAAATCATATAAAAAGGATTGAAGCCTAAGTATTAGAAAATACATCAAACTGAACAACAGCAATTATAACAATGACAAAATAATAAAAGAAACAGCACACATGCATACAGTGTGAAGCATGGGCTAACCTGTACTACCTAGTAACTCATTAGTATTATATGGGGATTTAAATTTAACTTAATTAAAATTGAGTAAAATAGAAATTTAGTTGCTCAACTTTGTTAGCCATGTTTCAGTTGCTCAGTAGTGACATGCAACTGCTAATTGCTGAACTGGACAGTTCCAACACAGAACATATTCAATTCAAAGATCATGCTACTAGACAGGACTGGCCTAGGCACTTTAAATGTATTAACATGTTTGAACAATTCTATGAGGAAAGTGTTTTCTAACTGTATAGATGTGAAAATTGAGGCATAAAAATGATATGAAACATAACCAAAGACATTGGATGAATGAATTTTTAAATACTTCTTCATTGTGTCAACCGATTACATTAGGTTCTACATAGTATAAATATTAATCAAAGTAACAGAACTGTATGTACAAATGTAGACCAGAGTTGGGTAATGAGCAGAGAAAACACCTTTGCTAAGCTCTTACCCATCCAGGCCTTTGCAGCTGCCCCAGATTTTCCACACAGGAGGCTTCGTCTTCCCAAGAATGCCAACCTGCCAGCTATCTTAGTCAAACAACTCATTTGATTGAATTTATTAGACAGTTTCTTCCTTCTAATGGCCAAATCAAGAGTTAATGAAGTCCCAAGACAAGTTCAAAATTAATCTTTTATCTTTTTCTGTAAAGGGTCATAGATAGTTATGTCAAGAGAATCTTCTTTCAAGGTACCAGCACTTGAGACTCAGAGACTGAATAGATCCTGTGTGAACCCTACTTCTGCTTCTGAGAAGCATGCAATGAATTACTTCACATCTCTGAAATTCAGTTCTTTCAAATTGAACTGGAATAAAGGGTGCAGTGTTGGCGGATTCTTGCAAACTCTAAAGTACGGTTGTATAGCTATAAAGTGGGACATAATTGTTACACAAATGCTAGAAGTTGGGATGTTTTTCTTCCATATAACCCTATAAAAATTTCAAAGCAGTTGTGGTTTGATAAATTGCAGGATAATGGACTCTTAAATCATAACATTTGCAAAGTCTTTTTTTCCCCCCCTGCTTGGGAAATAGTAGGTGCTCAGTGAATATCTGTATGGAAGGTGGATGGGGTGTGCGTGAGCAGCACATGGAGGTAAAGAAGAAAATTCCCCATTGTTTAAACTTTTCCTTTTTTAAGTTTTTTAAAAACATGTTTCTTGTTATGTCTGAATTTTGAGGAAAAAGAGTCAGTCAATGGGAGACCCTAAACTGGTTCCTTAATCAGTAAACTTATTTTCCTAGTATTTGTTTTTCAGTCAAGAAAAAAGATCAGCTAAACAATTGCCATCAGCTAGGCATTGTGCAGGGTTCAGAGGACACACACAGTTGAATAGGTGACTATTTTTTGCTTGGTGCTTATTTCTTCAGCTGATAGTTCTCCTTATAAGCAAGCTTTCTGATGAATTCAGAATAAACTGAGACTCGTACTTTACATGAAAGGCCCCAACGCTGCTGAAGGCTGTGCTTGTCAGAATCTCATTTCATGAATCATTTCCTGATGTATGTGTGTAACCAGTCGGTTTCTCTACAGATTATGAAATGTGTTTATCCAAAAAAAGAAAAGGTCTGCTTCACTCTCACCATCTCTCACTATTCTCTGATTGTCCTTGGGCCTCTCGCCTTGGGGGCAGCTCCTCTAAGCTCTGCTTGACCTCAGGAAAAGAAAAATGGCACAATTCAGATTCATGTGGTCTCATGGAGTGCATTGCCTGTGTGCTGCTGCTGTTGAGTTCAAGATAACACCCAGCAGTACCAAGAACTTTCCCCAAGAGGAGGCTGGGAAAAGCAGCTTCTTGCTGCTTCCAAGTGTGGCTGGTATCTGTATCTCAGGACTGGAGAGTGTGGGTCCTGAAAGGAACAGTTTGCTCTTAGGTTTCCAGCAGGCATATTAAAAGAAGCCCTGAGTACACTGTGTACTGAGAACAGCTGAGGAAGAACCGTCATTTGGTTCTATTCTCTCATTTTGGAAATAGGGGGACAAATTCAAATTTCTGGCAGAATTGACAGTTACTAAAACTTGGATTTGTTATACTGTTGACTACGACTCTCAATGTGCTCCATAGTACACAACATTTCTAAGATCATTTACATTATATCAAACAGTTAAATTGAGACTGTAAAATAAGAAAACAATGATGAATCATGGGCTTCAGAGCTAAAGAACAATGTCAAATCTTGGCACTGGTTTTTGTATCTGTGTGACCCCAAAGACTAATTACATGAACACTGTAGTGGGTATTTATTCCACTTATGACCTTGGGGTACCAGCCACTAGGGAGTGGACTCTTGATTAGCTTAAAACCCAAAGAGCATGTAAACAGGACCCCTTTTTTCTCTCGAGTTCTTGGACAGAGGAGACTGACTCAGGTAGCAGAAAGCAGCTTGGGACTGGCTCTCAGCCTTCCAGGACCCTGTGACAGATTTACCTTCTCCTGTGTTAATGAGTTGTGCTCAATATAATTCCTTAATAAATAACTCCTTTATTAGTTATCTGAGGATTTTCTGCATTAAGAACACTCTGATTTTTTGTTTTCTATATCTGTTAAAGGAAAGAAAGTATATTTACCACTAAAGGATTTTTTTTTTTCAAATCTGAGTAACTTGCAGACATTAAGTAACAGAGTATGTAAAGAGCTTAGCATGGTATCCAGATTATCTTTGATGTCTGATGCTTGCTTGAAGCAATGGAAGAATACAGTTGATTCTTTAGAGATCATTCACGTGTGGGTGATGTCAGTAGTGATAGACAAGATGACGGTGTTGGTGATGGTACCAAGTCAACTGCTGATTAGACATCTGTTTTGTGAATATTGTCTCTACCGCATTAGCAAACTGATTTTATTTTTGTCTCATTTTATAGCAAATATTTATTTCCAAGTTCTACTGTTTTCTCATTTTACCTCCCTAGTTGTTACATTCTAAGCTTAGATAAATCCATAGTGACTACTTAATTGGGGGCACAAGGAAAAACTTCCTCATCAATTTCTTCTTTCCTCATCTTTGAGACTTCTTAGAATGGAATGAGTTTGTAATGTTGGAATTGCCTGGACTTCATGCAGATGGAACTAGTTAGTAAGGTCCATTGGCAGGAATCCTTGAGCTCTTTTTTACACTAGGACCCAACCGTTGGCAGCCTCCTTTCTGTCAGGTGTCTCACATAAGTACTTTGAGACCCCAGTAGTTTGAGATGTGTAGACAGTAAATTTTGGCTCTCTGGTCTTGGAGAAAAACCTGAGTCTTCATGGTAAAGAGCCAACACTTGGGAGTCAGATTATCTTAGTGTGAATCACAGCCCTGGTTTTTTAGAGCCCTGTGACCTGATGAAGTTTCTTTTCCTTCCTAAGCCTCAGTCTCCTCATTTGTAAAATGAGGATAGTAATAGTCCCAATCATATTAGTAAGTTATTTTACAGAGAAAACAAAACATACTTATTATAGCAAGGTCATACAAGAAAGACTGTTAAAATTTGCTCATATTTTGGGGTTCTTCCTGTTCCAAAATTTCAATGTCCTAAACAGGGGAGTCTAAACTCACACAGGAAAATACCAGCACTGTGTGTTTGAGTAGAAATTTCATACACAGAAATGTCAGCCAGATACAGCACCTAGGAAGCTGCCACCAGTATTCCAGTCAGGGAAAGAGGGCTGAGCTAATATAGCTTGGATGTGATGGACACTAGAAGGTACTGGAGTCATAGTGACCTTATCCACAGAACTGATGGCCACAGAAATGCATCTTCCACATGAGCACTGGCTCCTTCCCTCCAGTCTCCACATCTCCTGGATCAGTCGATCTTTGCTGAGAGAATGCATTGTATTCTACAGGGATTGCCTCTGTCTTACAAGGTGGAACAGTAGGCTTGATCTGAAAACAAATAGACCCAAGACCTTTGCAGGATCAGGCCCCATAGCTCAGTTACCGACATGGTGGAATTGACTTACTATGATGACCAGCACCGAAGCTTTGGAAGAACTGGACTTCCCATGCTGCTGGGTGTATGAGCGCCTGGGCACTGAAGGGAGACTTGGAAAAGATGTTAGAGCATGTTATTGCTCCCACACCCAAGTCCTTTTCTGCTTTGCCAAGCACCTGGTGACATCAGTATCTGTAGACTTGTTGCCTGATATGATGCTCCCTATTCTGCTTTTCACTTGGCAAGTCCTGGGGAATCAGAACTTGAGCCTTGTGGTTTCTGCATGTGGACTAATCTTTATGGGTTGGAATTCTCCATTTAATATACTCTCCACCTCATCATACTAAGCATGGGAATGCAAAGTCTTATCTAATTTATCACTGCATTTATAAGCATTCTTACTCTCATTCTGTGCCCTGAGCTAGCAACTATTGTAGGTATGTGAGTAAGACAGTACTAGCCTTTTGCAGCCTTTATTAGAGAAATTTGATATTTCAAAATTTCCAGTATCCTGTGCTGGGACAGTCAAGGTATATGAGAACATTAAACAGGGAGATGATGTTTCCTAGATGATCAGGAAATTCCTTTTTGAGAAAGTAACACTGACTAAAGAATGAACAGGAGCTGGTCTGGGAGCAGGGTTGGAGAATAGCAGAATAGTATTCCAGGCAGAGGAAAGAGCTCATACAAAGGAAATATGACTGAATGAGCATCCTTCCTGTACTGCAGATTGAGAGCAGGGTGGTGCAGAGTTGATGCCTTGAGCTCAAGCTGTTCTCTGTATCGCAGTGTCTGCCCTACACTGCTCATCTGTTGCCTCTTCTTCATATTATAGTCATGCAGATTTGCATGTCTCTGGCTCCCAAAGCATGCTTTGCAAAAAAAAAAAAAAGTTGTTGATGGCTATTTGAGGAAATGAAGATGGAAGAACTCTTACTTACTATGGCTCTTTGTGTTAGCAACCTAATTTGCTCTTCAAGAATCAAGGAATCCAGGGGAACTGTGTGAACACATCTCCCCCACTCCCCATCCTGTTGCTAGGAAGCTCCAGGCTGCAGGGCATTCTTAGACCAGGAACTCCCCTTTCATACTTAGAGCTTTGCTAGGGAATAGAAATGAGTGGAGACATGAACGTCAGAAAGATTCAAACATCACACTGTTCCTTTGCTTTTGCCTTCTTTGACATGGGGGTACAATGTGTTAAAGGGGATCCCAGCCCGAAGTGCTCGATTCCTGCTAGCACTTTGACCTTGGACATGTCACTTAGCCTCTGAAGATCTGCTTTCCCTTTGGTGTCTGTCTATGGCATTAATTATATCTGCTAGACAGTGTGAATGTCAAGTGATGCATGAAATACACAGCATAGAGAATGGTATTTAATGGGCACAGATGTTTCATGGCTTCTGCCTTTATGTAAATAATTATAGTTGCTATTATTCTGACAAGGTTACATGTGATAACATGGACAGAGTCAAACAAAAACAGAATATGCTTTCTAGTTTGCCCTTGGCTAGCAATTTTGTTGTTGTTGTTGTTGTTGTTGTTTGGTTTTGTTATTTTGTAATCTTTGAGACAGCACATGGAATTCTTCTACTTGTTATATGGCCTTTTTTAAAAAAAATGTATTATTTTGCTTGATTTTAGCTTTCTTATCTCTCTGTCCGCCTGTCTATCTGTCTCCTTTCTTAAGAAGATTTTGTTTGGTTTTACTTTTTCACAGGAGTGATTGGAGCAGATGTGAGAGGTCATGGCCTCATCTGTGAGGGACAGCCAGTGACGTCACGGCTGGCTGTCATCTGTGGAACATCATCTTGTCACATGGGGGTAAGTGCGCCACAAAGGAAGACCACCACATACACTGGCAGCACCCAGGGCAAAATCCTGAACTATTGGCTCCTTCACCCCCTCCACTCTTTCTGTCTCTCCCTTCCCCATCCCCACTGACTTAGATTTTTGCCAGGTCCTTTTCCAGAGGCCAACTTGTTGAAAAAGCTGAAAAGGAACTTGATGAGTGTACCTGGGTCGCAAAGATGCCAAAGCTATTGACACATCTCTCCTTCCAGAGTACCTACATCTCCCCTGCAAACGGCTGTCTGTTTTCCTTGGCCACTGAGCTCTCCCTCCATTGATATAAATCCATCTCCCTGGGAGCATCCTGATGATCTATAGAATTGGGCTGCGTATCATGACTTCAAAAGAACACTGATAAGCAATTTTCACTTTGTTAATTCTTCTCCATGAATTAGTGGAAAGGCTTTTTCTAAGATTGCAGTAAAATTTAGTGCCTGCCCTAAAATTTATATCTTTTTTAAATGCATGAGTCTGAAAGCATTCCATTTCGATAAGTACCCATTTCTACCATATTTTTATTTAAAAGTCATTACTCTGTTAAACTGAGATGGACGACCCCTTGGATTTTTCCCAGATGAGTAAAATGAGGGGAAAGTGGAGGAGGAGGAGATGAGCAGAGAATGGAGTAGGCTACAGGGCAAAATCTCTGCAGCAAGGGAGCAAAGCTATTAAATAACTGAGCTTTTCTTCACAGGTAGATGCTCTGAGTAATATTGGTTCTTTCTCTTTTGTCCTGGCTAGTAAACTCTCGGAACAAAAGGATAGCATAGGCTCCCCCATAGATAAGATGGAATTATAATAAAATATTTTGGCCCAGGGTCCTCAAAAGCAGATTCAGCTTAAGCTCATGATACTGTGCTTAACTGTCTTTAGAGGTCTCATCCACTCTCTTTTAGCAGCCCTATGCTGGAAGGACAGACCTACAGAGGCTAGATCTGCTTCCGCCAGAAGTGTGGAACAGCCAGCTCTTCTCTCCCATGATGTTGGTATAAGATGCGAGCTTGCTCTCACTGAAATTACTGAAACTCATTTCCATCACTGTCTTAACCACTATCCTTATCTAGTTTCTCAAGCCCCAGTCCCAGACACTTTTGCCCCTTCGATGAAGCATCCCAGTAGGTGAGAATTGACTTCAGAGCTTACCTCACTACCACTGTGTCTTCACAGGGTAGTCCTGGCTTTTTCTACTGTATCTAGGTTTTCCAAATTAGGAAAATAAGACAGAAAACCCTAGTGTTTTCCTCGGTGTTACAAAAGTGGTAATTTCTGGACCAAAGAAGTTAAAGCTTGCTCTGTATGGTTTCAAAGCTCCTTTTTTTTCAATGCTATTCAATATTATGTATGCTTATCACATGCCCAGTACAGAATGAAGAGATTGTAGTCTTGCTGTGATTGTAGGCACAGGTTGTAAAATCTGCTTGTATCTTTTTTGGCCCTGTGACCTCTCTAAGCCTCAGATTCTTCATCCATTATACAAAAGGCAAGGCTGCCTTTGGATAACATGCATTTTATCTGAATCTGATGTGCATATCATAGACATTCAAAAATAGTGATGATACTTACAAAAATGTCCCAGCAACATAAATAGCTCACATGGGACAACTGTTGGGGTTTTAACAAATTTGGTGGGCAGCTGCAGTTGGATACAGTAAATGGTAGTCATAAAATGCCAGTTTATTGTCTTATGTTGGACTGGAAATACAGTCCCCACCACCACCCTGCTTTGTACTGCTAGTGGGAAGAATCCTTCATGCTAAAGGGATAATCCTCAGCTTTAATGCTATATCAGGAGGGCGAGACTGTGGTCTTGAGTACCTTTGATCTCCCTCAGGTGCTGGGAGCACAGCAAACAGGCAACAATAACATCTTTGTGATGTCTAGAACAGGCACAGGACTGAGGAAGCACTCCCAGGGAAGCTTCAGGACCTCTTTGTTGTGGGTCTGGCAAATAAAACCACCCACTGTCAGGGAAAAATCACCAACAGAACACAGGTACCAAAAGGACCCTGGGTTTATCAAGAGGTGCTTTAAGTGTGACCTAAAGGATTGATTCACTTTCTCCCCGTCTGTCCATTTGATGTTTCCAGTTCAATGCATAATTGAGGCAGGAATCCCTGGAATATTTTGTGCTGATCCAGGTCCCCTCTTTCTGATTCAGAATAACAAATGAATAAAAGAATGGCCAAGTAATTTAATATTAGTAAATTCTCTGAAGGCCATCATCTCCAGGTCCCTGTTACCTCCAGGAATTGGGAGAAAAGGCCTGAGGCAGAACACAAGACACCCTAATGGGGCCTTTGATATTTTAGAAGATACAAGTGTGGGCTGCACATTTATCTTCATTGTGCATGATTTAATTAACAAGGGGAAATGCTGTTCTTTTTTAACTTTTTGAAAGTAGAGCTGCTTGCTCAGAGTTAATCACATACCAACTCTTCAGAATGCAGGATCACACACAGCAGGGGTTAGCCAGGGGCCAAAAAGTCACGGGGTCAGAGGGAGCTGATCCTTGCCACTCCTCCAGCACCACTTTTCAGGAGCTGTCAAGTCAGGCAACAGCTTGGCAGCAAGTTTTCCAGTGAGCTTGTCCATGGGAAGGCTTCTTCTCCAGGGCGGCTTGGTGGGAGCTCGGAGGTATGGAGGCTTCTCCACCTCACATCAGCCTAAAACGTCCTGACATTGAGTGGACACTAAGTCTCAAAGACACGGGCTTCTGTGCTGCTCTACCTACTAAGGGAATTTAGGTAAAATACTTAATCCAGCAGTGCCAAATTTCTTTGTTTCTCCATCAGTTGTATATGGATAGTGGTATCTTCTCACAATAATGTAGAACATTAAGTCAGATCACCTTTATTAACAATTTGGTAGTATCCCTGGCACAAAATAGGAGCTCTAGTATTACTATTTAAGATGATTCATTAGTGGTACAACATAATCCCTATGGTCGTGGGTTACAGTTGAAGATATCAAAAGAAATTCCTCTTTAGCTTAACATGGGAGGTGCTTAGGGATATGTGTACATTAGATTAGTAAGCTTACTTATCCCTCAGTTCTATCAGCTGAGAGGGCAGGGAATTATACAGACAGAATGAAATATCTGGGGCCTAGTATTTTATAAGAGTGGGGCCACATGTCACTAATAGTTCTTGGAGGTTGAGGGTGTAGCCATGTCATTGGCTTTGGTAAGGAGTACAACGGCTTCATGGCGAGTGCTGACCAGCAGGAGAGATCATATATGAGGAATAAAGCCAGAGACAGAGAGCACCCACTCTAGTA
This sequence comes from Onychomys torridus, assembly GCF_903995425.1. NCBI lineage: Eukaryota > Metazoa > Chordata > Mammalia > Rodentia > Cricetidae > Onychomys > Onychomys torridus. The sequence goes on from NC_050444.1 coordinate 112,597,687, forward strand.
CTCTCTTTTCTCCTCTATTGAGACAGACCTCTAGAATATTCCTTCTCTATCCCCTACCCGCTCCATGCCTTTCCCTTGTGCCCTCAGTAAAAGGGCCTGATCTACTCCCCATGGCTTGGAAACACACTTGAGAAGCATGTGTATTGCCTGTAGTCTCACCTCTTTGCTATTGGGAAAAACAGATAGAGCCCATGCTCAGGTGACTCTGGGCTTGGACAGAATAAAGCCTCCCTCTGACCACACCATGTTGTTAGAGCTGGGTTCTTTGGGTAGTATCACTAATGGCTTGCTGCAGCTGTCTCAAACTATCTGAGGAAAACCCTCCCCACATTCCTAAAGCAAAGGGTGGCTGGGTGCTTAGCTAGAGGTGCTAAGGATATGCAGCACCTGCCAGGGAAATGCCCATTAAACCACAGTGATGGCTTGGAAAGTAGCTCAAGTCAATAAAGTTTCTGCCTCCTCAACATGAAAATCTTGAGTTCAGTATCCAGAACCCATGCAAAAATACCAAGTATGGTGGAGTGTGCTTATAATCCAAGCACAAGGAAGGCAGAGACAGGAGGGTCACTGGGGTTTACTGAGCAGCCAGCCTAAACTTATTAGTGAGCTCTAGACTAATGGGAGATGTTATTTCAAAGACGGTATATGATGTTCCTTAAGATAAATCCTGAGGTTGTCCTCTAGCCTCCATATACACAGGCATACTTGTACAATATGCAACACCTCCCCCAACCCCCCTAGGTACACCCCCCTCCCACAGAGAGAGAGAGAGAGAGAGAGAGAGAGAGAGAGACATACCTCATACACGCATGCATTTTACAAACCACAGTGATGAGATGCATGGCATGCTTACTGGAATGGTGAGAATGTGGGAAACTGGAAGTCACACACCACTGCTAGAATGGCGAATAGCACAACCGATGTGGAAAACATCTTATTAGTTATATCTGTGCTATCATCCAGCCATTTCATTCCTGTGAGAGCTGGGCTGGGCTATCTAGGACCATGATTCTGGAAGCAGAAACACCAGAAACACAACAGGCAAAATGTCAGAAACAAAGCCTCAGGAGACTCTGTCTAGCATCTACCCTGAGCCGAGCTTTCACTAAGACTCCAGGTTGCCCTAAGGAACTGTAAAAGTAGTGAAGGGAAAAATAGGACAGCCATATTCAGTTCCCTGCTGATGAGCCCTTAATATTTGGGGAATGGGTGGTAGATGTAGTCCCCTCCCAAGGACACAGGGAAGACAGCAGAAGGTAGAAAGTTCTAGAGGACACTCTTGATGGAATGACAGTAACAACCAACACTTAATGTGTTTTATAACAGCCTGTGAGGATATCCTCCTCATAACTTCATGTAGCTGTCAGAGTTATCCAGCACACAAGGGCTGATCTGAGGCTCAGTGAGAGAAGCTAGCTACCAAGGTCACAAAGCTAGCAAATACCTAGCTAGGTTTGCAACTCCAGCTGTGGGATTCCAGAGCTCTTAACTCTGAGGGGCTCTTAGCAGAGATGCCAGACACAGACTGGAGGATGGGTTGGCTCTGCACACACGTATTTTGTGGGAAGGAGACAGGAATATCACGAGGCAAATCTTCTCCAAAGGCTGATGGGAACTGCAGAGTTGGGCCGGGACCACACTATACCACAATGTCTGTTTGCCCTTCTTGCCGGCCTTCCAAATCACTGCCAGTTAGGAGGCCACTAGCACAGAGAAAACAATAAAACTGAACAGCAGCACTTGTCACCCCCTCCGCTGGGAAGACAGCATTTAGAAGACTGTTTAATCTTCCTTCTTTCCCTGCTGTTTGCGGTCATGGACGAAATCTGGCAATTTGAAAACATGCCACCAATTTCCCAACTCATGAAAATGTTTTTGTGGAAGGGCATGAAATGAAAAACACATTGATTTCTTTTCCTTTTTCTATTTAGTGGGTTACTGGTCCTGTGGCGGCTGAGGGAATACATAGTGGTATTGGAAGGGTCTGTGCCTTTCCCGTGGTTCAGTGGGTTGGACTTGATGCCACTATGGAGTCTGCCCTGAGCGCTGTGCAAGATACAAGTACCACAACATACATGAAGTTACTGCGTCCCATGTGGCTTCAACTTAGTATTTAAAAATCTGCCCTGTTCTCCCTTTTTTTTTTTTTTTTTTTTTTTCCCCCAGAGCTGAGGACCGAACCCAGGACCTTGCGCTTGCTAGGCAAGCATTCTACCACTGAGCTAAATCTCCAACCCCTATCCCTTTTTTAAAAATCCTCTTTCCAGGCTGGAGAGATGGCTCAGCCATTAAAGGCTAGGCTCACAACCAAAAATCCTCTTTCCCCACTTAATTAGAGTGCACACGTTCCTATTGCCTATTATTTTTTTACACATTGAGTAAATATTCATACCTTTTATTTTTGCCAAAAGAATCAGCTTTTCTACTTTTAACCAGTGTTTAGAGCCCCAGAAGAAATAACATCTAAGAGACCAAAGGTCCAAACAGAAGTTAGGTTTTTTGAGCAGGTGGTTGAAAGACCCTTAAGTTCTTAAAGGAACTGTCAGAGTCACCCTCCAGCCAACAGGACAAACAATTCAAATGGGAAAATTGAGTGGATATTTTGGCTATGGTCTTAAGGATTTAGGATATATTCACCTCAAAAGAACTAAGTCTTAAGTCATCAAGAAAGTGAGAGTTACTGTGGCATTGTTGTATATTTTCAAACTTCTGAAGAATTAAGTGATATTAGAGAAAGAGACAGATTCAGTACCCATTGTTTGGGAATACACTAGGGAATAGTGCCAGCATGTGGTCCATACCACCTGGGCGTCATGGAAGTATGTCCTCAAGCAGTACATTTCTAGTTAACTTGCTCCTAGCATTATACTTGACACATAGTAGATGCTCAGAATGTGTTAGGTGACTACATGAGCAGACACACCCAGAAAAATATAAGGTAGTAACTATAGAGATTTGCTGAAGAACAGGCCACATCTTACTCGCTTGATATCTCTGGTATGGTTGAATGACAGGGAGTGCAGCCAATGGAAGCTTATAGGACATGAAATAGCCAGTTCATGATGAGTAAGGCTTTGTCTTCTCCCCTTGATTACAGGCTCTCTCAGCACAACACAGAAGCCTAGGTTGGTACTATCCCACGGGAACTGAGCTGTTCGCTAAATTATATCTTAGAGCAGGTCAAAAACAAACATATTAAAGTATCAACCTACTCCAGCTGTGAAAACTGTTTGATTGGGTTTTTGACCAATGGTTTTGTTTTTATGAAGCCATGGGAAGAATGAGCTCTGTAACTGGAAGGATATTTTTGAATGACAGATCTCCTGCCTAGATGCTGTCTGACATAGACTGCTCCACAATTTCATGACTCGTGTTCCGCTCATTTAGCGGCCTGAATGGCCCCAGGTTCCCATGTAACTCCTGGCTATGAGGTTTGCTATAATATCTGAAGATATAACTAGACTTTTCTAAAGTTGGGCATGGGTCCCTTAGAAGGAAAGGTGAACCACAAAGGGAATGGGCAAGTATTTCTGTCTAAGAATGTATTTTTCTATGATATGCAGATCAGCTCCATAGAGAAGGGAGGCCATGAATACTAAATCAGACAGCTTTGCTCTTCCCAGAAATCCCTGCAGATTCTGAATTCTAGCTGACCATAGCACACCCTGTGATCTGCTCGCTGCCTAGCTCTCACTCATCCCTAGTATCACACAGCTTTTATTCTGTATTCTACTGGGTGTATCCACATACTCTTATCTAAATCCATTGTGCCAGATATGTTTAAGCATAAAGAAGCACCAGGTTTATTTAGTTACTATTGTATACTACCACATAAATTATTAATCACCTTTGATATTTATAATTTTGTAGACAGAACTAAGTATACTAAATCTACTAAAAAGAGAATATACTTTTTAATCCCTTACCACCTTCACATTGCATACATATTAAGCACTTATTGCATTATTTGTTGCCCCAGCAAATGTAGTCATCACTGTATTGTGAGGCCAGTGTTCAGATGAAGAAAATGAAAGTTAGAAAGCTCTGAGATATAGGAAGAAGAAGAACTGACATAAGGAACCCCAGGGTCACAACACAGGTTGATAGTGTGTGTTTTCCTGAGTTCCAGCCCCATTCTCATCTTCATGAAATTTTTTTCCCTTCTTGTGGATGTAACCGTCTTGTTAAATAAGAAACACAGAGCCAATTGCAGAGTTAAAAGCCAAGAGGTCAGAGCCATAGCCGAGAGCTGAAAACCTTACCCTTCACTGCTGCTGTCCTTCCTCTCTGCAAGAGACCTACTTCCTGTGTCCTATCTTTTTTAAAGACTTTCTGTTCTGCCTTCTCATTGGTTGTAAACCCAACCACATGACCTCCTCATCACTGCCTGTCTGTACAGACCTCCAGGTCTTCTATGGTTGGTATTGAGATTAAAGGCGTGTGTCTCCATGCTGGCTGTATCCTTGAATACACAGAGATCCACCTAGCTCTGCCTACCAAGTGCTGGGATTAAAGGCGTGCACCACCACCGCCCAGCTTCTGCTATGGCTTGCTCTGACCCCAAGGCAACTTTATTAATATACAAATAAAATCACATTTCAGTACAAATAAAATATCACCACACTTTCTTGTACCATCCTTTGTTGACTATGCCTCCTATAATCCAGAGGAGCTCAATTGTACCATTTCTTATTCCGTGTCTTCACAACAAGCCTGAATCCCTTAACACTTGGGGAAATGTCTACTTCAGTGGTCCTTCGGACTCATATAAAAACTTATCATATGGCTTAAAAATCATAAACCTAAGACATACATTAACAGATGATAATTTCTATTCCTAGTGAAATGGGTAGTAAACATCAAATTACAAGGATGTAAACTTCAGGCCTAAAAAAGAAAAAAAAAACCCTTTTTTTTAAAAAATAAAAACAACAAACAGTACCCAGATTTATGCATTTTATTGTTGTTATTGTTGTTGTTGAGACAGGTTCTCACTATATAGCTTTGGTTAACTTTGAACTCACTGTGTAGATCAGGCTAGCCTCAAACTCACAAAGGTCTCACTTTTTCTATCTCCCAGGTACTGGGATTAAAGGCTTAGGGCACTGTGCATAGTTTTTAAAGAGGACGAATTTGTTGGACAACAGGTCAAAGATGTGGAGTACACTTTGATAGCTAGGATGTATTGGATACTTGTGTGCCAATTTCTTTCCTGGGCAATCTATATATAGAGTTTCTAATTATAACAACTACAGTAGAGTCATTTTAGTGTCCTTTACTGGACAAAATATTTACAGCAATATAATAAAGATTTAATTGCCATATTTTTCACCAGAATAAAGGGTGATGCTAATATATTCAAATTCAACAAAAATTAAAAAGTCCTTATGGGGTTCACATAAAATACTAAATAGATTACATTTCTTCATCTATATATGATAGAAGTGATGTCAGAGGGACTGTAGGTGTGTGTGGTCTTTTACATAAATTCTCTGAAAGACACTGGTCCTGGATGAGTATCTTATGACTATCCCTGGTACTAGTTTGATCTATGAGGTATGCTCTTGAAAATCTACCAGAACCTGAAAGGAACCAGATAATCCATAGAGAGAAAGCAGACCACATGAGTAAAGACCCAGTGAGGGAGAATGGACTTATTCTTGGTGGCCATTCAGTTCTTCTTGTTTAGGAGGCCTCCTCTTATAAAGAACTAACTTTTTCTCAGTGCTTTTCAGTGTGTGAAATGTTTAAGGAATTCAATGCACAGAATGTGGGATGGCAATCAAAACATGTGATGTTTTCTTTTCTTTTATTCTTTCTTTGTTCCAAAGAAAGCTCAAAGGGACTGAATGATTTTCTCAGAATCCCACAGCTAATAAGCAAAGGGGCAACACCTTGGGTGCCCATTTAAGCAAAACCCTGAGCTATTTCGATGGCGTCCTCGGTTAATTCATTGTTTGCTCAGATTTCAAAGATCCTACAGCTGGTCATTGTCTGGATTGTCACAGGAAGGACTCCAGGTTACTTGTCACTAACTGTTAAGCTCTCCAGCTTTTCCATTGAGCTGTAAGCCAGTGCAACTTGGTTAATGTGCACAAAACAGACCTGAGATGCTCCAGCCCCAACCATGAAGGCTGATTTAGCAAGGTTTTCTGGGAAGCAGTAGATAAGAATCTGTCCTTTCATTTTACTTTATTTATTTACTTATTAGTGCCAGGCTAATACTCAGGGCTTTGTGTATGGTCATCATGTACTCCACCAGGGAGGCATGCCATGAGCCACAGAATCTGTAATTGTAATGTGTACACAGGCTCTTCTAATGGAGGATTTAAAAAGGCCTGTGGCAAATGTCATCAGAGGACAACTGTATCTTTCCACAACTGTTTTGTCAGTCCCTAGCAAAGGACCCTTTACATAGATGAGAGCATAGATGTATGCTAGATTGTTATAAGAGCGAAGTAAATTAATAAAATGTGAATAATATCAAGCTGGAGAACCAATCCCTGATGGATTTGAGGGTCTTCTGAATCTTCATCCTTTCAAAGAAGATGTCCTTTGGTAGGCTTAGGTCCAGCTGTTCTGGGGAGCCATGACAGAGTATCTAGTAAAATCTGCTAACAATTAGGGGCTGTGGAATTTTTATGTTCTCTTGAATGCTGAGAGAGCCTGTTTGTATCTCTCAAAAGACAAACCCAGAAACCGAAGTGCAGATACACCAGGGCACAACAGGAAACCACAAAAGCCTAAGATCTTTCCATGTAAAGAAGAAGCTGGTGTTTACTTTTGAACCCACAGGGCTGAGTGGAGAACAGTGCTTAATCCAGCTTTTGCCCAGCTCTCCTTTGAGGCTGAGCACAGTTAAAAGGCCATGCCACAGGATTTAAAAAAAAAAAAAGAAAAAGCACTTTAAAATGTTTGGTTTGATCAGGACATCAACAAGCTTCTTTTGTGTTGGTGAATAATTTGAGGACACAGGTATACTTAGCACTCGAAAACATTAACTAGTTACCTTGTTCTCCCTGTAGTGATATTTGAAACCCCACATGCCTCCACAAAGTTATATATTAATCTATGTACATGCCCGGGACAGTTCCCATTGACAAACTGCTCTCATGTACCCACCCCAGGACCTCTGGTCCAGGAGCAAAGAAACATTAGTAACAATTAACATGCTTTTTTGTTACCTCAATGTCCATAATCTCATTTGATCACTATTACCCTGGGAAGTAATGCATACCATACAACTGATCATCTTTTTTTTTTTTTTTTTGTAGTAGTAGTAGTAGTAGTAGATAAGGAAAATGTGGTAGGAAAAATAACCATAGGTTTTGTGATTAGGGAGGCAGACTTATGTTCACATATAGAGTGTCTGAGCCCCAGAGTACCGTCTTTTGTTCAGCAGCTTCTGTGACCTAGACATGAGACACATAACAGTAAGTACAAATAGACCTTGAGTCAGTTACAGTCCAGTGGAGGAGATGGATGCCAAGCCAATAATCAGAGATGTATATTTCTAAATTATGAGAAATGCTTTGCTTCCATGCCCTCCTAGAGGAAGAATAAATTGCATAATCATGTCAAAAAACATTTAAGAATGCAAGTGCCTTACAGTCTACCAATTCCATGCCTAGATAAAAGCCTGGTGAAACTGTTGTACTTGTATACCAATATAAACCCAGACCCTAGTCCTGTCCATCATGTAGCATAGTAGCCCCAGCTCAGATTTCCATTAGTAGAGTGCTAAACTGTTTTATTCATATGTTTTTGTACCTTTTTAATGAAGAAACTGCATCTGCAAATAATGGAGAAGTCAAACAAAATAAAGTAATATGAAGAAATGAAGATACAGAATTATTACATCCATAGAAATTCTAAAAGAGATTAATCCAGTCCTGTGGAGGTGTTGATCTAAATTTCATGAGTTCCCACTAGTTTGGTTTGGTTGTTTCTGTAGGTTTCCCCATTATGATTTTGATGCCCCTTGCTCATAGAATCCTTCTTGTCTTACTTCGAATGGACTCCTGGAGCTTGGCCTGGTATTTGGCTGTGGATCTCTGTATCTACTTCCATCAGTTACTGGAGAAAGGCTCTATGATGACAGGGTATTCACCAATCTGATTACTGGGGTAAGCTAGTTCAGTCTAGGTCTTCTGCATAAGCCAGATAGTTGTGTAGCTTGATCTGTTTAAGAGCCCCCTGGCAGTAGGATCAAGATCCATCCCTGTTGCATGAGCTGGCTTTTTGGAGCCTACTACCTATAGTGGTATAGTGCAAGTAACCTTGCACAGCCTTGAGGCAGGGGGAAGGGCTTGGACCTGCCTCTACTGAATGTACCAGGCTCTGCTGACTCCCCATGGGAGGCCTTACCTTCTTGTAGGAGGGAATGGGTGGGAAATCTGGAGGAGGCTGGGGGAGGGAAGAGGGGGATCTGTGATTGGCATGTAAAATGCACAAAAAAAACCTCTTAATTAAAAAAAAAAAAGAAAGAAATTCTGCTGGGCCGTGGTAGCTCACGCCTCTAATTCCAGCACTCAGGAGGCAGAGGCAGGCGGATCTCTGTGAGTTTGAGGTCAGCCTGGTCTCCAAAGCGAGTTCCAGGAAAGGCACAAAGCTACACAGAAACACCCTGTCTTGAAAAAACAAAAAATAAAAAACGAAAAGAAAGACAGAAAGAAATTCTAAAAGAAGTCAAAATAGATGCTACAACTTAGGAATTGGTGCTGAGCCTGGGAAGACAAAGGGATAACTGCTGCAGGTATTAGAACCTTAAAAATTATATTTGTAGGATGTGAAGGAGATAAATGCATTCAGGAGTGGTCTGGAGGACCTGCCATTTGTTGGCAAAGAACACATAAGCAGTTACCAGTTTGTAAGATGTCTGTAAGTTTTATCTCATCTTTAACATGTGATATGTGTGCTGGAACCACCATGAGAAGACCCACCATATGGCATAGAGCTGTGCTGGGGCAGTCCAGAAGGCAGTAGTGTTTGAACTGGGGGACAGAACAAGTGACTAAGCATAGTCCAGTGGTTAGGGGGAAGGGTGTGTGTGTGTGTCACTAGCTGGTAGTGAAAAGAGAAAAGGGAGTGTAGCAGCAGATGTCAGGAACATTCAGAGCACAGGTGTGAGTCTGGAGGGAGGGAGGGCTGAAATCAGCAAGCTGCATAAGCAGCAGAGCAGAATGTACTGGGACTATAAGCATCCCATTAAGGCATGTGATCAGCTGTGTAAAGACTTGAAGCACAGGGCATGACAGCTGGGTTTACCAAGCATGTAAATAGTGTCAGTTTGAGGAACATATTGAAGAGACATCTGGGGGTTGGGGATTTAGCTCAGTGGTAGAGTGCTTGCCTAGCAAGCACAAAGCCCTGTGTTCAATCATCAGCTCTGAAAAAAAAAGAAAGAAAGAAAGAAAGAAAGAAAGAAAGAAAGAAAGAAAGAAAGAAAGAAAGAAAGAAAGAAAGAAAGACGAGACATCTGAGTGGATGGTGGATGCTGGGAAGCCAAGTAGAGAATACTGGGAGTTGGGGTGAGAGAATGTCAAGGTAGTTTGTCTGGGGTTGTGATAGGAGGTCTAGATGTGTAGATCTGTCATTAGCACTTGGGGGCAGCAAAAATAATATGGTTAGAGAGTGATGCAAGAGAGGCATCTTGGTTAGAGAGTGATGTAGTAGAAGAACCTTGGTTAGAGGGTGATTTGGCAGAGGCAGCTTAGTCAGAGAGTGATGCAGGAGAGGCAGCTTGGTCAGAGAATGATTTGGTAGAGGAATCTTGGTCGGAGAGTGATGCGGTAGAGGAATCTTGGTTAAAGAGTGATGCGGTAGAGGCATCTTGGTCATGGAGTGATGTGGTAGATAGAGGCTGTTTGCTGCCAGCAGCCCATCTTCTATTGACTGATAAAAGCAGAAAAGAAGGAGGGCAGTGGACTGCTTGGCTTTTCTTGGGCAGGCTGAACTTACGGGAGACAGATTTTCTCATAACAGAACTTGGGTTTTATATGAGAAGAACTTTTACAAGTTTGGCCCTTGATTCTTAACAAAGATCCTCCCAAGAAGCCTCCACCATGTAGACACAACACTACTCCAGTGGTCATCCTGCCCTGGTGCCTAATCCTAGTGTAACAGTGTAAAAGTATAAGAAGAAATGTCAGAAGCTTCAATTAAGGAGCCCTTAAAAATACTTTGCCTGTTCACTATAAAAATACCTGAGTCAGAAAAGTTAAAGACGTCTTCAAAAGGTGTTCTGGAGCGATGACCGCCAAAGAAGCAACAGAAAAGCTCTTACTGTGTCTGCTGCACCCTGCACTGGAGATGTTTGTCCTTTATGGCTACACTCTCTAAAGGACATTTAGTGGGATAATCGATATGATTTTAATGAAGTGTGTACATTAGATCATAGAAGTGCACCAGTGCTTAGTTCCTGACCAGGAAATTGTGTGTGTTGATATGCAGGAATATCCCATATTTATAAAATCTACATTGATGTGTTCAGGTAAGAATAAGCCTAATAGCTGCAAGTTGCTCTAAAATGATCCAGGAAAATTATATAATAACTGTACTTATTTGTGCTAGTATGTGTGTGCATGTGTGTATGTGTGCGTGTATGCACGCACACAAGCACACTTGTGTAATATGGACAAAATGTTTACATTGGGAATATCTGGATGAAGGACATACAGAAACTCCTTGTACAGTTTTACCCATTTACTGTGTGAACTTGTTGTTGAATCAAAATGTTTTTAAAAGTGAAAAAGGAAAGAAGGGAGGGAGGGAGGTGGAGTAAAACGGGATGGGAAGGAAGGATGAGGAAGCCATACGGAGGTCAGGCCTATGTTTACCATAACTATCCTGATAAGTTGATATGTCATTTATTGTGCCTCATTCAAAATCCCGCTTGAGAATTTATTTTAGAATTTATTAAATGGAGTAGTATTGTATAATTTAAATGGATCAGGGCTTTTATTTCCCCAGTAAGAATTATTGTATAACTGTTCACATTTTTCTTCTAGCCCTGGGATCCAGAAAGCTGATATTGTTGCTATAAGAAATTATCACAAATTTAGTGGCTTAAATAAACATGTGTACATGTGTACACACACACACACACACACACACACATCGTAGTGTTTCTGAAGGAAACAAGTCCAAAATCAGTTGCATTCAGGAGAAATCAAATATCAGCAGGGCCGTGCACCCTCAGGAGCATCTCCTCCCTTGTCCAGTGTTGGTGGCTAATGTGTTCCTTGGCTTGGCACTGTGTCACTCTGATCTTGGCTCCTGTAACCATCACCTGCTCTACTAAGGTCATCAACTCCTCTACTAAGGTCGGTTATGACTGCCTTTAGGATGTCCCTCCCCATTTATTCAGGATTATCTGCCCATTTTAAGAATCTTAACCACATTTCCAAGGCTTGTTTTTTCCCTCTTTTGGCTAAAAATTACAGATTAACTCAAGAGGCAGGTGGTCTGTGTGATTTGGGTGAGGCAATTTTGTGTGTGATATTTGGGTGAGGAAAAACTCAGTCTAAGCGACGAAAACAGTGTGAATTGTATCAACATGAATTCTGTGCCTTCCTTTAAATTGATTTTTATCATTTTTATTGATGTGTATGTGTGTGTGACTGTGTAAGTGTATGCTACATGTATATAGATGTGTGCTGAGGCCAGAAGAGGGCATGGGATCCTTTGGAGCTGAAGTACCAGGAGTTTGTGAACCATGGGACATGGGTGGTGGGAACCAAATTTGGGTCTTCTGCAAGAACAATAGGTACTCTTTACAGCTCAGCCATTGCTCGAGCCCTACATTTCTTTGTCTTATGGATTTTTATCTAATTGTGTTTGCCATGGACTCTGATGTTATATTGATCCACTATGTTAAAAAAATATTCTTGGGTGTTGGTGTCATATGCCTTTACTCCCAGAACTTGGGAGGCAAAGGCAGGTGGATCACTGTGAGTTTCCTGGTCTATAGAGTGAGTTGCAGGACAGCCAAGGCTACACAGTGAAACCCCATCTCCAAAAACAAAACAAAGAAAGAAAAGAAAAGAAAGAAAAATATTCTCATCTAAGACATAATTTACTTAAAATTTGTCCAGTGACTATGGCATTTTCTGGAGATTGTGTACAAATCTATATATCTTTTATGAGTTAAGGAAATGATTTCTAGAGTGCTAAAGCAGATGATCAGTAGACCATGCTTAAACAACACTGAAGGTTCCCCTGGACAGCAACATTTTCTGACTTCAGAGCTCTATCATAGATAGTCAAACTCTCTAGAAAAGGTACTGTTGACCCTCGTTCATCCCCAGCACAGAATCTGGGACTTAATCAGGCATTTGGTAATTATTAAATGAATGAACTAATTAAATGAATTGATAATTACTTGTTGAAAGCTAGGAAATTCTTTTTGCAAAGTGAGCCAAAATCCAGCTTTTTTTTTTTTTCTAGTCCCCTATTCAACAAGTTTAGCCAATCATACTGTTCATACCTCTGTCCAGCATCTGGCATGTTCAGCAAGTCATGTGACATATGAAGGGATGAATGAATGAGTCAATCATACAACATTCTGCTGGTAGAATTTTGCAGCTATTTGATTAGCTGCTAAAGATTCTGAACTCTGTCTGAAACGAAGCCAGGTGGTTAAAGATGATTTAATCAGGGAGGAAATAAAATATTCTCTTGAATGGAATAATTGCTGATTTCATTTTCTTCTTAAACTTGGCTATTCATCTTATGCTGTATTCTTAATTTTTATATGTTGTCCTGAAGTATTAAAACTGATTATTCTGAATTAAGACTTTATGCTCATAAATAATTGTCTAGTATTGGATGAGAAGGCTCCAGATTCTGGCATTAATTGGAAAGGAGTTAACTGTGGTAGCAAGCTTAAACTTTACTTTCATAAAGATAATTGGATGCCCAAGGAAGCATGCTTGTAGTATAGGAAATAGCTGAAGAAGCCTAGTGTCATAAAACAGGCTGTTCAAAAATACCATAGTGTTTGCAGTACATTGCTGGCTCCAATTTGCCCCTTTTTTCAAATGATAGTTTATGTAGTATTTCTGTTCTAATATGTAATGTCAGAAAGTTTGGTGACTTAGAATTTTCTACATAGAGATGGGGAAGGCTGCCTTCCATTTTCATTGCAGAGCTGTCCTCCTCCTCTCCACCATGTATATGCTCTACTCCAGCTACATATAACAAGGCACCTTCACTATCTTTCTCTCTGAGAGGGTTTAAAAAGGCATTCTGGACATGGAAAATATCAAAGATAAGGTCTAAAGAAAGGGGACAAGACTAGCTACTGTGTCCGAGACAGTAAAACAAAAAGTAGAACCATAGTATATACTCACAGAAGATAATGAAAAGCAATGTGTCTAGAAAAAGGGTGCCATCTCTAGCTCTTAAAAGGGACCCAATCAAAAAGATCCACTGAAGGACAGGAACCATTCCCAAAGTGGCACTGAGCCACCAGAAGTTTCAGTGAGACCATTTGCTTCTTCATGCTTTGCCACGGTTAGGGAGCCCCCAGGAGGGCCCTGTAGTGAGCTGGCAGAAGCAAATCCTGAGAGTCAGCTTTACACCGTGCTCTGAGACAGGTTGAAACCAGATCACAGACACATAATCCACTAGTGACTTTCTTAGGGACTGTGTCACCATGCAGCTGCTTCTGCAGGTGATGCACACAGGACACAGGCTCTGTCTTATCTCTCTCCCTGCTCCTGTATTGATAGCTCCATTCATGACTCCATTTCACCCTATAAAACTATAACACGACACTAGAAGAGGTTGGTGGTATATGTCTGTAATCCCAACACTTTGGAGGTGGAGGCATTGTGAGTTTCAGGTTAGCCTTGTCTCAAAACACAAACAAACAATCTTACAATATGCTATAATATCTCCTGACCCCATTTTCCTTTTTCTTCCTGGACCCTGACAGCTTATTCTCATCATAATAACCAGAGGTCTCCTGAAATCATAACTCTAATTATATCATTCCTTTGCTCAGAACTATGCAGAGTTTTCCCATTTCATGGAAAATTAAAGTCACTGATGTAAAGAAGACCCAAGCATATATGTGTGTGTGTGTGTATGTATATATGTATGTGTATATGTATGTATGTGTGTATGTATGTATGTATGTATAACAGCTGGCACTCTTACTGCCTTTAACTTCTTTCGATCTTCATTTTCTCTCCACTCCTGCTCTGGAAGGTTGTGAGTGTGCTTACACATTCACATTCAGCATATCATAAAATGGAAAGAATTTATGTAGCCACACTCTGCCCTGTTCAGTAATACAACCAATGAACACTTGAATAATTACTGTGGGGTAAGGATTTTGAAATATTTATAGTTATTCTTATATTGTCTTAAATTAACATTGTTATCCTCAACTTAGTGCTGAGAAAGAGTAAGTTACCCAGCTGCATAGTGAGTAGCAGGCCTGTCTTTGAACTCACTACTGGAAGCTCAACTCTGTTCCTTTCTAGATGAGCATGAGCTATGCTTAGCAACTAACTTTGTTGCAGCAGCAGCAATGCTTTTGTGATGTTGGCCATTTACTTGATGAGCCATCAGAATGGAGTTACAGGAGAAACTTTAAAGGGATTACAGCCAGTACTCTTATTTGGGGTGACAGAACAGATTTCTGCATCACTTGTCTCTTATCTAGTCCCTGACACAGAGTTGGCACTCATGATACCAAGTGTGAATTCTGAATGAAGTACCAGATCTACCTAGGGATAAGCACTAGACAAGCATATGAGTTACTTTGTAAGCTTTAGGAGCCAAAGCATCTTGACATTCTGTAACACCATTCACGCTGGCAACTGTGATGTTCAGGTGCTGCCTTAGAGCCAAGGCAGGAAGGCAGGAGGTTCTAGATGCAATGTGGAGGGACCTCCTCCCTACAGTTAGGATCTCATAGTATCTGTTCACTACCACCAAGGAGAAGTGGCTCTCATGTCTTTGATGCTCTGTGTAACTAACTGTAGCAGCTTTCTTCTGACCAGATCAACACTTTAAACTGAATGAATGAGGAGGCATTGGGACATGACTCTACAAGAGACCAATGGGTGATGGCATTGGAGAAATGTAAGAATGTTTCTGACCTCAATCAACTCATATGTATTGTTTTTCAGTATTAGGTCAACAGAAAACCTAGTGGCCCAATAAATAAAAAGAAAGCCTTATTATTATTATTATTATTATTATTTTTTATTACTATTACTATTATTATTACTGTGTTGTTGTTTTTGAGACGAGGTTTCTCTGTGTAACTATTCTGGCTCTTCTGGAACTCACTTTGTAGACCAGGCTGGCCTCAAACTCAGAGATCCTCCTGCTTCTGTCTCCCAAGTGCTGGAATTAAAGGCATGCACCACTAGCATGCACCTGAAAGCCTTTATTTTTGAACTTGAGTAATTAATTTGATGTTATAGATCCTTTATCTTTACATCTAAAAAAGTTATTTACCTACTTTCTTGAGGTGTTTTTATGAGCTTTGTAGAAACTGCCACCAAATCACAGATACCCCGAGGGGCAGCTGTATGACTGAGAGGAGGATGTCAGCTTTTGATGCATTTGATGTGAGACTTTTCCTCAGTGGAAGATCTTTCTTGCCCTTGGCCACATGCACATAACCTTCCCCTGTGGTTAGTTGTGTTTTCTTTTTTGAGGGGGCCGCCACTCAGCTCCCAAACAAATTACACACGGAACTTAATTATAATTGTCCAGCCTTTGCTTGGCTTGTTGCTTGCTCTCTTTACTTAAATTATCCTGTCTAGCTTTTGCCTTTGAGCTTTTACCTTAAAATTCCTTATTCTGTGACTGGCTGTGTAGCTGGGTGGCTGGCCCATGATGTCCTTCTCCTTCTCTGGCTACTCTTTCTTCTTCTTCCCTCCCAGATTTCTCCTTCTATCTCTTCTCTGCCTGTCAGCCCCACCCATCCTTTCTCCTGCCTCACCATTGTCCGTTCAGTTCTTTATTATATTATCAGGTGTTTTAGACAGGCACAGTAACACAGCTCCACAGAGTTAAACAAATGCAACACGAACAAAAGTAACACACCTTAAAATAATACTCCCCAATACTCCTCCAGGGTGTGGGTCTGGCTGGTGCTCTATACTGTCCAGCGCTCAATGGTCATACTCTCCAAGATCTCCAGAGCAAAGAGACTTGAGGATAAAACACAGTGATGCCAGGGGAATCAAGGAGAGTTTAAATTTAAATGAAGTTCCCAAGACAAGATATGCCTTGAGTAAGGTGAGAGATGAAAAGTTTGCCAAGATGCAAACTGAATCTGGACACTAGAAGGTTTGAAACATTGGCTATGTTTCCTTTCCCCTTGAAGTGTCCAAAGCTAGTCATTTAAGGGTTGGCTTTGTGCTTGAGTTGGTTGGATAATTTAAAAAGCCAACATCAAACCAGCAGGTTTGGTATATTGAGTGCATGAAGAAACAAAGAGTGATGGGAAAAAGCTGGACAGAGGGTTCAAGTTAAGAGCATTAGCTGCTTTCCAGAGGACCAATTTCAGTACTCAGCACCCATGTCTGGCAGCTTGAAACTGCCAGTAATTCTTGCTTCAGAGGGTCCAATACAGTCTTATGGCCTCCACAGGCGCCTGCACAAACACACACACACACCCACATACTCACCCCCACACCCCCACACACAAATAATAATAATAATAATAATAATAATAATAATAATAATAATAATAATAAATTGTATTTAAAAGGTGGATGTAAAAGGTGGATTTGGGAAAAACTGGTGGACAGAATGAAATAAGGCAGTGATGGAATTGGAATTTCTGGAGAAACTTATTTCAGACCAAGTGTCTTCGGTTTCAATTCACCGAGAGAAGAAAGCACACTCTGAGCTGCTCAGAAGCTCCCACGGGCCAAGAAGGAGTTCTGTGAGCAGCACTTACACAGCCGTGACACCCAGAATTGTCAGGCAGCAGAACCAATGGCCATTCCTTATACAGATGCCGGTGAACCACCAGCCACAGCCTTGTGGACATCTAACTACAAAGTGGCCAAGATGAGAGTGGGGATTACTTCTCCATTCAAAAACAAACAAAAATAAAACTCGCATTTGTTCCAATACTATTCAAGAGGCTTTAGAGTCTGTCCTCTGCCTGCTCTTATGCTCTCAGGAGTGACAG
This sequence comes from Onychomys torridus, assembly GCF_903995425.1. Lineage (NCBI taxonomy): Eukaryota > Metazoa > Chordata > Mammalia > Rodentia > Cricetidae > Onychomys > Onychomys torridus. The sequence goes on from NC_050444.1 coordinate 112,614,857, forward strand.
TTTACATATCACCTGCTCCACAGCTGATGGCCTGGGACACTGAGAATCTTGTGACTCCATAGTGAGTTTTCTTATATGTTGCTTATATTGAAGCTAAACTATGGCATCTTATTCACTTTGGTCCTAAGAACTTAGACCTCTATTGAGGTACTTAACAGACTGTCTTGCCACCTTGGGGTTGACTGTCGGACATTCCAACTCCCTTGAGAAGTTGAACAAGGCCAGTATGTTTTTCATCTGTCTCCCCAAGGTCTGAAAGGCATCCAGGTACTAAAAGAAATGTTTACTGAAGACCTGTGCCTCTGTTCTAGGCAGATTTGATTTTTAACAGGCTTCAGGTTCTTCTGGTACTTTTCTGCCTCTTATAAGGCAACTGTTCTTTCAGAAACCAAGATCTCAGTTAATGGCCCTGAAATCCTAGGAGGCAGCTGTTATGTAAAGCCTCCTGGGATGAGTAGAGAGCATAAATTAATACAAATGCCTTGCGTGGAAACATCAGTTATCTTCTTACATCAACCCATTAAAGACACACATTGAAAACCGAGCAGTCTTTGTGGTCCAGCATGAGAATGAGACCCAGATTTCTTCCACCCAAACCTTCTTCCATCTTCAGTTGTTCCCCCTACCCCTACTGGGACACTTTGTATCTCACCAGGATTAACTAGACTAGTCTGTACTTTGAACTCAGACAGAAATGTGGATTAAATATTTCCTAGTAACATAATGAAGAATACAAAAAGTCAAATAATAGCACATGGCAAGGCAAGACTGTCCTGAAGCCTGTAGACAATTGAAAAGGACAGCACATAGTGGCTTTCTATTCTAATCTACCTCTAGTTTTTTCAACATCCTGGCAGGAAAATGTTCCTGTCTGTCTTTTCATAATGGAAGTGATCAGGCTAACCACTTGCTATAGGGAGCTATTATTCCTAATGAGGGACCAAGATGCACCTCTTCTGTGCTGTGGGCTGAGGGCACTGATTCAGCATTCCTCATCTCGGTATACAGCTCTGAATCCTGAGAATGCTGTTCTGTCCTGCTAAGGCTCCATGCTTGCTCACTTTGCTATTCCATGAGTCAAGCAGTAAAGTCGAAAATAGCTGCTGCTCCTGGAGTCTGTTCCTAAGGTGAGAGCCAGGTTCTCAAATCACCAGTGCAATGGCAAGTCAGATGCAGATATCATATGCAGAAGACATTATGGGTTCTCTGTAATTCACAAGGCTGAAAGCCAGGCTAGTTCCTTTTCTGTACCACCTAGTGAGTACAAAGAGAAAGTCTACTGACTCCTGAAGTGAGCTCTGCTCAATCAGAGCGAGTCTTTCTTAGCAGGACCCTCACCCTGGAAAAGGGTCCATAGCCCTTCCCTGAAAACCTACTTCCCTGAAATGATGAAAGTTTAGGAAGGAGAATGGCTGGTTCCTTGGAGCCTCAATTGTTCCTTGACTCCATGGTACCTAAATTGCTCGGATGTGGTCACTTACAACAGGAAGCTATGAAGTCAAACATGGTCAAATCCCCATCCTGCCACATGACATCTGTGTGGCCACAGGAAGACTTTGAGCTCCAAGATTCATGGTTTCTTGTCAGTAAACTAGGAAATGCCAGGATCACCATGGAGATTACCAATAAAAATGCATTCTCATGTAGAAACTACTTGGCAAATGTTAGCCCCCCCTCCCTCCACTTCCACTGTGTGCATTTTAAAGGCTTTTTTATTTAAAAAAAAATAAGGGCAATTATCATCATTATTGGTTTGCAAACAAAATACAAATTAATAACGTGCAGTTTCCATTGAAGCCACCCTCAGAGGACTGTGCCGTATCGTGTCATATATTTTAGTGACAGTTGTTTTGTTCCCTTCTCTTTTCTCCTAAGGAAGTCCAGATGGGCCCCAGTACTTTCTCATACCCTGCAAGACCTACTCCTCGAGTTGAAATCAGGCCTGCTTCCCATCCAGATGATCTATTCATAACAAAAACTGCCTGCTGGCCATCGCCCACAGCTGAGTCCTGTTACCCTGCAGCCATCACTCCATTTGTTTCTGACTGTTCTTCCAGTGTTTGCATACCTTACATATTAGTAGGTCTCTTCTAGTGTACAGGCAGAGGTTAAGTGCCCCCAGGTCAACTTTCCCTCAATAACCTTTCTTCTTTGAGTCCTCCCTCCCTGCCTTAGTGTTACAAAACATCTCTCTTCCATAAGAACTCATTTAAATGTGAAACAAATGTAGAGTTTTTCACTTAACCTCAGAGCAGTGCTATTAACTGTAGAGAAGAGGGAGGAGATAACAGGGATTGTGTGATTCCACCCCTCCCTGTCCTGATACAGGATATGCCACAACTTGATTGAACTGGCAGGGTACATATTCATGACCCAGAGGAGGAAGGTATAGTCAGTCTGCCCAATCTCTGACTCTTGTTTTTGCGCCTCTCTCTCTCTCTCTCTCTCTCTCTCTCTCTCTCTCTCTCTCTCTCTCTCTAATTAAAATGTTTCAGAAGATAATGGCCTTGAGTCAGATTCGGTTAAGTCCTGGTATGGTCTTAGTTGTAACACACTTTAAGTTGGGACTTGAAAGTTAACTCTCTGAACCTTTTTTCCTTTTCTATCAAAACTGAGTATGACAGACTCTGGCTCATCTAGATCTTACAGCTAGGGGCAAATATGTGAGAGTGCACACCCAGAGAGGAAAAGACCCAGGCACATGTTCCTTCTGGAGATTTTAGGTCCCTCAGAACTGACCCATGGCAGATTCAGTGCTGGCAGGTAGGAGGGTTGGGACCACTTCTACCAGCCCTGCACATCTGTCACTTCTGTGCTGTCCATGGGAGCTCAAGGAATGGGGCTTTCACCCTGCCTTCCCTAGACCTCCTGTGTCCTCTTGACTTCATGCTACCTAACCATTACCTATGTAGATGGACTCATCAGTCTCTTTAAAGATGTACATAAGGAGACTCACTCTGGCATCTCAGCTATGGTTGGCAAGCACTTGTCTTTATACCACTTTTTGTAATCACAAAGGGGAGATAGCACATCTACACAGGTTTTAGTTCTCTTTGCTGAGCCATTTTTGACCTCATCCTCTTATGTTAGGCCAAAAATAGAAGAAGAGTTATAAAAAGTAGAGTTCTTCATATCTAGACTTGCATAGAAGCCCTGAATACCTCTGAGCCAAACCTGGGACACAGAGTAGGTTATTTCAGGAAATACGTCAAAAAGACAATAGCTGATGCCTGTGCACAGACATGGTGACTTTTTAAATTTTTCATTTATTTTGGGGAGATTATAATATAGTTTCATCATTTCCTCTTCCCCTTTCTCCCTCCAAACCCTCCCATATCCCCTTCCTTGTTCTTTTTCAAATTCATGGCCTCTGTCTCATTAAGTGTGTGTGTGTGTGTGTGTGTGTGTGTGTGTGTGTGTGTGTGTGTGTGTGTGTGTGTGAGTGTGTGATGCCTGGTACTAGAAACCTAGCTAACTACCCAGGGCTAGTGAAACCATGGATCATGGAGGACAGACAATCTACAGCCACCACTTTACTAAACTAGCATAAACCATAACTACATCCTAATTATTTGTCTTTAGACCCACAGGTAAGTGAGGTCCTCATCAAGGAACTTCTTTGTAATAGCTGGAGGACATCACTGAATTTTCTTAAAAGAGTCAAGGAATTTAATCCCATAACTTGGGATGCACAGACAGGTGGATTTCTGTACACTTGAGACCAGTATGATCTACATAGTGAGTTCTAGGCTAGCCAGGGCTGCATAGTAAGACCCTGTCTTTAAAAAAGATACCATGCTACATATTGACCAGGGTTTCCTTTGCCTTTACACAACATGCTATTAGTAAAGTGAAGGTTCCCTATACTCGCTTCTGTAAGGAATCATAGAGTTAATAGCAGAGTGCCCAGCCCTCTCCCCTTTCTCAAGCTAGTGCAGCCACTGCACATCCTTTGAGAATTCTCCTCTAGGTAGTAACAGGCCTTAGTTTTTAAATGAAATTCTCACATGAATTCCAGGTCATGAATAGGAAGTACACCTTGACTGGTATGTAGGTAATGCAACATAGCCTACAGTTCTGTAGGTCACCAAATGAACCAGGCACAAGAGCCAAGCCCTACTAAACAATGCCACCCTTCAACTTTGCACATTTGTAAGAGTAGTCCTGTATTTCAGATGAAGATCCTAAAAACCAAAGTCACACAGAAAGTTAAAACAGAACATTTAATATTAAAGCAAAGTAAGTGAATGCTTAGATCCAGGAAATGGTATCTAAAGTCAAACACTAGGAGCACAGAAAAACATTAAATACAAGGGATACCCAGGAACAGTTAAACAGTGATCACAGTTCGGCAATCACAAGTAAGGGGATGTATGTCAGAAACACACTGTAATAGGGTCCTACATATGTGGCCAGGAATCGGCATGTAATCTCCCTCTATTGCCATCTTTCAATCAGTTCCAGCCGGGAGGCTGCCCCAGGCATCCTTCCACCCTAACCTACAGTCTGCAAGAAAAAGCTAATTTTTTTAATAGTTAACTTACAATAACAGGAGCATCAGCCTCTAGATTTGTGAGCAACTGGCAATTGCTACTATTAGTACTATGCTCATTCTAGGAGGATTTCACAGAAAGAAGGGAATGTTTGCTTGACATTGATGCAGCAGAGCTAAGACTCCATCTGGTAAAGACAGAGCATCCCTCTTCTTCTTTAGTTCTCTTCCTGTCCTATGTGACTGTCTTCCTTTTCTGGATTCAGAGAGACCCATCTACTCACCACAGTTTGTTTGGGTTATGGAAGAGATGCATGGTAAGATTTTGTTTCTTTGCAATCTTCTACATAGTGACATTCAATTATGCCAGCACCATTTGTTGAAGATACTTTCTTTGTTCCATTGTATGGCCTTAGCTTCTTTGTCAAAAATCAGGTGTTCATAGGTATATGGATTAATGTCAGGATATTCAGTTCAATTCCATTGGTCCACATGTCAGCTTTTATGCCAATACCAACCTGTTTTTATTACTATAGCTCTATAGTAAGCTTGAAGTCAGGGATGGTGATCCCTCCAGAAGTTGCTTTATTATACAGGATTCTTTTAGCTAACTTAGGTTTTTTGTTTTCCCATATAAAGTTAAGTATTGCTCTTTCCTAGTCTGTAAAGAACTGTGTTGGTATTTTGATGGGGATTGCATTGAATCCATAGAGTGCTTTTGGTAAGATTACCATTTTTATTATGTTGATTCTACCTATCTATGGGCATAGAAAATCTTTCCATTTTCTGATATCATCTTCATTTCTTTCTTCAAAGGTTTAAAGTTCTTGTCATACAGTCTTTCACTTGTTTAGTTAGAGTTACTTCAAAGTATTTTATATTATTTGTGGCTAATGTGAAGAGTAATGTCTCTCTGATTTCATTCTTAGCCCATTTATCAATTGTATATAGGAAACAGATTTTTTCTTCGTTAACCTTGTATCCCACCACATTGCTGAAGGTGTTTATTAGCTGTAGGAGTTCCCTGGTAGAATTTTTGGAGTCACTTATGCATACTATTATTTATCTGCAAATGGGGAAAGTTTAACTTCGTCTTTTCCAGTTTGAATCCCCTTGATCTCCTTTTGTTGTCTTATTGCTCTAGCTAGAACTTTGAGTACTATATTGAATAGATATGGTGGATGATTGTTTTTGATGTGTTCTTGGACTTGATTTACCAGTATTTTATTGAGTATTTTTGCATCAGTGTTCATGATGGAGATTGGTCTGTAGTTCTCTTTCTTTATTGCATCTTTCTGTGGTTTGGGTATCAGGGTAACTGTAGCTTAATACAAGAACTTGGCAGTGTTCCTTCTGTTTCAATTGTATGGAACAGTTTGAAGAGTATAGGTATTAGCTGTTCTTTGAAATTCTGGTAGAATTCTGTACTGAAACAATATTGTCTTTGGCTTTCTTTGGTTGGGAGACTTTTAATGACTGTTTCTATTTCCTTAGGAGTTATAGGTCTATTTAAATTGTTTATCTGCTCTTGTCTTGAGTTAATGCACAAAACTCAAGTCTAAGTGGATCAAAGACCTCAACATAAATCGAGTGAAACTTATAGAAGAGAAAGTAGGAAGTTGCCTTGAAAGCATTGGCACTAGAGTCCACTTCTTAAATATAACACCAGTATATTGCACAAAGCAACCATCAATAAATAGGACCTCCTGAAACTGAGAAGCTTCTTTAAGGCAAAGGACATGGTAAATAAGACAAAATGACAGCCTACAGAAAAGATCTTTACCAACCTCACATTTGACAGAGGGCTGATCTCCAAAATATATAAAGAACTCAAGAAATTAGACATCAAAATACCAAACAATCCAATTTAAAAAATGGGCTACAGAGCTAAACAGAGAAATCTCAACAGAAGACTCTCAAATGGCCGAATGATATTTAAGGACTTCCTCAACATCCTTAGTCATCAGGGAATTACAAATTAAAACAACTCTGAGATACCATCTTACAATTGTCAGAATGGCTTATGTTGGAAAGGATGTGGAGCAAGGGAAACACTCCTCCACTCTTGGTGGGAGTGCAAACTTGTATAGCCACTTTGGAAATCAGTATGAAGGTTTCTCAAAAGATTGGGAATCAATCTCCCTCAAGATCCCCACTCAGGTATATACCCAATGAAAGCTCAAGCATTCCACAAGGACCTTGCTCTGCTATGTTCATAGCAGCATTATTCCTAATAGCCAGAACCTGGAAACAACCTAGATGGCCCTCAACTGAAGAATGGATAGGAAAACATGGTACATATACACAATGGAGTACTACTCAGCAGTTAAAAAAAATGACATCATGAAATTTGCAGGCAAATGGATGGAAGTAGAAAATATCATCCTGAGTGAGGTAACCTAGACTCAGAAAGGCAGACATGGTATGTACTCACTCATAAGTGGATACTAAATGTAAAGCAAAGGATAACCAGACTATAACCCACAACTCCAGAGAAACTAGGAAACAAGGAGGACCCTAAGAGGGATGCATGGATCGCCCTGGGAAGGGGAAATAGATGAGATCTCCTGAGTAAACAGGGGGTGAAGGAGACAATGGAGGGTAGGGGATGGGGAATGGGAGTATAGGGGGGTGGAATGGTTGAGCTGGAACAAGGATGGAGTGGGAGAGCAATGAGGGAGATATCTTGATAGAGGAGGACATCATGGGTATATGGAGAAACCTGGTATGATGGAAGTTCCCAGGAACCACAGGGATGACCCCACCTTAGACTCCTAGCAGTGGTGAAGGGTATGCCTGAGCTGGTCTACCCCGGTGATCAGATTGGTGAATGCTCTAACTGCCATCATAGAGCCTTCATCCAATAACTGCTGGAAACAGATGTAGAGACCTACAGCAAAGTACTAGGCCAAGCTCTGGAAGTCCAGTCAAAGAGAGGAAAGAAGGATTCTGTGAGCAAGGGGCATCAAGAACATGATGGGGAAACTTAGAAATACCACTGAACCAAGCCAATGGGAACTCACGAACTTTGGACTGACAGCTATGGAGCCTGCATGGGACTGGATTGGTCCCTCTGCACGTGGGAGACAGTTGTGTAGCTTGGTCTGTTTGAGGGATCTATTTCTGGTGCATTAAATGGCTCTTTGGAGCCCACTGCCTGTGGTGGGACACCTTGCACAGCCTTTATGCAGAGGGAAGGGCTTGGTCCTGTCTCAGCTGAATGTGTTTGGCTTTTCAGACTCCCCATGGGAGGCCAAACCTTTTCAGAGGAGAGGCTGGGGGGTGTACTGGGGGGAGAAGCGGGAGGAGGGATGAGGAGGGTATCTGTGGTTGGTATGTGGAATGAATAAAAAATTCTTAATAAAAACAAATTTTGTTTCTTTAGAGTCACAGCTCAGAGATTTCAAAGCTGAAAACCTGTTTGAGCTCATGGGAGCCAGAGAGGCATTTGTATACAGGCGGTCAACTATAGCTTTTTGTTTGCAGCCAGAGGAGACTAGAGTAAACATTTGCATGGCTTCAAAGTTGGCTATTCAGTGTGTCTTGTACTATAATTTTGGGTGTGTGAAGTACAAGTGAATGAAAAACATATGGATTAAATTTCTATTGTGATCACATGTGGGGCTTGAACAGATAGAGAATAAGGAATTCTGGGTTTAAGGAGTCCTACTTTACAATTAACTCAGAACATCACATGCAACATTGGACTTCCACCCCACCTCCCCAATTCAAGGACTGATTGGTTAGATGACAGACCTTTTCAGTGCATTCCTGCATGCTCAAACTGCTAGGCCTGGGAGATAACTGTGGACAGGCTTCATATATACTTATTTTGTTCAGACTAAAATGAAGATATCACATTTCTAGGAAGGGCAGACACTTCATTGGAAGATTATTATCTTTTAACAACTGCTACACAAAAGATTTGCCAAACCTGACCTATATTAATCAGGTTTCACTTGAAGGCTATTTGACTTGTTTGCCGCACCCTACCCTGGCTCTGCAGAGCTCATTCAGAGAAGTATTTATGCTAGACAATTATTGTACCACTGAGCTATGCTCTCCCTCAGCCATTGGACAAATTTCATCATCTATCATTGTTCTTAATTTCAGTGGCATTGCCATGTATCGAAATAGCTATGTCCTGCATTTGTGTAGTAATTTAGTTTACAATGTGGTTTAATACATATTTTAGAAGTATTTATAAATGTATACACTTATACACGTAATAGAGTATAGCAACCTACAATATAAGAAATGTAGAGTTAAGGGAAAATGCAGGCAAGAAAGAACATTTCATGAATTATTAGAGAGGAAGTCAGTGTTTAAAGGTGGTAGACCAGGTCAGGCAATAGTGATACATACCTTTAATCCCAGTACTTGGGAGGCAGAGGCAGGTGAATCTCTGTGAGTTCAAGGCCAGCCTGGTCTACAAAGCAAGTTCCAGGATAGCCAGAGCTATTACACAGAGAAACCCTGTCTCAAAAAACACACAAACCAACAAAAAGGTAGAGCAAAGGTGATTATATTGAGCTGAGTCTTTATTTTTAACTATGTGTGTGTGATGGGGGTGTGAGCATGTGAGCACAGGGACAGATGGAGCACAGCACTGTCTTGTCCTCCTATCTGGTGAGCTACTACACTTTTGTGCTGGGAGCTAAACTTGGGCCCTCTGTTAGAGCAGGAATTGTTCTTAACCTCTGAGCCATCTCCAAAGCCCCTGAGCTGAGTCTCAGCAGGATGGATAGCCTTTTAGTCCAAGGGAAAATTATGAAGAATAGGAGATAATAAATATAGTGGCTCACTTGAGGAAATTTTAAGTTGTTCAATAAGTCAGAGACTTAGTCTATGACGATCTTAAAAAATGATCTGGATGAGAATCAGGGAACAGCAATATTGTGATTAAGTCAGACAAATAAGGAAAATCCAGATCTGAAAGTGTGTCATCCCTCATGGATCAATATTAAGTAATAATACAATTGGTCTTTTATTTTGGAAAGATGGTTTGCTGGACATATAGAATTTAGGTTGCATAGAGGTGGAGCAGCTGGAAGGGAGAAGGAACGTGACTGAGGTGGGAATCAATTTATCCATTGTGGAAATAGCACAAGTGAGACATGCTGGGGATAGTTCTAAGGCAGCTGCAATGAAGAAGGGGTGTGCTTAAGAATAGGGTGGACAGAAGAACAGAATGACCTATTATGGGCAGATGAAAAGAGAGAAAGTGAAGACTGGAATCTTAAGACAGAGACAGGAATAGCCCTCACAGAAAGGGTGGCAGGTTCTCCTCTGGACATATCAACTACTCATACAAGTTACATAATTAATGAGGAACTTAGGGTCAATGTCTGAGTTTGAGGTAAACATGTGGGATTCTATGGTACATAAATTGTCACTCCACACACTGGAGTGGATGAGACCCAGGACAGATAGGTAACAAAATGAACATGGAAGAAGTTGATGAAGAGGAGGAAGGTGGAGGTTGGGCCTGACATTATGTCAGAACTCCAAGCTTTCTACTGTCTCAAGAATAAAGATAATTAAACTACCTGCTGCTTAAGAATTGGTTCAAGAGTCCAGTGTATCCTAGCATCTTTGTACACACTGTACCACACAGGTCTTGGATATGGTTCTGGTTGATGATTATCCCCACTTATAGTTGAGGAAACTAAGCCTCAAGGAGACACAGAATCACATGACGTACCAATGGCCTAATCAGAAATGTCTAGGTTTATCTAGCTCCAAAGCCCATGTTCACTACACTCTATCACTCTTACAGCTTTGAAGATAGCAAATACTTTTATCTTCACTGGTTCCTGGAAGAGACAGGCACACTAGTAGCTCATTATAGTTCAACCAGAGCAGGGCAAACCAAGAGGTGACCACTAAGAGCTTCCATTCTAAACATTTCTCCAGGCTGTTTTTCTATGTGTATGTGTGCTAAGTAGTCATGAGGGAGTTGGCAGAAATAGACATATAAATGTTTTTTCCCTGGCAAGATGATAGCATAGTCCACTTGGAAGAAGAGATGACCATGGAAATACCCAGTCCCACATAGGCCTGCTGCTAGTCTCCAAAAATCTCAACCTGGCAGCAGACAGTTCACACAGTCTCTTGTTCTCTCCCAGGACTGCTGGCACCTGGAGCCTGCCTCCTTTCCTGCCAGAGGTTAGGCCAGATCAGCCTCAGAGTGATGGGATAGGAAAGAACAGAGGAAGCTGCAGTAGCTGCCTGCTCCCAGCCAGTCACCTCTCCCCAAATGGGTTGTGAGCAGGCATCTGGGCTTTGTCATTTAGGGAAACCTAGCCAATAGGTGCATAGCCTTAGATGAAACTGGGTCAGTGGCATCCTTGCTGACAGCTAGCTTGAGCAGACCTGAATAAAGGCAGGAACACTTGAAATGTGGGTTCTGACCCCTAAATCTTTCTGATCCTGGTAGGAGTCTGCTCATGCACCCTGTGCATCTAGGGTTGGAATTATTTTTTGTATGTTTGACTTGACATCTACACAGGGAAACTCAAAGTCTGGATAAGCATGTATACTCACAAGTGTTTCCCACCCCTGGCTCATCCTGAACCCACAGCTTCCGCTAGACTGTAGGCTTCTTGAGGACAGGGACACAGCATGACTTGAAAGCCCAGTTCTCCCTATGTTATCATGTTTTAAACAGTAGTATGAGCTCAGTATGTATCAAACAAATATTCTCTGAAATCTTACCCAGCTAATATCTGAGATATTATAGATAGTAGCCATTGAATAAAGCCTATAAAGTTAAGTTTTTTTTTTTTTTTTTTTAAAAAAAGACCTTCCAATAATCTTGGCAGCACATTAATTAGGTGACAGAATTAGTAGGTACTTGGAGAAGCCCCAAGAGAAAAACTGATGCAGTCCCATAAAATCCAGGCCATGCGAGGGCACAGTCTATTGAAATATCTCATTGGAGTGTTCCTGTTGACCAGCAGAGATAAAATGACTCAACTTTGTGGAATCTTAGAAAACCTCCAAGACAAAAGCATCTCTGCTCCAGTCGTCTTGTACCAAGGAGAATGGTGTCGAGAGAGGGAAATAGGTGGGTCATTTCTGACAAGCACTGAAGTGACTTCTCTTCCAGCTGTTTGACCTGCTTGGCTTATATTTCATTTGTGACCTTAGATGCGGTAATAGAATTATGCCTCTCTTGGACTGTCATAAATATTGTGTGACAGTATAGTATACAATCAGAGGGTTAGTTGGCATTTCATAATTAAATATAGAGCACACATGATTAAAGCGTCTATCAAATGTCTAAGTTCAGTGTTAACACTGATAATAAAATTAATGCCCTTGTGAATGCACTTAGATTGTGCAAGAGAATATTGCCAGGCTTCTAAAAATGAATGAATGGATAAATGAATAAATAAATAAATAACTCTCCAAAAGCTAACTATGTCATTGAATAAATATTAACTGATAGTGTATTGAAGTTTGCTTTAGTGCTCTAGCTCTCTGAGTTCATTTTGACTCTTGTTCTGTACATGTGCCATAATAGCAAGCCTTCCAAGTCTAGCCTTTGGAAATACACTGTTCAGGTCTCATCTCGTTTTCAGGATCAGCATTAATAATACTGACTAAAATAAGAGCACCTTTATTGTGGTTTTTCAGCTCGTCTCCTTTTGTTCCACCAAACAGGCCTCAGTTTAAGGAGAGCTAACATTGATTTGGGGTTTAAAAAGAATATGCTGTGTCTATGTAACAAAATTAATGTTTACAAGTGTCCTCCGTTCTTGTAGAGAATGACATTAGTCCTTCCATTTTGAAGTAAGGATTATGGGTAGGAAAGTCTCATTTGAGGAGGATCATTTGTCTAGAATGTGGCAGAATGGGGAACACAATCAAGACGAGTCTTTGTTCTGACCTCTTCTATTTACAGCTATACCAGGGAAAATTTATTAAAAACCTTTTGGAAACAAAGATTACCTAACTCAAGCCAAGCAAGTAGTCCATGCTGAAATCCCAGTATTTAGGAGGCTAAACCAGGAGGCTCTAGACACTTAAAATAGTCCACTCACAGGCCACTAGAGAGAGCTATTTTAAGTTCCAGGTCAGGCTGATCTAAATAATTTTGTGTGTGTGTGTGTGTGTGTGTGTGTGTGTGTGTGTGTGTGTGTGTGTTTCACACACACACACTTCTATATACACACATCCTCACTTATTTGTCTTCAAAACAAGGGGGGATTGTGTACTTTGAGTGACTCTGTTGGCTCGGATAGCCCTTATTTTCTACCCTTCAAATGTATATGAATGTTCTAAAGAAACAATGGTAATGTTAGAACAAGATCTTAATTTATCAGAATCAAGTATAAAACCTTTTAAGCAGCAGTTCTCAGCCTGTGAGTCACAACCTCTTTGGCAAACCTCTGTCTCCAAAAATATTTACATTACTATTCATAACAGTAGCAAAATTACAGTTACAAAGTAGGAAGGAAAATAATTTTATGGTTGGGGTCATCACACACCATGAGGAACTGTACTAAAGGGTTGCAGCATTAGGGAGGTTGAGAATCATTGTTTTAGAGGATTTGAGGTGACAACTTTCTGGTTTTATAATGTTGAACACATGTTAGTTAACACTCTCTGCCTTAATTTACACATATACACCATAGGGATAATATGTGCATCTTCCTCAGAATTATAAGGACTCAATCATTTATATCAGTGTCAAGCCTGCCTGTACTAATCCCACAATCTTGAGTTGCTGGGTTGCTGCCAGCAGCACCATTAGGACTGGGCAGTTAGCATCCTGTATGGACACCTGTCGTTAGTGTGGGCAACAGCCTCCCTCTTCACAGAGCAGCCCTTGAGCCAAGATAGCAATCAGCATGGAAGGAGCTTTTGCAAAAATATTTTCAAATATTTATGTTTACTGTGAAGGATTAAAGAACACGTAAATACACAAATGTGCCTTCTCCTTCTCCCTCAAAACAAACTGTAGCTCTTTCCCCTGAGAACACAGGGTTGGGAATGATGGGAAGTACACTTTGTTTCCTTACTTTACTGGGAATGTCTGATGAGAAGCATGTGTTGTGCCCGAGGAGAGCTCACAAACAGAGTCAGCCTAAACTATCTCCCAAGACCAAACCAAATAAAGCCTCCATTAGACATTTGTGAGTAGCAGAGCCGCAGTCTCTTAGTGAAGACCTGCTGCAGTAGTTCAATAGCATCTTTAGGGGCTGTGGTGGGGGCAGGGAATGATGCCTGTGCTGGCTAGTATTCATGTCATCTGGAAAGAAGGAGGCTTAATCGAGAAAAGAAGATGACTACATAGGATTAGCCTGTAGTCCAGTCTGTAGGGCATTTCCTTGATTGATGATTGATAACAGGAGGACCCAGCTCACCATGGGCTGTGCCATCCTTAGGCAGGTGGTCCTGGATGATTTAAGGAAGCAGTATGAGCAAGTCATGAGTGAGCAAGACAATAGCAGTGATCCTCTGTGGCCTCTGCTTCAGCACCTGCCTCCAGGGTCCTGCCCTGACTTTCCTTCATGATGGACTTTGATGGAGACATGTAAGCTGAAATAAACCCTTTTCCCCTCCAAGTTGTTTTGGTTAGGTGTTTTATCCCAGCAGTAGAAACCCTCATTAAGACAATGCATATTCCTCCTAAGCCATCTATGGAAAAATGAACCATATATCCAAGAGTTTGAGGTTTTACCAGGTTTTTCACTATAGACAAGTCTGCTTGTTCAAATATGTATACACACACACACACACACACACACACACACACACACACACATACATCTTCTCTGCTCTAGCGTATCAGATGTAGTTAAGAGTTCACAAAAAGGGGAGATTAGGCCTTGGTAAGTATTCATTCACCAGTCTAAACCTTGGACCTAAGTAAATATGAATAAGAATCTGCTTGCTCTGTTTCTTCAGAGCATGTATACCCTAAGGTTAGCATGAAATAAAACCTTCACTGAGTAAAGACAGAACGACACAGCTGAATGTTAGCTAGTGTGTGCTCACTGTGGCTGGAGTATTGCCCATCTCTTTCACTGATGATCACCTTCCTGTGCTACTGCCCTGTGGCTCTCCTCTTAATTCACATGTAGCCTCCTCTGAGAGGCTGTCCTGACCCGGGACTAGATTGGATCTCTCACTTTGGTGCTCTTGGAATTCCTTTCAGCTTCCTCCACTCCCTCACCAATTTACCATCATACACTTGTGTGAGAATTTAATTATTTTTGTTTTAAGGTAAACAGCTGTCCCAGTGGAGCACTGCAGTGATTGAAGTTTTTAGAACCCAGGAATTTTAGCTCTAAAAGCATTTAAGTGCTCTCCTTAACTGAATGAGTGGCCACTCTGGCCTTCTACTTGAATAGTGTGATTCGTGAGGACAGGAACTCTGCCCTTTTTTACTGTTTTTCTTCATTACCTGCTCCACATCTGGGTCTCAATAGAAACATCTGTAGAACCAGTGTGAATGACTTTAGCCACATAAATTGAACTCTTTTGTTGTAGAAACTTGTCTTTCCCCCACTGAAATTATTGTTTCTATTTTAAGTATGAAATGTCCTCCTCTCTTTTTCATAATGGTCCCCTTACTTGACAGAATTTAAAGTTAATAGTGTCATATAGTTTCTTGCCTTTCTTCTCTTTGACTTTCCTTGCTTCCTTCACATTTGGAGGTCAAAAGGCCTGCTGATTTGAAGAATGACCAGTCAAGTAAGAAAGGAGCCAGAATAGTTGGCACTGAGGTGATTGTAGGTCTATCTGTCTGTGTCCTGATGATAGAAGGTGAAGTTCATGAGGCCAGAAATTACAACTACTCAGTCTGCTTCTCTATCTCAAGAGCTTAGCACAGATCCAAGCTGAATAAACACTTATTGGATAAATAAATGAATAGATCCTGTTCCTTGAGACCTGGCGGAGTTGACAGTGAGGGCCTAGCCACCTTCCCCTCCTTCTCAGGAACATTCTTCATAGTCATGCATCTGCCTTTTGCAGTCATTTCTGCTGGGTGGAGGAAAGACCTATACCACTGCAGCCTCATGAATAAGTGGCCCAGTTCCTCCTGTCCTGGCTTTTCTTTAACACACCTCCCTTTCGCTAAAGGACCAGAATAACCTGCGATGATAGCATTGCAGAATCGTGAACTTCAGAGTGCCTCTCACCCATGGGGCTTTGTGGCAGCCTGTTTCCCAGCACCCAGCTAAATCCTGATAGTCTTTCCAAGCTAAGTCTTTCTCTAAGAATCCACCGCTCTACCTTATGTCAAAAGCAAAATACAACAAATGAAGGGGAAAGTTTATTGTCATAAAACAGCTCATGTTGTGATCAGCAAGATTTCAACCTAACCTAAGTGATGAAAGGCTAGCCTTGAGTGGCTGCACAGTTTATAAAGCAAAAGGATCAAGCACTGTGGCCTTTTCCTCGTTGGCTCTGCATTAACTTCTTAAAACCCAAAATGTAACCATTTAACTTGGTTGCTTATAGCTAACTGGCTTGATCTCACCGAATCATGGTGTCAAGGATGCAGAGTGAGCTATTTAGTTTTATTAAACCGACGAGGTGCTTTGTTTTGATTAGAGCATTGGAGGGAATCAGGATGCCTTAGATTTTGTGTAGCTGATCTGGGCTGTCCTTTCCTGTACATGCTTGAAGGGGGAGAATGGAGATCACTAATTCTTGCTACAGAGAAGAAGCTAGCATTGAAGTGTTTTGTCAGTGGCTGTCCAAAATGATCACTTTTGCTGCCTTGACATCTGGATGAATTGTTCAGCAAGGAGTCCACAGATAGAGCCATGCCCCTCCTTGAGAGAAAGTGACTTTTCCATCATAAAAAAAATACATAATAAGAAGCTGAATTCCCTGGTGTTTGGGACATCAGTGGTAGGAGAATTAAGCTCCCCTTATCCTTGACAGTCAGTGTTTTCACACATATTGTCCTTTTTGTTCCAGATCAGCAAAGATCCAATTTTTGTACCAGGTGTGTGGGGACCTTATTTCTCAGCCATGGTTCCTGGCTTCTGGCTGAATGAAGGTGGTCAGAGTGTAACTGGGAAATTGGTAAGTTGGCACTTTCTCCATATGGTTGTGAACGTTATTATACCATCTGTCATATCACCCATACACCCAGGTACTGGAATGTTGGCAATTCAGAAGTCAGCACAGAGCTGAGTCCTCAGTATCTGTGGAGTGCAGTATGTGTTCACATGAATGGGTGCTGCTCCTTTCTCGTGGATCATCCCATTTCCCTTTTTGAGATGGCAATGCTACCTGTTGTCATTCCCTTGGTGGTTCCCTGTAGTCCTAGCGACAATTCAGCAAACCAAGCCAGGTAATTTTCTGGGCACTCATATCTTCTAAGGACTGTCTCCTTTAGACCCACAAATGTCCCTGTCACTTAGGCTAGATTGTAAAGAACTCTTCCTAAACAGAAGTTCCTGGTGACTCATAATTTTTTTCCTCTGTCCCTTTGTGCTTGATTCTCCCCTGCCCTTTTAGAATTATTTACTATCTTAATGATTTACCTGTTACTTAAGACGTAATTCCAGCTAATCTAGCTTAAGTTCAAGGCAAGCCTCTCTAAAGACATTACATGTGAATTAAGATGAAAGTCACCCAGAATTTGCTCAAGTGGATGTGTGTGTACGTGTTTTTATGTGTGTGAGAGAGAGCAAGATGGGGAACACTCCCATCACGTTGAGCACACAGTTACTCTAACTAGCTTTCTAGTTTGCTGTTCCAGAACACTGTCAGCTCCATAAAGTAAGAGCCATACAATGGCTCTTTTTATATCCACCCTGGTTCTTTATCCACAGTAGGTGTGTAATAGAAATGTGTTGAATGGTTGGACTTGTATAAGAGGGAAGACAGAAGATCCATAAAAGTGGATGAGTAGTGCTAACAGGTTCTATGCTAGGCTAGGAAATTGATTGCAGGGAGAAGCCGTTTGTATTGAGCCAGAAGAAATAAGGCAGGAATCCCACATCAGTCACCAGTCAGGACAATCTCCCAGACATGGCCACAGTTAAATCTGATCAAGGCAACTTTTCAGGTGAAGTTCCTTCTTTCTAGAGGATACTAGGTTGTATCAAGTTGACAATAAAAACTAACCAGCACAGTTCATTTCTTCTTAATTTGATGAACAAAGATATCACTGTTAAAACATAATCTTTCCTTTCTTGTCCCCAGGATCTCCAGTTAATGTCATAATTTAGAAAAATAATCGCTCCCAGGGCTGGAGAGACTGCTCAGTGGTTAAGAACACTGGGTCTTTTCTGGGCTAGGGCTGTTGCAGTTTCTTTTGAAAATCAGACCCACGTTACTGCAGTGGCTGCAGAGACCCATGGCAACACAAGGTGCTGAGAATGAATGACAGTTGCATGCTCAGCCCTAAATGAAGTGTTTATACCATCTTCTTTTGGGTACAGAAAAATTGAGGAAGACCAAGTGGAAAGAATGTCAGAGTCATAAGATAGGGATAAAGGGCATCAAATGATTCTTTTGGGCTCTATATAATGGACTCTCAACAGGTATGGTTGTCTGTACAGGAATGGGGCCATCAGCAGCCAAGCATAGACGGAGGGGAAACCTTGGGGTGCCCTACCCCTTACTGCTAAACTGTTTGCTATAGATAGATTCAAGGAGGGGAAAACCATTGCCTTCAATTGTGCACCTACTGTTGACTTCAGCAGGCTCCAAGTGATACTTCTAGTCCAGTAGTGACACAGATGGCCTTGTTAAACTAAATAAAAACCAAAACCAAATGTGGTGAGTCTGGGAATGGGGCAGGTAGGGAAGAAGTAAAGTTAGGAGGAGTAGGAGGAGCATAAGAGAGCATGGGGAGCAGAAGGTTCCAGAATGCATTATATACATGTTTGAAATTGAACAAAGTTAATTAATAAAGAATTAAACTCATTATATACTTGTTTCACACATTTGTTTCCACTGATATTTATTATTTATTTGAAAGGCACACATTTTCTTTCCTGGGGTGACTGACTTTAGTTTAACCACAGAGTACCCCACAAGCATTGCTCTGAGCTTGCTGACTCACCAGAATAGCTGCACAGAAACTCTTGTTCTTTGTCGACTTTTTACACAAAATCCCACTCCATGTAGTCAGTGGGCCTGCCTATTCACCCTCCAACTGCTCTTCTCTGTCTTAATTGGAGTTGTTTTTTATCAGTTGGCCAGAGACCAGTGGCTGAGCTACTTCTAAAATGGCATTGGCTTTCTAGGACAATTGGACTCAAAGTGATAGTCATTCATTCACTCATATGCCAGTATTACCTGATCTGTCACAGTGGTCTAGGCAAGGATGAGGACAATCCATCTATCATCAAATAAGAAAGGTGGACACAGTCCTAATAATAACTATAACTTATCATAGCACATGAAATAGTTGGTAGTATACCTGAAGTGTCCTGGAAAGATAGGGCATCACATTTACTAAGGACCTGCTGTATGGCAAGTGTGTTTAGGTCCATTAAAATTGGCATTTCCTATGGTCTTCACAGTATGTGTATACATTCCATGTTATTTCTCTTTTACTAGTAAAGAAGGGTGAGGCAACTGAATGGGAAAATAACAATGAGTCCAACAGGCATTTCTGCCTAATTTGTACTGTTCTCAAGCATACATTCTAAAAGAAGGAGATAGATAATGCCAACTGTTAAACACGTGTCATTTTATATTATAGGATTTTTAAATTAGTAGAAGTTGTACCTGTGAGTTTAGGTGAGCAGTTTGCAATTTTTATTTATTTTTTGTTCAGTGTGTGTGTGTGTGTGTGTGTGTGTGTGTGTGTGTGTGTGTGTGTGTGTGTGTATGCCTAAGCATGTGTGTGATTGGGTTTCATATGCACATGGGGATGGGGCATACATGTCAGAGTGCACATGTTGAAATCAAAGGGGAAATTTTGGAGATTCACTCCTTCCACCATGTGGATTTCAAGGATTTAATTCATGCTGTCAAGCTTGTCAACAAGTGCCTTTACATATTGAGCTATCTCTCCAGCCCAGAGTTTGCAATTTAAAATAATGTGGTCAAGTGGTATTTGAACAAAGAATAAGAAAGGAAAAACAGTTAGCTATTTGGAGACTGAAGGAAGAATATATCAGTGCAGGGAGCCTGAGAGGGTTGCTTGCTCAGGGTATTATAGAAACAGCAATGGGGCACATCAGTGGAGGAGAAGTAGAAAGTTGTCATATCTTCTGCCACTGTAAGGATTTTCACAATTATCCAAAGTAAAGAGAGCGACTAGAGAAGAAGCACGCCATAAAATACAGTGGCTGAGACATTTAAGGGTTAGCCTGCTCTGTTGTGCATTGATAATGGGCTGGGAGGATGGAGACACTGGTCAGATATGAGCTGCTGCAGGAAGTCGGCTGAGATGATCATGCTGGCTGTGAACACTCACCAAGTTTGGGATATGTTCTCACAATAAGCCCAACAGAAATGCTTGATGGATTAGATGTGAAGTTTTCCCTCAAAAGACAGGCCAAGGTTTTAGAACAGCATTGCTGTCATTACAGAAGATGGATTGGGTGTCAGGGAGGTGGGCAAAGAGGTCAAGACTCACTGCCTGGCTGACTGGAGTAGCTGCTCTCCTTCCAGAGCTGAAACTCCTTTTGACTTTGTGTTGCTAAGGAGCTACTCCCATTTGTAAATTTAAGACCCAAATGTTAGGGTTAATTTGTGACTCCTATTCTCCCCTCTCCCTCTATCCAGTGTATCAGTAAGTTGTAAGGGTCCTACCTCCCCAGTCTATCACCAGTTGTATGCTTTTGCCTTCCCTATTCTCAGAACTGCACCAGTCCCCCTTTGCCTCTGCTCTTATCCATGGAACATGAATGCTGTGTACTCTGTACAGAGGTGTGGTTTGCTTTTCCATCCAGTCTTATAATTCCTGGGTTTTCCCTGCAGTGTTTAGATTCTTTATGTTTTTGGAAAGACTGGTCTGAATGGATTTAGCTTATTCATTTTACTACTTGTTTTCAGTGATCACTTTTGGTTTTATGCTTTGTTGTCTCTTATTCCTGCTATCTTGGATTAATTTTCTATTTGTTGAATTCTTCCAATTCCATTTTAAGTTCCATTGATTGGTGTTTTTTTGTAGGCATCTTTTTTGCATTATTTTTAAGGGTTGCTTTAATGGTTATAACAAACATCCTAAACTGTTCAACATCCTAAACTGTTCTGTTTTGAATATACTTCCTGTTTCTTTACATAAAGTATAAGAAACTGTCATTGCTAGAGCTGTGTTTACCACTGTCCCAGCTTCTTACACCGCATTGTCCTGTGTGTGGTATCTACCTATCATAAAAAGCCCATAGTGAAGTAGTCATTACCATGTGTGGTTTAAATGGCATATTATTCTGCTCAGATTGACATAACAAATTACCACATCATGGGTGCAAAAATTATATATATCATTTTTCTCCCTGTTCTGCAGGCTAGAAGTCTATGATTCAAGTTATGAAATACTTTTACTAAAGACACTCCTCCACATTTATGTCTGGACATTGGTATATGTGCCTCTTCTTATATGACTAACAGTTGTGTTGTTAAAACCGCATTGTTAGAACTTTGTCTAACCTTGATTACCTCCATAACAATTCCAAGCACATCAGAGATTCAAGCTTCAGTGTTGGGATTTTGGGTAGAAACAAGTCCATTCCATTATAGTCTGGCATATTTTACATATTTTAAGGAAATCCTGGGAACTACAAACATTTTTTGTATTACCTATGTAATGATAATTTTTATTTCTTTGTAGAGTTTAAGTGTCTTTCTGGTAACTTTTTTTAAACTTAATAACTTCATTTGGTATGTCTCATAGTGCAAGTCAACTAACAAAAACATCTCTTTAATTTTGGTGTATTTACTCTACATTCAGGTAGAGTTATTTCTTCTCAATGTAGAAATTATGATAAACTGATTCTTTTTTTTTCCCTTTTCAACATATAAAGAGGTAAACATTTTATATTCTGAGGTCATTATTTCTTCTACATTGCCTATGGTGTCTACCACTCTTCCTCTTTGGTAACGTAACATCTCTCTCTGTCTTCTTTCAAGATTTTCTAGTCTTTGGTGTTTATTTTGATGGACAGAGATTTGGTGCTCTTTAGATTCATACTTGAATTTGCAATAACTTCTGCATTTGCCTTTTCTGCCCCATTTGTTCCTTTCTATTGTGAATCCAATTACATGTATCTGGGATTCCAGCTTCTCCTTCCATACCTCCCCCACCATGTATATTCTCACTGTCTCAGAATCTCAAGCTTTTAATTTCATACCTCTTTTGACTGTCACCTCACTCTGGTGTTAGTTTAGACATGTTCGCTGTGTGTCTGCTTCAGGGATGTTCATCAGTACCAGAATTCCCATGTTAAAGCGTGTTACTTACAGTTTCATGTTTACTAGCTTTCTTGTCCATCCTTGACTGTGGTTGAACTACCTGCTCTCAACCTCTTGACCTGTATTCCTCACAGTTGTCATCTCAGGTTCATTTTCTGTCAGAAGGCTTCTCACTTATGTGAGTAGTAATTGTCCCCAACATGTCACAAGTTCAGTAATTTCTAATGATGTGTGTACATTGTGATTAATATTTTTATAAAATTATTTTTCTTTTCATGTGGTTTATATAGTAAACTCCAACTTTTGTCTCCCTACTAACTAATATATTCTGAAATGTTTGTTGAATTCCTCGGTCTTAATGATTTATTCAGAGATTGCCCTAGACTAGGTAAACACTCATACACAGTACTGGATTCCCTTTCTATGGTTCTTTCTTCTCTGAGATACTCCTTTCCTCACCTTACTCAGAAGACTACATAATTTATGAAAATGCTAACCATCACACACAGCACTGGTTAAGGCTGTAAAATCAGCTAGCATGTGGAGAACTCTGTTTTCTTCCCATGCATCTACTTTCCCCTATTTTTAAAGAAAGCTTTTGTGTGTGTTTGTAATGTATGCATATGTGTGTGCACGTATGTATGTGGGTGAGGGGGCCGGAGGGTGATGTTGGGTGTCTCCCTCTATCACAGACTACCTTATTTTGGGGGCAAGGTCTCTTCCTGAACCTGTAGCTCACCATTCCAGCTAGCCTGGGTAGCCAGGGGCCTCTGTGTTCCACCTGTCTCTGCTCCTGCAGCTCTGAGGCTATGTCTTCCAGAGTTTTAACTGATTTAGATGACTTTCCAGTGCCTCCTCAGAAAAGCAGTTTTCTTGGACTTTGATCAATATGTATTATAGCAGTCTGTAAGAGAATTGAGAAACACGTTGGCCATTATGTGAAATGGAGACCCTGGAGGTTCTTTTATTGAAAGCCAATGAGATTTCTTTATTCCCATGACTGGAACTCTCCTGTGGGGTGCCCTTGCTCTAGAGCAGGATCTGAAGCCTTCCCTACAGCCTGCTTCACGTGTCTCACGTCTCCTCCTCTCTTCAGTTTGTGCAGCTCTCAACTTTGCTTACTGATGCCCACCCTCACTGCAGCCACTTGAGTCCTAGTATGCATGAAGTGCTTTCCTTCAATAATTTTTGCATCTGCTATTCCTTTTGCTGGGAAGTCGGTGGCTGCCATTGCTTTGAATGTGCCAGCTTAGGCATCATCTTCAACAAGCTCTTCTCCGGCCACTCATTCAAAAATCGCCACCCTTACTTCAGGGACTTCCATATTTGAGAGCACTAATACTGTCTTTCAGCATACCTATTATAATTATACTTACTTATTGACTGTATCTTTCTTTTTTTAAGGTTTTTTTATTGAAAATACTTTTTTATATAATACATTCTGATTATGGTTTTCCCTCCTTCATTCCTCCAAGATCCTCCACTTCTCCATTCACTCAAATTCATAACTTCTCTTTTCTTTCTTGTTAGAATACAAACAGGCATATAATAATGATAATAATAATAATGATGATAATAATAATAACAGACAGACAGACAAAGCAGAATAGGACAGAAAAAAACAGAAGAAAAAAAGCCTAAGGAAAAGCATAAGAAATACATAGATACAGAGACACACACACACTCACACAGACAGAAATCCTATAAAAGCACAAAACCAGAAACATATATATATATATATATATATATATATATATATATATATATATATATATACATATATGCAAAAAACAAAGGTAAACATAGAGAAATAAATAAATAAATCTGACAAAGCATTATAAGACAATGAACATCCAAAAATGCCTTTAAGTTGGTTTTGTTTTGGCCATCTACTACTGGGAATGGGGCCTACCCTTAAGACTAGATCATACAGCTAGTGTGACTTGATTGGAGAAAACTAAATTTTCATTTTCAAATGGTTATCAATTGGAGATAATTTCCAGATTAAAGGTGGGAACTTTTGTCCACCTCCCCTCTCAGTGCTGTGACTCCATCTGGCCTAGATGTCCATGCTGCCAGAATCTCCGTGAGTTCATCTATGCATCATTTCTGTGGGGTTTAGAAGGCCTTGTTTCCTTGGTGTTCTCCATCCCAAATATTGTGCTGTCTCTTATAATCTTTTCACCTCCTCTTCCACAGGGTTCCCTGACCCCTGAGGGGAAGAATTTGATGAAGAGAGCCCATTTAGTACTGAGTGTTCCAAATTTTCTCACTCACTGAACATTGTCCAGTTGTGGGTCATTGTATTCCCATCTACTATAAGGGGAAACTTCTCTGATGATGGCAGAGCAAGACACTGGCCTATGACTACAGCAGAATGTCAACAGGAGTTATTTTATTGCTGTTTCTTTAGTACAACAATAGTATTAGGTTTTCCCAGGTGGCCTATCTAGTTTCAGGTTCTTCACTATCCTAGTAGTACCTGGGATGGGTTCTTAAATCCAATCAAATATTGCTTGGTTTTCCCCACAAACTTTGCGTTACTATTGCACTAGTGTATCTTGCAAGCAGGTCACCATTGTAGATTGAAAGGTTTGTAGTTGGGTTCTTTGATAGAGTGCTAAGTACCTTCTTGTAGGTGGAGCACTTTTCTCCAGGTCCCACTAAGTCCCAGCAGTCTGGTAGCCCACTTAGAAAATGATCACTCAGACACTTAACATTATTTAAACTGCTTGGCCATTAGTTCAGGCCTACCATTGTCTAGCTCTTACTCTTATATTTAGCCCATTTCTATTAATCTATACTTTGCCACGTGGCTCGTGGCTTACCAGTACCTTACATCTTTCTTGTCATGGCGGCAGCTGGCGGTCTCCCTCTCCCCTTCCTGTTCCCCGAATTCTCTTCTCTGCTTGTCCCACCTATACTTCCTGCCTGGCTACTAGCCAATCAGAATTTTATTTATTTTAACCAATCAGAGCAACACATTTGACATACAGAACATCCCACAGCACCTTCTAGTACCTAGAACATTATTCTCTCTGTCTGTTTATATGGTGGTTTAGATTTATCAATTTTCATATGTTAAGCTATCCCTGCATCTCTGAGATGAGGCCTACTTGATAAAGGTAGATGATCTTTTTTATATGTTTTTGGATTCGGTTTCCAAGTATTTTATTGAGAACTTTTTGCATCTATATTCATAAATGAAATTCATCAAAAATTCTCTTTCTTTGTTGGGTCTTTATGTAGATTAGGTATCAGAGTAGCTGTCACCTCATAAAATGAACTGGGCAGTGTCCCTTCTGCTTCTATTTTGTAGAATAATTTGAAGAGTATTTCATTAATTGGCCCTGGCCTTTTTTTTTTTTTTTTTAAATTGGGAGACCCTTTTTGTTTCTTTTTGTCTTATTATCATTATTTTTACTCATCTATTTTATGACCCAGCTGAAGTCCCACTCTCTCTCTCTTATCTCCCCCATCACTTCTTCCATCTCTATCCAGGAAAGGGCAGGTCTCCTGTGAGTATCAATAAAACATGGCATATCAAATTGCAGTAAGACTAAGTACTTCCCCATGTATTAAGGCTGGGCAAGGCTACCCAGTGTGAGAAGTAGGGTCCCAACAGCCAGTAAAAGAGTCAGAGACAGCTTTTGTTCCCCCGTTAGTAGTTCCATAGAAGAACCAAGCTTCACAACTGTAACATATATACAGAGTGCCTAGGTCAGTCTTATGCAGGCTTCCTGGCTGGCCATTCAGTCTCTGTGAGCCCTTATGAGCCCAGGTTAGTTGACTGTGTGAACCTTCTTGTGGTGTCCTTGACCCCTCTGGCTTCTATACTCCTTTCTCCTCCTCTTCCACAGGATTCTGGAAATCTGCCCAATGTTTGGCTGTGGGTCTTTGCATCTGCTTCCTTTGATTGTTGGATGATGTCTCTCTGATGACAATTGGACCAGGCACCTTTTTGTCTCTAATTTTTTTTTTTAATTTGGGTCTTCTCCACCTGCCTTTTAGTTAATTTGGCTAAAGGTTTGTAAATCTTATTGATTTTTCTCAAAGAACCAACTCTGTATTTCATTGATTCTTTTTATTTTCATTGTTGTTATTTCTATTTTACTGATTTTAGTCCTGAGATTAATTATTCCTTGCAATCTAATGCTTTTAGGATTTATTTCTTCTTTTTGTTCTAGAGCTTTCAGGTGTGCCATTAGGTTGCTAATATGAGATTGCTCCAATTTTTTATGTTGCACTTAGTACTATGAACTTGCTTTTTATAACCTTCTTCATTGTGTCTCATAAGTTTGAGTACATTGTGTTTTCATTTTCATTCAATTATAAAAAGTTTTAAATTTCTTTCTTAATTTCTGTTGACACATTTATTATTCAGTAGTAAGTCGTTCCATTTCCGTAAGTTTGTAAGCTTTCTGTTGTTGTTGATATCTAGTTTTAATCAGTGGTGGTTAGATAGGATGCAGGGTATTATTTCAATTTTCTTGTATCTGTTGAAACTTGCACTGTGTTTGAGTATGTGGTCAACTTTGGAGAAAGTTACATGAGCTATTGAGAAGAAGGTATATTTTTTTGTGTTTGAGTGAACTGTTCTGTAAATATATGTTAGGTCCATTTAGTTTATGACATCATTTAGTCCAGCATTTTTCTGTTTAGTTTTTGTCTGGATGACCTGACCCATCTGTTGTTGAGAGTGGGATGTTGAATTCACACACTATCACTATGTGAAGATAGATATGGGATTTTAGTTGTAGTAGATATATGTTGTTGTTGTTTTTTTTTTTTTTTTAATGAACTTGGGTACCCTTGGGTTTGGTGTATAAGGTGTTTAGAATTTCAGTATCTTTGTAGTGAATTTTTCCTTTGTTGAATATATAGGGTCCTTCTCTGTCTCTTCTGATTAGTTTTGGTTGGAAGTCTATTTTGTCAGATATTGCAATAGCTACACCAGCTTGCTTCTTAGGTATATTTTCTTGGAATATCTTTTTTCATTCTTTTACCCCAAGGTGATATCTATTCTTAGTGTTAAGGTGTGTTTCTTGGATGCAGCAGAAGGATGAATCCTGGTTTTGCATCCATTCTGTTAGCCTGTGTGTTTTTATTGGGTAATTGAGACCTTGAGGTTGAGAGTTATCAATGAACAGTGTTTATTGTCTCCTATTATTTTGTTGTGGTGGTATGTTTTTTCCCTTTCTTTTGATGTGCTGGTCTGGGATTATTTATTCCTTGTATTTTTCAGGGGTGTGGTTTATCTCTTTTTACTTCTTCACGTTGAAAATTTCCTTCTAGCACCTTGTATAGAGCTGAATTGGTAGGTAGATAATGCCTAAATTTGGTTTCATATAGTAGTCTGGGCTGGCATCTGTGATCTCTTAAAGTTTGCAGCACATCTGTCTAGGCCCCTCTGGCCTTTAGAGTCTCCATTGAAAAGTCAGATGTTCTGCAGGTCTGCCTTTATATGTTACTTGGTCTTTTTCCCTTGCAGCTTTTAATATTCTTTCTTTGTTCTGTACATTTAGTGTTTTGATTATTATGTGTTGAGGGGCTTTCTTTTCTGATCCAGTCTATTTGGTATTTTGTATGCTTGGTAGGCATCTCCTTTTTCAAGTTATAGAAATTTTCTTCTATGATATTGTTGAAAATATTTCTGTGCCTTTGACCTGGAGTCAGTCTCTTTCCACTATTAATAGTTTTAGACTTGGACTTTTCATCATGCCCCATATTTTCTGGATGTTTTATGCTAGGGTTTTTTAGATTTAACATTTTCAGTTTCAGTTTTACCTCAATTTGGGTTTTCTTTATTGGTTCCATTTCCACTTTTATGTCTTGAACTGTTTTCTTTATTTTGTTCCACTGTTTATATTTTCCTATATTTCATTAATGGATATATTTATATCCTCTTTGAGGCCCTTGAACATACTCATAATAGCTGTTTTGAAGTTCCTGTCTTATCCTTTAGCTATATTGCATTTCTCAGGACCTACATGTTAGCATATTAGGCTTTATAGGAGACACATTGTCCTGGCTGTTACTGTGTTTTTATGCTAGTGCCTAGGCATCTGGGTTTGGGATGGTTTTGTAATTCTAGTTGTTGATGTCTAGTTGGGTTTCCCCTTCCTTGGTTTCAGTTGCTCTCTCTTGACCTTAGAGAGTGTGCCAGATATGGGTTTCCAAATAAGGAGTGCTTCTGAGTCTCTGCCATATGTGGTTAGTTGGTGTCTCAGGTAGAAGGTGTTTCTAGGTACTGGGAGCTGATAGGAAGGAATGGGGATGGAATATAAGAGTAGGGGGAACTGAGACGGTCCATATGAGGGAGAAAAGCTGGGTCTGCCACAACGAGCATCTGTGGAGTCCTCAGGGAATGGGGGAAGAGAGGGAAGACAGCATGCTACAAGTGTTCTGCTACAGGGCTGGGATTAGACTAGACAATTAGAAATGGAGGACAGAAAGAATGGTCAAGATCACTTACCTGATTCCCAGGCCATTGGGTGTCCAGAGAGAGAGTGCCTTGGGACCTTCCAGTGTGAAAGGAATGAGGTGAGGGAGGAAGCTCTAGGAAAAAATCTTTGTAGTCTCCTGGCAATAGGGGCAGAGAGCAAGGAGAGATCATGACAGCATGTGGTCCACTACAAAGGTAGGGTAAGACTGGAGAATTGGAATTGCAGTTTGGGAAGGAAAGTGAAGATTGCTTACCTGACTCGCTGTCCAGCATGGCCAGTGGCTTTCCTGGGAGAGAGAGACACCAATATTGACTAATGTCTTTCTATAGAGATAATTTTACTGAGAAAAGGAACTGTACCTTCCTTAGTTGCACTGAACCCCTCTGCTTACTCACTATGCCCAGAATACTCAGTTAACATTGGTAGAATCTGTGAAAACCATTAGCACTCTAGACTATATTTGAATTTTGACATAATGTCTCCCTTTGTAAGAAAAATTGCTTTTATTTATCTTTGTATCCTGCTCTAAAAATGATAAACAGCACAAAATAACCATATATCAGATGTTAGTTTGACAACTAAATGAGCTAATTAACAACTAAAATACATAAAGCTCCAGTGTTGGTGAGGGAATTAACTACTTTGAATTAAATCAGAATTTATTCACTTACTAGTGAAAATTGTTCTATTTAAAGCTAATATTAAAGTTGTAGAAAAACAACATAGTTAGCATCATCTTTCAGTGATGTTTATACCTTCCGGGGACTATTGTGTTGAATCCACAATTCTTTCAGTCAGCATGTTTCTTCTTTGTAGGATTTCCTGCATGAATGCACTATGGGAGAATTCCCACTGGGCTATACCTGGTTTGGTCCAGAGTGCTAGCACCTAGCCTTTATCCATCTTTTGGTTATTGTTGCCTTTTTTTTTCTCCTATTGCCATCTATGTGAATCTTGTCTGAGAGTGGACCAAGGGTACAAAGCCTGTGCAAAACTTGTTTGGGAACAATTGGGCAAACTAATATCCCTAAATCCGGTATTTCCATTTGGTGTTGTTCCTTTGGAGGCCCAGTCATATTGCTTTAAGGATATGGAAATAAACTTGCTAAAGATCTAAATATGGAGAGCAATAAAAATGCCCTTGGTTAAGGGAAGGTGTCTCAGTCAGGTGAAGAGGCTGAGTCCCCCTGTAGCTGGAAGGCTAAAGACTTTCTTTCTTTTTTTTTTTTCCTTTTTTAAAATTTATTATATTTGTGTTTTAATTTTACACATCAGCCATGGGTTCCCCTGTCTTCCCCCCTCCCGCCCACGCCCCCACCTTCCCCCCATCCCTTTATCATCTCCTCCAGGGCCAAGACTCCCCTGGGGATTCATTTAAACCTGGTGGATTCAGTACAGGCAGGTCCAGTCCCCCCCTTCCAGGCTGAGCAAAGTGTCCCTGTGTAAGCCCAAGGTTCCAAAAGCCAGCTCATGCACTAAGGACAGGTCTGGGTCCCACAGGTGGGGTACTTCCCAAACAGTTCAAGCTATTCAATTGTCTCACTTATCCAGAGGGCCTGATCCAGCTGGGGGCTCCACAACCTTTGGTTCATAATTCCTATGCTTGCATTCGTTTGGCTATTTGTCTCTGTGCCTCTCCAGTCTTGGTCTCAACAATTCAAGCTCCTACAGTCCCTCCTCTTTCTCGACAATTGGACTCCTAGATCTCCACCGAGGATCTCTGCATCCACTTCCATCAGTTATTGGATGAGAGTTCCAGCACGACTGTTAGGGTGTTTGGCCATCTGATCACCAGACTAGGTCAGATCAGGCTTTCTCTCGACCATTGCCAGCAGTCTATAGAGGATGTATCATTGTAGATTTCTGGGGACCTCTCAAGCACTCTGCCTATTCATTCCTGTTCTCATGTGGTCATCATTTATCATGGTCTGTTATTCCTTGTTCTCCCTTTCTGTTATTGATCCAGCGGGATCTCCTGCTCCCCTAAGCTTTCTTTCCCTCAAACCTTGCCCTTCATTACTCCCGCTGTCATCCAGGTTGTTCATGTAGATCTCATCCATTTCTCTGTCATTGGGCAATCACCGTGTCTTTTCTAGGGTTCCGTTTTCTAGGTAGCCTCCCTGGAATTGTGTAGCAGTCTAGTCATCTTTGTTTTACATCTAGTATCCTACTATGAGTGAGTACATACCATGTTTGTCCTTCTGAGTCTGGGTTACCTCACTCAGGATGATTTTTTTCTAGATCCATCCATTTGCCTGCAAACCTCATGGTGTCATTGTTTTTCTCTGCTGAGTAGTACTCCATTGTGTATATGTACCATATTTTCTTTATCCATTCTTCAGTTGAAGGGCATCTAGGTTGTTTCCAGGTTCTGGCTATTACAAACAATGCTATAGCTGAACAAATGCCCTTGTGGTATGATTGAGCATTCCTTGGGTATATGCCCAAGAGTGCTACAGCTGGGTCTTCGGGGCGATGGATTCCCAATTTTCTAAGGAAGTGCCATAGGTTCTTTGAGAAGATCAACAAGATAGACAAGCCCTTTTCCAGACTAACCAAAAGACAGAGAGAGAGAGCATCAAAATCAACAAAATCAGAAATGAAAAGGGGGACATAACAACAGACAATGAGGAAATCCAGAGAATCATCAGGTCATACTTCAAAAACCTCTACTCCACAAAACTGGAAAATCTAAAAGAAATGGATAATTTTCTGGATAGGTACCACATACCTAAGTTAAACCAAGACCAGATAAACCATTTAAATAGTCCAATAACCCCTAAGGAAATAGAATCAGTCATTAAAAGTCTCCCAACCAAAAAAAAAGCCCAGGACCAGATGGTTTCAGTGAAGAATTCTACCAGATCTTCAAAGAAGATTTAATACCAATACTCTTTAAATTGTTCCACACAATAGAAGCAGAAGGCATATTACCAAACTCCTTCTATGAGGCTACAATTACCCTGATTCCTAAACCAAACAAAGATGCAACAAAGAAAGAGAACTATAGACCGATCTCCCTCATGAACATTGATGCAAAAATACTCAATAAAATTCTGGCAAACAGACTCCAAGAACACATCAAAACAATTATCCACCATGATCAAGTAGGCTTCATCCCAGGGATACAAGGGTGGTTCAACATACGAAAGTCTGTCAATGTAATACACCATATAAACAAACTCAAAGAAAAAAACCACACGATCATCTCACTAGATGCAGAAAAGGCATTTGACAAAATCCAACACCCCTTCATGATAAAGGTCTTGGAGCAATCAGGAATACAGGGAACATACCTAAACATAATAAAGGCAATCTACAGCAAGCCAACAGCCAACATCAAATTAAATGGAGAGAAACTCAAAGCAATACCACTAAAATCAGGAACAAGGCAAGGCTGTCCCCTCTCCCCATACTTATTCAATATAGTACTTGAAGTTCTAGCCAGAGGTATAACACAACATAAGGAGATTAAGGGGATACATATTGGAAAGGAAGAAGTCAAGCTTTCCCTATTTGCTAAAGACTTTCTTAGGATGCCCTGTGTCTTCTTCCCAGACTCCTATGAACCATCACCCACAACTAAAATCCACTATTTACATCGTTCTCACCCTTTCTCTCTCCCCTCCCCCCCAACTCTTTCCATGCCTCTCCCCCCAGGAGAATTGTTTCTTCTTTTATAAGTATTTTCTCTCTCTCTCTCTCTCTCTCTCTCTCTCTCTCTCTCTCTCTCTCTTTCTTTCTCTCTCTTAAACACACACACACACACTCTATTGAAACAAATTGTTGTTTGTGTATACAAGTGTTTAAGACTGGCCAATTACAATTAGCTAACCCATCCCTGGAGAAAATTGATTTTCCCTTCTTCATCAGCCACCTGCATTCATATTTTCACGAGAATTTTGGGTGGGAGTAAAGCCAGGTTTGTTGGTTCTCCACCCACCCACCCCCTTTCTGGATAAGAAAACTAGATAAGGCCAGGCAGTGATGGCAAATGCCCTTAATTCCAGCACTCAGGAGGCAGAGGCAGGAGGATCTCTGAGTTTGAGGCCAACCTCTTTTACAGAGAGTTCCAGGACAGCTAGGGCTACAAGAGAAACTCTGTCTCAAAAAATCAAGAAGGAGTTGGAAGGGAAGAGGAAGAGGAAGTGGAGGAGGAGGGGGAGGAGGAAGAGAAGGAGGAGGAGGAAAAAGGAGAAGAAAAGAACAACAACAACAACAACAAACTAGATAAGTAAAGAGCTAAAACAAATTTGAAAAACTTACTTGCACAGTAACACATGCCTATAATCATAGCCCCCTTGAGAAGATAAAGCAGGAAGATCATGAGATTAAGTCCAGTGTGGGCTACATAATGAAACCCTATCACAAGAAAACAAAACAAACAAATAAAAAACAAGGGCTTGGAAGGTAGCTCAATGCATGGACTATTATACTTTTGTGTGTGTTGTGCATACATTTTACTGTGCCCTCAGAATCTAAGCACATTTTCTAGTACATTTGATATTCAATAAAACACTAATTAAATTCATATAAGAACTTCCATGACTTTCTGGAAGTTCATTTAAATATTTTTTGTGAACTCCTAATGTGCTTCCTATAAAAAGTAACATCAAATGTAGTGATTTGCCTTATGTGTTAAGATACTTGAGGAGTTTTGATTTTTTTTTTTTTTTTTGAGGTTCTAGGATATGCTTTACCACAGTGACACAAAATTGAACCAAGAGGAAGAACATACTTCAGAACTGGATTTTTTTTTTAATTGAAATGAAACACAGCTTTGGTATTATTTTAAAACACTTCCTCAAAATTGTTCTCAATAGAAGTTACCAACTTATATCCAACCTAGGAGTTTATTAGACCATACAGCATAGCAGTTATCACTGAGAACTTTAGATGTTAGAAACCACAGTTTGAGACCTGGGTCTGTGGCCTACTCCCTGTGATCTGAGACAAGTTAGTTACCTAACTGAAGTCTTTGAGCCCCAGTTTTCTCATCTGTGTAACAGAGAGCAGCACCTTCTTTGAAGTTCTGTAAGCAGCAGGTGAAATAATGTGTGTATAATTCTTAGGTTGGTGTTGATGGAAGGAAATAAGTCGATGAATGTTAGGTGATGTTATATTACTGTTGGCATTCTAGCAGTAACACTTCCCTTCCTAGGAATCCTATTTAAAACAAAGCTGGTGATAGAGGAGACTATTGGGGTTCAGAGCTCCTCAGTGGTCCTAAATAACAAAGATAGGGAGAAGCAGAACCAGAGCATAGCCTCTGTGTCTCCAAAATAAATTTGCTTCCTTTGTTCGCAACTCTAGTTCTTAAGAAAAACACTCAGCCAATTTCCATGGGGCCAAAATAATCTGTTCAAGAGTGAATGAAAATAATTCCTTCCAAATGGTTGTTTTAGACTCCTGGAGACTGAAGTAAACATTCAGAAATATACAGATTAGTTAGCAGGGAGAGAAAAGTGTTGAGAAGCATTGATGTTCCCAGGCATATTCCATGTTTTGTTTAGAGCCACCGGGGGATGAGAAATTAAATCCTAGACATAGTATTCCAGATAAGATCTGTACAATTCAGATGTTCCTGTCTTTGCAGGGTTGTCCTGTTTTCCCCTGTGACAGTTTTCAGTTTGGAGTGGGGTGGGGTCTCTTGGCAGGTCCAGGGCACCTCAGCTGTGCTTAGCTGGGACTTGGTCATTATCCTTTCATTCTTTCCCTGTGTCAAGGGCTGCATTAGTGTGGCACAGCAGGTTCTCAGCTGCTGAGAGGTGGCAGCCAGCTGGGATGAGGAGGGAGAAATGAAGTGATCAAGAGAGTTAGTCCTTTCAATAACCGACCCAGCCCTTCTCAGGACTGTCTTCTACTACTAGCTCAGCAGTAAGTGTCCCATCTGCTGCTACTCTTTTTTTCTAAATTTTGTGTAATAAATCCAAGGGCCTTGCATTAAAAAAAAACACTAAATTTCTTAAAGAATTGATATATCCATGTAGAACTGACATTTTTTTTTAATGTCCTTAAAGTCTCTTTGTACCAAGAGTTGAATAAACCAGGTGTGTGTGTGTGTGTGTATGTGTGTGTGTGTGTGTGTGTGTGTGTGTGCATGTATGTGTGTATTTCTGTATGTATGTATATATATGTGTACATGTATGTATCTGTGTGTTTGTGTATGTGTGTATATATGTATGTGTGTGTGTGTACCTTAAGGATGAAGATACTATGACCCATGTCTTTTGTGTTTTTTAGATAGACCATATGGTGCAGGGCCATGCTGCCTTTCCTGAACTACAAGCCAAGGCCACAGCCAGGTAACTCCTCCAACTGTTTTCCCCATGGCCTGTGTGGATGTATGAGTGACATTCATTTTCAGAAATTGTAAGATTTTCAGAGCTTATGAACAATGCAAATGTTTGGCAGTACTTAAGATGATCATCCAGATGGTTTTGAAAATACATTTGTTAAGTTTGTTTTAGAACCATCTAAGAAAAATCAGAGAAATTACTCCTACACACAGATTGTGGGGATGAGCAACCCTGAGGGAGATGACCATGCATGGATTTGGAAATCATGACTTCTTGGGTGCACACCCCAACTTTACACCTTTGTAAAATGTATGCTCTTGAACAAGTGATTCAACCTCGGACTTCATCTGTGAAAGTAAAAATAGTAACTAATATGCAATGACTTCTGAGATATATTAAATAAAATTGAGTGCAAAGGAGTATAAGAAAATCTGTGTGTGCCTACTCATTGTGCATAAGAACTATAGGAAAATTAACTTAGCAAACAACAAGATTGGTTGCTCATAGTGGGTGTATAGGAAGGGGATGGAAAAAATGGGTTTGGGAGCAGGATGGTAAAAGAGAATACCTGTGAATATATGTTTTTATATAAATCTTTCTCATAGAACCATGGGGAGGCCATAACACATTTAGAAGAAAGAAATATAGATGATAGGTAGTTGATAGATGGTTGATTAGATATACAGATAGATAATTAGATAGATAGATAGATAGATAGATAGATCAATCGATAGATAGACAGATAAATAGCAGGATGGGTACTTGTGGTAGAGTGGATATAAAAAAAAATATAAATAGTAAAACCATGCCTTCTGTATTACAAAGTAATAGCTTACCTATATTACTAAAAAGGGTCAAAAAATAAAAGAGTGACCAAAAGTAATTCTTGGCAACGAATAGTTTGGCAGTGTTATGCCAAAGCTAAAGATAGAAACAATTGCATAAACATTATACTTCTAAAACTCTCTAAGTTTGTTTTTCATGTATATGTGTTACCATTTTGAAATCTCTTATGTATATACTCTAATTGAACAAATAAGAAAGTGCACAGTAGCTAATGGAGCCAAGATTATCACAGGTAATGAAAGGATACTTAGAATATTGGCATGCACAGACCATCACAATTCGCATGCCAGAGTTGGTTCGGTAATTCCCTGTTGCTATCTTAGTATGTATGCTAAGGCAGGAGGCCTGCCATCAGTTTCAAGCCAGCCTGACCTATGGAGAAAGACCCTTGTCTCAAAAAACAAAAACAAAAACAAAAAAACCAAAAACCCTAAAATCAATAAACAAGCCAACAGGGACTCAAAGTTCAAATGTTGTAGGTTAGTTAGAAGTTATTGATATTCGTGTTAGTACCTTAGATGATGAATCTTAGATGTCTACCATTTTTGCAACTTTTGTGTAAATATGAAATGAATTGAAATAAACAGATTAAAAATGTAAATGCATGACATGATAATAATGCCTACTACCAAGCAAGAAGTAGTCTAACACAGAAAGTAAGATCACAGACTGTGGAAACAAAACTGCATGAGTCTCTTACTAACTATGTGGACTTGGGCAGTTAACTTGATCTCTTTATACCTCAGTATTTCCCTGTGAATGGAAATAACAATTGTAAACACATCATATGGCTATAGAGAAAACTAGAAGTGATAGAGTGTTGGCTGACATAGAGTAGCGAGTGAAGTAGAATTCAGTAAATAACAAGGCTAGTGATAGGAATTACTGTTGACATTCCTTGTTAGACATTTCCCTCTTCTGGGAGCTTACAGTCTAACAGAGAGGCTAGTCCATGCAGAGTTGAATGCAATATACGCTACACTCGATCTCAGCAGTGTGCTCCCAGAGTATAGAAAAGGGGGATGTATTACAAAGCCTTCCCCCAGGAGTCATGGTAATGTCATGACTACTGATAAGGCCTATACCATGCACACTCATCAACTGGTACTTTCATTAGCTTAGGCATGGTATAACCTGGAACAAGAATTCCTAGTTTCAAATCAGTGTTGAACCTTTGGAACTGTGTACCAGGTTTTGTTGATGAAATGTGCAGAGTTTTTGTGAATAGAGGTCATAATTTTCATCACATTCCTGAAGGACTCCAACAGTCCAGCATTCATAAACCATTAACTGTCACCTCAAAAAACAAACAAACAAACAAAAAAAAAGCACCAGATTTGGAGTTCAGATTTCGATTCAAATACCAACTGTAGTGTACATTATTATGGGATAGAATTGGATGGTTAGCTCCTAGACACCTCTGAGAACTTATTTTGACTTTAGGGAGGTGATATACTTAGCAAGGGATTTACACTGAATTATGACAATGACAATTTCACCTTTTACTCTCTGATGAAAAGAGAAAGAAATTCAGTGGCAGTCACTCCCTGATGCCAGTAAAGCAGTGGCCAGTTTACCTTCTATAACAGGTGTGTGAGATTCAGATTCCAGTAAACAGTGGCCAGTTTACCTTCTCATGACAGGTGTGTGAGATTGCAAGAACTCTAGACCTGGGATTAAAGATAGGGTTCTTAGGCCAATGCAGCCACAGATGTCTTTCCATGATTCCATTATGAGCTCATAAAACCACAACAGTACTGGCCTGCTTAATTTACTTACAGGTATTATAATATTCAATCAGACCTCAAGGATATCAATATGGAAATATTTAATGTTCAATATAAGTTTACAGGATAATTAGATTAAACTAAATAATAATTAGTTCACAATAAAGTATAACTTCTATATCATTCTTCTATAGAAGAATCCCATTTCAGTTTATGCTGCAAATAAGAAAGGAAGACATTGTAGTTAGAGTGTAGTCTTGGTGCCTCAGCACCAGCGAGTAGTCCAGAAGCAGTAATTCATAGAATTCAGCCTAGAGTGAGACCTGGACTTCAGTCTTGATAACCGCATAACACCTCTAGGCACCTCCCTGTTCTTCCTACTCTGTAATGCTAAGCTTCTCCAACACTTTGCCTGTACTCTTGGCCTGCATTTAGTCATTTTCTTCTCCTTCTTCGCTTATTCTAATTTGAACTCTGTCACATTCAACTCCCTGAAATTTTTGACATTAACATTATTTGGTGTCTTAAGCTTTGCTATATCCACAAGAAGCACTGCAGACTCACTTCTCACATTTGCCACAGCAGGTGACATCAGGGATCACTCCTTTCTCCCTTTGTCATGCCTGTACCTAACATTCCAAGATGTTGCTTCTTGTATTTCTGACTCTTCCTCCTTTCCAAGTTCATGGGCTTCTTCCCCACCCCAACAACATTAGTATTCATCACAGCTTGTTCTTTGGCAATGTTTTACTGTTTTGCTCTCTTCCAAAGTAGTCCCAACTATGCTCTTGACTTCATCTCTTTCTGTATTTTGATGACTCTCATACATAGTTCGTGAATAAAATTAATTCTCTTCCACCTTCCTATGTCTTTCATCTCATCATACCAGATCTATTTGGTACAACATTCTCATATTTCAGGTCTTAGAATGAAATACACAGAGCTCTGTTAAAATAAAGTTGACTTCTCACAAAGGAGGAAAACCCATAGACCTCTGTGCTGCTACTTGAGGCCTTCCGAAGACATAAAGCGTATCATAGCTTGGCTTCAGCAAATCCTGTTTGAAATTCTGGGAACAAGTATAGATAAACAAATGTAAGATAAACAGATCCTCTTGATCTACCATAATCCCTTTAGGCTCCATCTCTGAATAGAAATGTCTTGTGGGCTTATAAATTAAGTAAACAAACCTGATGTGCTCATACATGTACCTGGTAATCAGCATCTTTCTTGCTATGGGGCCAGAGAGCCAGGTATTTCACCCCCTAGACAGAGGTTGCTTACCATCAACTAC
This sequence comes from Onychomys torridus, assembly GCF_903995425.1. Taxonomy (NCBI): domain Eukaryota; kingdom Metazoa; phylum Chordata; class Mammalia; order Rodentia; family Cricetidae; genus Onychomys; species Onychomys torridus. The sequence goes on from NC_050444.1 coordinate 112,653,310, forward strand.
AGTTTTGGCTCTTTTTCTCTGTCTTGATTTTCTTGTAAATGCTAAACTAAAAATGTCTCAGAATGAAGTTCTGGTGACAGCAGATCTTTGTGTAGAGGATGTTGACATGATACATCAAGGTTGGCACCTGAGCCAAGGTTAGATCTGTTAGGTCTAACATATATTGTGAGCATTTATGGTAGAACAGGAAAGAAACAAATAAACAAAAACTTGCTTTTACAGAAATTATATATATATATATGTATATATATATATATATATATTCGCATGTTCTTTATATATACATATATGCATATGTACACTTATATATATGTACACGTGTGCATTTACATATGTTATAAGAAATGCATAAACATACACATGTAGTCTGAAATTGATAATTTCTAAATGAAAAAAATTGTAGTAGCTCAGGAAATGTAGAGCAAAGGGTACTGGGGCAACAGGAGACACTGTCCTTGTAGTGGGAACTTAAAGGAAGGGACAGAAAAAGCTATGATGTTATGAGAATGGTCTCTCCAAATAGAAAGACTAGCAAATTTCAAGATCTTTGCAGCAGCCCACTTGGCAGGCTCAGGAAACACTGTAACGGCCTATAGCTACACACAAGTGGGAGGGAGCCTGTCAGATGCGAGATGGAAGTTGCCAGTCACCATGCCACACACCACGCCAGTCACCCTAGATCAGTGAAAGGACACTGGGCTTTATTCACAGATTTACTTTTGGCTTTGATCTTGGCATTCTAGAACTTGAATCCAAGCTGTGTACCTATAAAATGCATAGTGAGCACTGAGCCACATTCTAGCCCCAAGCTTTGCATTTAGAGGAGATTATCCTGGCTGCTCTCTTGCACACAGACAGAGGAATTGGTAAGGGGTTCTAGATCAAAGGAAGCTTAAGAAAGTACGGTGTGGGTGTCCTCGGGAAGCTCAGAGGTGACTGGAGGGACTGAGCAGAGTGCCAGTTGGTTTGGAGTGCCTTTGGCGGAGGTCACTGTGCGAGTGTCCCTCTAAGGGAGCCCTTTGGTGGCAGGTCCTTCAGGACTACCTCTGTTCTACTAACTCTTTTTCTCAAAGACCTATGTTTCTTTTTAACACCTTTCCCTAGCTTTTCTGGTATTTCTTTTAACACAACTCAAATTTCTTGATCATATTGGTTTCTTAAGCCCAAAATCCCACTGAGAATCAGTTTCTTCAAATTCATTGTTCCTCTGCTATGACTGTCTAGATTCAGATAGAAAGTCCACTGATGGTGCATGAGGATGCCAAGATCACCCCCCCCCCCATTTCCTCACACAAGGCTTCATTTCAAAAGGCAGCAAGGGAGCTCGAAGGTCGTGTTTCAGCACAGGTGACTATGGGGACATAGACAATAAAAGGGTCCTGGGCTCAGACAAGGCTTTGAAATGATAGCATAGGTAAGTCTGAAATGATGATGGCTAAGGGACAGGTAAGGAAGGCAAGAAGATTCTAGGTACAGGGAAGCAGAGTAAAGAAATACTCAGGATTAGATGTACAGATGATGATAAAGATGAAAAGAAGTTTTGCATGGTAAAACATAAGAACACAGAAGAACAGGGGCCAGGCTGTAAAGAAAGGGAAGTGTACCTCAATACAGCTGAAGGTGAAGAAAGCTGCTAATGGCAGAATCTCTTGTGCCAGAAGGGAAGTTTGTCTTTGTCCTGAAGACAGTGGGGAGTCACTTCAGGTTTTAGGTGGGGTGGGAGGTATCATCTCTTGTACTATAGAGTCTCTCAGGAAGCAGTGCAGAAAACCTATCAGGAGGGGGCAAGGTTTGGAGGTAAATTTGGAAACCAAAGCTCTCCTGGAGGGGTGAGAAGTTTGGCCAGTTCAGCTGCTAAAAGGTTTGTTAGTTACAGAGGTATTTAGAAGAAGGAATGACATTCTAAGGAAAGGTTAAAAATGTTTGTTAGGTTAGATATTTCTACTGGAGTTGTCTTTGGATGTTCTAGAAGCAGTTGATGGGTGGTTGATTACTAGAAATCACGAGACAATAATGGACAAGAGATGAGGATATATAATTGGTCTATATCGGCACTAGATGATAACTGGAGTAATAAAAGAAAACAGTGATGTAAATGAATAAATCAAGGAAAAAGATACCGAAGGCAGGTCTCTGGAAGAACTTAGATACTTAAGGGACTAGCATTAAGAGAAGACTGAGCTGCAGAGGCGTTAGTAAAATAAAAAAAATAAATAAAAAAAAAAGAGTGTTCTGGAGACTGAAGGAAGAGAAGAAATGATGAAGAAGGAGTCAAGGGATAAAATGAGTTTCAGTAGACTGGGAAGAGCAAATGCATGAGAAATAAGGACCTAGATACTGGCAGCATGGTTGCTTCTTTGCATCATTTCTGTATTGTTGTTATTTTTATTATTACATTATTATTACTATTTACTGCTATACCATGTATTCTTATTTTGGGCTTGTGAATATAATCATAATAAACAAGAAAGAAGATACCAAAGGCAGAACTTACACATTTAAGGGACTTGCAGAAAAGGAGATTGAGCTGGAGTGGGGTTAGAAAAATCCCAAACCAGAGTGTTCTGGGGACTGAAGGAAGAGAGCAGATGAAGAAGAGCAGCCTGTGAACCTGATGAATTGACTTGGGGTGAGGGAGAGCAGTGATTCAGACACTGTCTGCATTTAAGATTATGAACAATACAACTGGAAATAAAATCCCGTGATGGTAAATGAGAGTGAACTACTTAATCACCTGTCATTCCAATGTGCTCAGGGCTCTGCATGGAATCTTCTAGCATCCTGCAAAGTGGAGACTATTAATTCCCATTGCAAAAGAGTGGCCTGGACTCCACTAGGTTTAGTGTACCTGCTCACCAGTGAAGTTACTTTATGATTGTTGAAACTATATTTTCTTTGTCATGCTTAATGGAACTCCCTGAGACAGGACACATGAGCCTGGCATTCATGAGTGGGAGGGAGAACAATCCAATTGGAATCACAGTTACTCTGCTTGGAAGAGAGCAGACGGTTATTTGAGAAAGAATTAATAAAACATACAAAATGAAACAATGTCAAAACCAAAAACAGCATCATGCAAGCTTAAAATTATGTGAATGATGATGTGCATTAGTTATTTTAATGTCTTCCAAGTGCACTTCATTTTGAATGATATACTCAGATAGCACACATGGTAAGGTATAATTGAAAAAGCATGTAGGGGAAGAGCTGAATTCAAAGAATAAACACACAGCTGCAAGGAGGTTAGGAGTCAGAGGGCTAAGCATGTGCCCCATCCCCCAGGGATCTCATTAGTGTATGAGTGGCCGTATATGTGCAGGCTAAATGAATCTCACTGTTTGCAAAGACCCTCAGTAAACGAGACAATGACAAATCAATAGTAATTAGGCATATAGATTCTTATTGACCCAAATGTCTGAAGCCAAACACCCTCTCTGAGATTCCTTGAAAGGCAGAATGAGAAGATTTATGGACATTCACTTCTTTAAGATTATATACACTTCTATACTCTAGGAGCTGTGATGCCTTTCCAAAGGGAGAGTGGTTATGAATAGTACAGACTCTTGGCTTCTGATGCGAAAGGTTGTTCTTGAGGCTTTTGTTGTAAATATGGTTCCTGTTGGGCCAGACTAGGGAGAGTTGGGAGATGGAAAATCAGGATGTGCTCATGTGTATATGTTCAAGCCTTCCCTTCTGTGGATGCTTCAGAGAGCCCTTTCTTAAAACTGAAATAGAATATTCCATAACAAGGTTGGGGGGTGGGGTGGGATAAGAAGTATCTAGCTGAGATACAGAAAGTTCACGGCTTCATCATCAGTCAAACAAAAGGGTTTCATGTGGACTTTGCCCTATTATTCTGGCACTAAGGATTCCTTCTGAAAAGGGTCTCAGTGATGCATCCTCTCTGGACCACAGTGGAAGCGTGGTGCATGCTCCAGGGTGGTAGTTGCTACCCCAATCATAGTTGGGTTTTCCGTTAATATTGTATTCCCCCTGCCAGAAGGAGAGGCATAGACTACAAATACCAAGAAGGGTTGCAGCAAAGAGCTCACTGGGCAGTAGGACTCTCTCTGTTCTGCTGCTGCTATAAACAGACACTCATCACTTTGTGTGCTCATGTGTGCATGCACACATCGAGCTGTTTGGGTTTTTTACATTTTCTGCATTGGAATTCCATATAAAATTTTTACTTAGTAAAATAATTTCACTGACCCTGGGTTTATCACTCAGTGGTAAAACATTTAGTTGGCATTCTCAAGACCTTAGGTTTGATTTCCCAGCACTGAAAAAAAAAAAAAAGAAAAAGAAAAAAAAAAGGAGTTTTCACTGATGGAGAGGAAGAAAGAGAGAGAATTTGAACTATTTTTTACAATTCTTTTAGAAACCTATAGAAACTTTGTGCTATCCCACTTCTGGCATTGCAAAACCTGAACTAGAAATCTAGAAAAACTAGAAATAACTCCTTCTTCTTCTTCTAAAGCATTTGAAAAATGCAAATCACAAATACTGACAGAAGTATTATAGATGCTAATTTCCCTTGGACATTCCCCGTGTTTTATAACCTTTGAAGCTATAATCCCAAGGCAACCACAAATGTGGGAGAGAGAGCAACCTCTGATCCATCTTTGGGATCATTGGTCAGAATTTTGGAAGGCAGCATTTTCCAAAGATCCCCAGCTAATGGACTGTTGTCTTTATTACATGCAGGAAGTCTTTACCCAGTGAAGTAAGTATTGGTATACTACATTATGAATGGGGAAATACAAGTTCAGAGAGGCTAAAGCATGCTACCCAGCCAGGACAAATAATAAGGTCTGAAATTAGCATTGTCTTCACTCACATCATCTTTTGACTTGGATAATGTCAGTGACTAAGGGGACTGTCCTAATTCCATCATTCTACACATCAATCAACTAAAACATAAGAAGGGGGAAGGCCTACACAACAGCATTTCAAGGTCATGGTTTGAAATCACATGTCTAAATCTTGATCCTAACTGTATGTATGATACTCATTCACTGAATCCAGGAGCATATATTTTTTTTCTATTTGTCAGGTCATCATTATTACTATAATTAGGGAGATAGATTTTTAATAAATCCTTTGCATATGTATGATATTATGCTATAGTTTACAGAATGCTGTATGTTTGAATACATGGTCTTTGATCTTCATAATAACCCTATGAGGTAAGTTGAACAAGGATTGTGAGATATTTCTACAGATGAGAAGAGGGTAGTTCCAGAACTTTGAATAACTGTCTCATGCTCATACAGCTACCAGGAGGGAAGCCAGTGTCTGACCAGGTCTTCTGACTCTAAGCCTTTCCCCTTTTGACAGGGCATAGTGCTCTGGCATGGTGAGGACAATGTGATTTGAAAGTGCACTGGCTAGTTTCTTACAAGAGTAGCTGATTTGCTGAAGCTTTTAGGAGCCTGTTTGCTTTTCTGGGTCTGACATGGAAGTGCAAATGGTTTCTTTCTGCAGAATAATTTGCTCTTCAGCCCTATTCCCTTTTAAAATCAAAATCCACTTCTCTTCCAGATGCCAGAGTATATATGCATATTTGAACAATCACCTGGATCTGATTAAGAAGGCTCAGCCTGTGGGTTTCCTCACTGTTGATTTACATGTTTGGCCAGATTTCCATGGCAACCGGTCTCCCTTAGCAGATCTGACTCTAAAGGGCATGGTAAGTGAAAGCCAATCCATGCACGAAGGTGAAGGCCAGCCAAAGGGTTGCAAAGTTTGAAAGAAACAAAGTGAGTAGAAAGGGAAAGAGAGAACAGTTAAGGAAAACAGGCCAAGAGACACTGGTTTTTCTCAGTTGTCTTGCTATAGTCAGGTTGGGGACGCTCCCAGGGAAGATCTGTTGGCCATTGTTGTTTCTGAGCCAACTCGGGGTACACTCAAACTAGTATTTCCTGTGTTCAACTACTGCTGCCTCCTTTTGCCCTGGTGTGGCTGAAAGTCCTGCCTGTGTCATATTTGCATTTATATTGCTTGCCGTCATGTTTTCCATCTCTGTCTCCAGGCTGCCTGGTACCTCAGTGGTGAATATTACTGCCCTGGGTCCCACTTGCCATTGCTGCATATTGACTAGCCTGAGAGTCATAGCTGTTCAGAGCCTATAGCAAATTTTCATAATTAAAGATTAAATATGAATTAAAAATGTAATTAATAACATATTGGGAGATGGTGTCAACTCTTTAAGGATCTTTAAGACTATTTTCAATATAGAGATTGTGTGTACTCCTGCAGAGCCCAAGAGGAACTGGATGGGCAAGCTCACCTCCATCTGAGTGAGGTATAGCACTTCAGAAGCCAGGCAGAATCGGGTGGTTGTCAGAAGTCTGGCTATTGAGAACACTGAGAGCCAGGCTTGGCGATGGATGAAACAAGTGAAATCTAGAGATGAAGAGTGACCTTCAGTTCTAAGGGGCCAGATAAGAAGTCATGAATGCCAATTCTAGGAAATGGAGTATAAGGAAAGTCAAATGGGAAGTGAGAATGGAGACTGAGCAAATGTCACACATGTGCAAGAGGCAGAGTTAACAATGATTAGGCCTACTGGCTTCATGAGTTGAAGGTTTGTGGATGGATTCATTAATATTATTCTAAATAGTTTTATGATACCACCATGAAGTTCAGAGCCTTATTTTTATTACATAGTTGACCACATAATCTACTTCTGCTTATAAAAGAAAATCATGAAAAAAAAAAAAAAAAAACAAGGAAACTGGACATGTCAAGAGTGTGTTTGTCTGGAATCCAGGAAGGAAGTCTATGAAATAAACAGTGAGCTGGGCATCTACATTCAGATGTGGAGGCAGAGGAGAAATATCCAAGGCGGGTACAGCTACACTCTTTGCTTTCTGATAATCAATGCATGCAAACTAGTGGGTTGGAAGGAACACAAGTTATACAAGTAAAAAGAATATGAACGTCTTAGCAAGAGAGACAAATAAATGCCTGAAGGCAAATACAGTTAAAGATGTTCAAGATGTTGTTTTACCAGTTTCTGAGATTGCTCTAAAACAGAGCCAGGACACATGATAAAACCATCGTGACTCTGGAGTGATACAAACTGGCAGTAGTGCCCTTACCAACATTTGTCATGCTGTCATACATCCTGGTTCATGGTGATCTTTTTCTCTGTTTCTTAAAATCAGTCCTGGAATCTAAAGACATAAGAATTACCAGTGGTAGAATATTGTAATCTGCTTGGCCAGATGCAGAGTACTTTCAGGAGTCAGTGGGGTGTTCTGAGGGAATCCCATCACATTAGATGAGTAAGCATGTGCTCAGCTAAGGGTCTTCCCCCAGTGAAACACAGGCCCAGTTATATCCATAAATCCTGGTGAACTTGCTTTTGCAAGAGTTTTACTGTCCTATAAATACACCTCCTGTGTTGTTTGATGTTCCTTAGCAACACTTTCCCTCTATAACTGTCCTTGGTTGGGCTCAGCATGTAACAGTTATCATTATAAGAAGTTATATCACAACAGTTCAAGGAAAATAGAGGACCTAGACAAGATGGAAGGAAGACAATTCTGACTAAATACCCAACATGTCTCCTCTTCGGTTCAGTTTTGAATAACATCAGAACAAAGCTGTCCACCCCTGAAACTCCTCTGTAATTATGTTCTATCCTTTTGCCTGAATCTGCAATGTTTTCCCCCAGCTCATATGCTAGGCGGAGCCCACATTACTACTGTGTGCTTTTGCCAGTCCTATACCTTAGGCACCCATTCCCAAAACATTGATTGTCCACACACACTTGTTGCAATAAAATAAAATACTGAAAGCTTTTGGATTGAGTTGAGATCCACAGCATCAATGTAGGTTTAAAAAGCCAGGTGTGATCATCAGCAAGGCTGCAACCCCAGAACTGTAGGGCACACAGACAGAGAGATCCCTGGTACCTGCTTTCTACCAGCCTTGATGCACATTCACTGAGACTCTGCCTCAAGACAGAGAGCAAGAGAGCCCGAGACTTGAGCTTGATTTCAGCGTTTGGCCTCAGCATGCATCTGCACACACTGGTACACACATACCATGCACACTCTCATACACACAAATTAATTAATTAATTAATTAATTAGTGAGTGCCAAGCACTGGTGCCAATACAAGGTGTAATAATTCCTATGTTTTTGGAGCAGGTTTAAAGGAGTAGGGAGAAGCGTTTGGCAACATGCTAGTAGCAACTGGTATTGTCAGGACAACACTGTTAAGATCAGAACCCAGGGAATTTGTTCTTTGGGCTCCAGAATATTTTCTCTGGGCACATAGTAAGTACTGAGTATGTACTTAATAGTAATTTATTGGTACATGGAGATAATAAAGAGGCCATGTATTACTACAGGAAAAAATAGCAAATGAACAATATGCTAATAGCAAATTATTGTGTTGTTTCTGGTTCTGACTATACAGATGATAAATATTTAATATTACTAATAATGTCCAGGTAAATTAAAATATGCTATGATTGTAGTGCACTTAGCAATATCTTTGTTACAATTGGTAGCTGGTATGGGAGTAACTAGACACGATCCCCACCCTCAGGGTACTGCTGATGTTAAGAGAAGGCAGAATGAACAGACCATTGGCAGATGGGATCAAAGTCACTCTACCAGTCAGTATCTCTTTCTTCCTTGGAAGAGCTATGGTAGTTCCATGAATTTGGTGGACAGGTTAGTTTCATCTGTGTGCCAGGCAGTGGTGATCTACTTCAATACTGTGTCAAGTTGACAAGAGGTAGGTTGTACTGGCTAGTTTTGCATGTCAACTTGGCACAAGCTAGAGATACTAGAGAGAAAGAAGCCTCAGTAAGGAAATGCTTTACTCAATACTACAAAAACATGTGAAGAAAAGTCTTTGTGCTCTGTTAAACTAGGATTTTCCTGTAAATAGGAAGCAACAAATCCACTTACACAGTTAATGAGGCTGTGAGTACATTCTGGGAAATTCAAACACATAGCTCCCTTAAAGGGAGTCCCATAGGAAAAACATGGCACAGTAGGAGCAAGAAATGACACTTTGAGAATGCAGCAAAGGCCTCTTAAACATTATTTGCCATCTTGACAGACCCAGTATGGTTTTCTGTTTTGCGTTGTTTTGTTTTATTTTCATATCCATGAGATAGAGCCAAAACTTAGAGGAAGAATGAGGAAAGGAGCTGGAGAAATGGCTCCCTGAGCAAAGCTGCAAGCCTGACAGCCTGAATTCAACCCCCTGGACTCACACAGTGGAAGGAGAAAACTGACCCCTGCAGTTTGTCCTCTGACCTCCGTACCCACACCAAATGTATAGATTACATATGTTTACATTTGAGAATGAGGTAGGAGGAAGGGACAGCTAAGTGGAAGGAAAGGGAAATGACCATGACCACAGAACAACTAGAACTGCAATAGTGGAGACAAAACTGGCATCGAAAACCATGAAGGCCGAAAGGAAATCCGGACTGTCATAAGACCGAGCATGTGCCTCCAACTTACCCCCCTAGAACAGCACAGGGGGAGTGGCTTATATAAGTCAGTCCCCCTGCACCAAGTGATTGCCTTGGGGTCAAATGTTGTTAGTCTTTCTTTGGCAGGTTGAGCAGGAGCAGTGAGTTTCTCAAGGTCAGAGTGTCAAGGAGGAGTAAAGTTTTAATGAAAGTGTGAATCCTAGATTTTTAGGTTCATGGACCTCCATAAGGGGCCCTGTGCACAGTGCTGGACTTTGCAAAGTGGCCTGAGAGCTATAAAAAGGGAGTCCACATTGGTACATTAGGTTTGATCATACTCATCCTAGTCCTTGCTACACGGCCCTTATCACCAACCTGGTCAGACATCCTCGCATTTGTACTCTAATTACGGTCCTTGAGTTCAGCTCTGAGCCTGTCTCTTCTTCACAATGGTTGAGCCTGCCTTCTCAGCCTTGCTGCTCAGGTTACAGAATGACTTGTTGGTCCTGGTCATATGTTTCTCTTCTGCTTCAGTGCCTATGCTCATAAGTTAGAGCAGGACAGGAACCAGGTATCATACCGTTGTGCCCAGAAACATCATTTTCTTTGCCTTCTGGCAACACTTATCTCCCTGCCATTGGGCTAGCTGTTTCCTCTTTCCTTTGATGATATGTACAGTTATCCTGCAAAATTCAGCTGAAAAAGAGGCTGAGGGGAAGGAGGAATTTGGTAATTTATCTGGAGAAAGTAGAAACTTACTTACCCCTTTCTCCTTCTTATTTGATAAGTAAAGGAGAATAGTTAGTGCTGACTTATTCATTATCTAAAAGAAACAGAAGCTTAATTTATTAGCAAGCCTGTTAAAACTGATGATTTTATAGTTCCTTATAAAATAAAAGAAATTCTTGCTTGTAGCCAAGCATGGTGGTATGTACCTATATAATCTCAGAGCTAGGAAGGAGGTGGAGGAGGATCAGGAATGCAAGGTCATCCTCAGGTCCATAGGGAATTCAAGGCCAGCTCAAAAGAAGAGAGGAGGAGGAGGAGGAGAAAAGCAACATTTGCTTTAAAAGTAAAGAAATAGGATGAACATATGCAAAGATAGATGTAACTGAACATCATAAGGAATGCATTCATTATGTAGGTGGCTGGTCTGCTATTTCATTGCGTGTTTGTTTTTATTACCAATAGAGGGTTGAGAGGTTTGTTCATCACTGTGAAGATATAGAGAGAACATAGTTTGAAATTGCACTAGTATTTACATCTTAACTTGAAGATACATTAGCATGTGACAGTGGCAGTTCCATTGTTTCAGAACAGTCTGCTCAAAGTGAGGCTGGAGTAGCCCAGGCCTCTTTCCAGGGTTATTTTCAAATAAGAAATGCTAGCTTAACAGCAGGCATACCATGGGTTCACAACCAGTGAGTCTAAATCTGTAGTGCCTGCTTAATGGTCCCTGGTAGGGGATTCCATATGTAAATGCTGAACTGTGAATGGCCAGCTGTATATAGATCCTCACCTTAGCCCCAGAACTGACTGGAACAGCCACTGAGGTCTCCAGACATAAGACTAGCTAGAGAAGTTGGTAACACCTTAGTGTGTCACAAGATATGCATTTCCTGTAGATCTGGACATGGATGTTCTCTACCCTTAGGTTTCTGGCCTATAGTTTTCTCAACCACACAACAGGGAATGCAGATCTAGACCCCACACAATGGCTAGTGCAATAGTTATTCTGAAAGTCTTTTCCTCCCTGTATATGACTGGTTTTTAGGCTCAAATTGGTATAATCTCTGTTTAGATGGTGGTAATTTAAGGGTTGTACTTAAATTGTTTTCCTAAAACACTCATTCAGAGCAGCAAATGGACTCAGAGACATAACAGGCCATGAATGCAGACACACAACATTCACTGTTGGTTGCACTGTATTTCCTCTGCTTCAATTTGGAATACTACACAAGCTTGGGCAGGAATTGCATTCTAGTTCTCTACTAAACTGTATGGTACCATCAACCATTCCCTGCTCAAACTGTGGGAAGTTAGGTGCTGGTCCAGGGGCTGTTGAGTCAGGAAAGAAGGTGTACAAAAGCTTAGGTAGTCCCTGGAGGCTCAGCAGAGGCCCAGAGCCCAGCCAGAGGAGCATAGGTGTCCCTAGAGGCTCAGCAGAGGCCCAGAGCCAAGCCAGAGGAGCTTATGTAGTCCCTGGAGGTTCAGCGGAGGCCCAGAGCCAAGCCAGAGGAGCTTAGGTAGAGTCCCTGGAGGTTCGGCAGAGGCCCAGAGCCAAGCCAGAGAGACAGAAACAGCACTAAAGACTTAGATGTCTGCTGCATTGTTAGGGGCTCAGCTAAGAATTTGCAAGAACTTGGGAAAAAAACAAGGCCTCATATCTTCTTGGGATGGGGAGATAGAGGATGGAGCTGGAATCTCCTGAGCCAATCAAAGCTGTTTGCAAGTGAGTCATGTTAAGGCTTGGAGCAGCCTTAAACATGCTAAATTTTGTTGTTATTTAACACCGTTCTATTCAGACATTTGCACTTTGTTTTTACTCATAAAATCAAATCCTGTGACAAATATTAATATCTTTAGTATTACTGAACTGGCTTTCAGATAATCTATTACTTACTGAAGTGGTTAATTTAAGGTGATTTTCTTTTCAATAAGGCCCATTTCTTAGGGGCCTGATGCTCCAGGCACTGTGGTGGGTATATTTGTATCCTTGCCAGTCTTTACAATATCCCTTTGAGATAATATTGACAATTGAAACAGATAAACTGAGGATCGAACAATGTAAGCAGTTTACCCAGTGGAGAATATAGGAGACTTGGGATTAGAACCCATTCAATTCAAATTTGTACTACAAACATTCTTTTTTTTTTGGAAAAAAATATTTATTTATTTTATGTGCATTGGTGTGTTTTCATGCATGTATATCTGTGTGAGGGTGTTGGATCCCCTGGAACTGGAGTCACAGACAGTTTTGAGCTGCCTTGTGGTTGCTGGGAATTGAGCCCAGGTCCTCTAGAAGAGCAACCGGTGATCTTAACCACTGAGCCATCTCTCCAGCCCCCACATTCTTTAAAGTAGAATAAAACTGAAGTATTAAGGCTTTGGATGTTTTCTCATTCATTCTGTTCTGTTTCCCATTTGTCACAGAATCAGTTTCCTTTCTTATAACCAATGATTCTCAACTTTCCTGATGCTATGACCCTTCAATACAGTTCTCTATGTTGTGGTGACCCCCAACCATAAAATTATTTTCATTGCTATTTAAAAACTTTAATTTTTCTACTGTTATGAATTGTAATATAAATATCTGTGTTTTCCCATGGTCTTAGGTGACCCCTGTGAATAAGTGCTTGCCTTAAAGGGGTTGTGACCCACAGGTTGGGAACCACTGCTTATAACTCTTTTTCTGTGTATACTTAACACCAAATAAAACTAGAGGTAGACTACAGGTGGGCCTTTCCAGGCAGTGGGATATCATGTGGAGTCTGCTGCATTGGTCCAGGAGAGAAACACTGGGAAGAACTACGGCCTGAGGACCAAGAACCAGATCCAGTTGACATGAGAGAAGAGACAGGGTTAGACTGCAGCATGCAGGGGCCAGGGTATTTGTACAGAACGGCTTTGGCATCTGGTGCATGCACACATCAAAATGGCTTCCACAGAGCCTCAGTAGGTGTGAACTGCCAGCTCACCTCAGGTAAGTAGTGTTAGAATAAGGCAACTGGAAGAATGTCAGCCTATCCTTTCCTTTTAATGTGTGCATGGACTGCACCATGAATGTAAGAGTGTGTACTTATCATCATCTTATAGATCCTTAGCTCAAAGTTGCCCTCCCCCGTGATTCTCCTGCTCTAGTTTTCACATGACTGAAAGCTGAGGCTCCTACTGGAAGGCTCTGGGAAAACATACTTTCCATTTCATTCAAACTGTTGCTGAACTTAATTCCAACAGAGGTAAGACTAAGATCACAGTTTCCCTGTGGGCAGCCAGGATTCCTGCCCAGCCTCTAGATCAGTGTTTCTCAACCTGTGGGTCACGACCCCAAGGCCCATTGGAAAATGCAGATATTTACATGACAATTCATAACAGTGGCAAAATTAGAGTTATGAAGTAGCAACAAAAATAGTTTTATGATTGGGGGGCGGTCACCACGACATGAGGAACTCTATGAAAGGGTCGTAGCATTAGGAAGGTTGCTCTAGATGCTTTCTTAGGCTCACTACCTTCTGTCTATACCACAAACCCAGCAAGACCAGGGCAAATCCATCTCATATTTTGAGCTTTTTTGGTTTTGTTTCTACCTACTGCAACTAACTCTGTCTTCCTCTTTGTCATCTCTTCATGGACTTCCACTTTTTCTTCTCTTCATGAGCTCTTTTGCCTTCCTCTTCTGCTTTTCAGTGCTCATGTGATAAATCAGGATAACCACTCCCCTTTAAGGTCTCCTAGTAACTGGTTGCTTCTGCCAAGTCCCCATATAGCTGGGTATGAAGTAGTGTTTGCACAACCAGAGGACAGAAATCTTCCTCCCACGCTATGCTAACACATCCATCTTCATTTCCCAATCCAGATGGGTTTTCAGTGGCGTACAGTATCTGCCTGGACTCCCACAGTTACTCCAGGCTTCTGGATCCTTCTGGTTCCAGAGAAGTCCTCCCTGGCTTCTCTAGACCAATAGAGATTAGTCTCCATTCTCTAGTCCATCATGTCCCATACCTCCCAAAAGCCTCTCTAGAGATTTCTGTGATCTTCTTCACCAACTCTGTCTTCCTCAGAAAACCTCATTGTGTTCTGAAAACTTTCCAGTTATTTCCCCCGAGTGGAGTGTTGATATCCCTCATCAAGCTCCAGGGACCTAGAATATCTGCCTTGTCTTTGACAATTTTCAGAGACCCTTAGGGAAATGTTTCCTAAAATACCTTTATAACTAACATATATAATAATTTTTATACCTTTAACAACTTAGAAGGAAAGAATAACTAAATTACTATTATTACTAAGTTACTTGACCTTGCCAGAAACAGATCTTGAATCTTAGAATATATGAATGAATTTAATAGGATATTTTGGGGATAGTACCCAAGTTCAAACTTGAAATTCACTTAGGTTTCATGAATACTTTATATACATAGCTTGAAGGTAATTTTATACAATATGTATAATTTTTTTTCATCAAACAGGTTTGTGTGGAAGCATCTATTTGTAGTTTAATATAAGAGCTCAAGTTTTAGGTTTTGATACAGGTCAGGCTCCAGCGTAAGGTCCTTTTTTGATATATTAATCTGAATTATTTGGGGAACCTTTGAACTTACAATTAATAATGTGAAGGCTTGGGGAACCCATCCCTCCAATTGAGTGCATTTGGTTTTTTCTAAAGTGCAAATTGTCAGCCCATATCAAAGGTTCAGTAAATCTGGAGTAGAATGCCAAGAAAACTGCACACAATATGAATGCCAGGATGGTGAAGAGATGTACCCAAGTGTGGACCGTGGCTGAGTAGTGCAATATTGAAGCTGACATCCAAGCTGAGGTTTTGGCTTCCGCCTTTCCATTTTATAACACAGATGGATATGCTAATTTGTAATGTTGGATTTCTCCATGTCCTTACAAACACATTCTTCACTGTGCTATGCCTGGACACTTGTTAGGGAGCACACTGCTTCTTCATATTCCTAAAAGGCTCTTACCTTTAGCACTCTGATGCTGGGACTGATCACAGCATACCTTCTGCACTGGGTTCTCCATATCCAGCAACTACTAACCTTTATCCACCCCCTTCACATCCTGGTGTGACTAGAGTGCATTGAAGGGGATACTTTATTTCTATGTCACAGGGGACTAAACTTTAATACAATGCTAAAGAAAGAAAGTGAATTTTGATTAATAGTTGAAAAGAAAATGAACCCTTCATAAGTTTTTCTTGTATGTATAGCTGGCACTATAAGACTAGAGGAGTATCTAGCTTCTATAGACCCACTACCATTTACCAGTCAATAAGGAAAATCTCCAATGCAATCTCCTATAGCCTTCAAAAATACTAAGGGTCATTGTAGCCCTATCCTGCAGATGAAAAAATAAATTGCAAAGGGGCTACAATTCACACAGGACTGTACACCCAGTTAGAAGAAATCTGAAAATGTAAACCCAGATGTCCCCCATAAGTCTTACCTTCTTTCTATTCATGTACACTTAATTTATAGGAAAAAAAACATTCAGATAATACTTTGTGTCTTTAAGCTAGGGCGTTCATTGATCCCTTATAGTTGTTGGCATGTTTTTGGACATCATATGCAACTTTAACACTTCTCTATATATTAAGTAAGTACTTTTCTCTTATAGTTCCTCTTTTACAAAACAGCCAAAAGAAATAAAATGTGCAAACCATCACAAGTCTCCCATGGGGCTTCCCCTTACATTTAACTGTCTCGCCTCAACATTCAAAATAGGCACATACATACTTATAAACACACGTCTTCCACATAGGCTTCCTTTCAACTTCCTCTTATCAAAAGGTCCAGTCAGCCTTCAGCTGAAGCATAGAGCTCATTTTGCCTGTCCCAGTTTTGAAGCTGTTGCAAATCCACACACACCTCCAGGGCATCTCTGGCATTCCTAGGAACTCACATTTCACAACAATTCCCTCAAAGGTTTCTTCATCCTCCTGAGTGGTCTACATGGCAGACACTCCATAGAAAGTCCCATCCTGAACTGATTTTGCCAGGATAGGACTGAGGTCCCCAGTATTTGACAGAATGAAATGGACTTACTGGCCAGCTGCCCCTCTGAGGTGCCCCTGTGCATATCAGGTGAGATGTCAAGGAAGTAAGGCCTCAGATCACAGTGTCTCTTTGTTTCAGGGAGAAATGTCTCTCACAGAGTCTCACTCCAACACCATAGCCCCAGTCAGTGTTGGCGTGAAGGAATGTTGGAGGTGGCTCTGGGGCTGTGCTTGCTGCTTCTCTTTTGATGTATCATACCTCCTGTTTAATACTCCATGCAATAAACCCTTCTAGAGCACCTTCCCAAGAAGGGTACTGTCTCTTTGAATAATGGCCAGGCTTTGGTTTTGAAAAGAGGTAGGTTGCATTTCATGTGTTCCTTTTTGCTGTCAAGAGTTAAATTTTAGTACCATTGATTACTTTGTCTTAGTTGTTTCAAGAAAAATGTCCCTTTTCTCTGGAGGCACTAGAAATTTATAGAAAGGGCCATGAAATCTTTTTGCTTGAAAACTAATGCTTTTTGTAAGTTCTTATGTGAATTTATTAGATATTAAAAAAATAAATATAACTATGTCATATTCTTTTATGTCTTCCAGATTTTAGTAATTGAGAAAGATATCAGAACTAGCTACATTATCCACATTATAATATAAAACACTAGATTGCCTAGGGAATATGGATAAGGAAATGCTTCTGATATAAAAAATGAACCCCAAATGCCACATACCCTCACAAATTATCTGGATTTGGTCTTTTAGATTTACCTGTAGGTCAGCCATACAGATGCTCATGACCTGATCCACTTCCAATTGCTGCCCAGAAGAAGGCAACATACTGACTTGGCTCCAGAAGGGAGCTCTAAGTGGCCCAGCCAGCTGCCCTGCTAGATGAGGAGCCAGGGGTAAGCAAGTATGCACACACCTGTCGCCAGTGACCATAACCCAGGCTTCTGTGTGCTGTGCTGTAGGTGACTCACCCTGTGTGTTCACTAGAAAGGACTTGTGGCAAGGCTGGCATCTGTTTCATCCTGCAAGATGGGGTGGCTTATCTTTACTCATACAAAGTCCTTCGTGACCTCCTGGAACCTGCTTTTACCCCAGTCTCCTAAGAAACACTTAGGATAAGGAAGGGCAAGAGTAGGGATGTACAGATTGGGAACATTGAGCAAATTACTCAACATGGCCTTTGAGTTCCTCTTTCTTTGAGGCTATAGAACAAATTTCCTCTCATCCCTGTGAGTATTTAAGGAGCCAAGCAGTAAATGTGTGGGTATTATTCTACAGTGATCAGGTATTAGGAGAAAGAATGGTGTTTGGAAGGAGAAAAGGATCTTTGAGTTGCCACTAGCTCAAACAGACAGTAGCATAGTGCCTACTCTTTCACATTATTGGTTTGCAAAGAGGGGTCCCAGAATTCCTCTCTGGTCTGTCCTTTAACATTTCAATCCTCCTTTGTGTTGAAGTCAAAGACATAGTTCTTACCTGATGACCATGTAATCAGCCAACAGTTTACGTGATGCAATTCAGGAGAGCAGGAGTATGTCATGTTTCATGAGGAAAGCAAAAGTAGATAGATACTAGAGGGATGAGCAGGGGCAATGCCAGGAAGGTGTATATTCACAGACTGCATTCGTTTTCTCTAGTGCCAAGGTAAACAAGGAAAAGTTGGCCAGACTATTTTTGTTTGGTGGTGTTCAAGAAGTGGAGGATACTGTTATGTTTGTTTGTTTGGAAACAAGAGGTTCACTGTCTTGTCTCAGTTGTACTGAATTCACTAAGTAGTTTAAGCTAACCTTGAGTTCGTAATTTTTATGCCTCAGTTTCCCTTACTGGTGGTAGGCTTTAAAAGTAACATGACTAGGTTTGCACATAAGAATAATCATACTAGCTCTACTGTAGAGAACAATTAGAAATGGGCTCTATCAACAAGTAAGAACATGATCATGGCCTGAATTAAGGAAGTGAATAGCAGAGAAGACAAAAGCAGGTAGATTTTTAAAGGGTTTGGGAGACTAAATGAAGGAGAAAGCAAGGAAGAGAGCTCTTCCAACTTGTCTGTGCCCTGCAATAGAATGCCCTCACCAGAGGAGGAATCTGGAGGGATTAATTAAGACTAGAAAGGAAGGTCAAGAGTGCTTGGCAGACTCCTTACCTCAGTTTTCATATTCATACCTGCTGTAGCTCAAGATTGCTCACACCATACAGCCCATATTACATAAATTAATTTTATAATGTGAAAATCTAAAATGAAGGTCAGTGAAATGGTTCATTGGATAAGGGTACTTGGTGCATAGTCTGACAACCTGAATTAGGTCCTCAAGACCCAACATTGCCAAAGAAGAAAACCAGCTTCCAAAAATTATCCTGGGATTCACCTAATACACAGACATACATATGCATAGAGACACAATTTTATCTAAACTGAACAAAGGTATTGGTGTCCACAAACTTGAAGAATACCCTCTGTAAAGATTCTATAAGAATACTGGCACAGAGAGATGTGAAAAGGAGAGTGGATGAGCTGATTGCATCCACATCCACCATCCATTCATCTCTGGAATCTCTGAGAAACTGACCTGCTCATATGTTTCTGATTAATTTTAATGGGATTCCCTTGCAAACCATAGATTCTAAATTACCCCTCGGTAGGTATAACATCTGTAGGAGACATATTATTTACCCTGAATAACCCTTGGGTACTGTTACACTAAGTTCTGACAGAAGCTGAATTCATGGTCTTCTTACAGTCAAATGCCAACTCTTCACATTTTTTCTCCTTATAAACCACAGGAGATACTTATTTATAATATTTTGAATCACAGTTAGTTTCATGTTAAAAATATCAAATATAATCTTACAAGAGATTTTATGTATTTATTTTTCATTTTGGTTTGGTTTGGTTTGGTTCAATTCAAGGACAAAGAATTTTTTGGTGTAAGGGAGGAATATTTTTTTCCAAGTTTGAAGTTTAAACAATTTAGTAAGCATTCCACGTTGAGCTCACAGAAAAGGGGATTTGCATATGAACTTGTTGCAGCCAGAAAGCATGTCTAAACATGCTCACAGTCTATGGGAGTTATCTCTATCCATGGCAGCTGCTTTTGGTCCCTCATTCTTCTCTTTTCTTCCTTCCTGCAGGTCACTGGATTGACACTGTCTCAGGACCTTGATGATCTTGCCATCCTCTACCTGGCCACTGTTCAAGCCATTGCTGTAAGACACTTTAATGACAGTTCAGAAAACAAACTTTGTGCTACCAATATGTTCTGAGCCACAGGATCTCTGAGATGCACCATAATACTTTTGCAGCAGTTTCTTCATTAGAAGAGAGCTTGCCACAAAGAGATATTTGCCTGTCCAGTGATAATGACAAGGGTTCTCACCTGCTTTTATGATAAAGTCACTGAAATGAAAGCCCTTGTGCATCACGCTTGCCATTTGCCTGATGTCTTCTAAATTCAATACAAGGAAAGAGGCAGATTCCAAGTACACGTGCAGTCAGAAAACTGCTGTTAAGAATGTTTGCTTTTATACAATACATAATATTGTTCACTTTACGAAAGAATTCATTATAAGGTTCCTTTAATGAATTCTTAGAAACTCATGGGTTGGGGCTAGTTATGGGTGGTTAAAATGATTAAGGAAAGAAGGGAAAGTTTAATCTGAAATGTGAGAGGCTCTTAAAGTAAGGTCCAAACTGAAAACCAAACTATAGAGGCTTAGACATTGCCTAAGGAATCTTCCTGTGGAGCACTGCTCCACCAGTGGGCTGCCAGAAGGTTCTAAACCCTGACATAATATAAAAGTTGGCACATGTGCCTGTACTAGAAAGTGCATTTTCAGAAGTGGGTCATGACTTTCAGCATCTTAGAGAAGGTCTATACCCTACAAAAAAATAAGTGGTTTTTTTAATTTTAGAAAGAGAAAGGAAACTCTCATAAAAGAAAAGTCAGCTTACTAAATTATGATATAGAATTTATTATTCATCATTAAACCTATGGCTTATTATTATTATTTAGATTTATATTTATGTATATGTATATGTATATGTATATGTATATGTATATGTATATGTATATGTATGGCATATGGGGGTGCCAGGAGAAGTCATTGTACTTAGGAGCTATAATGAAAGGTAGTTGTGAGCTGCCAAATGTGGGTGCTTGGAATCGAACTCACATCCTCTGAAAGACCAGTATATTTTAAAAATTTTTTACTATGTATTATTATCATGATTGGTATGGTACTAGGGATTGAACCCAGATCCTTATCATCTGAGGCAAGCACCTACCTCTGAACCTATCTCTATCTCCAAATAAATATTTTTGGTGTACTTGTTACTGCTGTGTAGACGTAAGTAATGTTCACTAATTATTTTTTCTTTCAACAGCTGCTTTTATAATCTTACTATTTTTAATATATACATACATATTTATCCATATTACCAACAGAAGTGCTTTGTTAGTACTCATACTTACCCATGTGTGCCATGTGTTAGGTCTAGAGAACAGAGCTCCACAGTCACCACAGTACTATCCCTTTTGCAGAGCCATTGCAAAGGTGTAGAGAACCTGCCCATTCAGCCACACAGCCCCTGTAGACTATAGGCCAGACTGTTTCTCCCTTAAGCAACTTCCCTCTTGACTTAATACCTTGACCAGTTCAGTGAAACCTTCAAAATTCTTTCTACGTGGAAACTACAGGCAAACAAACAAAAGAAGCAGGCAAAAAAAACCCAGACAACTCTGGCATCTGTCAAAATGGAGAAAGTGAATAAAAGATGAAATGTGAAATATGTCTATCATTAGTAAAGACATTTACTAATCGTGTTTTGAAATGAAGAAGATTGTCATGATACTACTAATTCAGAATAGAATTTGGAGATATTTGTGGTGTGTGTGTGTGTGTGTGTGTGTGTGTGTGTGTGTGTGTGTGTGTGTATAAAGCTCTGTACTAAATACTTTGTGCCATCCCCTGATTTAATCATATATTGATATTATGTTCCTCAGTCCACTAACTAGAATCCCAAGCCTTAGTACAGTAAATTAACTTGTTCATTGCCATGTAGTTCATATATGCCAGAGCAGTGATGAGAGCCCAGAGTTTATAAAATAAAACAGAAGTATTGAGGCTATTTTAATGTTTGACTTGTGAATGTAATTGTATGAAAAGGCTCGCAATTGGCTAGGTCACTTCCATTGAAATGGACAGTTCTGGAAAACAGGAGATGCATGATGCTCACATCTTGTGAGCAACTGCTAAGAGGTGGACATGAAAGACAAAGCTAAACAGGAGAGATCAAGGACATTACCCCATAGTGGTAAGGACTGTGACCCTTCCGGGGACCTCCAACTCTGTGCCAGGCCCCAGAGTACCTTAAGACTGCAGCCCTGTAAACCAAGGGGCTTGTCTTTACATTTGAGCTGAGGGCAGGCTGTTTCCCAGGGTCTCACAGTACACACTAGTTAGAATGGGAACCTGTGTCCATCTCAACCTCAGCTCCTGCTCGCTCTACTTTGTCATGGAGTTTTTCTTTGATCTTTTCATAAAAGCTACGTGAGTGAAATAAGTTTTCAGGCATTCCCAGAGCAGCTTTTACTTAACACATATCAGAAAACATCATCCATTTGGCCTGGAGTTTTTTTCACAGGCTCCTTTTCCTGGTAAGAACATTGGAGCAGGAAGCTCAGGAATGCAGAAGATTAAACTTAATAATGCATGCAGGAGAGGAGGAGGAAAGAGCCAGCTATGTTTTCTCAAGTAACACACATTTGGGAAATCAATCTTATATTTAATGGGCCATACATACATTTAAAGCAATCCTATTTTTTCTGTCTATTGGCTTAATGACCTTTATAATTCCATGCAGGGAAGACATTTTAAGACAGATTTCCTGATAAAGCTTTATTGTAGAGTCAATTAAATTTGGGAGGGGTTCCATCTGTTTGAAAAAGTATCTGAGTGTACTGATTTCCTAGGCAAAAATGTGCATTTTAATGAAGCATTTTGATAACAGATATTTTCCCATAATGTTCAGCTTTGGAAAAAAAATTGTTTCCTTCTTCCTGAATATTGCCTTAGCACCTATTTGTTATTGTTAGTTAAACCGTTTCCTCTATATTAACATCCATGGTTGGCATGTAGCAATGGAATGAATCTAAAGAGAGAAAAGTTAGCTTCAGACTATGGGAAACCCCTGCATGCAGTAAAATTCTCTCTGGCTTGGCTTCTTTGAAAAGGCCTGTCAGGCACTTGGTTCCTCCCCAGCTTGTCTGTCTGTAATTCTCTTTTCAGAATAGACCCTTAAAAAGGACTATTTGCATTTGAAGTCTATTGATTTGCATTTGGTTCTGTGGCCCCTCGGAATGGTCTAATTTTAATTTAAATTTCTCCATGAAAACATTTTTTCCAGAAAGGTGAGCACAGAAGCATTTTTACATAAAGCCTTTTGGTGGGCATTTCCACTGTGGAGCATCACACAGTGGAGTCTGGGACACTGAAGGGAAGGCCCCGAAAAGAGCTGCTAGAGTGGGAAAAGGGAGACAGGCTGTCACAGCACTGAAGGGAGTGCCTCTTGTTCAGGTCCTTACGTTTTCCTTTCACAGTCATGTGCTCTGCTTCGCAATGACCCCAGTCCCAGACTGCTAATCACATCGTCCAAGTGGGCTTAATAATCTCCAGTTTCTAGTTTGTCTTAAAACGAGAGATGGCATTGGCATGCATGCACAGGAGAATGCCTCCTGAGCCTCTATCCAGAAGAGGTCTTTTGTCAGTGCTCCCATGTGCCTGTAGCTGGGAGGTCATCAGGCACATGCTACGGTGTCATACCATGTCTCAGGCCATACCTAGTTCTTTTCATGTTACCATTTTTCACAATCCACATTCAACTAAATGAAAATGATATTGTTGGCCTATCAGTAAAGGAGACGTGAACCTTGGGTTGGTTAGAAGAAACAGGTGAACTGCCTGCCAGATTAGAGTTTCCTAAGGTCAGTGCTCCTGCTTTCAGCTGTGTAGATCCCAATCTTCAGGAAAGACCACAGTGGCCTAGAACAGGCAGTCCTCCAATGATCCACAATGGACTGACTCATGGACATCCATTGATCTCGTGAAGTTAGGCATCGTCTTGTTGTGTGTGACAGTTCTTTTCTGGGGTTCAAGATCCACCCAAAACTAAAGAAAGAACATCTAAAGAGAATCACCAGTACTTAGGAGGCTGAGAGTCAGCTTGTATGCTGCAGCAGGTTTCATTTTCAAACACGGTACAACCATAGATGCTCTTTGAGGCCCAAGTTTTACTAAGTGCATGGTTTCACCAGGTTCATGAGCAGCTTCAACACGTATGCAAGACCTCTGTGCTGGAACCTGCTGCGCCTTTGTTCCTGGAGCCCCAGGGCTTCATTATTTACTGTCAACCAATGGGGTGTCTTATCCTGTGGCCCTAGGTCACCCTCTGACCCCTCCCTCATTTTTAGGGACTCTCCTGGCCAGGAAAGATGTCACTGTAGAGAACCTTATCAAGGGAAACTTCACTTACCTGGATGCCCTCCCCCAGGACCTGAAAACAGGGAAGTATGCTGTGGACTTCCCAAACCTTGGTTCTTACCTGAGCCAAACTTCTCATTCGTCTTGCCCTCTGTGTACATGAGGTACCAACTGTCCAATCACACTTACACTTTTACTGAGAACTCTACTATGGCTCATTTCTGTCCTCCAGCCCAGTCTCCCTTTGGCAGCTCCACCCTTCATTGAGATGCTTGGGCCTTCCAGACCTTCAGCTTGTTATGTTCCCTGACCTCCTCCCCCATCTAGCCAGCAATCAACTCCCATCCTTGTGCCTACAGCATTGCTGTCTCCCCAAACCCCTCAGTCTCTAAACATTCAAAGACCTCTTTGTCCACTGGAAATACTCTCTTCACTGTTTTTCTTCAGAACCACTGCTTAACATCACCCTATGGCTGCCTTCTCAATGCTATATCATAGTTTATCTTAAAAAAATCCATATCCCCAAATAAATTAGGAATTTTGAGATACTACTTTTGGAACATCCAGAAAAATTTTGGTTACAGCTATTTAAATGACCAAACCCAAACTACAAATTATATATTAAGATTCACTTCAATGGCCCTAAAGTAGTGTCCTCTCCTCAACCCATAACAGAGCTACTGAGTAAAAAGTAAACTCAGCAAGGTAGGAATGGGTAAGTCATTTCAAGAAGGTATTAGGACAGATGGCTTGAGTGAAGCTCCAAGCCGACCATAGTGTGTGTCCTCCATGTCATCCCAGCTCACTAAAGGACTGGCTGGGAATGGATGCTGGTCCAGAGGCCTCATTATCAGAGCACAATTACCTGGTTTCAGATGATAATAAAGGCAGTTTTAGTCTTTTGCCTCTTTCCATAGTTATGTTGCTTGAGAGTTTTTCGTTATTGTTGTTTGGTTATATTGTTGTTGTTATTATCATTATTATTATTATTATTATTATTATTATTATTTGTGTGTGTGTGTGTGTGTGTGTGTGTGTGTGTGTGTGTGTGTGTGTGTGTATGGGTCTGTGACTTTTATTAGTTGCAATTTAATGAAGGAAGACTGCCCCACGTGTCACTGACTGATAACTTCAGAGCAGCACTACAATGAGCCCATTGCTAGTACCTCCTAGAGGGCCTGGGCCACAACTGACTCTCATCAGCTGTTTGAATGAAGTGCACTAAAATGAGCCCTGATCCCTAAGGCTTGGGAAGCATTGCAGCAGACAGGTTGGAAAGGATATAAGACCGAGATATGTGGAGGCCTATAAGATCAGGGAGTTTGGTATGAGGCCCTGTCTCCTAGGAATGTCAGAAGCTACACTAATAAAGTCTCACCAACATGACTGGCTGCCCAAATGTGAGCTGAACAAGGACACCAATAGGCATGCCAAAATGCATAAGGAAAGCCCACATGGCCTTAACTCTACACAAAGAACTACAGGCAACTAAGGAATGTTGGGAGCAGGAGAAATATCTTACCCAGGGAAGAGCAGGTCAACTGGTTATTCAATAACAAATGGTCAGCCCTGAAAACAAATTCAAAATATATATATATCACAAATGCATGTAACAATAATTAATGAAAAAAGAAACTATGAATTTGAAAGAGAGCAGGAGGGATATATCAGGAAGTTTGAGGGGAGAGATGTGATTATATTATACTCTCAGAAGAAAAGAAAAGAATTAAAGTGAAATAAAAGTAAAGAAATTAGTTGTGATTACACCCTGTTTTTCATGGTATTCTCTTACTACTGTGACAAGAAGATAGTGACTGCAGAGGTTTGGAGTCAGGCAGAATGCCCTGTATGAGCCAGCTGTGTGACCCCGGTGACATGATCTCCGAGGCTCAGATCTCTAGGATGGGCATACAGAGCTCTGGGGGCCCAGCCAAGTCCATGCCAAGCACGTGTGTTCCTGATCACCTGCCTTCACTGCCATCCTGATGTTTTCTTCTGTTTTCTCCTTTAAGTTTGGGACTCGTTTCATCATTGAGGCCATGCAGGCAGCAGGGCACTCTCTCAGCACCCTCTTCCTATGTGGAGGCCTAAGCAAGAACCCCCTTTTTGTGCAGATGCATGCTGACATTACCGGTAAGCCTCATGGGGGCAAGGGCATCTTCGGCAAATGGGTATGGCAGGTTAAAGGCAGGCTGAGGATAGGGGGCCATTGGTGGTGATTCACGTTGTTAAGATAACTGTATAGTCCGTGTCCTCATAATGGGGAAAATGACTCTCATGTATGTCCAGTAACTGAATAGGACACTAAGGCTGCCAAGGACAGATCTTAATTTGAGCATTTTCCCATCTTTTTTGAGTACTTCTGAACTAAGCCATGTGAGGAATATTGAAGATATAGAAATGAATAAAACATAACCTTGGCTTTGCAGAGCTCAAGGTCTCTCCAAAAAGGCAAACAGCTAACAGACACAATAAACACAGTGTGGCAGGAGCTCTGAGTGAGAAAAGCATGGAGGGCACTTAACTCAGTTTTAGACTGTGTAGTACAGGGCAAGTGGTTAGAGTATCTTAAAAAAGAAGGAAGGAAGGAAGGAAGGAAGGAAGGAAGGAAGGAAGGAAGGAAGGAAGGAAGGAAGGAAGGAAGGAAAAGAGAAAGAGAGAAAGAGAGAAAGAGAGAGAGAAAGAAAGAAAGAAAGAAAGAAAGAAAGAAAGAAAGAAGAATGCAGTTCCCCAATGTTGTGAATAAAGTCTAGCTATAGACTGGGTATGAAATCCCAAGAGGCCCCAGATACTGAGATTACTTCTCAGTGCCTAAGAATCACGGCTCTTATCATAAAGTCATACACTATGTATCTTGTGATGGGCATGGAGGTTGGGGAATAGTGGCAGAGTGACATCTAAGAAGAGCCCAGGGTTCCAGGAAAGGCTCTCTGTGAGGAACCTGCATGTGGCACAAACCCTGACCTAGACTCCTGTCTCTGTGAGCCAATGCCCTCACAATTCATCATCTTCCAAAGTGTCTCCTGGGGACTAACTCTCCCTCCAGCACCCATTGCTGGGTACTTAGATACCCGATATAAACATAAGATAAGGGGAGGCAAATAGGGGAGCATGAACACTGTCTGCAGCCTCAGCTCCTGCCTGACATGAGCTCACCTTCCCCTGGCCTCTCTATTCCTCATGACTCCACCCACTATGTTCCTGACACAGCACGCAGGTTAGTGTCTAGACTCAAACTGTCTCATTGGATCTCCTTTCCTGCTCCAGGCCGTGCAGATTCCTACATATGTGATCTTTATCCAAGTGACAGGCTCAGTTGATCCCTGCACATCAGGTAGATGAAACTCAATAGAATACCTGTTCCTACCTTACAGATGAGTAGACTGAGGCACAAGTCAACATATAGTATTAAGGGTAGATCTTGCAAAGCATGGACTTTGCTCCGCTTAGCCAAGTGCCTAGCATGTTGGTAGGAATCAGACTGCAATCACTGAATTGTCCCTTACTGCTGAAATTAGAGAGTAGACTACAATGCAGTCAAGCAAACTGACGACAGAGGAGTAAGTTCAATTGACTTCCCTAAACCAGCCAGTCAGGTAAGAACAGGGCCAGGTTGTGATTCTGCTGCTGCCCTGGCTTTCTAGACCTTCCCTTTGGTACTCTCTGATGATGCCTGCCCTCTTCCAAGGTTTGTAGAACCTGCTGAAGAGGGCCATGAAGAGTGAGGTAGACAGAAACAAAAGTCAGCTTAGCTGGGTGGTTCAGATCAGATACAGGCCTGAAATGTCCTGTTTATTTTCCACTTTCCAGCCTTCAGTTAGCCAAAGCCTCCATCCCACCTGGATGAGACAGGAGGATAGAAGCCAGCTTTAGTCCAGGGAATGGGAAAAGGGGCCCTTGAGCAGGTATCTAGATGTGACCTGGGCACAGCCTGAGTACTAAAGGCTCCTTTGTGAAAATGGGTCATCCTCTAGTCATGTGTCCCTGAGAGTCAAAAGCCAGGGAAAGCCACTTTGCCACAAGCTCTTCATTGGAAACTGCTGTCCTCTGGGCTGTTGAATGGAAGGCTGTTAATGGTTGTTTGGGTTCAGATTGCAATTGGACCCTTTGTCTCTAACTACTGGCCAGTTACAGTTGTAGACAAAGAGACCTTTTCTTTGCCTAAAATTCCTCTACTCATGAGTGACAAAGGATGGCAAAGTGCATCTGCCTTCAAATGCTTTGGCTTCTGTTAAACTCATTAATGCATCCGATAAAATAGCTCACATTCCAGGCAAAGCCTCCCTCTTCCTGCCTTCACCCAGGGATCAGAAAAAGGAAAGCATTTGAGTCTGTCCTGTAAGAGAAGCTGATGGAAAGGTGAGGCCCTTGGTATCTTTAAGCACCGGAATTGTTCTCTTTTCCTGTGCAGAACAATTTAGAACAAAGCACAAGCGTGGTACGGAATTTTCAGACATATGGGTGAAAAAATGCAGAGCAGAGGAGCGGAAAGAGCTGCAGGCCAGCTGTCTGACCTAGGGGGATTACTTTACTTGTGGGAGCCCAGGGTCCCTCTTCCAAAAAAGCAGTAATGTTGTCATCTCCCTCATGTAGATCATTCTGAAGAATGGATGCTCAGGAGTTTGAGTTCCAGGCTCTGGCTTAGTTCTCAGTGAGTGTTCCCAGCCTGTTGCTTTAATTCTTCCCTACAGGTAGCCCCATGCCCAAAAGAAGATGACATGGTAGAGAAAAAGACAGTTTACAGCTTTGTAATCAATTTTGGCTAGATTAGGAAAATCTGGCTTCATGCAGTCAGGGAATATGGGCCGCACCAGCTAGGGAAATGACATGGGCATGAAAAGGCACGTCCTGTACCCTGGCCAGTGACTTGACTATGCTTTCCAAAACTGTTTGCATCTACCAAGTAACTGTAGGTCTTCCTGCAGACTTGGGACTAAGTGTTCTGTTTTTGAAATTGTACAATTTAATGCCGGTAGTTTCTCTAGCGTTTCCTTCTTCCTGTCACACCATTCTGACCAGTAGTTCATTCATTTATGTCACTCAAAAGCAACCCCTGTCAAGTGCTGAACTTGGCTTGAGAATACAAAGAGTACGATGTCAATAGGAGATCCATTACCAACCAGGAAAGTTTCTATAGTCTTCTGTCCAATGTAAGAAGAACAGACTACAGATCCAGAGGTCAGAGGTGACAGGACCCGGCAGGGAAGGGAATCCTGGCCAATCTGAATAAAGGGTTTGTTTACAGAAGTATGGGAAACCTAGGCAACCAGGGAGACCCGTACAGCTGCTAACAGATTCCCATTCCCTAGGCCTAAGGGTGAGGATCTGGAAGCATCCCGCCTGAGATCGGAGCTTAGTCCAGATTTAGCCAGAGGGCACTTGGCAGATGAGAAAAGGGAGGCATGGAGAGGTTAAATAACCTGTCTAATATTGCACAGCTGTGTCAGCAAGGAAGCCAGAATTCAAACTCTGGCAGCCCCACTCCAAAGTATGCTGAACTATAACCTGAGAGTTAATGAGGGGTTCCTGGGGGTCCCTGTCCAAGGAAGCAGCCGGGGATTCATTTGTTTCCACTCAGGGACAGGGAAGTTGTCGTTCTATTTCAGAGGAGCTGAAGATGAATATTGCTTGGAAGCTATAGTCTAAAGAAGTTCTAGGTCAGTAGGAGGCCTGGGTGGCATCCGATTCATACACACATGTACGTAGTGTGCTCTCTGGCTGAGCCACCAGTACTGTTCTGTGTGGCCTGGCATCCGGCCTTACTCTCTGGAGGGCTGATGAGACCTTTTCTTTTGCCACAGCTCCACTCTGCAGGTCCCATGAAATCCATATAGAACCCTTACTTGCCGTCAATGTTGAGTCTAGCAGTAGGAGCTACCATGTCTCCAGGGCTTCGCACAGACCAGGAAATAAGTGAGCTCCACCTGAGGACTCTGTCACTAACACACACAGTGCTCCTGCACAGGAAGCCCTAGCCCTGTTTGGTACCTGAGATAACCAGGGCTGAAAGAGTTCAAGAGATTGTGAAGGACTCCAGAGGAAAGGAGGCAGGGAAGAAGCCAGGCCTGAGCTTCTCCCAGGGCTCTCACTCACCTGATGGCTAGTGGCACAGCCAGAGGCAGGCCTTGTTCTGATTCCTGTTCCTGGCTGTCTAAGCGGGGATGGTGGAAGCTGACCTGACCTGGAGGAGGCAGGTAAGTTAACAAGTGTGCCTTCCTAGCAGAGGCAGGAAGAGAGCTGCAGCCTTTGTCTACAGGAGACTTTCTGCCATAAAACTTTCATCTCTTGACTAGAAAATCAAGTCATCCTGTGAAAAGTAGATGGAATTTTTAACCCCATTTTTCAGATAAGGAAACCAAGGTATGGAGAGATGGGAACCCCCAACTTAGGATCCCACCATGAAGTTAGTGAAGAAGCTGATGTGTAGACCATCTTCAGATCCAGGACACTGGATCCTGTAGGTGGCTTTTGCTCTGCTTCCTTCAAATGCCTGTTTCAGTCTCATGTCCACTGTGTCAGCCACTGGCCCAGAGAATCATTCTTTCATCATTTAATTATCATGATCTGCATCCTGCTCTAAATATCGGAGACACAGTGGTAGGCAGATTGTCCAGAAGTTCTCAACTGGTGGATCAAGACCCCTTTGACAACCCTCTATCTCTAAAAATATTTACATTTGTGATTCATAACAGCAGCAAATTACAATTGCAAAGTAACAATGAAATAACTTTATGGTTGGGGGTCACCACAACATGAGGGGCTGTGTTAAAGGGTCCCAGCATTAGGAGGGTTAAGAAACATTGGCCTAGACTTGTAGTGTTCAGTTTTCCAGGGCAAGGAATAAGACAACCTAAGTAGTCAAACCTGTAGGAGAAAAGTGAATGGGGGAATTCCAGGAGCAAGGGAGGAGTGCTGAAGATGTCTCACCATTTTAAATGCAATGACCAAGGAAAATTCACATTGTGTTTACACCATTGAGAAGAGGCAGTCACATGGACATCTGGAAGGGCCTTGAAACCTACTCAAGAAATTGCAAGGGAGGGAGGTCCATGTGGTGGGTAGGAAAAGAGAGGCTAGAAGCTAGAAGAGGGTTGTGTCAGACTGTCTAAGGACTATGAATTAGTCTGGGAGATAGGAAGCCCTGGAGATGAGTACATATGAGTTAGAGAACAAGACTTTCCATGGTCTAGATCTGTCACTGCATCTGAGACTTGAATAACAGGACATAGCCTGATTCATTTCAGCCTCTACTAGGCCCAGCAAAGCATGTAATAGCATAGAGAAACTAACTCTGAATAATGTCAAGTAGAGCTGCCAGAAGCCAGAGACCTGGGTG
Organism: Onychomys torridus; assembly: GCF_903995425.1. NCBI lineage: Eukaryota > Metazoa > Chordata > Mammalia > Rodentia > Cricetidae > Onychomys > Onychomys torridus. The sequence continues at coordinate 112,684,304 of NC_050444.1, forward strand.
CCACGGTCTCACAAGTTGATAGATGTGGTATTGGCTTCCTTGAGGCTCTTGGTCAGTATACCAGCAGGCACAAGGCAGAGAAATCCCTGAGACTCAATATCCCAAGACACTGAGGACTTCAGGGAGGTAAAAGTATTGCTGCTTTGACATGGGGTGCTTTGCCTCTTGCAGGTGCTTGCTGGCTCCCCACAGCCCTGATCCTGCTCACTAACCAAGGTGTGACTTTGTCCTGTGCAGGCATGCCTGTGGTCCTGTCACAAGAGGTGGAGTCTGTCCTCGTGGGTGCTGCTATTCTGGGTGCTTGTGCCTCCAGGGACTTCACATCTGTGCAGGTATGTTGGGATCCATGGGTGGCTGTGGTCCCTCCCCTGTCTGAGGCTTGTCTGTCCTCTTGACAGAAGCTTACAGCTTGCAAAACACACACAGGATATAATTAAGAAATGATAGGTTGTAACCAGATAATCACAGGCACTGGCAGCCTCTGACGTAGTTAATTCAGCCTTCCTCTGGCTTCACCTCTGTTCCTATGAATTGTTCTGCTTTTCTCTTCTATAAAAGAGCTCCTAAATTACTTAGCCTCAGTTTCCCCTAGTCCATTTTTCTTTGATCAAATGAAACAGATAATGTTAAAAAATACTGGGTTTTTTACATGTACTTCAGAGTTTTATTTGCTTATTTGAGCCTAATCACATTCCAAATATTTTTAATGCCTCTGTCAACAAGAAACATAAAAGAAAGTGTTGTTTAAAAAAATTAAAAGAAAAAATAAGGAACAAAGTATAGGAAGCCAGAAACAATTTGGGGGTGGTGATTGAGTACATGATTTTGCTCTGAGCTTCCTGGCAGCCAAGACAAAAAAAGAATGCATGATAAATTGCATAATTCTTAATTTAAAAAAGAGGAAACATACTAGTTTCTGGTAAGAGACAAGCTTTTCCTGCTGTGAAATTACAAAAGACATTTTACATGCCGAACATTGTGAAAGACTCTGAGCAGTAAAATGATACAAAATCCTAAACAATGAGTATGAGGTAGCAGCTACAATGACAGGCTCTGTAGTAACTCCTGGAAGCAAGTAAGACCTTCCAGGTACCAGCTGAGAATCAGAGAGATTAATGACTTGCCCACATGTCCCAAAGTTAAGAACCAGGTGTTCTACCAGCGCCCCAACCATTAGAGTTCAACTTGCTAGGTTCTTTAGTATAGCTTTCCTAATGGTTATAATACCCTTTCAGGGTCTATAAGAGATACCCAGAAACTTGCAAGAGTAGATCGTTGGAAACTTTCAGAAGCAGAATCCCATTTTCAGTGTCCACATTCTTTGCTCTCCATTCTGGGGAAGGTGGCACATGGCACCTTCTCTAACAGTGACTGTGAAACATCTCTCCTAAGGACCTGAATCTGCTCTTGGATCCACGTGCATTTTAATAGAAGCCTTTAAACAGAGGTGGTATCATTGAATTGTTCATATCTTCTGGGTTCTGAATTCTCTCAAAAATGGGTTGTTAAACAGAGACACTGTCATCAGATAGGGAGCTTCTGTCTGAGAAAGGCCTGGGCTCATACCTGACATCATTTTTCTAACCAAATCCATGTAGTCTTGAGCTCTGGACTTGTTTGGACATACTCAGTGTCACCTGTCATTTTCAGTGCTTACTTCTTTAAAAAATGTCTACGAATGGAGCTGGATATGTGGCTTGGTGCTTAAAAGCACTCTACTGTTCTTCCAGAGGACCTGGGTTCAATTTCCAACACATTAGATGTCTCATAACCATCTGTGACTGCAGTACTAGGGAGCCCACTGCCCTCTCTGACTTCTGAGATCACCTGCACACACACAGGTGGTGCATATGCATATACCTAGGCACCCACACATGCACATAAAACAAAAATTAATTAGTCGATACAAAGTAATGTGTAAGACTAATTGCCTTTGATATGACTGACTCTAGAGGTAAAGAGCCTATAAAAGCCTTTAAAGTCTTTATAAGAACAGCACTGGGGTAATATACCTGGAGCTGCTTTGGAAATATATATATACATGGCATTGTTCATTTCTACAAAGAAGAAGGACGAGCTTAAACTTTCAAGGTGAACTGAAACAGACCTCATTCCTGTCTGTGATTCATACTTCCTCCAGAACACTACATTTAGCATCCCTACAGCTAAATTTTTGTTCCTAGTCTAAGTTATTTCCATAAAATAGATTATGGAGGTATGTAGAGGTTCAGTCAAAATCTTTGCTTAGTTTTTAGGGTCTTTTATACACGGTAACAATTTATACACTCACCAATAGTATCTGAAAATTCAAGGTTCATGTTTCTTATAAATTAAAGCTCCATTTATCTTTCATGCTCAAGCATCTCATAATCCAATTCATTTCACATCTGGTCCTGATAACAGCATGCTTAGTAGGTCTTTGCCCTTTACTACTTAAGTGTGTATTTCTGGGAGATATGAGATGCTGGGTTCTAATTAAATAGATTCAGATTTCAGATTAAAATTTCTTAGTATGTATTCTACCCACTATGCTAGTACCTGTAAAAAAACCAACAAACGACTTTGGAATGATAGTTAACAGTTTCAAGAAGAATTAAATTGAGACTGTGATATTGGTTCTAACACATGTTAAACATATTGCCACAGGTAATTAACAGTGCTTTCTTATCTTTATACAAGCATCTCTCCTTCCTAAAGGAACAGAAACAAATTTGGGATCTGATTAATTATCAGTCTCTTGGTTCCAATCCAGTTTGTAGAATAGCACCCTGGGTGTAAAAGCCAAAATATTTATCTCAAAATTAGAATTCTATTTTTAAGAATAAAAGACATGTAACATCTGATTCTCCTACCCCTCACAGGCCTGTTACTTTCCATCTGCTACTGTTCTTAGTATCCTAGGAATAACCTAGCAGGTGTTAACAGGCCCCACTGTGCAGATGAATACTTTGAAGTACAGGAAAGAAACTGTATAACCTTGATTGACACAGTGACCTCCAAACCATCTCCTCGAAAGGACAGAGATTCCAAGATGGTAGGCAACTTACCTGCCTTTCACAGGCAGCACAGTGCCCAGGAAATCGCTACTTGATCAAATGTCAGGCATAGAAATTAAAGCAGAAGTGTGCTCTGTTTAATCACCTTATCATGCTAAGGAGTGTTGTCATGCTTTATGTACTTGCTTTTGATCATAGTTGACCTGTTGACTTTTTATGGAGATGAATATAAAACACACCAAGGCCTTTCTTTACATAACAGGTAGTTTTAGCACAGGAGGTATTAAGACCATCTGGGCGAATGAGAGCTAGAGAGATGGCTGAAGTGGTTCAGAATACTACTTGCTCTCACAGAGGAACCAGGTTTGATTCCCAGCATCCACATGGTGGCTGATAGCCATCTGTAACTTCAGTTTCAGGGGATCTGATGTCCCCCTCTAGCCTTCATAGGAACCAGGCAGGCACATGGTGCACAGACATACATGCAGACAAAACACCCATACACATAAAATAAAAATAAAAATGAAAAAAATATTCATCTAATTAATATATTCTTCTATAGGATCCCCCTTTCCCTGCAATTTTTATAAGAAATTTTAAGAATCAGATATTTATGAAATTATTGATGGCCAATTATCTACTAGGTTCTAAAAACATAGGAGGATTATATAATTGTATTACTAAAATAAAATTTACCTCATCCTTAACTTGGTTTTGTTTGAGGCAATATTTGGTATTGGTACAACCTTTGCTCTCTTATACATATATACACATGCTTATATATTTACATTATATCATATAAATGATTATACATAAATATCTAATATTATAGAAACAAATGCTTATGAATATAATCTCTCACACTAACTTATATAGCATAACTTTCCATAGTGTCCTTGTTTAAATAATCTAAAATGAAGTGACTAAGTTAGGGTGTTTTCTTTTATATTAACTAGTATAATTCATAAATAGCAAATCCATGCTATATAGTTTAACAGTCACCATAGTAACTTAAGTTATGCAGTCTGAGATCAAGAAAGACAAGACTTTTAGTAAAATCAACAATAAATGGATAAGAGCCCTTACTACACATATGCATGGACATGTCTGCACACACACATGCACACACAAACACACCACATGAACATACACAGGCACACACCCATGTGCACACACACACACACACACACACACACACACACACACACACACACCATATATTACTTGCCCCCACTGGAAAAAGTTTGATTCAGACTCATGTAACATATAGTCTCACTAAAGGTTATGAGACAGTTCTGATTGCAGCCTTAAGAACTGTGCAGAAGAAAACCGGTTACTTGCTAAGGGTCTTTGTCATACTATAGTGAACCACCGAGAAAGAATCACTGGTTCAGAAATATGAATGATGTATCTTTTTTGAAATGTGTTTCAAAGAAGCTTTAGCATTTAAAACTTTATACTGTTCTAGAAGATGTATCCAGGAAATTTTCTATACTATCATTGTAAGAATTTTACAGATGGGGAAAAAGTGCCAAAGATGCTAAGGAGCAAGTCAATTGCTAAAAAGCAGTGGAGCTGGAAGCTGAGTCTTAGCATAAGTCAGTCAAAATGACTATTCTAGAGCTAAGCATGATTACTATTATTTAAAACCTGATTATCAAGTTAGGTGGCCAGAAATTAGAATTTACACGTATATGGAAATGTCACTGTTTTAATCAATATCTCCATAGATAAACCAGAGTGCACTTTTATCTTGGGATAATTTTAGAGAGTTTGAAAGATGGACTACTTATCAATGGTGGTAAGTTCAGTTACTGGAAGCCAGAACAAAGGATGGTGTAGAAGCTACCCAATTGCAGTGACCCTAGGAGGAAAGAACTGTGCTGTTCACCTACCTCCTCTTGGCTGGACTGAGTTAGAAGGCAAGAGAGCACCTTGCCTATGTGCCTGTCACTCCATGTAGCAGCAGAGCAGGGCGCTGAGAGCCTTCAGGGACATATGAAGATGACCAACATGGTCTTGTAGACTGGGCTATTCAGCCCACTGTGTGTGGCTGAATCCTGAATTTTTTTTTTTTTAAGATAAGGAAGTTGCATCAGATGTGAATCAGTACAATCACCAACTGACATTGACTGACATTTTATTTCTAGCAAGATATTCTCAGTGAAGGAATTAGTGTATTGGCTTACATTATGGGGCAAGTTATATATGCTGTGAACATGGGCCATTTGAGGAGAACCAAACTAGCCTCCTAGCTCTGCAGATAATGAGAAACCTGGCAAAGGTACTGAAGACTCCATGTCCCTCATTTTGTTTTCATGCTGTAGCATTTGCTAAAAAGCATCAATCTGTTGTTTTTATTTGTGTGCTTTGAGTTGGACACTGTGCTACGGCACTTTAGATGAGTTTTAGTTCTTGCAAGATGTTATTCACCCCCTCTTACAGGTGAGACTCAAGTTTAGAAGCATAAATAATGTGTCCTTGCTCTGCTCTCACAGGTAGCCAACGGCAGAACTATCAATTGAGCCTAGATCTGACATGGGAGTCAATGCCCTTCACTGTGCTTAGGCTGCCCAAGAACCATAATTAAGATTTTCCAATATTAACACCCAGGAAACAAAGAGGAGTTGAAGTTGAGTGACAGCCATGATTGTGTTCCTTGCTGCAGGTAACACCTGAGAAATGGTTCCTCAAACAGTAACACCCCAACTTGTAAGAAACCAGCACCATTTATAGGCCTGTCTCAGCCCTGCTAGCCAGGTGGGAAACAAATTAAATTTGTTTCAAAGTGGCTGCTGTCTGTTTCCATAGCTAACCCAGCAGGTTGGGAAGGAGCTAGGGAGAAAGAATTCATGAGTGGGATATACATCTTTAAAAATGTTATTAATTGGTTGAGTAAGACAAAACAGGGAAATAAAATATCTGCTCTTTACTAAGTAAAGGCATCTTCCTCCCTTAGCTCATTAAAAATTAAAAGCACTCTTGGCTTAAGTAGGGCAAATTAGTAATTAAGTGCTACATAATCAACCTGGATAAACATAATGTTGAAGGGAAAGCCAAATTAATCACTCCACTGGTTTGTTTTTGGCCCATTAATGCACCTTTTTCCCATGTCCTTCCTGTGGTGCCAGGATGCGTGTTCTGCTCCTCTACGGCTGGAGGAAGAGTGGGCTGTGACAGCTGGGCTGACAGATGACAGTGGAGCAGATCTGGAGAAGGTGTGTGTGCATGTCGGCCTTTATTCAGGCTAGGACCTATGTTTCAGACTTTAAAGGGCCATCCTCTGGAGAGCTGGCATGTGACATTAACAGCCTAGTTGGCAGTGAATGAGGTGAAGCCTATTCAGTGGGCAACACTTCCCAGGCCAGTGAGGGAAGGGAGTGGGTGTGTACAGATACAGTATAGAAAAGACGTAATTGAAGTAACAGCGAAGACTGTTCGCTTGCCTCAAACCTGGGCTCTGCCATTGTTACTGTGGGTGAGTTTCTTAATTCTTCATGCTTTACAGCTCTCCTCTGTAAAGATAAGATCGTGTGTGTGTGTGTGTGTGTGTGTGTGTGTGTGTGTGTGTGTGTGTGTCTCCTCATAACTCATAAAGGGTAGACATAGTCATACATATAAAGCAAATCAACTTTAATTGTTCATTCCCTGTTTAAATTATAATAATTACACAGTGGGATAATGGATCATTAAAGGAATGTTCTTTGTCTTAAGGGCAAAAAGCCCTCCCATCAAGGTGACATTTGAACACTACCTCTAGGAAACTTTGTGATGTGGGCCTCTGCACGTCTTCCTTGAGTAGGATGCCAACTCTTTAGGCAGAGAGAGGATCAGAGGCTTAACCCTGGACAAATCACTCTCCACTTTGCTCAGTATAAGAATGTTAGTAACAACTGCTAGAGATTCAGTCATATAGCATTGTGGTGACTGCCAGGTGTGGGAGGGAGACAGAACTGAATACATCATGAGCAGGGTATGAGGAAATTAAGGCATGTAGAGAGAGAAAGTAGCCTTTGAAGCCACCTTGCTCCATCCCAGGTGACGACGGCCTGTCTGTGGCTTGCTAGCTATGTGAGCAAACTTGATGAGACTCATTATTCAATGCCATTGAGCCTTAGTATTGACAAACCTTATTGAGTTGCTGCAAATGTAAGAATGAAAGGGCATTGAGCATACAGCCCCTTACTTAGAAAAGCACCAATATTATCATTCTCTGGGTTAATTCAACCCTCAGAACAACTCATATTTGGTCATATTTGAGTCTACCTTATAGCAGGAAATTAAAACACCAGATTTTGAAAGGTCATGGTAGAATGAGGGTTTAAACTCAGATGGGCTGGCTCCTGACCCACTGTTACACCCCTCACCCTCCATGCTTTGGAAGATACCAATGCATAGATGGTTGTGCCATGTGCTGGAAATATAGCAGGTGACCTTTGGTGATATCTAGGCTTTTCAGTCAGTGATAAGGAAGACATTATTTCTTCTTCATGTTGGGGAGAATGACAAGAGCTGTTGTAAGCCTTTAACAGGTGGGCCAGGTGGGCAGGCAGAGGAGCTGAGCAGGAGTCACCACCTTGGATGTGGCAGCAATGCAGCCACATACACTCATCTTGGTGGTTTCGCTTAGAGCACAAACAAACAGGTTGTTTATTTGAAGATCACTCATATCCATATAGCATTTGAGGAAGATTATAGTAAGACGCTAAACATGCTCCTAGAGTAAAGCTCCCAGTAAGAAACTGTCTACCAAGAAACTACTCCAGGTACGCACATCAGGAGACTGCTCATACTCAAAGCCTTCAGGTACCAGGCAGGCTGTGTAATCATGGGGAGAAACAGGCTGGAGAAAAATACTGGGGAAGTATTGCGGAGAGACACTGACACTTGGGTTGTTCCAGCCCTGGACTGGTGAAAGCCCAGGGGACATCTGTGGGATCTGGCAGTGTGTCTCTAAGGGGATTAATTTGATGGAACATCACACAGCCAAGGCAGAACAGGGAAGCATGTAAGGTCATGTGGTGTTTGGTCTTGGTATCAAGGGCATATGCTACTTTTTCCAGGAGATGACATTTTTCCTGGTATCAAATTTTAAGGATTGCAGTTTCTTTAAAAACTCACTCAGAAATCAATTTCTCCTTGTGTATTTTATAGAAACAGAATTTATTGTCTCCCACCTGGTTGAAAGCCCAGACATGATACTGAAACTTGGGTCCAAATGTTTGTGGAGGATCCAGAGTTGTCACTGGGTCTATGGTTTGGTAGACGAACAGCATGCTACTTTACCTGGTCCCCGAATATTCCCTTCCTCAGCCAGTTTTCACACAGAGCTGCATCGCTGGCTGAGGAGCGTAGGACCTCAGTACTGAATCTCTTGTCCGTCTGGCATGAGAGGAGTGAAGGCCTGCATCAATCAAGAAGGGCAGCAGATGCTGAAGTGTATCAAATGTCAGTAAACAACAAGGCAGCAGGAAGGCCACTGAACTTGGCATCCTCCGAGCAAAACCATACTACAGCCTTCATGGCTGAATGCTGGGAAGTTTGATAAATTGCAGTGAGTGATAGGGTTCTTTTGTTGTTGTTGTTGTTGTTTTTCCAGCTGGACAGCTGCTACTGTTCTATGAAACGTTTTCATTTAGAGACGATATGTTATACATTCTAAGTGTTTTTAATCTGTACTTTTAAAGAACACATTTAGAGCACACAGTGTTAGTGGCTGCCAGCCCCGGAATTACAGGCTTTCAAATATCTCCCCAGCAATTGTGAGGAACTTTTTAAATCTTTCTCATCTAGTACCTTCTCTTTTTACTCCACACAGTATAACACACAAAATAAATAGCACCGTAAATAAGAGTACCGACTCTGATATCACACAAAGCTAGGCTTCCATCCCAAGTTCAAATTTAATAAGTATGTATTAGGTAAACCTTTGCCTCTCTAAACCTGTTCCCTCACTTTAAAACATAAGACCCTAGAGTGTGTGTTTCATGAGGTTGCTGAGAAGATTAAGAGAGTTGATATGTTCAAAATATTTGGCACAGTCACTGGCATGAATCATCCCTTTGAGAAGGACAAATGGATGCAACGTGCACTTGATAACTGTTGGCTGCCTATGTTCGGTGTTAGTGCTTTACATGGGTGTGGTGTGGTAGGTTCTCATTGTGATGCTTAGCATCAAACCCAGGACCCTGTGCCAGGCAAGTGCCTAGACTCCTGGAGCCTGGCCCTTGACCCGACTGCACTCTGACCTTACTTACCCCATCACTGCTTCGCTCACTCTATATTACATATCCCAAGCTCCTTTGCGCCCACCCTACCTGATAGGAGAAAAGCAAATTACTCAACTTCACACTTTGTACACATGCTGGAATGTTTCTACCCCAAGTCCATGTCCTTCCTACTGAAAAGAAAAAAAAATCCAAGTACTAGAACATGCCAAGTTCTAATTTAGGTGAAAAGGAAAAGAAAGGAATCGTAGCCAGGTTCCCGCCGCCGTGGATATGACAGTTGGGTGAGACGTAAAAGAAATAACCAGAAGCCAGAGCATACCATAGCATGACTGACTTGTTCTCCAGTCATGAACAAAACATGGGAGAGAGAAGTGTGGCCTCCAAGAGGAAGCGGGCCTTGGAGGGTGGATGGAATGCCCATTTCAGAGCAGCAGTAAAGCAGTATGAAGAGGGCTTGTAGAGGTACCCGTGAGAGTGAGGGGCAGACAGACACACAGGAACTTAGCCTGGGAAGGCCTCCAAGTCCACAGTGCTGGAGAGAATGCTGGGTCTAGAAGGAACAGAGCCACCTGGCACTGGAGCTGTGAGAGCAGCACATGCTGACGTACACAAACTGGAAAGGTGTGTACTGGTTATCTCTCCCTTTCACCCAGAATCAACAAGGTGCAGGGTAAATTAATCCAGCCTATGAATAAACAACAACCAAATCTCCAAGTTCGGGGGAGCCCCGCAATAGAATGGAGGGCCTTATTGAAATGCTCCCAGAAAACTCTGTTAGTGTAGAAAACTAGAGTCTACCTGTGGACAAGGTACTGTACTATAGAACAGCACACACGAAGATCTGAGCATGGGGAAGGAACCTTCTGAGATGGCACTGAAGGACAGAGGTGCACGGCCCTCCTTAGCTCAGCACACAGCCCACCCCATCTCCTCCGTGTTTCTTCATGGCCAGCTGGCACCTTGGTCTAGAGGAGCCTGTGCTTAGAACAGAGCTGAGGGTGTTGAAAGTGTTCCCACTGTGACCGGGTCAGTTTTACCTACTTGACTAACCAGTGAGCTAACCACTGCACACTAGAGAAGAACCTGGCAGGCAGGCTGAGCTGGAGATTGAAGCATTCCTGCCATTTACGTCCCAGGAAGCATCAGGCCTTCTTCTTTGAGTTTCCAACTCACTGCAGTAGAGTGGGGAGCTGGGACTCCAATATTCCAGGGGATCCTAAAACTGATA